>NC_134234.1:82393309-83083050 GCF_965152275.1 Natator depressus
GGACTAGATTCTGGCAGTCCCTTACATGCATGCAAAGGTGAGGGTGATGGAGAAGTATAGCGCTCCTCCCCCTCTTGCGTAGCCTGTATAAGGGCAGCCAGAAGTACAGTCCTCACATGCAGAAAAGTCCAGGGTTGCAACAAGTATTCCTCACATGGGTGCACAACAACCCAAAGGCAGTAGGGTTCCTCTCTCCTCTTGATGTACCAGCCAGCCAGGAGGGCTGACGTATGCAACACCCCTTATAGGGGAGGAGCAGTTTGTGCTTCCTCTGGAGAGCGTTCTACTTTTTTGAGGCAGCAAGCATCCAGTGCTGCTCCTGCTGGATGAGTGTGACTCTGCATTGCTCCCATTTCCAGGCTGTGACGAACAGGCACAATCTAGTTTCTAGTCCTTTAGTTTGCAAAGACTGCATTTCTTGCAAAGGTACAAGACCTTTCTTTGGGTATTACTGGTTTTAAGATACCTAAGAATGATGACATTTGAACACCCCCAAAAAACAAAATAAAACCCGCTCAAAACTGTGGTGTGCCAAATATGCACAGTTCATAGATGGATTTGCATTTGGTATGATTTATAATGGATGAGTACTATAGGTGCTGGCATTTGGGGAGTACTGACCCAAACAACAGCAATATAGCTAATAGCAGGAAGTAAGGGAAATAATGCGGCAACATGCTACTTCAGCATGTGTATTAGGTTATTGACACACAACTCAGATGCACTTGTTAGCTGCTCAAGACGTTCACCATTAGGCAGCTAATGCCCTTCCTGGTGAAGTTCATTACTGTTTAGAATATGATTTCTTGACCTTTTATTTCATTGAAGAACAAAATATTTTTACACACATGGTGAGAGTGAGCTGGAAGGCTATTTTAAAAAAAAAATTCCTAGTAGAATAAAAGAAATGTGTAAGGAAAAGGGTTCTCTGTCATTTTGAACATTTTTATTCATTCCTAATTTTTCTACTTATTTTCCTCCCTTTTCCTATCCCCCCAGAGCCTAGCTACACTTACAGCTGTTTGCACCCCCCAAATTTTGACCCACTTTCTATTGTAACACTACGTTTGGAATATGGAACAGTTAAAGTTAGCCTGACAACCAAAAGCAAGTTACAAGTGATTACTGGACCCTAAAGAGCTATTAAACGAGCAGCTTGGCACTTTGCAGAAGGGGGCAATATAAAATGGTCTCTTTTCCACATCCATGCACTTACCCCTCGCCTCCCACTGACTGCCTCTAAGCACCTCTTGCTTGCATTAACTTTCCTCCTCGTCATTGTGGGACTAGCTCAGAGGGCGTAACACAGTCCGGTATGTGAAACTGTGCTATGTAATGGAAGTTACACTACACAGGGAGCTTGTGTGCTAGGGATTAATGCCCTTTGGGAAGGCTGTTTATAGATTAATATGAGGGTGGAGAGTTATACAATTTGTGTTTTTTAAATTTGGAATGCATGTAGAGTGTGAAATAGATGAAATAACACAGAGAGGAAGCATTGTCTCATGGTTAAAACAAGAAACTGGGATTCTGGAGACCTAGGTTCAGTGCTCTGGTCTGATCCAGATTTCCTGTGTAACTCTAGACACGTTGGGTAATTTCTCTGTGGCTCTGTTCCCTATCTGTATGATGGGTATAATAATATTTCTATTTTCTGTCTTGTCCCCATATATTATAAGTGTTTCAAGGCAATGACTGTCTCTTACTATGTATTCATAGAGGGTCTAGCAGCATGGGTCTCTGATCTTGCGGGGGCCACTTAGCACTACTGTAAATACTACTTGTAATAATTAACATGATAGGCACAGTAATTTTTTTCAGTGATGAGGTCCTCACCCTGCACGACAAGATTTTGGTGCACAGGTGTGCCACATCAAAATGGCCCAGTCAATTAAGATGTGGCTTTGGATAGTAAGTGTCCCCAGCCACACTCTGCTGCTGAACTACTCATTATCCAAATGCTTGTCTGGTGCCCAGGTGGGTTGATATACAAATGAAAGGTGTGAATGTACTGGTAATACTATGCAAACCCCCAAAGATTCACTTTGGTTTCAGTTTAGATAAGTATAACACACAGGTTAGCTTAATCTCATGAATCAGCAAATTGGAGGTCCAATCCTGCTACTGTACTCATGCAGTCTATCTTTACTGATGCAAGTAATCCCACTGACTTCAATGGGTAATATTTCCACTCCTACGTGTCTATACCATGAAAACAACCTTTCCTTACAATATTTGGTTTTGGCCCTAGCTGGAGAATAGACATGAAAAGGCAATGAGAATGGGGATGCAATTGGAGGGGGGGAGCAGAGATTTATAGTAATGCGTTAGACCCTCTGAAAAAAAATCAGTTTGAATTGGATTGCAAAAATTGGTGGTGGCTCAGTGCATAAATTTACCCAAATGGTTCATATGGGACCAGAATATGAAGGAAGAAATAATGATTTTTAAAAAAAATGTAATTATTGGTGTTGATGTAACGGAAAACAGCTAGTCAACATGCAAAATGAACAACCATATGAATAGCAGGTATGAATGAGCTGATTTTTCAGTCTCCCTACGCCAGTCAAGTAACGTGCAAGCTCAAATAGTCTGCTTTAGCTACAAACCTATAGAGTTGGCTGGAGTGCCAGATTGGCGCAGCAGATGGAGGTGCAGAAGCACCCATTTTTCCGGGGCCCCAGGTTGATCCACTGGCTAATCCACCACTGGAAGGAGGGCGAGCAAGCAGACGGGTGGCGGCGGTAGAGGAGATCTTTAAAAAAGGTAGGCCCGTCCCCTGGGGGAGCCGGGCCCGGCGTGGGGTGGTGGGACCTGGAAGGGAGCCGGGAGCTGTGCTTGCTGGAGAGCAGCGTCTCCTCCTGGAGCTGAGTGCGCACCTAGGGCCCCAGGGAGCCCCTGGCCAGAGGGTCCATCTATAACCCCCCAAAAGGCTGGCTGCAGGGGGTAGGGGGAAGTGGGCCCTCGATCGCTCCGAATCCCCCCATAATTGCCCGCCCGCCCACCCAAAATCAGGGCTGACCCAAATATCCCATGCTGGCTACACCACTGATGGGAACTGATGTATAATATTACCATGTAACTGTATTTTAGTATGACCGTTGGAATTGTTGACTGTTCAACTGAATGAAGTTGAAATTAATAAATAGTAACTGGAGATACTCTACCTAGAAGTGAGGTGTCAAAACATCCCTGAAGTGTTTGTCGGGTACCACTGTACATTTACAAAATGTCCTTTCCTCTTAAATCCTCCATGTAAGAAGGGAATAGTGGACATTTTAAGTATTCCAATTTAATTTGCCTTTAAGAAATGACAAATGAAGCTGATGGGAAAAAAATAGATCTCTGTTCGTTAGGAAAACTCTGCAGTCTGCACTGCAGCACACTACTGAGCTGTGGCAGTAATTTTGACATTCCTTTGCAAATTAGCCAGCCTTTGTGAGTACAGGTCTGTTTTACTGCACAGGGGGGCTTTCAGCTTTAGGAATTTGGCAGGGGTTCAAGATCAAAGTGTTGCTTTGAACCCACTTGTTAGCTGTGCAAAATAAACACAATCCACCTTGCAATAAAAAAGCATCCGCAGGGGAAAAAAAAGAACATTCTAAAAAACCCTTCGAAAGAGACTTCAATACCCTTACTATTGCTGTTAAATTAGAACAATGTGGTGGTGGGGGGGAATTGAAAGGGGGAAGGGAACTCTGCAAGTGAAAAATTTCTAGACTCTCCGAGAACTAATTTTGTTTTCATGATCACGTTAAAGCACTAAGAGCATCCCGATGTTGCCATAAAATGCACCCTGGCTAATTATTTGCCAGTATAACTGTTCACTTCCTGTGGTGGATTTATGCTAAATCCTGTTATTAGTCTTGCTCTGCAATTGCCATTGTCTGTGACTGGAAGCAAGGCTCAAAAGCTACAGTCAGCCTTTTATTACAAAACATGTGAATAGAGATTTGACCCAATGTTCGACCACTTCCCCCTTTGGTTTTATGTAAGCTGCTGAGCCTTTCCCTATAAATCACTGTGTTGAAATGAACTTTTACTCTTTTATTTTTCTTACAACCCTATAGATTTGTTTTTTAAATAAGGCATCTAGTTTCTTGTTCTTTTAAAAAAAAAAAAAGTATTTGGGACTCTTTAATTACATAGCACCTCTAAAGACTCCTACATGAGGGAAACAAAAGACATGCTCAAAGTCTTGAGTATAATCCAATGGCTGAATTCTTGTGTGTTTTAAAAAAATCCCTAAATCTAATTATACTTTGTCTGAAGTATAATTAAAAATAAATACAGTTTACTTAAATGCAAAATTGAAAACTAGCTATTGTACAAACTAAAAACTTCCTATAATACCCAATCTGACCACACATTTTTTGGAGCATTTTACATTTTCTGCATTTAACCTAATTTGGTTTCTAATCTAATTTTTTTTTAAATTGGGCAATAAAAGTCGTCTAATGTAAAACAAATGAGAGAAACAATCTCTAAAGCCATTTGTAATGTTGAAACATAGCTGTAATGTTCTGCCACTGCAAGTAGAGGACTTGATCCCGTAGTTATTAAACAAAGAAAAAAATCCCATTAAAGTAAATGGGCCAAATCTTGAAGTCTTTTCTTAGGTTAAACTGTCACTGAGGTTAGTGGAAATATTGCTGGAGTAAGAATGGCAGGATCACCCTTTGTTAAGCACTTGTGTGGCACTATTTTTATTATTTTTATTTTACATTCTTGTTCAATATGTTGAATCCAGACTTCTGGAATGCCTGAACCCAAACTGGTTCTTAAAATATTCATCTAAATTCTGTGCTTAGTCACACCAATATAATTTGAGTTAATTCAGATTTACACTGGTATGGCTGAGAGCAGCGTTTTGCCCAGATCCAATTTTGCTTTCCTTCAACTTCAAGTCATTGAGATTTGCCAAGGACTGTAATGGGAACAGTGGTTAGTCTCTAAGGTGCCACAAGTACTCCTTTTCTTTTTGGGAACAGTACTGAGTGTACAAATCAGTGAAATATCAGGGGAAGCAAAGAATTCTGGGCCTGATTCTGCTCTCATTTACACGAGTGAATGATTAACACCATTTACATGGAATATGATCCCTCAATTAATCTGTTAGGCCACTACCCTCTCCCTTCAGATCCCTTTTCAAAAGCCACCTCTGCTGTGACATTTACAAGAAACCAGCCAAATACCAATGCCTAGGCGGGGTAGCTGCCAGGATAGCTGATATTTAATTATTCTTAAAGATGCTGTTTGAATTGTTTGGAAGTTGTGCACCCAGCTAGCCAATGCACAGTTGTGATCTCACTAGGGTTACCTCTGTACTCCCTTCAGACACTCCCCCTACTGTTTATTACCCTCACTTGTTGCATCATGTCTTAAATTGGGACTGTCTTCATTGGTGCTAGTACAGCCCCTAGCACAGTGAGACCCTGATGCCTACGGGGAATTTGGCTTCAGTGGAACTACTCACAGTGTGCAGAATTAAACAGAAGTGTGAATCTGTGCAGAATAAAGGCCTGTATAAGCATATCAGTAGATCTATATAGAAAAAGGAAAGACAAACTACAACACCTGGATGCAAAGTCTGCTGTCATTTACATTGGGACAAATTGGTAATTATTTTACCGATTTAGTGGAGTTACACAGATTTACCCCCATGTAACTGAGATAGTATTTTTTTAGGAACATCCTTTCATTTATAGATTATACGATATACAAAAAAATCCAAAATACACCCTGGCTAAATTGTGATGCTCTTCTGATTTGGAGCCAAATTTATCTTCTTTTATGTAGGCTGTGCCCTGCTCTGCTGCTTGCCACCCTTCACCTGGTGAAACGGCATCAGTTCCACTGAATTCAGAGCATTCCGTGCTGGAGCAGCTGGAAAATGGTTGAATTTTTGAAATTTCAACAAAAATCTTAGAAGAAGGTTTCATTTTTTTTTCTTTTTTCAAAAAATGTACATCCTTTTTCAATCACCGTTTTTTCCACTGTCGTTGAGAGGCAAGAGAATTTGGCTCTTCTTCACTGAGGGAGCCAGGGAAACAGTCTTCTCCCTGAGACGTCTTCTGCCCAACCCTCTTTGGAATTGCACCAGGATGAGGGGTGAAAAGCCACAATATTTGCCTAACTTCAGCCTTTTGGTCTGAGGCTGAGGTTTTTGTGGGATTTATCAGGCCTCCCTCCAAAATCTCAGGACGTTTGGTACTGTGGCTGTTAAAGTGAATTCAGATAGAATAGAAAAGGGACCTCTGTGTAAGGCAGGCACCTGTGTAAGGCAGGCTGCAAAGAAGACCGTTCTTGAGCTCTTGAAAGCTGCCATAACCTGAAGTCACTCAAAATTTTCCTGAATTAAGAAAAATACATTTCTTTTACGCCAACAATCAGTTTTCGGTTTCGCTCATATAAAAGGGAAACAGTGGGGGAAGGTGTGCTGAGAGCCGCCAAAAAGAATATCGTTGCTTTACCGCTGCTTACTGTAGGCAGGCCTGGAAACCACTCCACTAGACTACCTTTTTGCTTTTCCCTCTGCTGTCTCTTTTTCGTGCTATTTGCCTACAGGTGCCTGCTTCCTCCGGGCCCCGGGGGTGCTCAACCCCCTGCTCTGCCCTAGGCCCCACCACCGCCCAACTCCTTCCCCCAAGTCCCTACCCCGCCTCTTCTTGCCCCCGGTCTGGCCCCCCACTCCTTCTCCCAAGTTCCCGCCCCGCCTCTTCCCACCCAGTTCTTACCCCTCCCCTGAGCGCACCCCATCCCTGCTCCTTCCCCTCCCCCCAGCGCCTCCTGCATGCCGCGGAACAGCTGATCGCAGTGGACGGGAGGTGCTAGAGGGAGGGGAGAGCTGTCTGTCAGTGGATGCTAAGCACCCACTAAATTTTTTCCATGGGTGCTCCAGGGCTGGAGCACTCACAGAGTCGGCAACTATATATTTGCCCTCCAGAGCAAAAACACAACAATACAAACAAACAATCAGACCCAATGAAGATGCTTCACAGAAGAGACAAACAGATTTAAGCATAGGTGCCGACTCCATGGGTGCTCCAGCCCTGGAGCATCCACAGGGGAAAAAATAGTGGGTGCTCAGCAGCCACCCTCCGATCAGCTCCTCCCTCTTCCCCCCGGCCTCAGCGCCTCCTGCCCGCTGCTGATCAGCTGTTCGGCGGCGGGCGAGAGGTGCTGGGGGGTGGGGGAGGACCAGGAGCAGGAAGAGGCAGAGTGAGGGTAGAGCGTGCTCAAGGGAGGGGGTGGAGCAGGGGCAGGAAGAGACAAGGTGGGGGTGGAGCCTCAGGGTGAAGGGGGTCGGGAAGAGGCAGGGTGAGTGTGGGGGCTTGGGGAAGGGATGGAGTGGGAGTGGAACACCCCAGGGAAAGCTGACTTGGCGCCTATGGATTTAAGAGCAGAGAACCTGTGGATAGTGATGAGGAAAGAACATGGGCCCTGTTTCAGGGTTGGGAGGAGTGCGTACATATTTTCTCCACCTTCTAAAGCATTTCCAATTCATCATTCCACTGTGTCTTTCCTAAGGTGCTGGAGAGATTCCATATTCTCTCTCTTCCCCTATTGGCGGTGGGTACTCCTCCCTGCTAGTTACTCATTACATAGGCCTATTTCCCTTGCCAGCTAGGAGTTTCTCAAGGACTTCTTGATGCCAGCTGGCAGAGGGCCCAGGGGTGCATAAGGCTTATAGGGATCCCCTCGGTCTGGTATTTACATATTAGCTCTCCAAAGAATGTCACGTGAGGTCCCTGCTCAATATGCGAATAGACTTCCAGTGAAAGATGCACAACACAAACTTGTCATCGTAATCTTTGCCAAATGTCCGTGCGGATAATATGTAAGATGATGTGTGTGTGCATATTGGAAACTATGTACTTAAGCCCTTGAACTTGAAGGCAGGTCACCCTTAGGACGGGTTCCACCAGACAGGAGGTGGGAGGCACTTATCCCTCTGGCTGACCAGTGTGTGTTGTGCGTCTTTCAATGGAAGTCTATTTGCATATTGAGTCAAATGCTAATGAAGAGATTGGAGGAATTTCAGGAGAAAAAATTAACAGGAAGAGGTGAACAGTATGGAGGGACTCTCTTTACAGGTGAAGAACAAAGGACTGGTCTAATATATCTAGGGATGCAGAGAGAGACTTTGGCATTCTTGTTCTGGGGAAACAAGCTGCCAGTGGGCTTTATCTGAATTGATAAATGCTATGAGAAGGACTTTGGGTAGGCAGTACCTTATTAAACAACAGGACAAGTTAGTTATGTTTAGGCTCTAGAATGTGTGTTATGATTTTATTTTATATGTAACCCTTTGTTTCCATTACTCCAGCTTGCTTCTTCTTGAATCTCTATTCTTTGTTAAACAAACTTATTCTGTTCTCACCATAAACATGTCCAAGTGTGGTGTGTTAAGCAGAGCAGTGAGGAAATGAAACCGAGAAGCTGGTGTGTACTGTTCCTTTAGGAGTAATGGATCTGTGAATTCTGAGTGTCCAGTGATCAGGGGCTGGACACTCCAGGGGGATGCTCAAAGGACTCAGGCTCACTCCAACCCCTGTCACTATCCTGCAAAGGGACAGCAGAGCCTGCGTAGGCTGAGAGGGGAGTGCCTATGTTGACTGTGGCTGGGAGAGTCAGGGAGGTGACCTCTGTCAGGCACAGACAAGGCTTCCTTATGCTAAGGGCAGGTGATCGCAAGGTTCCTCACACCCCTGGGTACCCTTGGGAAGCAGCACAGCCAGGTCTTCAGTTTTGCAGTTGCTGGTGGTCCTGTTGCATATGACAAAATGGAGACACCAGTAGGCAGCAACCCTCCCTGCTTTGGGGAGAGCTCTCTCTGCTGTGGGAGGGAGAAGAGGTCCAGAAGCAGGAGCAGCTGCTGCCTCTGGATCACCCATCTTTGAGATCCAAAGGCCGCAGAGCCCCAGCACCAATCACTCTGCAGGCACTTTGCATGAGAGGCAGCAGGATGGCCTAGTCTGTATTTGTTAACCTGGCCAAACATTCTATACACGTCAAGACAAGAGACTAGTTCTGATTCAGCAACCTTAGGGAAAACGCACCAGGAGCAAAAACTGATGCACAGTTTATTAGCATTTGGCTACCAACACAGTTCCACCTGGATTAACATTAATTTGTAATTTTAAGGGTACTCATGCAATTCTGTTGGGGGCAAATCCTATCTCCCCTGCACCAATATATAGTTGCCGACTCTGTGAGTGCTCCAGCCCTGTGTTCGGCTTTGCTCAGGGATGTGTCACAGAGTGTGAGCCAGAATTTTCTTCCCCTAGAGTCTAGACCACAAAGTGGTAGCAAAGACTCTCTGTAGCAATTGCCATCTTAATAATATCCCCACTGGTTATGCTGCTGAGGAAGGAGCAAGATTTTTCCTTAATGACTGAAGATCTTAAACTGTTTGTGTATTTAATTCTTAAAACCTTTTATTTCATAATAAGCTTTTGTTAGTTTCTTTTTAGTTTTGTTTGTAAAAATACCCTTTGCAGGTAGCTGAGAAATTGAGAGAAACCTTTCATAGACTCAGGAATTGCATTAGATAAATTACTGATTTAGTTTGTGACTAATGTATTAGATATGACCTTTTGGGGAAAGTCACAATATCTTAATGTAATCTGAAGCCTCCATCATAATTTCTACAGACTCTGTTGACATCTCCTGCTGAGCATAGAGCTGATCAATTTCTGACTTCCTGGGAAAGAACTCTACTAACAAAGTCACTCTTACTCCATCATGTTAACAAATGTTTCCACTTCCTTGGCTCAGTCCTCCTCCCATTGAAGTCAATGGCACAATTCCCCACTGACATCAGTGGGATGAGGATCTGTCCTTCTTTGTCTGTGCAGACTTCCGAAACAGCCTGCACCTATTAAGATTTAATTCTATAAACAAGTAGGCTTCATGAAAAATTAATCTGACAATTTGGTAACACACAAAGTTGCACTGCTACTGTTATCAACAAAATGGAACGTTATTTGCACTGAGCTCAATTTGTGTATTTTTAGATGAAGCTGACATGCCCTGGCTATTATGCAAAGTGAAGTTTAGTTCCTAATTAATCATTTAGTTCCACATAATCACTAACGACCTAATAAATGCACTGTGTGTTAAATTTTAGTGTTATCAGAAGAGGGTGGAGGGTGGGAGGAAAGTAACCTCTGAAATGTCAATTATCTCTTTACACAATTTATTTTTGCCTGGGATTTTCTTTAACTTGGACTTTGTTGTGTTAGCTTAATGTGACCTTTGACAATGCTATTAAAAATGAAATGAGTACTTTTATTTACCATAAAGTTAATCATAATGTGCATCTGTATTCGGTAGTAACATCACCATATTGTAGAAGCAATTACATCAACATTTGCCCACAGTTGCCACACCATAGGTTTCTCCAGATATTCTGTCTTGTACACCACTGTGTGGTAACTGTTGTCAAATGTTTAGCAAACACAGTACGATGGAATTGCACAAGTACTATTTGTGGCCTCCATCCGCAAAGCCATTCCCCCATCCACGTGGAGCAGTTAATAATAATTGGTGCCTATGACATAAAATAAAGCACCTTCAAAAAACCACCTTCACTCTTCACAAGATGGAAATTTTTGTTTTTAATGTACAGTATAGAAAAGAATAAATGTTTATAATGAGCAAATATTTTCCTCTATTAATAAAAATATTGCTTCTGAGACTTTTCTTTTTTAGAATTTAGTGAGAAGAAAAATCTGTTTTAGGGTTTTTTTTGTGAACTGAACAGAAACATGAATACAAACACAAAAGAAAAACTTTATTATGGGCTGTGTTGTATATGCATTGAAAAGGGTGACAAATGGTAGCTTTATGTACAGGTTCTTCAGTAGTAAGAGGTAAAAAAAGAGAGTTTTCCAGTAGCTGTAGAAAAGAAAAATAATACTAGAGCAGCTTTTCACTTTATCACTGAAGAATGATGCTCAGAATAAGCTGCTCTTACAGAAAGGAAAATCACACCTACTTGCATCAGTAATGTACTGTGTAAAAACAGAAACATGAAAGCTTGAGAGCCAGTCCCACCCTGAAGGAAAGTCTTCTTCATCACCCTCAGTGACCTGCCTGTTTTCCCACAAAGGAGATAACTGAGAGGTCTAAGTCAAAAGTTTGAAATACCTTTCTTCCTTGACTCTGTGGGTTGAAACTCAAGAAGAGTCAACTTCATCCTTATATGGGCACCCTTCAGACAGGACTGTTGGAGGCACGGCTCTGTGGGATAGGACACATGGCACTTTTCATGAAAGTAGTGGGTTGCCATAGTGCCTTTAGCCAGAGTTTCTGGGATGTGCCTGAAAACAGCCGGAGGAGCTGAGCTAGTGTGGAAGGGGAAGTAATCTGCTGCTGGAATGAACCAACAGTAAATTATTTCCACTTCCAGAGGAATCAGGCCCTGTGCATGGGTCTACAAACAAATATAACAAAAAACCCTAAATACAAATCTTTCTTTTCAGACAGAGAATATATGAGTGGCATTCTCACCAAGAATTCACTGGCTGGCTCATGTTTTTGGTGAGGGGGCATGGGGCCTTTCATGTCTAGATTGCAGATTCAGATCAACCCCAAGCTGACAGCAATTTAAATTTGATGCTATCCAATGGTTTTTAAAAAGTATAACTGAAATTATTTGGTGGACTTAATACTACTGATGCTACTGTTAGGCGGGAATGGTATTGTTATTGATAGTTTCAACAGAAAGGTCAATGACTGAATAGGAACAGAGACTGGCTAACCTTCTGGGTAGCCATCCCGCAACAATGTTAAGCAAAATACATTTTCCATTAAGTTACATGATATTACCCATAAAAATGCTGCCATACAGTAAGATGTGTTCTGTTGGATTTTTCCAGTCTACCCTCTTATGTCTGCAATGCTCACCCTATTTCGGTTTTCCAAGCCACCTCCCTCCATTCAAGTCCTTCATAAAGGGTCAGTTCTTCTGTGATGCCACAAGAGGTAAACTGACAAAAGACCTACAAACAATATAAAAATGTATTCTTTCTTTTTGAATGTCCAAGTGTGTGACATCTACTCTGTTTCTGTCCTTCAGACTGAAAGGTCTTTGGGGCCAGGACTGATACCATTTTGGATGAGCATTTCAGAAATGCTCAGCAACCACTGTTGGGGCAAGGTTTTCAAAAGAGTTTAGCTCTCATTCCAGCCACTAAATTAAGTGGCCAGATTTTCAAAAATGCTCACTGATTATCAGTTCCCGTTGTTTACTGGCTCCAGTGGAGAACAATGGAAAGTGTTGGAAACTGAGAACTTTTAAAAATTTGGCCCTTTGTGTCTTGGACAGTGCTGTGCATATTATCTGTCCTTAAATAAAAAACAAGGGCCAGAACAGTCCACCCTTGTATCTTGAATAGTACCTTAGGATGCAATTCTGCATAGATGTAAGCATGTGTATCTTTATACACAAGAGATGTCCTACTGCAGAGGTTCTCAAACTCTGTTCCGTAGACCATCCGTGGTCTGCGAGCTCAATTCAGGTGGTCCATGGATAGTTCCCTCTAAGGTGCATACCTGAGTGGCCGCACATGAGAGAATGAAGGGCCACCCACATAATTAGTGATGCCACGCAGGTGTAGCTGCACTAATTAGGTGCCTGGGCCCTGGAAAAGATGCACACGTAAGGTGAGGTGGTGGCCTTGGGGGGAAGAAGGAGTAGGTGGGAGGGGGCATTGGGGTGAGAAGAGGGGGTGAGGGGAATTTGGGACATGCAGGGCTGTGGCGGCCAGAGAAAGGGGCAACTTTCCCCAACTCCAGGGCCGCAGCTGCCGGGGAGAGACGCCCCTCCTTCCCAGCCCCAGCTCGGGGGCTGCCATGGAGGAGGAGAGAGGGCACATCCATTGCTAAAGAAAGGTAAGACTACTGATATTAAAATATGAGTTGTGGGCTTTTATTTGTAGAACAAAAAAAGTTTATTATTAAGTTGTTTTTTATATAGCGCTTTTATCCAAAGCTCTTTATAATAGTTAGCTAATGATACAAACAACATTTGAAAAGATCATAAAGTGGTCCGCCAAGACGCTCAGCAATTTTCAAGTGGTCCATGGAAAAAAAGTTTGAGAACCACTGTCCTACTGGCTTCAATGGGAGTATTCACATGCATAACTCTATGCACGTACTGAAGTCGGTGTAGGATTGGGGCCTTACTCTGTAAATAGTTCCAGACATGACTGCTCAGAAATAAAATACTTCTCAATAAAAGTCAGGATGGAAGAACTGAGTGGTATGTAAATAATAATGAATAGGTGTATAGGAAAATGAACATGAAAGACACTTTAGGATGAAGGAAGAGTTAAATCTAAGATTAAATGCAGATTCTTTGAATAGAATATTTATTGAAGAAAATTGGTCTTGGGGATAAAGCACCAGACTAGGATGCAGGCAATTTAGCATCTGTTCCTGACTCTGTCACAGACTTCCAGTATGATCTTAGACAAGTCATTCAATAGCTCATCTCTGTGCCTCAGTTCTCATTCTGGAAAAAGAGGGATAACAAAACTTCCTTTTCCCTAGTCTTTTATGTTGGTGCTATTTAGATTGTAAGTTCTTCAGAGCAGTGACTATCAGTTACTGTCCATATGTGCAGAACCTAAAACAATGTGAAATTAAGACCTCTATGTGCTACCATAATATAAATAATAATAATAATTAATAATAGCAATAATATATGCATGTATTAATAAGTATACTCCTCTGGGTCAAATGCTGCTTGCTCCATCATTCAAATAGTAGTTAATCTATTCAAGTAAATGGGACTCCTCATATGTCTGAGAATTAGGTTGACCACCCATCCCAAACTGGGTGGGACAGTCCTGAAATGAAGAGTTCAAGTCCTGGCCCTGGGCTGAATGACTCTGGGAAAGCATTTGTCCCCAATTCCCTATGGCACCTCTCTGCACCTGCCTCAGGCTCGGGTTGGGCTAGCCAGGGCCATCCCTACCCATACGCAAAGTACGCAGCTGCATAGGGCACCAGGAAATTTGGGGCACCACATTTCCTACTACCCTTTGCAACTGCGTACTGCTCCAGCCCCTGCCCCGTCTCTTCCCCATGGCCCCTGCCCCTGCTCCGCCCCAACCCCGCCTCTTCCCACCTCTGCTCCACCCCAGCCCCACCCCCACTCCACCCCTTCCCCAAAGCCCCTGCCCTGCTTTGCCGCCTTCCCGCCCCTGCTCCGCCCCAGCCCCGCCTCTTCCTGCCCTTGAGGACCGAAGCAGGGCTGGGCCTGCACTCACCGGCAGGAAGTGCAGCAACCTGGCCCCAGCCATGCTGCCGGTGAGTGCTGGGGGGCGGTGCCCCTCTGCCTCCCAAGCCAGCCCTGCCCCCCTACGGGGGCCTGGGGACCCACACACACACCCCGTGGGGGGGCTGTGTAGGGCCCCAGAATAGCTAAAGATGGCCCTGGTGCCAGCCTCTTCCCAGTGGAGAGGATCTGAGGTGGGCTTTACCCTCCCCCTTGCCACAAGGCCCCAGCCCCTGCTCCTCCTCTTCCCCTGGGGCCCCGCCCCGGCCAAGCCAGAAGCTAGAGCTGCCCAGAGAGTCTGGGCTACTGTGGGGAACCCTGGACCTTCCACCTGCCCTGGGTGGTGCACCCCAGGGGGCGGGGGCATATGCCAGGGGCTGGTCTAGGCCACCTCACCCAGAGCAGGTGGAGGGTCCGGGGCTCCCCACAGCAGCCTGGGCTCCCTGGGTGTCTCTAGCCACTGACCAGCTCTGGCTTCTGGCCTGGTCTGGGAGCAAGACCTTGGGGGAAGAGGAGGGGCTAGGGCTGGGCCATTGAGGGGGAAAGGCTCCTGCATGTGTCCTGCTTTTGCCTTTTGAAAAGGTGGTCACCCTACTGAGAATGATTTGACCTTATATGATTATGTGCTTGAGTTAATAAACTGTAGTTTTTAGTACGCCGTCTAACATTTTCAAGATATACAATTATCGCTACAGAAAAAGCTTTTATATACTTACTGTTAAAATAAGGATTTGTTAGTTTCTCTGCTTATATTTTGCAACAACATTCTGTTCTTCAGCAGCTCAATTTAAATACTTACGTTGTTTCATAATTGATTTAATGAGGAGGATGTTTTAAATGCAATATGTTGAAACAAATAATTAGCCCCTCAGTTTTTGAGACAATGATTAATGATGCTGTCCTAGATCCAAATATGTGCTCACAATGATGCATTCATGGGGATGTGACAGGTGATAATAAATATGTTAACATTCAGGTATTGAACTATAATACAGTCCAAGTAGGATTTCCTCTTATTACCTAATTTACAACCAACTTGACTACAAAGCTGAAACAAGAAAGACTACTCCTGTGATTTGCAGTGTAGGGTGATTTTTGCTCTCTTGAAACCCATAATTTTATAAATTCAGTTTTTCTCTCACAATGAACTCTCAGCTAATGCATTCAAAAAGAACAAAAAAAAGAGATCTGCTCTGCAGGTTTGTAGTTGTCAGAATGGTTCAATACGCATTTGTTAGGCTGGCTTTAGGTGTATTTAGCGCTCCCTGTCACATGTTCAAATTACTAATATTGTACTTTGCAGACTCTTTTCTTGTCTTCTGTCTAAAATCTGTATTTTTAAGGTTTACATGCAACACGTTGAATTACAATGGAGCCTGTATGTTATCTTTGTTAGATCAATGGCTCTCTCGAGGCTGGTCCTAAGGACACACGGGTCTCTCTCAGAGACCCTTAAATTGACTTGGGGCAGCTAATATTGTGGTTCCAGCACAAGTGAAAACACCCATTGAAGTCATTGGGAGTTTTATGTGTGTCAGGAATTCAGCAGCAGATCTAAGTTCTTGATATTGGGCACCAGAATCGTCTCAGGAAACAAACCAACATACAAATAAATTAAATTACAAAAAAGTTGGGTAGGAGGTTCAGGAAGAGGAAAAAGATGGAGAAAATACATATGTGTGTGTATCTCTAAAATGGATATTCCTATTTTATATATCTATATAAAAATAGAAATATCCATTTCAACCTTGGCTGCTGAAATCAAAATTTCTGACTGTTTTCTGGTGAGCAATTGTTTTGATGTAATAAAGTTTGAAGTTTCTGCAGATGCAAACTGTTAAAAATTCCATGCCTGATGTCACCATAATTTTCCCTAGCATACAAAAGAGTAGGTTTTTGTTTTCTTTTGGACCTGAGTACAGCTCAAACTAACTATAATCAGTTCAACAACGTTTTAGGTGATTGACGTGTAACGACTCCCCCCCCACCCCCCCCAGTTTGCTGTGTGAAGATTGCATTTTGTTGCAAAGTTCCCTCATTCTTTCTATTGATTAACATTTCCACATACTCTTTAGTTCATGATATATATTTATAGAAATCCTGTATATATTTTAGGATGTTGGCACAGGGCCCAGTTTTCACAAGAAAAGCATAATGCCAATGTGAATTGTGTAATAATACCTACCTACTTTAAAGACTGGCACTGTAGCCAAAACATGTCTGCTTGCATTCCTTATTTCACTTAAGTGGCTTTTCTTATGAAAAGGTTTTGTTTGTATTCTTGCAGTTGATTTAAAGGAAAAAAAAAAAAAACAGGAACTACACACCAAAAAAGCCCCTAAACTAAAACGCCATGGAAACCCTTTTTAAAAAGACCACTACCACCTGTTTTAGTACATATATTTAAGCTATCATTTAGCATACTTAACAAGCCTCTAGAATTTAAACACCACTAATTCTCAACTCAAAGAGCTTGAGGTTGTGAGAGGGGATTCTTGTGCTGGGGAGTAAAGAGTTACAGAAAAAGTTCACATATAGTGGAATGTTTAAAGGACAAAGAGTGGAAGGAAAGTTTCATATTTTCATTCATGACCTCTCTATAGTACAGCTGAAGAAATAATGTCCTTTGGAGTTTGTTTATTTCTTTACGTAAAATGCATTGTACAACCCTTGTTGGATTTCTTCAGGAACTTAGAGTTCAAATAAATTTGAGTTACAGAAAAATAACCACAAGCGAGAATTCTATTTGGTTTGTTACAGATTTTTTTAAATTAACATGATACAGTTTATTTATTTATTTGATATAACTCTGGATGAAGTGATTTCAGTTTAAAGTAAGTTAACTTTTTGCAATTTCTCACCCCCCCCCCAACCCTCCGCCACCTCTTTCATACAACACAATCACTGTAAATGTTTTCACATTGAAATTGAAGATGTAAATGAAGCACTGCCGTTTCTGTCTGGTTTTAGTTACAATGTCTGTTTGTTGACATCTCGCATGAAGGCCTGCTGTGTCTCTGGCTCTGTCTACTTCATTTCCCCTCTAATTAGGCTTTGCCCTCAATTACGTTAATGATGCAACTTTTCCTATAGATCATTTGCCCCTTCAATCAATTAGCAGAATATGAAGGGTGCATCCCTCTTTGGCTTTAGATTTGCTTGCCTCAGGGTAGACTGTTCCGTTCATAGAATCACTTAAGCAAAACAAGCTGTTTTTCTCTGAAATATATAAACTCAAATAAATTAGGGTCCATGATAGTCTGATCTTGATAAAAACGTAATTTGCTAATTACTTGTACGAGAGTGTAGCAGCAGCTGCAGTAATCTGAAATACCAGAGAAATTACACAAATCCAAAAGGTATTAAATGACAATCATTGTGCTGAGTACATTGAATAATGGCCAAGGGCAGAGCAAGGCTAAATGAGGGTTCCTCAGATGTTCTCCCTCCCAGATCCACCCCACTACCTCAGATGGACTCTTGTTATTTTCCCTCTTGAGTCCTCCTTGACCTCTTTCCCAAGTGAAATAATCCAGCCAGCCCAAGCTCACCTCAGCAGGCAGCAATCAGCTGTGTACTACATACCACCTGCTATTCTGCCTCTGATTCATTGTAATATACGAAAAGAAAAGGAGGACTTGTGGCACCTTAGAGACTAACAAATTTATTTGAGCATAAGCTTTTGTGAGTTACAGCTCACTTCATCGGATGCGTGCAGTGGAAAATACAGTGGGGAGATTTTATATACACAGAGAACATGAAACAAAGGGTGTGACCATACACACTGTAATGAGTGCATCCGATGAAGTGAGCTGTAGCTCACGAAAGCTTATGCTCAAATAAATCTGTTAGTCTCTAAGGTGCCACAAGTACTCCTTTTCTTTTTGCGAATACAGACTAACACGGCTGCTACTCTGAAAACTGTAATGAGAGTGATCAGGTAAGGTGAGCTATTACCAGCAGGAGAGAAAAAAAACCTTTTGTAATGATAATCAAGGTGGGCTGTTAGAGAGCTTATTCCTTCACTCTCCCACTTCCCTGGTCCTTCTCGCATGAACAGAGAGCAACAATACCCGAAGTCCGAAGGTGCAAACAATTCAATGTTTATTGGGATGAACTTCCAGCAAGCTTAAATCCAAGTTCCTTTTTCCTTATTTTTGAATCCCAATTTACTTCCTGTTTGCCCCTAATTTATATAGTAATATTCTTAACCAATTATTCTACTGAAATTTAACTAACCAATCCTAACATATTGTAACATGATTAGCTAACCAGTTATATCCCACCACCTTAATTAGTTTACACCCAGCAAAATTAATTATACAGCAGACAGAAACAATCACAGAACCAGACAGAGACCATGCAAATAAACAATAGCACAGTGGGAACTATAATGACAAAACAATACAGAAGTGAGGATTTCACAACTACATCTATAAAGACATAAGGGTTTCCCAGCTGTGTCTATTGATAAGTGAGTTCTTACCAGACAGAAAACTATCAACCTAAATTTCCTTTTACATCTTCTAGGCTCTTCCCTTTCTCTGGAGGTGATAGATTGGATCACCTTCCTAACAGCCTCATATTGACTAGTTTGGAATGTGAGGATGTGACCATACGCTTCCCAGCTTATGGCTGCCTCTGCTGCTTAGCCAAAGGCATTGGCCTAAGAACAGGGCCTCAGACTGTCACAGTGAGAGAAGGCCCTTACACAGATTCTTTCTTGTATACCTCTATTACTAGCTAAATGATAAATATATACGTACATTCTTCGAGTATAGGCCTTTACAGACAGGCCTGAATATCTATATCCTAACACGGGCCATTTCCAGCAGTCAACAATAACGTGTGAGGAACAGTGGTGGGGGAGGGAGGGAGGGAAATAAACAGGGGGAAATAGTTTTACTTTGTGTAATGACACATCCACTCCCAGTCTTTAGTCAAGTCTAATGTAATGGTGTCCAGTTTGCAAATTAATTCCAATTCAGCAGTCTCTCATTGGAGTCTGTTTTTGCAGTTTTTTGTTGTTGAAGAATTGCCACTTTTAGGTCTGTAATCGAGTGACCAGAGAGACTGAAGTGTTCACCGGCTGGTTTTTGAATGGTATAATTCTTGACTTCTGATTTGTGTCCACTTATTCTTTTACATAGAGACTGTCCAGTTTGGCCAATGTACGTGGCAGAGGGGCATTGCTGGCACATGATGGCATATATCACATTGGTAGATGTGCAGCTGAACGAGCCTCTGATAGCGTGGCTGATGTGATTAGGCCCTATGATGGTGTCCCCTGAATAGATATGTGGACACAGTTGGCAACGGGCTTTGTTGCAAGGATAGGTTCCTGGGTTAGTGGTTCTGTTGTGTGGTGTGTGGTTGTTGGTGAGTATTTGCTTCAGGTTGGGGGGCTGTCTGTAAGCAAGGACTGGCCTGTCTCCCAAGATCTATGAGAGTGATGGGTCATCCTTCAGGATAGGTTGTATATCCTTGATGATGCGCAGGAGAGGTTTTAGTTGGGGGCTGAAGGTGATGGCTAGTGGCGTTCTGTTATTTTCTTTGTTGGACCTGTCCTGTAGTAGGTAACTTCTGGGTACTCTTCTGGCTCTGTCAATCTGTTTCTTCACTTTAGCAGGTGGGTATTGTAGCTGTAAGAACAATTGATAGAGATCTTGTAGGTGTTTGTCTCTGTCTGAGGGGTTGGAGCAAATGCGGTTGTATTGTAGAGCTTGGCTGTAGACAATGGATTGTGTGGTGAGGTGTGGATGAAAGCTGGAGGCATGTAGGTAAGTATAGCGGTCAGTAGGTTTCCGGTATAGGGTGGTAGACTCCCTCCTCAGGCCCTACGCTACCAGCACTCCCAGCTATCTTCGAGACACCACTGATTTCATGAGGAAACTACAATCCATCGGTGATCTTCCTGAAAACACCATCTTAGCCACTATGGATGTAGCAGCCCTCTACACCAACTTTCCACACAAAGATGGACTACATGCTGTCAGGAACAGTATCCCCGATAATGTCACGGCAAACCTGGTGGCTGAACTTTGTGACTTTGTCCTCACTCATAACTATTTCACATTTGGGGAAAATGTATACCTTCAAATCAGCGGCACTGCTATGGGTACCCGCATGGTCCCACAGTATGCCAACATTTTTATGGCTGACCTTAGAACAACGCTTCCTCAGCTCTCGTCCCCTAATGCCCCTACTCTATTTGCGCTACACTGATGACATCTTCATCATCTAGACCCATGGAAAAGAAGCCCTTGAGGAATTCCACCATGATTTCAACAATTTCCATCCCACCATCAACCTCAGCCTGGACCAGTCCACACAAGAGATCCACTTCCTGGACACTACAGTGCTAATAAGCGATGGTCACATAAACACCACCCTATACCGGAAACCTACTGACCACTATACTTACCTACATTTTTGTTTTTGTTTTCTCTCTCTCTCTCCTGCTGGTGATAGCTCACCTTACCTGATCACTCTCGTTACAGTGTGCATGGTAACACCCATTGTTTCTTGTTCTCTGTGTATATAAAATCTCCCCACTGTATTTTCCACTGCATGTATCCGATGAAGTGAGCTGTGGCTCACGAAAGCTTATGCTCAGATAAATTTGTTAGTCTCTAAGGTGCCACAAGTACTCCTTTTCTTTTTGCAGATACAGACTAATGGCTGCTACTCTGAAACCTGTCATTGTAATATAGAGATACCCTCAGATCCCTAGAATTCTTTCTCACTCCATCCTTGACATTGTGTGCAACAATAAAAAGACAAGATTACAACTGTGGTTTCTTTGTTGAATCTGCCCTCTTCTTCTTCTGCTCCAATATCTTGTCTCTCTCTAAATGCAGTTACATTACACTTTAGCCCCCAAATCCCCATTTCTTTCATTCCCGGTGCTAAAATTCGTGTCTACGCCTTGATAATCTCACCTTAAATAGTGTAACCTCTCCTCTCTTGCCTTCCCACCTTTCATCTGTCTCTTTCTCTCCTTCCCCTCAATGTATCCAAAACACTATACTCCCCTGCTGTTCTGACCATCTCATCCTCCCCCTTGAATCTGGCTTCCTGTGTTTCTCTTAAAACATCAGATTCAAACTCCATAGCCTCCTCTTCAAGCCACTGACATCTCTGCTTCTTCTCCTTACTCTCAGGCCTCTTGCTTTACTTCTCCCTTATTCTTTTTCACCCATTCTCAGGTTGGTGCTTCCTCTCGGGCTGCATGTAACAGTCCCATTGTTTTCCCATCAAGAGCCTTCTTTTGAATCCCTCTTTAAAATTCATACCTTCCAGGAACCTTGGTATCTTCTTATCACCACTGCTCTCTCCAGCATGGCTACGTTAGAGAGTTTACAGCTGCACAACTGCATTGATGCAGCTGCACTGTACTGTGTGAGTTCTCTAACGTAGCCGCTTTAAGTCAACAGGAGAGAGGCAGAGCTCTCCCGTCAGCTTAACTACTCCAGCCCCCACGAGCATGGGGGTGGATCTGGGCGGGTTGGGGTTGCGCGGGGGTGGGAAGAGGTGGGGCGTGGGTAGGGCCTTGGGGGAAGGGGTGGAGTGGAGGTGGGGCCTGGAGCAGAGCCGGGGGGTCAAGCACCCCCTGGCACTTTGAAAAGTCAGCACCTGTGGTTTTAATGTTCTTTTTAATATCTCATGTCTCACAATCTGAAAACAATAGTGGAGTTCACAGTTGAAGAGGAAATGCACCGTGTTCTCCTAAGTACATTGAGGAACATTAATATTTAGGTACACTGGGGAAGATTAAGGGCTTGTCTACACTTAAAATGGTACAACAGCACAGCTGCATCACTATGGGGGAGGGATTCTCCCATTGACATAGGAAATCCACCTCCCTCAGAGGTGATAGCTAGGTTGATGGAAGAATTAAGAACATAACGTAAGAATAGCCATACTGGGTCAGACCAATGGTCCATCTAGCCCAATATCCTGTCTTCCAACAGTGGTCAGTGCCAGATGCTTCAAAGGAAACAAACAAAATAGGGCAATCATTGAGTGATCCATCCCCTGTTGTCCAGTCCCAGCATCTGGTAATCAGAGGCTTAGGGACACCCAAAGCATGGGGTTGCATCCTTGACCATCTTGGCTAATAGCCACTAATGGACCTATCCTACGAGAACTTATCTAGTCTTTTTTTAAACCCAGTTAGAGTTTTGGCCTTCACACATACCCTGGCAATGGGTTCCACAGGTTGACTATGCATTGTGTGAAAAAGTACTTCCTTTTGTTTGTTTTAAACCTGCTGCCTATTAATTTCATTGGGTGAATGCTAGTTCTTGTGTTATGTGAAGGGATAAATATCACTTACTTTCTCCGGACCAGTCATGTTTTTATAGACCTCTATCATATCCCCCCCTTAGTCATCTCTTTTCCAAGCTGTTTAACAGTCCCAATGTTTTTAATCTCTCCTCATATGGAAGCTGTTCCATACCCTTAATCATTTTGTTGCCCTTCTCTGTACCTTTTCCATTTCTAATATGTCTTTTTTGAGATGGGGCACCCAGAACTGCACGTAGTATTCAAGATGTGGGTGTACCATGTATTTATTAGAGGCATTATGGTATTTATGGTCTTATTATCTATCCGTTTCTTAATGATCTCCTAACATTCTGTTAACTTTTTTGACTGTTCTGCACATTGAGTGGAATTCTTCCATCAACCTAGCACTGTCCACATGGGGACTTAGATTGGTTTAACAACTCCACTAATGGGGGGGGGGGTGGATTTTTCACATCCTTGACCAACATAATTGAACCGACCTAATTTTCTAGAACAGATCAGGCCTAAAAATGCTGTGATGAAGTAGAACTATGGCCAAAAGCTCTGTGTACTGCCGTGTGGAAGACTCATTTAATTCTTGATTGGTTCAATCCTCTGATTGGTTAGGGAATAGGAGTTCAGTGTAAGAACCTGTCTGGATTAGAAAAAAAGACCCAAGACTATAAAGCAACATGCTGAAATTGAGGTAAAAGTGTTAAATGGGTTTTTCAATTCAGATTAACTCGCTCAGTTGAGTTAATTTGATTGAAGATAGTGCTTTTCCCCACCAGTCTAAACACGGCCATAGTGGCTTGCTTAGCTTTTTGTGCTGGAGAAGAGAAATTGCTTGGGTTCTGGGATGAGTTTCACATTCTGCCTCACAATGCTGCTTTGCAAGAAGGTAAATACAGTGTACTCCCATTTTGCTGGTGGGGGAGAAAAGGTAAGCAACTTTCTCAAGGTCACAGAATAAGTCAATGCCAGAACATAGATTAGAACCCAGGTCTCCTGATTCCATTACCCATACTTAATCAAAGGGACCAGACTGTCCTACCTGGAACCAGCCTGGGTGAATTTTTATTTGAGGAGTTCAAGAGGGGGAAACTGAGGCAGGCTACCTACAGTGTGACCCCAGACCATTAGGGGATACATGGGAGGCAGTGTGCCTCAGTTTCCCCTCTTGGACTGTTCAAATAAAACTTAACCCAGGCTTTTTATGGCCAAAAAATATCCCTCCTTGGGGACCAGGTGTATTAATATAAAATAAACTCCAAACAAAACTCAAAATCCAATAACAAAGCCTGTACAAAAGTTCACACAAAACAAAAGTTTATTTTCCTCCTCCAAGGCCTTCCTGCCTGAGGCCTGTCCTGCTTTGGCAAGCCACTCCTAGGGCCTACCCAGCTGGCGTCTCAGATCTAACTCCCAGGACTCTCTGCCAGAGCCTGCTCACTGCTAGTAGTCTCTGATCCCTGAGCATTCCCCCCTTCTGGTCCTGTGTGGCACTGAGTCCCCTTAGGCAGCAGCAACTCAAGCCCTTTGTACCCAGCTGGCTGGCACCCCCTGCAGGCTATTTGGGGAATTCCCTTTGGGGACTATTTTTTTCCGTTCCTGATGGCAAAAGGGTACTTATCACCCAAAATGTGAATGTTTTTCATTCCACTTAAATTTCTTTCTCTGTTTTTAAACAAAAAAACCCATTGATCAAACCTCTTCTTCGTATAGCAATAATACTTCAGTGGGTTTGTCCCCTTGTGAGGCAGGGGGACACCATAAGTCCCCCATCCGGGACCCTCCCTTTTGCACAGTCATGGCTTGCAGAGAGAAAGATGGTGTCTGGAGATATAAGGAATGTCCATTTGAGGTTTACTTCGTAAATAAGTTAGATTAGCTGTTCAAAAAAATAATAATAATTCACTGTAGCTTTCTGCTGATCTCTACGGAGAAATCACCTGATCTCTCTGACGTGTGGCTGATTAGTAATCAGAGTTGGTTGGCCACCGGCCTTCCAGACCCTAGGGGAAAGCCACCCTCTTACAGCTCTGTTTTGCTGAATGGTAAATTTGAAGCCTGCCTGAAGGCTGAATGTACCCTATTGTGAAGTGTCACAAATGCCTTTTTCTATGAACCCACTAACCTTGTCACTTTTTGCAGTAAGCATTTTTTTATACCGCCAATAATATATCATATGGCCAAGGTTCAATAGTAATATAATTCAGTAACTATTTGTTCTATTATAATACCTTATTTTTCCAGTAGGTACAGTGTTATCATTCTACATGATAATCAAATGAGATTCAAACCAATGAGCAAGTACAGGGAAAATGCTGTACCCACATTTTGAATAGACAGAAACCAAAGGTTTTTTCCAGATGAAAAAGAAAGAGCTCACTTGTTTTGTGTAGAAGCTCAAACGAGGACATTTTTAAATGCCAACAAATTCTTAGAGTGATATCTAACCATTGAGCATTTGTTGTTGTCATCCTATATTTCAGATTATCAGCCTTACAAAGAATGAGAAAAACACTTTCTTCCTTAAAGAATATGTGATTCCCTGTAAAAAAAAAAAAAAAAAAAAAAAATTTCTTTAGGGTACTGAATACAACACAGGAAATGGAATGGACTGAAACTTATTATGAGGGAAATTGGAGAAACACAGTGAACATGGAAAACAAAACAGGGAAAGACTTTGATCTCCTGCGTCCTTAAAAGGCTTTTCTATTTTTGAATAACATTAATCTCTCTCTCTAATAATGAAATAAGTCATTCACATAATACTTATAAAAACTGAAAGCAATGGAGCCAAAATGACAAAATCTGAAGTTTTCAAAATGCAGGTGAACAAGTCAGGCCCTGATCCTACAAGCACTAAAGCCCGGAGGTATTTGGGCACCTAAGTCCTCTGGGTAGGTGCCTAAATACCATTGAGGATCTGAGTCTAAATATATGCTTAATTTTAAGCATGTGGATAGTCCCATTAACATTAATGGATTTACTCACATGCCTAAGAATCTGCAAGTTTAGAGCTCAAGACACCATTCTTGCAACTTTCTGCAGGGGTGGGCCCTTACACATGTGCACAAACACATTGAAATCACTGGGGCTCCCCAGGGTTGCCAGGGAGTCCACCCACTCAGAACAAGTTGTAGGATTGGAGCCTATAGCTTCTCAGTCTTGTAGCCTTGATCCTAGAAATGCTCAAAACATAGAACTCCACTGAAGTGTATGTGTATGTGTCCTCTGCAGCTGGAAGCATGCTTTCCAGTGGGAGCAGAGAGACATGCACTAGCTCTGCTGAAGATAGCTTGCTAAAAATAGCAGTAGGACAGCAGATGGCTAACGCTGGCTGCCTGAGACTGTACCCAGGGTGTCGCTGATATTTTTAGTGCACCAGCTTGAGCAGTGTATACACTATGGAAAAGATCAATATGCAAACCATTTTTTATCAGTCGTAATGGGCCAAATGCTGCAAATATTTACTAGTACCGTGGGCAGTCCTGTTGTTCAGATTACAGTCAATTTTGTTTTATATCCAAATGGATTTTATTCAGTGCTTTGAAGAAATTTCTGATGTTGATAATATGTTTCTAAAGGAGGACATTCCCCCCCCCCCCGCCGCCATTCTTGGCAAATTTTTGGCTCAATGGATTTATAACAGTTTTACCCTAAACCAGGAAATCCCAAATTTCTGGCTGCATTGCAACCATCAAATGTAAAATGACAGCTAAAACCTTGGATTGAAAAGACCATTTTAACTGGAAGAGGAGTCCTCTTAAGAATGTGTTGAAGTAAAATAAATAAATAAATAACACCTTTATCTTTATTTCATCTGATTACTCAGGATCTGGGTCTTTTAATTCTTTCCTCTTCCTGAAAGGAAAGAGAAAGAAGAAAGGAGGAAGTTATCTTTGCATAGATAAGAAAGAGGATTAAGAGTGGGCAAGTCCACCAAGAGGTGTACACTCCTGCATAATAGTTTGCATAAGCAGGAGTGGGGAAATAATGTGCCTTTAGTCTCTCAAATAAACCAAAAGGCCTATTTTTATAATGAAAGGCAGTCTGTTTTTATCAATCAGAATTTGGAATTTTTGTCCATGGAAGAAATTGTCCCTGACAGTCCAGCACATTCCAGGGAGGAAGAGTGTGATAGCTGATGTCATGTTTTGTGCCAGGATGGAGTACTGTATGTGGGAAAAACTTCTCTGCTCGAAAGCTATTTTGTTTCTCCATGTGTGTAGTGAGTGGGGTTCTCCACATCTGGGCCTGTTTTCCAAAAACCCAAAATGTCCTCCATTTCCCCCCCATCTTTCTATGTAAGAGAGCACTGGAACAAGATGCTTATTCTATTACCTGGCCAAACCCACAGTCCCTGACCTGTTCTCCTTTCCCAGTACAGTGCTGGTGAAAATAAGCGAGGGAAAAGTCAGAAATATGCCTTCTGCTTTCAGAATAGTAGGAAGTATCTGTGGGACTGTGTCAGTGCTTCAGGAATAAGAGAAAGGGAATCCCAGTGGGAAACACAAGAAGCGAGAATGCTTACAGACTCGGAGGGATAGACTGTAGCCTGCAGCAGGCAGATGCAAAATGGTCACTTTGAGCTGCCTGTCTGTCCCAAACTTAAAACAGCCAGCTGTCAAAAAGGAATGCTGATGAAGGTTCATGTAGGAGAGTGAACCCACATTAGAAAGCTTGGTGGAAAAAAGAAGAAATCAATTCTAGGAAATTTTGCCTTTCTGCAGCAGGCCAGGGTCTGGGGACAAGCCAGTTATGAGGCTTTGAAAAGTGGATCCTGACAGGTGTGGGCTTGAAGTTTTCTGTTTCTTCATCTTCTATCTTTGTAGCCATACTGAGGTATTTTGACAACTGTTATTTTAGGAAAATCCATTGCAGCATGCTCTAAATGTGGTTGGCAAGATGCCTTGTGGACGAGAGTTCCACAGCTGTGGACCAGTCACTGAGAAAGCGCATTCTTCCTCTCCTGTGAGTTCTTGTTGCTTTTAACACTGTTGTCCCTAGTGGCCACAGTTGGGGCAGGACATCATTCCAGAGATAGAGGTGGCTCCCGTTATAGCTCAGACCCACTCCACTGAGAGCACTGATGATCAGGATCAGGTTCTTAAATTGGATCCAGTTGCGAGCAGAGACCTGTTGCAGTGATCAGAGCAATGAGGTAATGTGCTCTTGTCAATCTGCATTGCTTAGCACATGCATCACGTATTGGAAAATCTGGATGGCATTCTCCATCTTCTCCATGTAAAGTGTGTTGCAGTAATTGTACCTGTAAGTGATTGAATGTATGGATCACCATGGTCAAGACCAATGGCATCTGACTAAAAGGCACAGACACCTTTTCTAATACCAGCTGGGTATCCGGGACCAAAAGGGAGACCAAGAATGCGAACCACTTTGAAGTTGGAGAGAGAGATAATGGTTTTAGTGTGTCTTTGAAAATATTTGCCTCTTCTCACCACCATCAAATGTGTCTTGTCTGGATTTCATTTCAGCCATCTGCTCTGCATCCAGGTGCTTATTTCTCCCAGACACCAAAACAATTAGTTTATGATACACCTGCAGTCCACTGAACAGGAGACAGAGGCCCAGATCTTGAGCTGCGTCCAGTGCAGCTCAGAACAAAGGAGTGTGAAGGTGACTCAGGCTACGTCTATGCTACAAGCGCACAGCTGCAGTGCTGCAGCTATGCTGCTGAAGCACCATAGTGCAGTGGTTTTCAAACTTTTTTTGTGGGGACCTAGTTGAAGAAAATTGTTGATGCCTCTGACACAAAGGAACTGGGGAGGAAGGGTTTGGAGTGTGGGAGGGGCTCTGGACTGAGGCAGAAGGTTGGGGTGAGGGGGTGAGGGCTGCAGGGTGGGGCCAGGAATGAGGGGTTCAGGGTGTGGGAGGGGGCTCTGGGCTATGGCACGGGTTGGGCTGTGGGAGGGGGGTCAGGGCTCTGGGCTGGGGGGCAGGCTTTGGGGTAGGGCCGGGAATGAGAGGTTTGGGGTGCAGGAAGAGGCTCTGGGTTGGTGGGGGCTCAGGGCTGGGGTAGGTGATGATTGGGGCATGGGGTTGGGGCGGAGGCTTACCTTGGGCGGCTCATGGTCAGCAGCACAGCAGGGGTGCTAAGGCAGGCTTCCTGCCTGTCCTGGCACTATGGACTGCGCTGCACCCTGGTAGCGGCCATCAGCAGATCCGGCTCCTAGGCCGAGGCACACAAGCAGCTCTCGCCCGCCGGCACCGCCCCCTCCAGCTCCCATTGGCCGGGAACTGGCCAGTGGGTGTGCTAAGCCAGTACTCTGGGTGGGGGCAGCATGCAGAACCCCAGGGCCCCTCCTGTCTAGGAGCTGGATCTGCTGCTGGCCACTTACAGGGCACAGTACGGTGTCAGAACAGGTAGGGACTAGCCTGCCTTAGCCGGGCAGCACTGCCAATGGAACTTTAAACGGCCCGATCGGCAGTGCTGACCAGAGCTGCCGCGACCCAGCGCCTTCCATTCCACGACCCAGGACTGGGTCGCAACCTGCACTTTGAAAACCACTGCCGTAGTGTATACATTTCTTACATCAATGGCAGGGGGGTTTGTGTTGATGTAGGTAATCCAGCTCTATGAGAGATGATAGCTAAGTTGATGGAAGAATCCTTCTGTCAACCTAACTGTGTT
This sequence comes from Natator depressus, assembly GCF_965152275.1. NCBI lineage: Eukaryota > Metazoa > Chordata > Testudines > Cheloniidae > Natator > Natator depressus. The sequence goes on from NC_134234.1 coordinate 82,422,550, forward strand.
TACTTTAGGAGATAAATCAACCTCACTATGGTGCTCAAGGCATGACATTTTTCACAGTCCTGAATGACTTAACTATGTTGAGCTAAATTTTAGGTTTAAACCAGGCCTCTGATCTACCTTTATATCCCCTGAGTCTTGGCCCAGCTGTGGAGCAGGCTAGATGCTAGCATAAATTTAAAGGGGAATCGTAGTGGGATGGATCTATTAGCTTTTTCAGATGACTTTCAACCCTCAGGACCGTACCAAGCAGTTAGAGCCTGTGCCAGGATCTTTATCAAACAGGACTGGAGGCTCCTACATCTTTGAAATATGTGTATACATGTATACAAAAAAGATTGTATCTAGAGCAGGGGTTCCCAAACATGGTTCGTGGCTTGTTCAGGGTAAGCCCCTGGCGGGCTGCAAGATGCTTTGTTTACCTGAGCGTCCGCAGGTATGGCCACTCGCAGCTACAAGCGGCTGCGGTTCGCTGTTCCCGGCCAATGGGAGCTGCGGAAGTGGTGGCCCGGCCTGCACCGCTTCCTACAGTTCCCATTGGCCGGGAACAGCGAACCGCGGCCACTTGGAGCTGCGAGCGGCCGTACCTGCGGATGCTCAGGTAAACAAAGCCTCTCGTGACCCGCCAGGGGCTTACTCTGAACAAGCCGTGAGCCAAGTTTGGGAACCCCTGCTCTAGAGCCTAGAACAGGCACCATTTCATTGAAATATAAATTGAAAGGAAGAAATAATCAAAGAAGTACATCCCAGCAACTGCACGTAGGTACCAGAAAATGTTATCTCCCATATGTGAAAATTACAGTGGAAAATTAGTGAGCAGATGTCAGGTGCAGCAGAGGAATTATCTGAGAAATAGTCAGACTCAGGGTCCCGATCAAAACCAAAGCAATTTATGTCCCTAATCTGGCAAATCACTCTGCTTGGATAGACCCCCTGCACAGGCAGCATTCACTTTTTCCAAGTTGCAGAGGTAGTCAACAAGGTTGGCGGTACTAGTGCAGGATGCAGCAGTGCATCCTCCACAAGGATAGTTGTCTCGGCATGGAGGGGGGAAAGTTAAGGAAGTGGAGGAGTGATAGATGTTCCGAAAAAGGATGAAATGCATTGCTTTTGGGGAAAATGGAATGCAGAATTTTCAGCCTGATTAGCTCATAAAATAATCATCTACAAACTGCAGAATGGAAGTAAGATTTTTTTAATATTTCATAGAGAACTATCACAGCACCATTAACAGTTATTGGAGGTGAATCTTAACCTCAACTTTCTATTTACATTTATACAGAAATATTAAGAGCGAAATCAGTGCCAACAAAAATACTGCTTTAATTATTGTTCATTACACTTCCAAGATAACTGAGGCAGACATCAACCACATTTTGAAGCAAAGCATAATTTAGTTCAGGAAGACTCATGAAAGTGACCTTTGATCTTTATTTCCCGCAGTTAATGCCATAATAATTCTTTTTATCTCATCATGTATATACACATTCCTAGGACTTAGAGCCAGTGGTTGTGCAATAAGTTATTTGTAGTTTAAATGAAGCACTTGGATGATAAATCAATGGGTTTTATACAATACTAACATGTAATGAATCATTTTTATGCTGTTTTGTTCTCTCCAGTACTTCGCCACCTCCAGCTCATGCCAGTATAATGTGCTATGTATATTTGAGCTTTCTTGTCTGTCTTTACTAGATTGCAAACTCCTTGGGGCAGGAAACATTTCCTCGCATTTGGACAGCACGGAGCGCATGAAGAGAGGCCAAATAAATAAATACAAACATTAAGAGATATTAAATGAATGCATATTCTGAAAACATTTGTGATGAAAACATAGTTTAGACTATCAAATGCACACACGTTCTATTTCTGGAAAACAGGCTTCTTTTCTTAAAGTTAGGAACCTAAACTCATGTTTAAGCAGCCAATAATGGTCTGATCCTGCACCACTGAATTCAAAGGGAATTTTGCCATTGACTTCAATAGACACAGGGTCAAATCCCATGCAGCTTGACATTTCAGAGGGGCTGAGCTCCCCTTGACTTTAAAACCTAACTTAATTGACCTCTGGGAAAAAACAGGCGTTTTAGACCCCAATTCTGAAAATACATAGTCATGTGTTTATCTTTATTACCATGAGTAGCCCAGGGGCTCATTTATGTGTCTAATGGTATAATTAGGGCCAGATCCAAAGCCCGAACACCAATGGCAGTCTTTCCATTGACTTAAGAGGGCGTTAGATCAGGCACCTAGTTATCACTGGAAATCACTCCCTCTCAGAAGGGGCACATGTTACAAAACAAGTACTCCTTCAAATACAAATACCTGCTTCTGTAATTTAGATCTGTTTTACATAATCACAGTTCATGAACATAGTGTATCTCCTTGGTAGTACTTGCACAGCGTACTACAGTCAATAAGGCCATTATGCCTGTTTGTGGATATAAGGTTTGCTGCTTAAGAAAGTTTGATCTATAACAGTAGATTATTCTTCCAGAATAACAATGTAATCAAACTCAATGTAATTCATGCTTAACAGTACAAAAAGGAATTGTCTAGCAGCCAAAAAGTCTCACTGAATCTATGTATTGTATATTTATGCCTGTTACTGTTATCATGTTTGTTCCTGTTAGAAAATTTTATGAATCAGCACAGGAACAAATAGACAAGGGGAACAGATAATTTAAATGAAAACATGAAACGCTTTTTGTATAGCTAACAAAGCACAGTTATAGAATTGGCATAAATTGCAAATATGGGACCATACACAATCCTACATTTACATGCAACAACTTCTGCTGGGCCAGAGAGAGCAGGAGAGTGAATGACTCTACAGCCTGGGGGTTAGGACGCCCACAGGGGAGGTGGGAGGCACAGTCTCCAGTCTCTCTGCTCCAATGACTCTTACTTCTACACAGTGGAAAGGGCTTCAGCTGGGAGAGTGAGGGAGCCTTGCATCAGAATATCCCATAATCCAGTAGTTAGAGCACTCTGCTGAGAGGTATGTGGGAGACACCTGTTCAAATCCTTTCTTCTCCTCAGGCAGAAGCAGGGAATTGAACTTGGTTCTCCCATATTCAGGTGACTGCTCTAACTACTGGGCTAAAAAGTTACACGGTGGTAGTGGTGTCACCTTCTCCTCCTCCTTCTCCTCCTCCTCCTGTTGATTTGTGTGGAGTGGAGCAGGCACCTCACTCATTCTCACAAGAAATGACTTAGGTGCCTAAGCAGCCTACTGCAGGAGAGGGGTTCCTGGCTGTGGATGGCTAGCAGAGATAGATGCCTCCCTGCAGCCAGACTTAGATGCCTGAATCTGTGAGAAGGGTGAGGCCTAGGACACACCCTTCTCATCAGTATCTCCCATTAGCTAGCTGAGGCAGCTCCCCGCCTCGCATGCTGGCTTTTGTGGATCATATTTTAAGGTGCCTGTCTCTTTCCAGGCATTCTGTGGGTGGCTTAGGTGCATAATTCCGGCTTTGTGGTTAACTGTATTGTTCCTGTATTTTTTCCAGACACCTAAAAGTCAGCATTGCGATGCTCAGTCACCGTCACAATGCCTAGCCCCTTTGTGAATCCAGGCCTAAAGGTCCAATCCTGCAAACCTTTACATATATGAATAGTACCATTTAAAGCCCTGATTCCACAAACGCATACATGTGCTTAACTTAAAGTACATGAGTAGTCCCATGGGTGAGTGTTTTTAAGATTGGAGGCTAAAATCAATGGGATTTAGGTGCCTAAATTCCTCTGAGGATCTGGGCCACAATCAGTGAAAATACAAATGTGAGTAAAGATGATTTACAGGATTGGGCCCTTGTGCTGAGGACATGTTGAATAAGAGACTACTTTCTTTTGAGGTAGGCCAGTAATATTTTCCCATATACATGTCTCTGTTATTTAATTTCATGACCTCAGTATATTATTCACTGTCAAACTAAGACCTTTGTATTATTATTTTCCCCTGTCTTTAATAGAAGGCAATGAAGAAATAAGGAAGAAGAGGAAAAAAAAAAACAGAAAGAAGGAACTTTCATCCTGGAAGAGTACTTTCTTCAGAAAGTGTTTATCACTTGGATTGCCTGTGGATAATTTAATATATAATTTTCTCTTCTGTGTATTTTATATATTAAAAGGCTACTAAGATTCTTTTAAAATAAAAAAAAGTATTGGACCCAAAAATACTTCTTCCATTTCATGTGATGTGTTATTACATTGTGTGTTGCTAATTTGCATGTTAGACAATACAGTTGAAACACATTTAATTTGCTTAACTGAATGGACTGGAAGGAGTCTTGTCTTTAATTGAACAAGCTGATTTTCCTTTTAGCAAATTTAGTGTTCCTAAACGGTACTTGATTATAACTAAAGCCCTCTGCTGAGATACCACACAGACAGCTCACACTACTAGTTTGTCTCAACCCCAATGGGCCACTTCTAATGTTGGGGAGGACACTGTTTTGTTCTTTGGCATGTCTGCTGAGACTACATACAAGTGTGCCAAATAGTATCAGTTGTTTTGTGACATCTGTTCATTAGAAATCTGAGTGACACTGCCTCTTTATATTGCTTCATATAGGCCACCAACCAGCTGTCCCACACTTTCAACCTGGGCTGGATTTGAACTGGAGACCTAGTGGTAAAAAGGCTCTCGTACATCATTACACAAACCTTGAGCCCATTCAGTCTCACAATAAAAATAATAATAAAATCCTTACTGGACTAAAATATGAAGAGTTGTTTGAATTACTGCAGCCTAATTATTCAAGGAGATACATGCATGCAACTGATGTGGTGACCAGACCCTCTGGTGTTAATTACTTGTGAGTAATGAGGGAGAAAGAGAAAAAGTATTGGTTTGGGGGTCTGATTTTGCTGTCACACCAATTTCACAGTGGCAAAGCTCTTGAAAGTAGCTACTCTGAATTTACACCAGTGACAGAGAGAGAGATGAATCAGACCCAGTGTTCATAGAAGGAAGGATAGGCATTTGCGGACAGAGTGAGACATGCACAGAGATGTTGCACAGACAAGGAAATAAACCATAAGATCCATGTTAATTGATGACTTATTAAAGGACTTGTTTTCACTGCATTTATTACCTTGGGGTGTATTTATTACCTTGGGGTAACTAATGTGTGTGAGCTATCCTGAGGTAAAAGCTGAGCCCTGGTCTACACTACAAACTTATTTAGGTATAACTCTGTCTCTCAGGGGTGAGGGAAATCCACACCTCTGAGCAATGTAGTTATACTGACCTAACCCCCAGTGTAGACAATGCTATGTCAATGGAAGAGCTTCTTCTGTCAACATAGCTACTGCCTCTAGGGGAGGTGGAGTACCTACGCCAACGGGAAAAGCTCTCCTGTCAGCATAAGTAGCATCTTCACTAAGTGCTGCTGTAAGTGTAGACAGGCCCACAGTAAAGTCCAGGCAATTGAGTTTTACCTGAAGGTCAGCTTGCAAGGTTAACTCATGGAGGGGCTGGAGGGCTGTTTACCTCATGGTAAAACTAAAATGCCTAGTCTTCACTATGTTTTTGACCTCCGGATAACTCATGCGTGATAGTTACCTCAAGATAACTAACATCTTTTTTAGCAATGAAGACAAGACTTAAGATACAGGTGTGGATGTCATGGATAGGGAAGTACAGGCTAAGTTGGAGACAGGTAGTGTTTGCCAGTTGGAAAAGCACAAAATAAGAAAGGAAAGAACTGTTTATTTTCTAACTTCCAAAGACAGATTAGAAACAAGGCAGAGTAAAAATATTTATTTAAAATGTTGGGCTAGGTTATCAACTGGCATAAATCCATTAGAATTAATAGAGATTTGCTGATTTACACCAGCTGAGTGTCTTGTTTAAAAGTAGTTAAGTGCCCTACTTGGGAAATAAAATTCATTTGAGTCTCTCATGTTTTCGTTTTAAAGTTTGAACATGCATCAAATATATAAAGGAACAAACGAAACCATGACAGAGCCTGTGTTGTTCCACTATGTGTTAAACGAGCTGTGTCAAAATATTAGCTTTGCCAAACCATTGATGAACTATAGAATGAAACATGTAACATTTGATTTAGTCAACATTTTGAAGCTCCAACCCTGCACGCACTTGCCCAGGTACATCATGTTACAGGAGCAGCCTCATCAACTGTTCACAGGGGTGAAGGTACACACGTGCATAAGTGTTTGCAGGATTGAAGCCATTACCTTGTATCATCAAGGTTTCCAGTAAGATGATTTTTATGTTACTAGAGAAAGTAATTCAAGCAAAACTGCATGCTCTGATGGTTTGGTTCAAACAGATCACTGATTCACAAAACCTCTTATTTATTTATTTGCTTCTGTTAGCCATCCAGTAGATATAGCTGGGTCATTACCAGCATTTGAATAATTTACTAATTGAGAGAACAATTCCTGTCTCCGCCGTTTGACCGGATATTTGCTTTATGTGTGTGCTTGATATGCCGTTTTTATTCTTGATGAATTGGGGGAGGAGGGTGTATTTGCTTTTGCTGATTCAGTAACAGCTATACCTGGGGTTACAGCTCTGATTATTATGCCTGTGACATTGAAAAGTGGAAGAGGAAAGCACTTTCATGCTTGCTTTTTTGCCAGGTTAAGACATCTTTAGTACTCCATGGCTTTAAAATATATTTACCCTTTAAAATGAGATATTGGAGCTTGGATGAGAGAAGATTAGATACCATAGGATCTCAAACGATTCTGAAAGGATTCTGAAAGGAGGAAGAAACTTCAACCCAAGAAATCAAATCAGTATAAACTGTTAGTTTCTGATTAAAATATTCAGATGTAATCCAACTCTCCTGCTGCTTTTATAGGGGTAGGCAACCAGGATACTGCACACGTGGTTTTCAAAAAGGAAATCTTAGTTTCCTCATTTGGTATGAAAACTCTATCAAACTATACATGGTTTGTTCTCTGTTTCCTCAGACTGTGTTTGAGCCTAGTGAGTAATCCATACAGATTTAAACCATAGGATATGCAAGATACTCATGTTACAAGTGCCCCAAGGTCTTGAAAGATCTTGTCTGTGTTGCACTTTAAAGGAATTACTGCCCCAAAACTGAGAGCTAGTGAAGCTTAATGGCTTGAAAACTAAAATCTTGACATTATTTAAAAGGGTCACTGTCATGATGGGCAGACCCAACATTTCAGATGCCTTTTTGTAATTATATTTATTAGTCATTGGCACCTACAGCCTATGGTGATAGCAGTGCTTAAGGTGGTCTGAAAAAAGTGTGGAGGGCTATCATAATCTGGGAGCAGCAGTTTTGGTAAAGCGCTGTTTAAAACATGCTTCTTAGCAACCTGGCTCTACTTTAAAAAAAAGATATTTTTTGGATGGGTCTTTGATCCCTTTCAACTCCCCCTCATTCCATTTATACACTGGTGATGGGCATGTTAGAAATGCCAGAGAAAGACAACACTTCATGTAATTCGATACATGATGGAATTTTGTCCAAATAAATGCTTCTTTTTAACAGATTAAAAACATGATCAGTAACAACAGTCACGAACAACTCTGCAATAAAAAGCCAGTGTGAATGTGCCCTGAAAGAAAATAAACTGGTAAAGTCACAAATGTTTGTGACAAATTTCTGAGGGATACTTTTTAAAAAGCAGTAAGCAAAACATTTCAAAAGAATACCTTGAAAATATGATTACTGTTTGAATGAAAGAAATTATAGAATCCTAGAAGATTAGGGTTGGAAGAGAGCTCAGGAGGCTATCTTGTCCGACCCCTACTCAAAGCAGAACCAACCCCAACTAAATCTTTGGAGTTCAGTCATCCCCTCAAAAGCTACGGAAAGTATTGCTGTGAGATGTGAAAATTCAAACTCTGAGCCAAATCCTCAGCTGGTGTAAATCAACATAGTTCTATGGAAATCAGTGGGGCTAGGCGAATGTACACCAGCAGAGAATCTGGCCCTCAAACTCCACCAACAGCTGATCTTTCAAAACATACAGCGATAAGTACCTGCATGCAAGAAGGCAACACTGAAGCCAGGATTTGTGTTTTGTTGTTTTGAAATTCTTGGGCTTGGTTAAAGTGAGTGTAGGGTTCATGAAACTGATGTCTTCTATTAGCCACAGAGCAGATAATGGGCAGCCCGGAAGCTGCAGGGCAAGCAGCCCTGCCTGTGTGCCTTAATCCTGTACAGGAGTGGTCACCTCTTAAAGCGATGGAGCCATTCAGCTCCTGGGACCATTCGGTCCTCGTCTGCTGAAACTGACAACAAGGTGTAGGGTTTGATGGTGTGTGACTTTACAGTGTGTCTGCTTTTGTAACCAAATGAATTTAGAATGTGTCTCAGCATTACTTGAAATACAAATGTACTGAAATAAATGTGGAAAGAGAAAACACTCTGGCACGGTGACACTTTAGAGTCTCTAGTTCTTCTTTGAGTACATGAATGATTTTGTTTATAACAGCACATTGTTTCCTGACAATATAACTCCGATCATATTAAAATCAGTCCTTTGCAAAAACTATGCTTGCCAATAACAAATTCATGCTATTTTGGGGGCAGATAAACAACTTTTTCCTGAAACAGAAGTCTCATGAACTTGAATAGGCATTGCAGCTCTGGGCACCAGATCTGTATGGTTTATTAAATTCATTTTTATATAGTGTGCACGTCAGCAGGGGTCAGCCAAACAGGTTTGTAAAAACCCATGCACCTGCAAATGTAAGAGAGAGAGGATCTGTTGCTTGAAATACTACATACTATTTGTCAGAGGACACTATTTTTCACATGATTTCTAAAGGTAATGCTCTTGAAAACAGAATTCTGTAGTGACTGGGGAAAAAATACAAAATCCTCAGAACAGCCAGAAAAGGAAATGTTATCAATTTTAAAATATACAAAGGAAAACATACCTAATTTTAATCTGCTCATCTCTAGACTCTCCTGTGGTTTAGTTCTGTTTGAATGGTCAAACAGGTTAAATGCTAACACATGACTTTTTAAAAGGACACAGTCAAATTGAAACCTAGTAGATTTAAAAAAGGAACTTAAAAAGTAGTTTCAGTAACTACATCTGCCACTGAGTCCCTCTGCCAATTTTGGTGGTTTTACTACCACATTTATCTAAATGTTTCAGTGGGTTTTTTCTTCCCTGTCTCTGTCTGCAAAGCTCATACAAACAACAGGGGAAAATAAGTAACAACCTGATCTCTCAGTTAAATCGGTGCATGGAGCTTTACAGGCATATAAGAAAGCAAGGTCTCTCTCCCAATAAATTGTCTAAATTAGACACATAATCAATCCTAAATAAATAGTTTCATACCAGTGAGTAAAGAACAGAGAAAAACAACAGAAGGGGAAAGGGAAAACAACAGTTTTCTTCCTACATGTACATTGTAAATGTTTGCTTTGGTCTTTTTTTCCTGTGATATAATCATAGGTGTGAGAGGCATGACTTGTGCCAGAGTGGTTATTATTGAGACACAGCTAGCAGCTGAAAGATGTGTTTTAAGGAGGAGGGAGAACAACAAGTAATCCAAAGTAGCCATCTATTATTTGTCAGATTCACTCTGTAACAGTAGACACAGGAGTCAGGGTAATGACCATTGTCACCATTACTGAAGTTGCATGGCTGGGGTCAGGAAGTAAAGTCTCAATTTCTTGCCAGCATCCCTCCATGTGTCAGCCCCTGATTACGTACTCATCATTTAGATGGGCTTCTATTGGCATGAACGTTGAGTGCATGCCCTCTGGCACCAGTAACTCTGATGGAGAGAAGATTGCAGAGGGACAAGGAAGTCACAAATCTACTCTGCTGGGACAAACAAAGTCCAAAAAAGGGGTGTCAGTGTTAGGAAAAGAAGTCAGGCTAAGGTGGCCAGGTGAATATGCAGAATCAGTGCATGTGTATGGCAGACTCTACAAGCAAGCTTTGATGGAGTCCTCAGCAGAAGCTTAAGTTGCCCACCTCTAGTGTAACCTCCCGGAGAGAGCAGTGATAGACAAACTGCGGTTCAAACTTCCCCCTGCAACAGTGGGTGTTGCTGGTGCCAAAGGATTCATGCTACCCAGCCTGATGAATGTGGCTCATCGCCTCTATAACACTTGGGTATCTATGTATGCTGAAGAAATTTCAGTCTTGCATTTTAGGGTGTTATGCTGCCAAAGACAATGATACAATATATTGTTTTAAAAAGGGGACTCTTGGAGGGTTTGTTCTATCTTTGATGGTCCATTAATGATCTGAGAGCTGTAAGTGCAGGGGACAAAAATGTTTGGGAGAATAGATCCTCAGATATGTATGGATTTTCCAAAGCACAAAGGACAGTAATCATCTGAGCTGAAAATGAAGTCAATGGGAACTGGGTGCCTAACTGTCCTTTGGGCCTTTTGAAAACCTCCCCTCAAAAGCATTATAAAAAAAAAGATGTCTCCATAATTCATTACACATGAGATTGTAAGGTGTTATTCCCCCTTACTTTCTAATTCACATTTTTCATCAGAAACACAAGAAAAAAGATTGCCTTATTTCATACAGTTGAATATACTTGATTCTGTCTCTCATTCACACATACCCCTTATATAATAATAGGAATGGTTAATGGTATTTTCTTGCTATAATTTAGGCAATGGTTCTCAAGGTAGCAACTGAAACTTGGTCTGAAAATAAGGGCTTGTCTACACTTACAGCTCTGCAGGGGTGCAGATGCACCAGCGCAGCTGTGCCACTGTAGCGCCTAGGGAAGATGCTACTTCCACCGAGAGGAGAGCTTCTCCCATCGGCATAGGTACTCCACCTCCCCGAGAGGTGGTAGCTATGTCGACAGGAGAAGTCCTTCTGTAGACATAGTGCTATCTGCACCACAGGTTAAGTCGGTATAACTACATCGCAATGTCACCGACCTAAGTTTGTAGTGTAGACCAGGGCCAGGCCCTTTGATTAGACAGTTTTGGAGACAGGAAAGTTTTGTTTATATATTGAGGTCTATCTCCACATTTATCTCACATCCCACACCCAACAAGTCTAGGACTCCTTCCAGGGAAATTACTGTGGGACAAGTGTAAGACACAGGCTCCCTTTCAGTCACCAAATCACTTCCATTTTGAAATCAGACACTGTCAGTTGAGCTAGAAGAATTTCCTCTGCATCCTTATGACAGTTTTGACTCAAGAACAGTTGTTCCCAAACTTGGTCCTCCACTTGTGCAGGGAAAGCCCCGGCGGGCCGGGCCGGTTTGTTTACCTGCCACGTCTGCAGATTCAGCCGATCGCAGCTCCCAGTGGTCGTGGTTCGCTGCTCCAGGCCAATGGGAGCTGCTGGAAGCCGTGCCAGTACGACCCTCGGCCTGCGCCGCTTCCAGCAGCTCCCATTGGCCTGGAGCAGCAAACGGTGTCCACTGGGAGCCGCGATCATCCGAACCTGCAGATGCGGCAGGTAAACAAACTGGCCCGGCCCGCCAGGGGTTTTCCCTGCACAAGCAGCGGACCAAGTTTGGGAACCACTGCTCTAGAAAAACAAGGCTGTATTTCAGCACAGAATATAAAACCCTTCTTGCAAAGAGGATTAGTTTTTTTCAGGTGTCGGAGAAAAACACAGTTCTCACTCTCCGGTTGGGTACAGCAAATCAGATACACTTTATTATCTCAAGCAATTGCACAGAGGGAGAGAGTGCACTAGGACACAGGGTTTCCCCCACCTAGGCAGGTCTCTCTCAAAATAAACAATTACAGCAAGTATTTATACCTTTATTACAGACAATAATAAGCAACAGCTGCATATTGTTTATACATATCCCTTCATGATCTCTTATTTTTCTTACCATTTCTCTTATAGTCAGCATTCTAGTCTTATCAAATACAAGGTCACAACAGCCTCTTTCACAGTTGTTTTCCACTTGCTTCGCACTATCCCCGCTTCTACAAATCTCACGTTATTAAAGCTAGAGTTAGCCCGACTCCTGCTCAATATAGAGGCCTGCATCCAAATTCCCTTTATCTACTTCCACACAGGTAAGCTTTTTTTCCCTTAAAAACTGCATTCTTTTGGCCATATCCCAATTACAACATACATTCACCTGCCCTGTGGTCAATGGCAATGTCTATATCTTGTGGTTCAGTAGGGAAATGTAGTGTTCATTGCTGGAAGAACATGCTATCAAATTTGGAGCTAATATATCAAATATGTCAACAAACTAACCATTAAATCTGTGTATGCATTAAATAACTGTAGTGGGTGGACACCCCTTGGTCTCACTTGTCTGTAAAACTATCTTTCATTGTATCTTTCCATGAGCATATGAGTTATCTTTCAAGATAATTTATGCTGGGCCAATCCAAAACTCACTGAAGTCAACATGAATCTTTCTGCTGAATCCAATGGCTTTGAATAAAGCCCATTCTATACACCATGTTATATCTCGATCTAATCGAAAAGATCCAGTGTATGTTCTTGATAAAAGCAAGACTCCAGACTTATCTCAGTTTATTTTATTAAATCCTGAGAGTTGTGAAAAGATTATTATGTCTTAGAGAAGGTTAGGCACTGAATAGTCTAGGTCTCTTAACAATAAGTGTTTTATCATCTGCATACATTAATAGCTTCTGTGTATATTGGATTATGTGAATTCCTTTGAGTTCTTTGTGATTACAGATCATCAGTGCAAATGGCTCTCCAGATAGTAAGAAAAGAAGTGTTAAAGTAAATAATTTATTATATCTCAGTTTGAGATTTTCAGAACAGTGCCTTCACTAAGGTTAAGCCAGGATAGAAATCCCCACTTTTTTCATGGTGGCTGTTTGAAATTCCTTCATGTCTAGGGACTCTTTTACGTAGAAGAGAATAAAAGTCATTAACAGTTTGACGTTTGAAACAAATATAATGCCTGTGATGTCACGTGCAGTTTGCATCATGTGTGCGTGTAGGATTAGCTGCAGTATTAGTATGAAATGCCTGGGCACCTCTGCACTGTTGAGTCACCTCAAAAGCAAACATCATTTTCATTATTTGAGCACTGTTTGAAATGTTCGGACACTAGTCCAGCAAGTGGCTGATCTGTATACTATATGCTATATCCGTTTGTCCCAGCCTGCTTCACAGGTATGGGCAAGGCCCCAGTGTATTTTGCAGCAAGCCGAATGTAAATTCTGTTGCAAGGCTCTGGGTTTCTGCACAGTCCAGCGCTTAATTATGTGGCAACCTGGAAATTCTCTGAAGCGTCAAGTAAATTCAGTAATGGAGAATTTTGTTGAATGAAGTATGCAAATGAATAATCAAATCAGTGAAGTATTTTTATGTTTACCCTGTTCAATATTAAATTCAATTTACTGTGCCTATCTAGATTTTCAACCTGCTGCAGATTTTTGCAGTGACAATATATAGCTGCATTGTGGAGGTTGTCAGGGGGATCTGAAGGTTTTGAGAGCTGGGGAGGTGGCTGTTAAGGCTGTTGTCACTGGTGAGGGAGAATATACCTCCTTTTTTCCGCTCCACCATGTAGGAAGGGCCTGAGATTACTTGCATCTTGTGAAGGGACTTGATTTCTTATTCCTTACACCAACATTCTTGACAACAACTTCCTAATCTCAGATCCCCTTTGTGGTGTCTCAAGTCTGACAGCTGAAAATTGAGGCATCCAAAATTACTACACTTTTTTAAAAATATAGTTCAGAGTCAGTCTCTCTCTCTCTCTCTCTCTTTTGATATGTTGACTATCTTGACAATTTGTTCATCTTTTATTAAATTGAGAACATGGTTTTCTTTGTACACATATCATAATGAATTAGCTAGTGCACCTGTATGCTACCGCCCCCTGTTGGTTAGAATCAGAACTGTCCAGTGTGTGTCATAAGACCTATATTACTAAGAGGTAAAGAATATTCTTCTTTAACTCATATGGTGGTAACCACTGCATTTGGAGCCGGAAGAACTGTGTTCTCTCTTTGTTATCGCTGTGAATGTCTAAGTGGCTATGAAGTACAGCACAGTGAAAATCATAAAGTTCTAAGTATCCTAGAGCTACAATATCTTTATATTCCCTTCCATATACACCTCTTTCTATCCCCAGGTCTGTTCCTTTTTCGTACACCTGTAACTGATCTGAACATTAAGCTTCTTGTTAATATCCATAAGTGTTCAAAGAAATGATCCCTAAGAAAAACATCTTGTTTTCATCTCAAAATTTGAACTGTTTTTCATAAAATCAGTAATAAAATTTCACATGCTTCTAAAACATTTCATTTTTACTAATTAATAGTAGATACTGTACTTTATACGCATATAGTGCTTTTCATCTGAAAGGTGCATAAACTGCTATACCACCAAAATGCAACCTTCTCTGGGTTAGAGAACAGAAACCAGTCAGTGCATGGTACATGGCACAATGGAGAGGGTGAGGGTGAAAGTTTGACTGAGGACGCTGGGTAGGTTAAATCACCATTTTTACCCCAAAAGTGCCATGATGTCTTTAAGTTCATGCAAACCCTGGTTTTATAGTCTCATCTGACAGACAGCTACAAAACCAACTTAAATCCTTTCTGAAAAGAATGAGGGCTGTAATTCCAGGGATTCTAAGTGTTTCAAACCTGGAACTTAGCTAAGATGTATATCTCTTCTATCTACACTGTCATACTGAAAAGCTGTTTCACTGTAAAATGTCGATTTTTCTCTGTACAAATTGTGAAATTTGTCCGATTGGTTGAACTTGTAATTTAACTCTGGTGAAATTTCATGTTTTGTTCATTGGTAAAAAACGGAAACATTCTACTGTGCCTCACAAAAATGTCACCTTCCAAAAATAAATAGTCAGGAAGCAAAACCAGGTAGCTTTCCATAACACTAATTAGTAAAACTGGACTGGATTGTATTTCATCTGCAGGTTTTTCTACATTGTGGATTAGATCCAACGATGACCGACCTAACATCTAATAGAAGAGTGGCTTCCAGAATGCTCTGTAACTGTTTGGCTTCATCCTTCTGTGTTTGTTCCTAAGGTTTCTTTCCTCTCTCGTTTTCCCTCTAAAACAAGAATCAACACTATTTTGGGGTTGCTAGTCATGAGGAATCCAACTCTTGAGTACAACATAGTAACTTTTTGGCAGAAATTCAGAAATGCTTTGACCAAAGGGAAAGAAAAAAGATCTAAAATTAGGTTACCTGGAAATAAGACCCCCCCCAAAAATGTGGAAAACATTGAAAACAAAAGTGCACACCCTTTATAACAAGAAACACAGAAGAACTGAGATAAATTGTGATATTTGTTTTCATGCCTACTTGAAAGCTTTGCTAGTTTACCACTAAGTATCATGAATACGAAGATCATTGCTTTTAAGAAAAACAGCCTTCTCTTCTAAATGTGCATGGGTATGTGGGAACATTCTAGCCCCAAGTTTGCCAAAGATCAAGTCTTTCTGTTTGCTTTCTTTTAGAAATTAACTCTACCATGGCTTGATGGAGAAACAGTGCGATCCAGGAAGGGAGAATGCTTGAAGAGTTCCCAAAGTCTGACAGAATTATCATAACAGTGATCCTGGAAGTGATGGAGTGTGTAAAGTAGCATCTTTCTTACAGACTAAGCAGTCAACACTACTTGCCTCTCTTCTTTATCCTCTGAAAGGCTGGGGAAAAAAGAATTAGGTCAACGTTTTTGCAGAGGAGGGAGAGGAATGCACAGGTAACAATGAATGAAGCTTTTCTGCTGATCTGGCATAACCAATTACTGCCAAGGTGCACTGCCTCCCTTCTTTCAACATATATTTATCTGCTGTTAAACACCAAGGCAACTATCATATTTTTTTAAAAAACAGTCTTCTTCTAGTTATTTAATAACATGTACTGTATATTTATGACTCTTTAACCAGAAAACCATACCCTAATGCGTATATTTCAAGTTCCTGGCCCCAACCCCTTAATTTGCTGTAAAACCAACATTCTCATTCTTCTTCAGAGAAGTATTATGTTAGCAGATTTTGAAGTTAGTTCTGAAGGGGATTGTTTTTATAGCACCACATATCCTGGTGGAGGGCAGTGGCAGGGAGTCATTTTCTATTCCAAGAAAACAGCCACCACTACCAGTGTGATGTAGAGCTCTGGATTTTATTTTTAAAGCCCTAATGACTAGTTTTTATTCCATAATCACAGAGTGCCCCTTTCACCTGATGATTTTCATTCACTCTTAGGCATACTTCCTTTTCCGCTTCATCATTCGTCAACTATGAGGTAATTAATTTTAAATGGAGACTTTCAGTAACCAACAGCGACTATTGTAAATCAAAACTTCTCCAGCTGATAAGTTAATTTGTCCATGAGAAGGCTTCGGCAGTCCTTTTTGTTTTGTATGGAATTTTCCAGATAGTCTTCTTGGCTTCTTAGAAGCTGCCACAAAAATCAGGATCAGCATTTATTGTGGATCCTTCGTCTTGACAGAGGTCCCAGAGTCAAACAAGGGTAGCAGGTATTGTTTCACTGGGCCCCTAGGGGTTTCTACACCTAGAAAAATCATGGATGTGCCATCTGCTAGAATATGTGCAATCATACTGGTAATGGATGGATGTGTGCCAAAAAAATTGTATGGCCATTAGGAAACACTTGTCCTCCAGTTAAAAGGGCCCCTTTACACATGTCTATCCTGAATAAGCTTGTGTGCAAGTTTATCTTCAAAACATGACACTTAAACTCATTACAATCCACTGTGAACTAAAGCGGGGGCGGGGGGGGGGGAGAGAAGGGGAGGAGAATATTTGCACGCAGATCAAGCAGCCCATATGTCTACTGCATCCTGACTGCAAGGCAGCACCCAGAAATGACTTTGGAGTGAGCATCAAAGTCAGCTACACAGTTAACAAACCAGCCACTTGCAAAGTTATTGCTGGGGAACTATGTTACAGACATGTAACATGTTATTGCTGGGGAAATATATGTTACAGACATAAGACTTTCTATTTAATTTATTATTAAATTTTAGGTGTAGCCAGGTCAAATTCAACAAACTGAAAAATCCTGGAATGAGCACCAAGTCCTTTGTCTAAAGAGAATTTAAGAGGCCAGATCATCTACTGTGTTATGGTTCCTTTGCATTGCTCAGATGGTGCAAAGGGGCAGAAATCTGGCCACAAATGCCCAGCAGAGAATTCCCTGTTAGAAAAGAACTGGCATAGGGATATGTCTCTGAGATGCACACAAACACAAACACACTCTCCTGCTGGTAATAGCCCATCCAAAGTGACCACTCTCTTTACAATGTGTATGATAATCAAGGTGGGCCATTTCCAGCACAAATCCAGGTTGGGTGGGGGGGTGAGAAAACCTGGATTTGTGCTGGAAATGGCCCAACTTGATGATCACTTTAGATAAGCTATTACCAGCAGGAGAGTGGGGTGGGAGGAGGTATTGTTTCATGGTCTCTGTGTATATAATGTCTTCTGCAGTTTCCACAGTATGCATCCGATGAAGTGAGCTGTAGCTCACGAAAGCTCATGCTCAAATAAATTGGTTAGTCTCTAAGGTGCCACAAGTACTCCTTTTCTTTTTGCGAATACGGACTAACACGGCTGTTACTCTGAAACCTGTCATTAGAGAGACAAGGAGAGTGAGGTCATATATTTTATTGTGTAAGCTCAAAAGCTTGTCTCTCTTACCAACGGACGTTGGTCCAATCAAAGATATTAACTCACCCACCTTGTCTCTCTAATATCCTGGGACTGACACGGCTCCGACAACAGTGAAAGCAGCAAAAGAGGCCGAGCATTTCCAGGGTCTGTTTAAGGACATTACAGCAACATTGGAAATGCTGTCAGATGCAGGAGAGAAGGGCAAGTTAGACAAGAGGAAGAATTAATGGTTACAAAACAAGTGTAGGTCTGCAAAGTGATTAAAATATGTCATTGTGTATTGTTGATCAGCTCTGTGATCTTCTCAGAACCAGAAAAACAGGGAAGTTATCTGATCACAGATACTCTTGTGATGGGGCAACCAGTGATGAGGATGGATTTGGGAAAGTGGCAGCAAATACATTATAGATATGCAACTGTCTCTTCTTCTCTTCCTCTCCACTTTCCCCTCTCTCTCTTTTCCCCACTGCCCCTTTGACCACTGCATTCCAACATGTAAGCCAGTGGTGCAGAAGCAGAAGGGTTACATACAGAAGCCTTTTTCTTCTCTCCTGCACTTTGGAAAAATGATCCAATCCCAGTTTCCTGACCGTGTTTGAAATCGGCACCTCAATGCTGACAAGCCATGAAAGTGACTTAATCATAACTGCAATAATTATTCCCATGGCCTGGCTTCTCAGTGTCCCTGGCTATTTGAAATTATAGCCCAGTCAACTGAGGATCAGTTAGAGCCATGCAAGAGAGGAGACTATTGCTCCTCAGCATATTGCTGATATCTTAATATTTTGTCTTCTTCTAGCCACAGGGCTTGATCCTGCCATCTCTCCACACTTAGATTTCCCATTGACTTAATGCGGGTTCTACAGGCAGAAAGATTTGTTCGATTTAAAAATCCTGTCAAAACTGTATAACAGAACATCTATGTAGGGTTATGAATGATGCAGCACATGATACAACTTGATCTTCATGGCCCAACGTGATTCTCCACGTGTGATGAAAACTCAATCTTAATACAGAAGACGTTTTGCAGTAGCTTGGGTACCACACTACCTAGCGTAGGTTTCAGAGTAGCAGCCATGTTAGTCTGTATTCGCAAAAAGAAAAGGAGGACTTGTGGCACCTTAGAAACTAACAAATTTATTTGAAGTGAGCTGTAGCTCACAAAAGCTTATGCTCAAATAAATTCGTTAGTCTCTAAGGTGCCACAAGTACTCCTTTTCTTTTTACCTAGAGTAGACATACATCTACCAGAATTTCTTACGGTTTAGTAAAATTAACATTAATTGGAAATGCAAAAGTATATAAACTCTCTACGTTGCTGTCCATATGGTGTATAAAGGAGAAATGTGGTCACTTGTCGGACTTTTTCTGACATCAAAGTATTCTGGCTACCCTAAATTGCAAAAAAAATATTTTTGTTTATAATTTTGTATTAAATTTTCCAAATACAACAAATATATCAAAATACCAGACTCATCATCGTATACAAGTAAATAAAGGAGGTTAGGATAAAGGGGAGGAAGGGGGGAAAGAGACATATCTAGCTTCAGGGTCTATGGTAAGCAAAAAAAATATTTCTGTTACCCTGTGCTGAAACAGAAAGACTGAAGGTGGTTGCATTTTGATATGTCAGTGTGTATATAGAGTCTGCATTGTGTGTCAGTTAGAGCTGGTTGAAGATATCCTATTAGACATTTGTATTAAAATGGTTTCTTCATCAGTACAATTCAGTACAATGTGTAAGGTTCACTGACCATGCATCAGTAATGTAAATGAAAATAGCTGTTTGACTATAAATATACAAAGTATTAGAAAAAAATTATTTCTGAATTATTTTCCCCACAATGGAACTCTCAGGAGCATACTTCACCAGTGAATTAATACAGTATTATACGAACTGGGAAATGACCGAAGATGTCAAATCACTTCACACATTTAAGGTGAAATATACATGCATCAGTAGCAATATTTCTGGGTAGCAGCTCATGAGGAACATCTAGCGTTGTGTAGCTTTGGATCAGAGTTCACAAATTGCATTGAACCTGGCCTGCATTTCAAGTTTGTAACAAAATCCAAAGACAAGAGTTCTGCTTGGCTTTGAATTTCAATCTGGTTCTAGTAATTTCCATTTGTTTCCTTTAAAAATAAAAGTGCTAAACTCTGCTCAGGTCCATTGGTGTAAATCCAGAGTAACTCCATTGATCCAGTGAAGTTACTCTGCAATTACACTGATGTAACTGTGAGCAGAATCTGGTCCATCTTTAAAAAAAAAATAGTAACAAGTATGGGATGCTCTGAGGTCCCAATCCTGCAAAGACGTATGTGCACGTTTTGCTTTACGCACTGTGAGTAGCCCAATTGAAGCAAATGGAACTAACTACATGTAGTGTGTAAATTTAAGCATATGTGTAAGCCTTTACAGGATTGGGGCTCAAGTCTGAAGAGTTCTTAGTTTCTTTAACAGGAGTGGAAGATCACATGTATAGTAGAATCCCTGTATTTACTGTAAGCAATGTATGTTCTATAATAATGGATTTCAGATTCACTAATGCATAATTGATCACTTTTCTCCACCATAACAAGAATGGCACATCACTACTACAGGTTGTACCTTCCAACCGCCCCCCCCCCCAAAACCCATCGAAACCAAACCAAATGACCGTTAACAATGAAACTAACAAATCAAACAAACAAACAAACCCAGAGTTATGCAGAGATTTTTACCTTGAAAAGTCCCTATGGGACTTTTTACATTGATTTTACGTTGAAAGTGTTCTGATATTACAGAGATGGGTGGCAGTATAAAACTCTAAGGTGGACAGATTGCTGCTCTTTACATTATTACAGGAGAGGTCTCTTTTGCACTTTACCCCCAAGCCTTTGAAAAGCAAACTCTTCTCTAATGTGTGATGCACCCTATTGCTTTATAAATACGGGCAAATAGGAGGAGCATCTTATAATTTCATTTTTCAATACAGGCCATTTGTACTGTTTTTGCTTTTCACCTTTTCTCTTGCTGATTAAAGGGTTTGATTTCAAGGGGCGTTTAGTCTGAGTGAAGACTGCAGAATCAGGACCCTAGACTTCTGCACCTTTATTAGTAAAACTGCATCAGAAAACACATTTCCTCTGTTTAGGTCTTGCAAGCAACCACTCCAGCATCCTCATCCTTGATGTATAGCTCCGGAGCTAGACAGAGCCTTTAAGTAGTGACAAGGTCCCTCTGAACACAGCAGAAATATTTGCTAACAGTGAAATTTCCTTCAGGGGCTTTAGCCAGAGTTTGCTCATGTGGGACTTTTAATGAACCCCTAGAAGCAGCTGTGAATCAGTGCAATCCCGGGCTGTTTTCAATCCCCTCCACTGAGTCCTCAGCTCTTTTCACTTCAGAAATGCAGAGTGCTGGCAAACAGCTACCTGAGGCAGCCTGCGAGCCCTGAAAAGATGCAGTTGGAGTGTATCAAAAACAAAGTAAAAGCCATGAGAAGCCAGTTTCCATTCCCTTCCCTCCCCCACTCACCCTGCCTGCCCGCATCCTCCCCGCCCACCAGAACAGCCAGGCCTGCAAGCACCGCAGCTCAGGCCACAGAGCTGTTTGATTGCTTAAGCCTGGTGGTCAGACAATAGGACCAGAAAGAATGGCTGCTTCCTTCCTTCCTGTTGAGTGTTCTGCCTGAGTGAGCAAATTCAATAGCACTTCGCTTCACAGCAACACTGGGCTCTAGCGCAGGCGAAAATCAACAAAGAGCCCTTCTAGGGCATTTCCAACTGCACCTAAGCCAAGCCACTGAGCTGTGGAACCATCCAGGGAGGGGGAGGGGGCATCTAAACCCAGACATTGCTGGAGCGTGTGCATAAAGGCACAGTCAACCCTCAGGTTATTGTTTATACTGAAGGACTAGATTTTTGATGTTGGGCATGTGCTGAGATTTTTGTTCCTCTCCCCTGCCATTTTTGATTTTTAAAATGCTTCTGCTGATTTAGAGAGACAAGGTGGGTGAGGTAATATCTTTTATTGGACCAATTTCTGGTGGTGAGAGAGACGGGCTTTTGAGGTGACCTGAAGAAGAGCTCTGTGTGGCTCGAAAGCCCGTCTCTCTCACCAATGGAAGTTGGGCCAGTAAAAGATATTACCTCACCTACCTTGTCTCTTTAATATCCTGGGACCAACACGGCTACAACAACACTGCTGAATTAGTCATTTTAAATCCCTCTTCATCTGTCTGTCAGCAAGTTCGCTGTAAAGCATTTAAAAGCAATGACTAAACTATGAAGAAGGTTATACAAGAATACCTTGTATGAAATCCAAAGAAGATATTTTCTTCAGTTCCAAGTACGGGAGTCCTCAGCTTTCACACATTTGATATCACAGACAACAATGGAAATAAAATATGATGTCAAACAAGGGCAGTGTCTAAAGCAAACTGATAAACAATCACAGATTACATTTGAATGGATATAAATTAAAACACTTCTATATAAGTGCTATAGAAATGTCTCAGGATAATTATGGATTATTATTTTTAATATCTGACCTTTTTTTCCTGTCTTTTAAATCTCACTCCTTAATTCAGTTCTGTGCCAGACTGAGAAGGAACATTATATAGTTAAAAATGCAAGGACATTGAAGACATACACCCAGAACTGCCAGGCAAAAGTCACATATTTGTAAGCACTGGGTTTCTAGATCTCAAAGACCCTTGAAAAGGACTTAGTCTGTGTAGTGCTCCCTGCCAAAGAATACAAAATCAGCATTCTGAATACTCTTGCTGTCTCTTACAGTTGAACTAGTGCATCACATTGCAGAACTGCTGATACTGTGGGAGTCCAGTACATCTGTTGTTAGGTTTCTACCCTTATTGTAGAAAGCTGGTATGGGGTATTATATTACTATACAAAGGGGCATATTTACTTAGGGTGCCCAAGTTTGTTGATTCAGTGTAGTTAGGGGAAAGAACAGCAAATATATTAAAAAAAAATAAAAAGCAAATTATCATAGACAAATATATTAAAGAGCTCTGATGGAATTTTTTGATTCATTATCTATCAAAAAGAACAGGAGTACTTGTGGCACCTTAGAGATTAACACATTTATTAGAGCATAAGCTTTCGTGGGCTACAGCCCACTTCGTCGGATGCATAGAATGGAACATATAGTAAGAAGATATATATACACACATACAGAGAAGGTGGAAGTTGGCATACAAACTGTAAGAGGCTAATTAATTAAGATGCGCTAGTATCAGCAGGCGAATGGTCCATCTTGATTATCACTGCAAAAGATTTTTTCTCCTGCTGATAATAGCTCATCTTAATTAATTAGCCTCTTACAGTTTGTATGGCAACTTCCACCTTCTCTGTATGTGTATATATATATCTTCTTACTATATGTTCCATTCTATGCATCCGACGAAGTGAGCTGTAGCGCACGAAAGCTTATGCTCTAATAAATGTGTTAGTCTCTAAGGTGCCACAAGTACTCCTGTTCTTTTTGCGGATACAGACTAACACGGCTGCTACTCTGAAAATTATCTATCAATGTATTTTTAAAATTCAAAACTTTTTCTTTTGTGGCTTTCAAATGAACATGGTAAGATTTTACACTTCTATGCTGCATCTGTTTTCTAAGCAAAGACCTGTTTAAGTTGTTTTTCTCATTGTATCTGAACCATACTTGAAACAGACCACTTAGCCAAGTTACATCTAGCCTGTTTCTTTTCTTTTCTACTTCTGAACAAGTACTCCTGTTCTTTTTGAACTCTGACAGATTATCCTAAACCCATCTGCAACCATGATTAAATATATGAAAATCATCTTTGCTTCTCTTTTGAACTGCCTTTGATATAGTATTTGCTGTCAGATAGTCTATAATGTTTGAACATCTGGTAATGTAAACTGATGTGTTATTGCAGCTGAAGAAAGAACCATTTAGATATTTTTATAGCAAGTTTTTTTGTGGCATCTGATATTGCAATTGTGGCTTGAGTTTACACTAATCTTGTGGTGCTACAGTTATAGCTAGATTATTCATGTTTATGCATCTGAATCAGAACATAGCTTAGAATCCTGAGAAAACATACTACTTTTAAATTAAAATAATTGATATTAACATACTCTATCACCTAGTATTCGGAAACTAGCTCAGACAACATTCTACTTGGCAATAACCTGAAATGCGCATGCAAAATCCATTTCAATTATGGATTAATGAAAGCTACATTATGGTAGTTAATATATTTAATTTTGTTTCTTGTTTAAAAGCAACTTACATGGAGATCAATTAACATTACAAAGCAGGGTAGCTAAGTACAAATTTTCATCTCTTTCTATATACGAGACATCAATTTATATGCATACAGTCCTAAATACAATTGACCTACAAGTATGTACTAGTGCTTAATGGTGACTATTACTACAGAACAATTGCAGCTCACTTAATATGGGGCCCAATCCTGTTTCTACTGAAGTCAGTGGGAGGATCCCATGATGTGACTCAGTTGGCACATCCCTAGTAGAAGTATGAACCTAGAAATGCATAAAGATTGAGGCCAGAGCCACCAACTTTCTACTGTGCCAGGGGGTGCTTGACCCTGGCTCTGCCCCAGGCCCTGCCCCATCCTGCCTCTTCTCGCCCCCACTCCACCCCCCCGCCTCTTCCCGTCCCGTTCCGCCCTCCTCCCCCAAGTGTGCCCTTGCTTCTCCCCCTCCCCCCAGCACCTCCTGCATGCCGCAAAACAGCTGATTTGCAGCAGGCGGGTGGTACTGGGGGGGGATGGGGAGGCACTGGTCGGCGGGGCTGTCGGTGGGTGCTCCAGCCCCAGAGCACCCATGAAGTCAGCACCTATGACTGAGGCATATCTCCCTCTCTTGCCCCACTAATACTTCTCCAGATTTAAGGGCACGGTTAAGGTACAAGTGTATTTTTAGGAAGTTTCTCATTGTTACTTGTATTTTTCTGTGGGAAAACTAGTTCAGGTAGAAAGTGAGATTCTGAAACAGCCTAAGTAGTGTGGGCAAACAACCTAACTGGTTTTAAGATGGAGTTTTATAAGTTTATATATGGGATTATACATTATACATTATGGGATTTATGTACGGGATTATACACAGGGCCGGCCTTTGTGAGAATGATGCCCGGGGCGAACTTGTATTTTGGCTCCCTTTCTTTGAGTTCCACCCCTGGTGGCAGGACTCAGGTGTTAGTCACTTTACTCCCCTGACCACGGTGCCCTGGGTGGTTGCCCACGTCACCCACCCTGATTATACAACAGGGTTGCTGAGGATAGCAGGGGACTGGACGAGATGACCCAGGAGGTCCCTTCCAGTGCTATGTCCTATGCAAAACCAAAAACCTTTACACCAAACTGATCACCCAAAACATGATATTTGAAAAAGTTCACTTTACTCACCATTATTGTTTTTCATTTTCACACTGAAAGTGACATGAAAATGCCAGGAGAAAAGTTATTTTCCAAATTCTTTCAGCCTAATCAGGCACAGGAGTCACCAGAAATCTTGCAGTGAAACTTCTTCCCACAGTAGTCCAAATTTTACAGATCCTACTTCTTTTACACAAGCTTGGAGTGACTTTCCAAACATCTGGGTGCTTATTTAACCCCCTAAACTCTCTGTGGTTTGCTCATCACGTGGGAAGTCTTGTTCCCACCAAGACTTCCCACATGATTTTAGGGAAAGGTAGCATGTTAGTTATTCAATATGTTCCATGGTTAAGGCACTCAGCCCAGATCTGGGAGACTTGGGAACAATTCCCCCCCTTTGCCTGAGGGAGAGAAAGAATTTGAACAGGGATCTCCCACCATGGGTGGCGGGTATAGTAGGCCAGGGGAGGGAGGCTTATGCCCAGCCTGGGCTCTACCCATGCCACACCTTCTCCTCCAAGCTGGCAGCAGCTCAGCACCGGCTGGAGGCCAGCAGGTGGCTGGGGCCAGCAAGCTGCCCGGTGCAGGGGCCAACACTGAGGCCAGCCAGCAACCTGGTGCTGGGGCTGGCTGGTGACCCAGCCAGCGCTGGGCTCAGCCAGTGGGCGTGGGGGCCAGCTCTGGGGCCGGCTAGCAGCCCGGGGCTGTTCAGCTGGGGCTTCTCCAGCTGCTGGGGATAGCAGGAGGAGGCTCAGGGCTCTGACGGGTGGGGGCTCAGAGCTGGGGGAGGCTTTTTGGGGGGAGGTTCGGGGCTCCAGCACGTGGGTGGTGGGGTTTGGGCAGAAGGGGCATGGCCATGTGGCTAACCTTCCCAAAGGCGGGGCTCACATGCTGCCCATGTCTCCCACCTCTCAGCACCAAGCTATAGGGCTCCCTCTGTCTGTCCCGTTGAAGCTGTTCCACTTTGGATAAATAATTAGTCATTGGAGCAGGGAGAGCATAAGAACGGCCATACTGGGTTAGACCAAAGGTTCATCTAGCCCAGTATCCTGTCTACCGACAGTGGTCAATGCCAGGTGCCCCAAAAGGAATGAACAGAACAAGTAATCATCAAGTGATCCATTCCCCATCACTCATTCCCAGCTTCTGGTAAACAGAGACTAGGGACACCATCCCTCCCCATCTTGGCTAATAGCCATTGATGGATCTATCAGTCTATCAGATTCTGGGTCTCCCTCCTCCTGGATGTGCTCCCCCTAACCACCAAGCTATAGAATTATTCTCTCTCTCTCTCTAGCTCAATGACTCCCATAAAAGCCTGTCAGTGCTGCTACTTACCTGACTGCTCTTGAGTCACTCGTCACTCCCATCCCCCAGAAAGACTAGATGTACTAACTCTACAGTACTCCTGTCATCCACACTTCAGAGAAGGCCTAGAACATTCTTATTGGGGAAAAGGGTCTTTCTGTAGATGAATACATTTTGGTTTGTCTTGGGAAACTGAATTAGGAGATTTAAATTAAACAAAAAGTTCCAAAACTGTGACCAAGAAGCAGGGAAAGCTGGTGAAAGCAGAAATGCCACCGGTAATCTGGCATGAACTGAACAGAAGAAATGGGAGAGTCTGATGAAATAGCCTCCTCGTATTCAGCAGGGTGCCGCTGAATCAAAATTGATGTGTGATACAAGATGGATGTATCTAGAAAATCACATTACCATTCCATGAAACTTGTCACAAACATAGATACCAAAGGTAAATTTTCAACTAGGCTGGAGCCGAGTCTCTCTGTTCAAGGATATCATTTATACTCTCTACGTTTATGTCTGCAAACTTAATTACAAGCACAAATTGAGTACTTGTATCTATCTCTCTCTACATGATTTGATGGGTAATTGCAGGTGCAAAATTCCAGTTGAAAGAGCAAATTACACCTGCAAAAGGAAGGTGGCAGCCCTCTTCAAAATTTACCTTTTGGTGTATTTATTTTCTTTTTTCAATAATCACATGGCTTTCTTGTGCCAATAAAGCTATTGAAACTGAAAATTTAAATAGCTTATCTAGGTGCTTTGTTGCATCAGGTGCTCTGTTTCTTTTTCTGGGTCATCCTGTGATAAGATACCACAATCTGGCATACCCATCAGCATGAAATGAAAATGTTATATTAAAAAGCCCAAACTGCAGCCATTTTAAACATATGTAAAAGCCGGGAAAGCAGTAAAACACCCATCCCTCCAATGGCTAATGAGTACTCTCATCTGTAATGGTCTGTCACATCTCTAGTTAATTAGAAACTAAATTACTAACAATCACCAATTATTCATAATGGCATTCTTTTACCCTGTTAAATTAGTTTTAAAATGATTAGCATAAGAAACATTTAGCTTTGAAATACTAATCCATAAGTCAAAAAGCATCTGAACATTTGCCTGCTTAGCCTAATGAAAGATATTTTATCTGGTACTGCCTCTAAATGCGCAGAAACAAGAATAACCCTGTACAAGTAAATGGGTTTACCAAATAAACCAGAGCTTTCTTTCCCTGGAACAATTTAGATGCCTTGACTGTTTCTCTCAGTAAACTTTTCCCAGAATACTGCAGATACCAGACAAATGCTAAATAATTTTCAGGACAATGTGAGAAAAATGCTTTGCAATGGCTCTGGCCTATTTTTTAAAAAATATTAATACAATGATCATCCCAAACTCTCTTCCAAGCCCAGCTTTTCAGGCACTTGACTAACTTATTTGCTTAAAAGGTGTATATAAGCAGGCAAGCTTTCACAGGGTGTCATTTTCCATATAATCAGGAGAGCTTTGTGCTAAATTGTATAAGAAAGCATTCAAGGTTAAAATTCAGCATGACTCTCCCCCAAACAACCTCTCCTGCACCTTCACCCCCACCCCCACTTCAGCCCTTTTGGAGGCTCCTGTCCACCCCTCCCCAGTCTATCCTTAGAAACAAGCTCATCACCATTAGCACACAAATGCAAAATAACCAGTTGAGGCCTCTTCCCAGGAATACAAATTAGGGGCAGGTAGTTGAAGAGCTTAGAAAGCTGAAATAGCTAAATTCACAATGAAAAGAATGAATAGATGAGAGACTGAAAGTGGGGTAAAGTGTTCAGCTTTTGTCATTTAAAGTGATGTCTTTAACTCTTTGCCTTCATGAGGCTGCTCTTCACAAAAATAATAGTGAATTGCAATTAAAAACTGAAAGAAAAAAGAAATTATATTAAAAAAATGACAAGAAGAAGATTTAGTTCCTTCTTCGGTATACGACTATCATTCTAGGAAGCAGAGAGGATCATTTTAAAACTATCATTGTTTAATGTGACAATACTGCTCTAGATAGTGAAACAAATGATGTAATCAAAAGCAGCTGGAGAAAAGTTTGTAGATGGATCATCAAATCTCCTGAAATTACACCCACTCATGCAACTATCTACTATTCCATGGTTTGTCACATTTATTAGCATGGGTCATTGATCACTGATCTTTACTGACTAAGTGATGTTTCAGGTTTGAAACATAGTCAGCTGAATGTACCTCGGCCCTTATTTGGGCAAAGCTCATGGGAAATTAGGTTTCATCTGTGTTACAAATTCAGCCATGCTACTGGACTGGGTTACAACCTGCTTGTCCCTTGACCCAGTTAAAGCATGTTTCCATTTTGTAGTGTAGATAGGACCTAATCATATGGCCAAGTCATGATAAGACTTGATGCTTGTAAAAATCTTTTAAAATATTAAGACTTTGCTATGATTCAAGTAGATAGATCCCATCTACACTGCAAAAATTGAACAGTTCTTTAACTACATCCAGCGACAATTATTATGTTACGATATACCGTGGCACATTTGAATGCGCAGTTTAGACAGGAGCCAAATTAAGCAAGGGAGCTATGGTCCATCTCTCTCTCTCTCTTAACTCACACATTACTAGAGCTGGTTAGAAAACAATTTTGTGAAGATTTCCACAATTGTTTCTTTCCATTTCTCACTGAAATGTTTTGACAGATTTTCTGACCAGCTCGCCACATTTAGCCCACAAAAAGGACCTTTGGCCTGCATAGACCAGAGCCATGAGAACCGAAAGCAGCTGTATGGCCTGGATTTGTAGTCCACATCTAACATTATTTTGGACAATGATAGTATCAGTAAATAGAACTGCAGTCCTACCAGTAGCACCAGAAATATACAGCTTTTAAAGAACTGAAGGAGAACTAGATTCCAAAATAAAAGCAAAATGAAAAGAAGAAATCATGAATATGAATGTTCAAACAATAGCTGGATGGCAATAGATACTTGTCAGAGAATCTCCATCACTACCTTTGCATGAATGGGATATACCTAACAAAGTGGGCAAATATATATTGCATGTCCTCCTGTCCTGTCCATATGCATGGTGCTCTTGTGTATTAGCATAGGCACAGTACTCAAGGAAGTGAGGACAAATTTTAATGGCAATTAGCCTGTTATATTAGTACTTTTATTAATAACATGCTAATGGCCAACTCTGCGCTCAGTTGAATTAACGCAACTCTTTGACTGCAAAATCTGGAGGGTTAGTCAAAGTTTACCTGAACCCTTATGTTTACAAAATTGGGCTGGAAATCCCATTAGCTTCCCAGCGAGATATCCACTATTTCCTGGGTTTGGTCAAGCCATTTATTACATCAACTCCAGTTCTTGCAAGAACTCAGAAGAGCAGGAACATGGAAAAATAAGAAAACATAAAAGGTAACTGAATGTTGCTAACCTCAAAATGGTCACATCAAATTCAGCTCAGGTACTGAGTAAAATTTATGGGTAGAGATGGGAGAACTCCTATTTTATCTGAACTGCTTTTTCCCATGCTCAGTATTATGGACCTTTCAATTCCATTATGACTATTTGACAGCAGATATTCACCATTCACTGTGACAAGTTAAAAAAACAACCCTTATATTTAACAGAAGCAGATTTACGAAATCTTCCAAAACAAAGACACGATGACAGCTCAAAACATCTCTCATCATCATCCTTAAAATGTAAAGGGTAAAAATCTTAAAACATATTTTCTTTATGGTAATACAAATTTGGATGCTTTCCAACAGTCTCACTGCTATAAAAATGAGTTAAAACTTTATTTACATTTCAGAGATGATACATCTGTTGTGAGCTGTTGGTGCGATTAGCTAGTCCTCAAAAGACCTTTTGACAAGATGGTTTTGTGGCTTTCTTTATTTAGACATTTCCATGATTTGTTAAACATATTTTAATGATTTCTCTCTTGCTTTAAAAAAAATATATTTAAGGCCCTTGGATTTTGTTGTAGTTGTTGGAAATGCTAACATTTATCCAGGGCTCTTCGTTTGCCTTAGGATGCCTACATAAGTGTTTCTAACACTTTGCTAAATATTCTGGTTTAAAAACCCCGCAGTGAAGTCAATGGGAACTGGACATATGTATCAGAAGTCAAGTTGCACCCCTTTATGATTTCTACAGTATTTTTTAAACAAAGATTCTGAAGGAACACCAATATAAAATGTAAGCCCCATAGGGAAAACAGAAGTGGGTTTTTAACAGTCTTACACAAATGGGAAGGATCTGGAATGAATCAGGAAGAGTTTGGAATGGATTTATTGGAAGAGCGCTGCCTCCATGTAGCTTTCCATTTTTACGGGAAGAATTAGAAATGTCATTTGGCAGATGTCTATAGTGTTTTTGGAACTGGAAGGAAATTTGGCTTTTCCATTTGGTGTGGGTGGATGTTCCCCCAGGCCAGATTTAACTTGTAAAATGAGAGAGGGATCTAAACCTTTCCTAAAGGGAAACCTGTAGCTACATGTTTTGCAAATTTACCTTAGAAAATCCTCAGCCAGCAGCCTGCATACCTGATCCAGGTACTACTCAAGGGAGTAGGCCCTAAGCATTGGTTTTGCTCTATTTACAGCACAAAGACACCAGCCAAAAGGATCAAAGTATCAGGATTCAGAACAGCAAGAAATCAATATACTAAACCAAACAAACTGGTGTGCCTTGCTGCTTTGTTTTGTTCTGGCAACGCGAAGCAGCTGTAAACCTGACTAATGCAGACTCAGACAGTGAATGTAGCCCTACAAATTTTGTGGAACAAGGAGATATTTGGTTTGTTCATGACACTTTGGAGCAGAGACTCTCTCTCTCTCTCTCTCTCACTGTTTTTCAACCTTGAGCAGAATGAGACCATGATCCTGATCGAGGCTTTTGGGCTCTGCTGTGATACAAATAACATAATTCACTAAGAAAAGAGAGTGCACTTATACTATGCAAGGAGATGCAGGAAGTTTTGAAGAGAAATGGACAAAGTTTGCTTTAAAAATCATAACAGATATAGATATTGATAGGCAAAAAAACCATCCAACACTTATTAGTCATGACTCAATTTATTATCCATTGATAGGTATGAAAGATAAAAATGGGATGGAGGGACAGAGCATCCACAAGCAATGCCCTGGGAAAAGCTCAATTGTCTGCCATTCTAAGTGCTGGGAATGGGAGGTGCAGTCCCCTAGACCATGGGTTCTCAAACTTCATTGCGCTGTGACTCCCTTCTGACAAGAAAGTTACTACATGACCCCAGGAGGGGGCCGGAACCTGAGCCCTGCCGCCTTGGGTGGTGGGAGAGGGAGCTGCAGCCCGAGCCCTGACACCTTGGGTGAAGGTGGAGCTTGGGCTTCAGCTTCAGCCCTGGGTCCCAGCCAGTCTAATGCTGGCCATGGTGATGCCATTAAAATGCTGTCACAACACACTTTGGGGTCCCGACCCCCAGTTTGAGAACTGCTGCCCTAGACTATGACTGGGACTACACCCTTCATGTCAGCCTCTGGCTAATAGCTCTCTGGTGAATTTGAAGATTCACCCTCTGCAAAACCCCTCTAGCTACTGGAAGGAAGAAGGAGCTTTCTGGGTCTTCGCCCCACCCAGCACCCCCATCCCTACTGTGAAGGGGGATGGTCTGTGTTACTCAACTGTTTTCTCCAACCTCTGTTTTCGAGTCTTCCTCGCCTGTGAATAATTCCACTATCTGCTGCGGCTCAGATATTTGCCAGGCAGAAGCTGGTGAAATTTGTATGACTCTTGTATGCTATTACTTCCTACCCCATTCTAAACTGCACTGGTTCAAAAAAAAAAAAAAACAGGAGTACTTGTGGCACGTTAGAGACTAACAAATTTATTAGAGCATAAGCTTTCATGAGCTTATGCTCTAATAAATTTGTTAGTCTCTAAGGTGCCACAAGTACTCCTGTTTTTGGGGGGGATACAGACTAACACGGCTGCTACTCTGCACTGGTGAAGGTGACCAGTCTTGTTAGTTTCCCTCCTCTGCCACTTGGCGAACCTATGGGTGGCAGCAGCAGAGTAGGAGTCTATGCAGACTCAGGAAGATAGCACTGCATCAGCTCATGCTCAGTTTACATTTGGAAAGTTAGTTTAGGGGTTTGTTAGTGCTCAGCAAGCTGGGATTAAATCTACCTCACAGGCTGCACACCTACTCTCTGTGGCCCCTGCTGCTGCACACGAAAATTTCCCTAGCGCACTTTGATTTATCCCCCTTTCAAAGCAGGATAGATCAAAGTGGATGAAGGGAACTTTTAGTGCACGGCAGCAGGGTCCACACAGACAGTGAGGGTGCAGCATGCGAGATAGATTTACACCCCATCTTGCAGTGCACTAGCTGTTCATCTAGATAAGCCCTTAAAACATAAGGGCTATAGATTTTATTCTTTAATTTAAGTGAAGTCAATTCTTCAGAAATTGTTGGCTTAGACTCTCACACATCACCAGGGAAAAACTCATACTCTCCCCTCCTTAGTGGATTTTTCAAGCCCTGATTACTGAGAACGAGCCTATTGGCAAAGCTACAGTGGCAAGACTACCCCATTTCAGAGACCCAGATTTGAAGGCGAGCAAGCCACATGGACTAGAATAATTTTTCTATGTACAAGATCAAGAAACAAAATTCACAGCCGTTAGAACTACAGAATGC
The DNA here is from genome assembly GCF_965152275.1 of Natator depressus. Classification (NCBI taxonomy): domain Eukaryota; kingdom Metazoa; phylum Chordata; order Testudines; family Cheloniidae; genus Natator; species Natator depressus. The sequence continues at coordinate 82,455,527 of NC_134234.1, forward strand.
TTACTCTTGTGCTAATTATTAGAATATCGTTCAATAATTATGCAGCATGTAATAATGTGCCATTTTAAAATGGTTTAACTTGAAAAAAGGTTAATTTCATCATTTTGTTCTTACCTTTTCCATAAATCCTTCTTAAAGTTTTGGTCACTTCATACCTAAAAGGATGGGGGCACACAGCAACAAATAGCAGAATGATCAAAGGGGATGTTACAGAGCTCACTCACCCAAAGTCTACAGAGGCCTAAAAATGTGTAGAATAGATTGGATGCAGTCTCTTCATACATCTAAATGCGGGGTGAAGTTATTACCAATGTAAAAAGAAATGCAGTGACGTGGCATCTTTCAAAATAATTTTATTATAAAAAATTCAAAGAAATATTAGAAAATGTAAATGATGCAGCTGCTACATATTTAGAAAAATCAGACTTTTGACAGGTTATCCTGTCTACAATTGAAGCTAATTTTATATTCCTAATGAGCCTTGGGAGACAAAACTCTTGTCTAAAAACATTTCAGCTGTCTTCAGTGTTGGCTTATTTAATTAGATTGCTGGTGAGGGAGATTAGTGCAGGAGTAATTCTAACAGCTATTAGCTGAATGTATTTACTGTTTAAACCACTGCTGAAATAGTGGCATAGGCTTGGGACAAGCTTACACACAGATAGCCAGTAGACGATTTGGCCTCATAGTCAAATTAAAATCCAAACTGGAACTCACCTTTCCCTTCAAATCACACAAGAACATCTCATTTAGAACAAAATAAGGCCTTGGGAAGTAATGAATCATTTTTATATGTTTGCACAAAAACCTTGGTCATAGCATATTTGAGCTTGGATGGGGAAATTGATTGGCAGACCTGTATAACAGTATAATCATACCAGTGTAACTATGCCAGTATAACGCTCTGTATGGACGTACTATTCGAGAATAAAATGACTTTTTTTTTCTTAAGTGGAGCTAGTGTCAGTTTCCAATGCAGACAATTTCCCTATGTAGACAAGCCCTGTATTAGAGTTGTAGACAGGATGTTATGTTTTTCTCCTTGATGAAGAGTCTCAGAGCTACATTTACTAACTCCTTAACAACAAATAACAGAGTTTGCTTCACCAAGCATTGGATCAGTTCAGATAATATAAGTGGGCTACTGTAATAATCCCGAACTATAGGGTTTCTTAAAGGGAATGCGAGTGGATGACATTAAAATGCTCGCTTAAAACCTAGTCAATGAACTGATCTTTGGAATTGTAACTTTTCACTGTATTTTTCACACTTAAAATTGTTCCAGGAATTGTGAAGGATTTGGCAGATAATGGATAGGGTTGACCATTGTGCATCTTGGGCCTCCTACCTTTGTCATTTTTGTGGAAAAATTCTACAGCAGCAGAAAGGAAAGAAAATCGTGGAAGAGGAATACGGGCTTGATCTTGCTCCCATTGAAGTCAATGGCAGTTTTGCAGTTCGTTTCAGCAGAAAGCTAGTGATGCAGTCAAAGGTGCATGTCAAATACAGTTTGTCTCCTAGACAGCACCATTACATATCCTCTGTGAGGTACATATCCTCTCCCTACCAAATACAATGGCATTGCAAAGTTTAAGGTTCAGTTGAAAGGTTTATGGCCCAATAGCTCAGGATCCTATAGAGCGAATATTGGCTCTTTATATCCCTGGAAGTGGTAATGCTACACTAGTTTGCAGAAGATAATCAACAAAGGGTCAGTCTTGATAGGCAGAAGGCAGAAGTGTGTTTCTCTTGTGTTAGCTCAATCAAACTAGCTTCACATGATTGAAAAGCCCTCCGTGCTTTTTAAGACACATGCTTAAGCTACAACATGGCTAGATAACACACCTCCAGGTGTTAGCAAACACATGGAAACTAACTAGTGGTAAAATCCTGGTGTGGACAAGACAGTTGTAGTTTTAGCAGATCATGGTAAACAGCAGTGTGTGTGCACTAGGGCCAGGTCTACACTAAAGAGTTAGGTTGACCCAACTACTTTGCTCAGGAGCGTTAAGCCGACCTAACCCCAGTGTTGACAGTAGTAGGGCGACTGTTGACCTAGCTGTCACCTCTTGGGCAGGTGGTTACCTACAATGACAGAAGAACCCCTCTCATCGCAGTAGTGAGTGTCTATATTGAAAAGTTACAGCAGTGTTTCTAGTGAAGACATAGCCCTGGTCAACACTCCAAGTTTACGTCAAATTTAGATCGATTTAACCCTGCACCCGACAACACAACGAAGCCATTTTTGTCGACTTAAAGGGTTCTTAAAATCGATTTCTGTACTCCTCCCCGACGAGGGGATTAGTGCTGAAATCGACATCTCTGGGTCGAATTTGGGGTAGTGTGGATGCAATTCGATGGTATTGGCCTCCGGGAGCTATTCCAGAGTGTTCCATTGTGACCGCTCTGGACAGCACTTTCAACTCAGATGCCCTAGCCCGGTACACAGGAAAAGCACTGGGAACTTTTGAATTTCATTTCCTGTTTGGCCAGTGTGGCGAGCTCATCAGCACAGGTGACCATGCAGTCCCAGAATCACAAAAGAGCTCCAGCATGGACCGAACGGGAGGTACTGGATCTGATCGCTGTACGGGGAGATGAATCCGTGCTATCAGAACTCCGTTCCAAAAGACGAAATGCCAAAATATTTGAAAAAAATCTCCAAGGGTATGATGGACAGAGGCTATAACAGGGACCCGCGCAGTGCCGCGTGCAAATTAAGGAGTTCAGACACTAACAAAAAACCAAAGAGGCAAACGGCCACTCCGGGTCAGAGCCCCAGACATGCCGTTTCTATGATGAGCTGCATGCAATTCTAGGGGGTGCCCCTACCACTACCCCACCCCCATCTGTGGACACCTGCAAGGGAGGGAGTCTCACGCAATAGGGATGAGGAAGATGATGATGAGGAGGAGGAGGAGGAGGATAGTGTACAACAGGCAAGTGGAGAAACTGTTCTTCCCGGCAGCCAGAAACTGTTTATCACCCTGGAACCAATACCCTCCCAACCTGGGCTCCTGGACCATGAAGCCGGAGAAGGCACTTCTGGTGAGTGTACCTTTGTAAATATAATACATGGTTTAAAAGCAAGCGTGTTTAATGATTAATTTGCCCTGAAGACTTGGGATGCATTCGCGGCCAGTACAGCTACTGGAAAAGTCTGTTAATGTGTCTGGGGATCAAGCGGAAATCCTCCAGGGACATTATTGACTGGACATTCAGAGGTGGCTGTTCCTGCTGAGCTGTTTGCCTGTGGCTGAAAAGAAATCATCCCTGCTTTTAGCCACATGGTGGCGGGGCGGGGCGTTCACACTAAGCTGTTCGCGTTTGGCTGGCAGGGATCTTCCCTGATATTAATCACACTGTGGGAGAAGAAGTGACGCGATCACCCCAGATAATTGGGGGGGGGGAGGGTTAGTTGGGTTTATGTTGCAAGTTAACCCAAAACCCGCAGCCCCTCCTTTAGAATGGTCAACTCAACAGGTACTTGGTATGGGAAAGGAGGGCGCTGCTGTCTGAAACCATTCCCACATGTTATGAAGGTTGAAGAAGCTGAAAGACTGTCTTACCATGGCTGCCTGCAAGCCCAATTCAGTTGCCCGGCCCTGTGTGTGATCTCTCACACCAAACCGGCAGGCCCTCAATAGAAGAGGCGAAATGAGACCTTGTACCGAAAGCACATGTGCTATGTAATGTTAACAGCTTGGTTCACTGTGAAAGAGTCTACCGATTGTTCTCTAAAACGTGTCTTTTTAAATACCACTCTCCCTTTTTTTCCTCCTGCAGCTGCAAATGTTTCAATGCTCCCCCATCATCTCTGCCCCAGAGGCTAGTGCAGATAAGAGAGTGAAAAAAACTGCACTCACGATGAAATGTTCTCTGAGCCATGCAGTCCTCCCGCACTGAAAGAGCTCAGCAGAATGCGTGAAGGCAAACAATGGCAGAGACCAGGAAAGCAGAAAATGAACGCGAGGACAGGAGGGACAAGCAAGATGAAAGGTTGCGGGAGCAAGATGAGAGGTGGTGGCAGCATGATGAGAGGAGGCAGGATGCAATGCTGAGGCTACTGGGGGATCAAACTGATATACTCTGGGGTCTAGTGGAGCTGCAGGAAAGGCAGCAGGAGCACAGACCGCTGCTGCAGCCCTTGTGTAACTGCTCGCCCTCCTCCCCAAGTTCCTCACCCAGATGCCCAAGAACACGGGGGTGGAGGGCTCAGGGCACCCAACCACTCCACCCCAGAGGACTGCCCAAGCAACAGAAGGCTGGCATTCAATAAGTTTCGAAGTGCAGTGTGGCCTTGTCCTTCCCTCCTCCCCTCATCCACCACCCCACCCGGTGCTTCCCTCCTCCCCTACTCCTCCCGAGCTACCTTGGTAGTTATCCCCCTATTTGCGTGATGAATTAATAAAGAATGCATGATTTTGAAACCATGACTTTATTGCCTCTGCAAGTGGTGATCGAAGGGGGGAGGGTGGGTGGCTTACAGGAAAGTAGAGTGAACCAAGGGGGTGGGTTTTCATCAAGGAGAAACAAACAGAACTGTCACACCGTAGCCTGGCCAATCATGAAACTGTTTTCAAAGCTTCTCTGATGCTCAGCACGCCCTGCTCTGCTCTTCTAATTGCCTTGGTGTCTGGCTGCGTGTAATCAGCGGCCAGGTGATTTACCTCAACCTCCCACCCTGCCATAAACGTCTCCCAGATATGTCTCTACTCTCACAGATATTGTGGAGCACACAGCAAGCAGCAATAACAATGGGAATATTGGTTTCGCTTAGGTCTAACTGGGTTAGTAAACTGCGCCAGCGTGCTTTTAAATGTCCAACTGCACATTCTACCACCGTTTTGCACTTGCTCAGCCTACAGTTGAACAGCTCCTTACTACTGTCCAGGGTGCCTGTGTATGGCTTCATGAACCACGGCATTAAGGGGTAGGCGGAGTTCCCAAGGATAACTATTGGCATTTCAACATCTTCAACAGTTATTTTCTGGTCTGGGAAGTAAGTACCTTCCTGCAGCTGTTCAAATAGACCAGAGTTCCTGAAGATGCGAGCGTCATGTACCTTTCCCGGCCATCCCACGTTGATGTCGGTGAAACGTCCCTTGTGATCTACCAGTGCTTGCAGCACCATTGAAAAGTACCTGTTGCGGTTTACGTACTGGCTGCCAAGGTGGTCCGGTCCCAAGATAGGGATATGCGTTCTGTCTCTTGCCCCACCACAGTTTGGGAAATGTGGAGGTCATAGTGGATGGTTTTGCTGCAATGGGATTCCCTGAGTCACTACCCTTGATAGCAGCAGCTCAGTGATTGCGTTGGCTACTTGGATCACAGCAGCCCCCACAGTAGATTTGCCCACTCCAAATTGATTCCCGACTGACCGGTAGCTGTCTGGCATTGCAAGCTTCCAGAGGACTATCGCCACTCACTTGCGAAATGTGAGGGCTGCTCTCATCTTGGTATTCTTGCACTTCAGGGCAGGGGAAAGCAAGTCACAAAGTTCCATGAAAGTGCCCTTACGCATGCGAAAGTTTCACAGCCACTGGAAATCATCCCAGACCTGCAACACTGTGCAGTCCCACCAGTCTGTGCTTGTTTCCTGGGCCTAGAATCGGCGTTCCACGGCATGAGCCTGCCCCATTGCCACCAGGATGTCCAAATTGCCAGGACCCATACTTTGAGAGAAGTCTGTGTCCGTGTCCTCATCACGCTCATCACCGTCCTGCCATCACCTCCTCACCTGCTTTTGCAGGTTCTGGTTCTGAACATACTGTAGGATAATGCGTGAGGTGTTTACATATGCTCATAACTGCCACGGTGATCTGAGTGGGCTCCATGCTTGCCGTGGTATGGCGTCTGCAGGAGAGCAGAGTTGCAGCGGAAGCGGTGGCTGACAACGGATGCCATGAGAATACATATTTAGAGAGAATGACGAGAGGACCTGCGAGGTGGATTCATGAAAGCAGGAGAGCAGAGTTGCAGCGGAAGTGGTGGATGACGATGGTTAGCACCATGCACATTTCCCGAGGAAGAACACTTGTACCCAGGAGCCCATAACAGACAATATGGAGAAATTCGCTATTAAGACATTAGCAGCAGAGCAGAGTTGCAGCGGAAGCGGTGGATGACCGACGGTTAGCAGTCCTATTGCACCGTCTGCTGAAAGCAGTATGGCGTCTGCATGGAAAAAAGGCGTGAAACGATTGTCTGCCATTGCTTTCATGGAGGGAGGGGCGACTGACAACATGCGACAATGTTTTTGCCCCATCAGGCATTGGGAGCTTATCCCAGAATTCCAATGGGCGGCAGAGACTGTGGGAACTGTGGGATAGATACCCATAGTGCACCGCTCCACAAGTCGATGCTACCCATGGTAGTGAGGATGCACTCTGTCGACTTAATGCGCTTAGTATGGACATACACAATCAACTGTATAAAATCGATTTCTAAAAATCGACTTCTATAATATCGACCTAATTTCGTAGTGTAGACATACCCATAGCCTAGGAGAAATAGGTGTTTACCTCAACCTGCTAACGTGTTAAAATTACAACTGCCTTGTTCACATTAGGATTTTTACCATCTGTTATCATGAGTTAGCTAACATGTGGTAGAAAAACCACCATTTTTGCTAGTGTAGAAACACCCATAATCAGCCTTAAGAGAGCTTTTGCATTAGACAAAGTTGATTGAGCTAACAAGATTGGAAACACACCTTTTTTGTCTTCCAAAACAGAGACAAAATGTGAACTCTTTGGGGGCAGGTCGGGTCCATAAAAGAGGGAGGAACAAATTCACCTTCTACCAAGGATAGTCACAAAGTACTATGTAAATCTTCATTAAGCTCTGGCAATGTGAGGAATAGCAACAAGCTCAGGCTGGAGGGTCACTAGCTTTTCCTGTCTGGAACTGAAATAAAACAGTTATGGAACTCAACTAAAGCCAATATAGTCCCTGATAATTTGGGGAAACCCAGATCTAGATCAGAGTTTAATGGCCAGCGCTTGTTCTCAAAGTGGGCCAGACCAACCTTAGATCCTGTATAAAGAACTTTGTCCAGTTTGTAAACAGTACTTTGTTCCTGTTCTCCACATTATCTTATCAGTTTTACCAGTGTTATTATGGAGGGTCAACTGAGAAAATATAAAATTAAAACACACAATGCACTGACTAATCTAATTGCCTTCTATGACGAGATAACTGGCTCTGTGGATGATGGGAAAGCGGTGGATGTGTTGTTCCTTGACTTTAGCAAAGCTTTTGACACGGTCTCCCACAGTATTCTTGCCAGCAAGTTAAAGAAGTATGGGCTGGATGAATGGACGATAAGGTGGATAGAAAGTTGGCTAGACTGTCGGGCTCAACGTGTAGTGATCAATGGCTCCATGTCTAGTTGGCAGCCGGTATCAAGTGGAGTGCCCCAAGGGTTGGTCCTCGGGCTGGTTTCGTTCAATATCTTCCTTAATGATCTGGAGGATGGTGTGGATTGCACCCTCAGCAAGTTTGCAGATGACACTAAACTGAGAGGAGAGGTAGATATGCTGGAGGGTAGGGGTAGGATACAGAGGGCCCAAGACAAATTAGAGGATTGGGCCAAAAGAAATCTGATGATGTTCAACAAGGACACGTGCAGAGTCCTGCACTTAGGACGGAAGAATCCCATGCACCGCTACAGACTAGGGACCGAATGGCTCGGCAGCAGTTCTGCAGAAAAGGACCTAGGGGTTACAGTGGACGAGAAGCTGGATATGAGTCAACAGTGTGCCCTTGTTGCCAAGAAGGCCAATGGCATTTTGGGATGTATAAGTAGGGGCATTGCCAGCAGATCGAGGGACGTGATCGTTCCCCTCTATTCGGTGTTGGTGAGGCCTCATCTGGAGTACTGTGTCCAGTTTTGGGCCCCACACTACAAGAAGGATGTGGAAAAATTGGAAAATGTCCAGCGGAGGGCAACAAAAATGATTAGGGGACTGGAACACACGACTTATGAGGAGAGGCGGAGGGAACTGGGATTGTTTAGTCTGCGGAAGAGAAGAATGAGGGGGCATTTGATAGCTGCTTTCAACTACCTGAAAGGGGGTTCCAAAGAGGATGGATCTAGACTGTTCTCAGTGGTAGCTGATGACAGAACGAGGAGTAATGGTCTCAAGTTGCAGTGGGGGAGGTTTAGGTTGGATATTAGGAAAAACTTTTTACTAGGAGGGTGGTGAAACACTGGATTACAGTGTTTGCATTACCTAGGGAGGTGGCAGAATCTCCTTCCTTAGATATTTTTAAGGTCAGGCTTGACAAAGCCCTGTCTGGGATGATTTAGTTGGGGATTGGTCCTGCTTTGAGCAGTGGGTTGGACTAGATGACCTCCTGAGGTCCCTTACAACCCTGCTATTCTATGATTCTATGACTTTGGAGGGGTCAAACTCAATTTGACTTTTGCAGTTCAGGCTCATCTCTAAGATTTTACATGTATAAAGAGTGACCCCACTGATACATATACAGCCATTGTTCCACCGACAGTACTATGATTGAATCGAATGAGGGTTTGTATACGGCTCAAAAGTGGGATATGACCCTTAGATTATATATGCAAAAACCAAAACAACTACAAAACCACGGCATACTTGTGGTAACTTAGAGACTAACAAATTTATTTGGGCAGAAGCTTTCGTGGGCTAAAACCCACTTCATTGGATGCATGCAGTGGAAAATACAGTAGGAAGATCTACACACACACACACACACAGAGAGAACTTGAATAAAATGGGTGTTGCCGTACAACTGTAACAAGACCAATTAATTAAGGTGGGCTATTAGCAGCAGGAGAAAAAAAACCTTTTGTAGGGATAATCAGGATGGCCCATTTCAAACAGTTGACAAGAAGGTGTAACAGTAGGAGGAAAAAAATTAGCACGGGGAAATAGTTTTTACTTTATGTAACAGTTCCTTACTCTACAGCAATTAATTACTTTTTAGGGCTAGATTATGACCCCCTTTGTCACATCAGTGTACAGTTACTTGTAGAAGTAGTCCCATTTAACCCAATATGTTACCCCAGTGTAAGAGGTTGACAATCTGGCCCTTAATAAACAACTCAGGAATCCTATCTCATGCTGTAGGGCTGATAGCGTCTGTCCGGTTACTACATTGATTGATTCATCCATCCATTTATGTAAAGCACAACTGATGCTTCCCAAAATGTGCTTCCCTCCTCTTCCAGCACTGCACTGAATCTTCACCAAAGGGCTTCTCTCCCTCAAACGCTGTAGCCAAACAAACATAAAATGTAGCACTGGGCTGGGGCCCTCACTACAGAGCATTGCAGCTGTAACAGTTACACAGTTCAGAAAGCTACATCTTGGGGGGGCAGAGAGGGAGGGGGAAATATTCTCTCTCTCACATACCATGAAACGGACCCTCCCACAGAACCCCTTCCTGACTGCCCAAGGGCCCAGGTTTTAAGTCTCTCTTTTCATTTTGGGTTTGTCAGCATATCACCATGTCTGTCTACAAGGCATAGGAGCCCCCTTTTGTTTGATGTATGCAGAACGCCCTAGGGCACTGAAGGGGTTAAGTGGAGGAAATTCTTGTCAACTTCAATAGAGAGTCAGGCATTTAAAAGCATTGTCTGTAAGATAAACCCAGTTACATCTGACATCAGATAGAAAGAGCCAACCCTTTTTCTTCAAGGTTTTTTTTAATATACTTTCAGAGTGGAAAATATTCGTATTGTGGTTTTGCACTAAAAATAAATTATTCCATTCACAGCCAACAACAGGTAGCTGAGGTTAGTTCAAACCACCAGTAGACGAATGAGCTGTTGCATCTGTAGAAATGACCAGAACTCAAAACAGCCTCAAAAATAAGCTCTATGAATCATTCTTGGGGGAAAAAAAATCACACTACAATAAAAATGTTCTGCATAAACTTCTGCCACACCACGCATACTTTCAACATTTTTAAAAAAAGTAAAATGGTTTGCATTTATCTTGGTGAATTACAATGGCCTGGGTGTTTTTCATAACTCTGGGAAGTCTCAAATGATCCCAGAAACCTAAAATAAAGTGATTTAGTTGGAGGCATTCCTCCTGCACAAACATTTAGAAAGCAATAAATAATAGCTCTTAAAGTATTATAAATAAGGATTCTGGACTTTCTAGAAGCATGACAATGGCTATTGTTCAACAGACACAGTAAGAAACAAACACTGATAAAACAGCTCATTCTTATTCTACTGTGCAACTATTTTTTTGTGATAATTTATGGGTCAGATCCTCAGTTGGTGTAAATCAGCATAGTCTCACTGAAGTTAACAGAGTTACATCAATCTACCCACGCTGAATATCTGGGCCACAGTTTGATCACAAAATCTCCAGCAGTGCAATTTAATGCATTACCTTACAAGGGTACATTTAGACATGACAAGTTCCAGACAACAGGAGGACTTATTCCCAGCGTTATAACTGCTATACTTGGTAGGTAGTCTTCAAACTAGGGGCCAGCTCATCCCAACTGGTAGTAAGACCCACACTGAGGGAAGAAATTGCTACCAAACTTCAATGGGGCCAGGATTTCACCCAAGGCCTTTATTTATCTTACAATAAAAAGCTGAAGTTAGCCTACTGACTAGAATAACGTGACCCGATAAATATAGAATGCAAATAGCAGAAACACTGGCTAAGTTTAGCCAACTGAGTGGGATCTTTCTATCTGCACATCAGCTATTTTGCCTAGTTAATTTTAATCAAATGGGCAAATTTTCCTATTGTTCTGAAACAGTAACTTTAACGGGTGGATTGTGACAGTCCTTTCCCCTTCGGTTACACCCCCTCATATTATATCTGGTTCTTCTTTGTGTACTCTGAACATCTGGTACCAAGGGCTAGTTGTTCACTTGGGTACAAAGCTCAAGTGTAGCACACATTGCCCTATGTTCAGCCCTGCTTAATGGAAACCTACAAAATCATTCTTCACTGTAAAGGTTCCAGAAGCAACCTACAACTGGGGTTAGAGCATGGAGATGAAAGGAAGAGGAGATGGTGTTTTCCAGACATCCCATTTGAAAGAAAAATTAAGTACGAGACAAGTTTTATTAGTCATCATCTAAGGAAACTATTTTGTGATTGCGCTTTCAAGAAGCATGTCACTTTCAACACTAGTGTAGGGTATCTTCAAAAAACAAAGAAAAGGAAGTCACTTGTGAAGCATGCAAATATACAGCAAGAGAAATATAGAAATACAAGTTAATTCAGATGTATGGCAGTGTCAGAGGGAATAGGAGTTTCAAAAAAGCACTAATTTCAGCACAGATATGAAATTTGGGATAACAGATCTTCATAATTGGAGTTTACCTGTATGATTTTAGATAGTTATTCTGTACTTGGGGCACAAGTTCCCCTTTAACTCTGCTTTTTTTTTTTTATTAAAAACATTACTAACAAATTACATTGTCAATCATATTTTTTCTTTAGCAGAGGCTGAAATGAGTACCAGTGCGTGAACTTCTGAGGTAGTTAATAGGGGTGCAATCAGATCTCCAACTTCCAGGAGCAAAGGGGACAAAGATACAACAGACTTAAGCTTCTTTGGGGGGGAGGTGTGTGGAAAGGACCTTTTCCCTCATGGACACTCTTTCACAGTTTCAGTCTCTGTGCTGTGGTTGGACTGGGAGTGGATTTGGGATTATGGTTCCTCCCTATGGAATTGTATTCATCCTGAAGGTGTTTTTTCTGGGTAAATTAATACAAAGTCAACTATAGAGTCTGTCTTCTCTCAGAAGGGTTCAGGGAGACAGAACAATGGTGGAGTCAAGTACAAACTAGATTTGAGACTGGAAGCTTGTGATGGAGAACCTGGCTCATCAGAAAACCCTGGGAACTGAGATATCAGGGAATCCACTGGTTTAGAAGCATGAACCCCATGCTTTATCCTGCAGGGAGATGGGGTTGGATGAATTCACAGCAAACTTGCAACATTTCCTGTCTCCTGTGTACTAGCAGTAAACATTAAACCTGCTGACAATTAATATTTCACACAAATTTGGTCTCAGACATATTAAAAGGAAAATACACCCCCCACCCAGTGCAACTGAAATCGAGCATGTACACAAGATTCACTATTGGTAGTCTGGCTGGATTACTTGCATACCTTATTGTTTTGTTAAAGCCACCGGGGGGAGGGGGGGGGAGAGAATCTGACATGCCCTTAATGAAATATCACTTGTCTAAAATAATTAAAGGTACAGCAACCAAAAAAAAAAGTCTGAAATGTTTTTCTCTACTAGTGTTACAAATAATAAAGACTGGATGAAAAGTTTATTATTTCAGTTTGTTTACTTTGTGCATTTGACAGTACGTTGTGAATGGCCAGCTTCCCTTACTTGTCTGGGTATCTCACACAGCAACAATGGAGAGAAAAAAAAAACCCTTAGGAGAAAAAAGGATCAGTGATTACAAAACCGCACAAATTAGTAGGCAGACTGTAGTACCTGAAACTATAAATATTTATAAACATTTCACTTCTCAGCAACTGAGAACCTTGCAAGTTAGATGTTATTTTGAGAAAGTGATGCTGTAAAATAGCAGATGACCATTCTACTCTTTCACAACTATCACATTTATGCACAATTTACAGTCAAATCCACATGCATTATCCAACATCAGTTTTGGCCACAAAGTTAGAGTCCACATGCACAAAAAATTATGTTCTTAGATCTGATGTAAGTGACCTATCTGACCTACCTTTTTATGTAGACTCAGATTGTCACTCCAAGTTAGACTTTTGCCCTGCATATATATCTCCGATCTTCATTCAGTGTTCTCTCTCCTGATGTAGCTCAAGTACAGAGAGCAGCTCTACAATCACACAGTAGATTCCCTGGGTAGCAGGAGGTAGTCTGATAGCATCATTTTTTAAAACCAGCTTATAGCACTGGGCAAAACTTTTAAAAATGATTATTTAAAGTAAGGCCCCTAAGTTTATATTTCAGCACTTAACTCAAAGTAACCTGATTTTTAAAGGCTTCCGAATATCCACAACTCCCACTGCAATCAACTGTTCGGCTTCCCAAAGCCTGAACATTTTGGGCAGGGCTTTTCTAGCCAACATATGCAGGACTTAAGTCACTGCAGAAGGGTTTGTTAACAGTACTGACATGGCCAGGCTGGTCCAAAAGAATCTGTTGCCTTCCTCTCATTATAGAATAACAAAAACTCTATTTCAAACAAAACATTTATTATTGAGGAGGAGGAGCAATTAAACACTGGAGTATTAGCAGTGGAATCTAGTGTGATCTAGATTCCAGCCCACTGCACTACAGCACCAGTAAACTGAAATGTTTTAGTTGACTAGGAGGAAGTATTTCATCATGAACAAAACATGTTAAGGCTAATCTCATTTTGCCATAATCAAAAGCACACTAAACAAATGAAAATAATATATGTCCTAGAACCTTGGGGATCGGTGTCATAGACAGATGGAAAACATTTGAAATCTCTTTAAAATGTGGCACAAGTATGTCAAGGTAATCATTCTGCCCCCTCCCCCCCCCCCCCCCAATAAAACCTTCAAAGACAGATCGTGCTCATAAGAAAAGCATGTTTCATGCTCTTCTTTCATCCCCTGCACTAGAAGCAGCAATAAACCTTTAAGTATTGAAAGAAGAAACTGGTACAACATGGAACAAATATGTGAGACAAAAATATGACAAATGCAGCAGGATCTCCTGAGTTAGTAAAATCCTTAGAGAAGTATGGAAACTGGACACTAGACAATACCGAGGCAGAAGAAATGCTACAGGTGTATGCAGTATATTTAAATTCAGTACAGCACACTTTTGCTTCCAATAAGAACAGTTTTATTTGGATTTCTGATTTTCCTGTTTCCAATAAACTTTTGACAACTTCCATTAAAAAAAAAGTTTTTTTGTAATGCAAAACAAACAGAAAAGAACTCAGTACTTTATCCATTAGGCGAGAACAGACAGCATAATGTGTTATGGTTCTGGCACCGCTCGTTATGTTTTCAGCTCCTATCACCCCAGCCTGTTTATTTAGGGTTACATAAAATGTCAACAAGCAATGCTACCCAAAACCAATGCTACTTATATCAGGTGAGGCCCTCGTGTGAAGCCAAATGTATTTGCAGATCTCTGCGCACTGGTAACTGACAGAAATAAGTCTCAATAAGGTGGGGTCACATTTATATTTCACCAAACTTTTTAAAATATTCCCAGCATGAGAAAAAAAATCCCATCAGGTAACGCAATGCACAAAAGTTGTAAGCACATTATGGACACTGCAGTAAGTAGCCAATATTTTTGCTACTGTCAAGTATCAAGTGACTTACATAGGCATACAGGCATGGCATAGATAGGTAGGCATTTTTATAGGAAACTGTAAAAAATATCAAATGAACTTATATGAATGTCCAGCTATTACTCCTCTCCAACTGGGAAATAAATTTGACTCTTTAAAACTGTCGTGTTAAAATGAATGCTTTGATAGTTCATTTGAACAGGACGTACTTTCCACATGATCAACCACCTTTTATTTCCATTAAAGGTATTATACCTAATTATTGTCCTGGTAAAATTGAGCTCCTTTGCTTTTACTGCTTTGATTGCTACCTTCAGAAAACAAAACACCCCCCCCCCCCAAGCTGTTACAGTATACAAAATAGACAATACGTTTGAGGATATTAATTTGGACATCCAATTAGTTATGCAGAGGTATTCTTGTACAGTACCTGTAATTTGCACACCATAGAGGAAAGTGTAAGCTGTGATTTGTCTAAAATTATAAATCATCATACTATATTATCTGCCAATATCTGATTCAGAGTCCCCACCTCAGACCAAATGTGCATGCAAGCCAGAGTTTACCCGAGGATCAAAACGCTGAAAGAGCAATGTAACAAACTGAGCTAATTGGGTGGGGTTTGTTTCTCTCTCTCACCCACAGGCAGGCACACTTTCACAGCGAACATCTAAAATCACCAGGGCATGCTTCTACATTGCATACATTTGGCAAGGCACCACAGTGACCCTCAAAATGTAAGTATTGGGTCAAATTCTGCTCTCAGTGGCTCCGTCCTGATGGGCAAAAAAAGGGTGCAATTTTCAATTACGTTAGCTCAATCCAACTGAAAAGTCCTTTTAATGCTCATTAATGCACAGGCTAACAGTTTTGAGGGCAGGTTTCAGCCTGGCCTAGACTAGTAAAGTTTGTCTAAACTAGGATTTAAAGGTGTGATGTTAGCACGTTAACTAACATGCTAGCTAACATATTGGAGAAGTCTAGTGTGGATAAGGCACTGGGTTTAGCATGTGCTAACCTATTCAAGTTATAGTCTAGACTTTTCAAACACAGTTAGCACAGTTAGCTAAAACTTACTAGCATTACACCTTAATTCCTCGTCCACACAAGGCTTAAGTGTCATAACTCTCAATGATTAGTAATGGATGTAACTTGACAGCAAAATTTGGCCAGTTATCTTTAATGAAGAACTGAGTTAATGTTGACAAATCATTCTTAAATGAAGTCCAGATTCATATTTCCCTACAGTAAGATTCTGGGGAAAGGGGAAAAAAAAAAATCTATCAATGCAGATAACTAGTTAGTTAGCCAGCAAATATAAAATAAATCAAAAAACTTTAGTATTTGCTTTTCAGTACCTATGCACCAGAAGTAATGTACACCTTTAATTTGTCAAACAATTAAGACACATTCCAATTTGCCAATTTCAATTTTAGTACCATGTATTTTAAAAAATATACTTAAATACATATCTAAGTCAATAAGGACAAAGAATTCAATATCCACATTACCTAGTTCATTAATACAAGATGACGAGCTTGAGTTATTTTGTGCTATGAATTGTATTTTTATTTCCAAACATGTAATCTCAGAGGCAAAGACTTCAGATAATTGTGCTATTTAAATATTTCTGTGGTTACTTTCAGTCAGGACAGATGCAAGACCTGCACATGCCACCTTTGATATAGGCTGGACCCATTTCAAGAATTGGAGGAAGTGAATAGAAACACAAGGATCAGTCACTCCTTTGATATCTGAATGCGCTGTTTCTAAGTAAATTGATTTGATCAGCCAGATAAATATTGTGAGTCATACTCAAAAGCCTAGACACAACAATATTTGTGCACTCTTGAAAGAATTTGTATGCTATGCAAGCTTTACCTGACTAAATAGCTTGTCTTTTTACACCCGTCAGCCAGTCGTTTGGTGCTGAGAAATAAAGAAATCTAGCTTGCTTTCTCTCATTGGAAAAAAAAAAAGGGGGGGGGGGGGCTTGTGTATCAACTATTCCTGATTAGCAAACTAGTCAGGGCTTGCATCTGCTAATTTCACTTGACAATTGATAACCAGTGTGCACACATTTCCACAGAGAAGGATTTTTCAGCACTGCAAACCTATGTAAAACATCCCAAGTGTCAGAACACCAGAACTAAAAGTAATGGGTAAAAATTTGCAATTTCCCGTAGCCCCAAGTTTAAACTTGTAGTAAACAAGTTCTTAATTTATTAATTTTAACCTTGTTTTTGTTGGAGAGGATTCAGAGGAGGCTGTGATATTTCTTAAATGCCAACCTAAAAATCAGATGTATAAAATCAGCACTAAGACCTTAGACTTGGAGAGACATGCTCAGAACAGGAAATGGTAGTTTGTTAATAAAGAAAGGTAAATCATTTTCTAAACTTCCGAGGGCACTTAGCAGTGAAAGAACGTTGACCTCAGTGGAAGGTAACTGCTACAAGTGACAAATCAACTAAGCAACTTTCTTCTTAAAAGTGAAGCAAATGTTTTATATAAGTCTGGACTGCTTTCAGATCTGTCACTCCCTGTAGCATATTCTTCTCCTTTTAACAAATAATCATACAAACTCTTTGAAGTAACCATATTAGCTGTCCATTATTTCCGAGTACTGAGCCTGTGCAAGCCAAACTTTTTTGTGAACTAGTATTACTTATTTCCTATTTAAAGCACAAAAAGCTCATCACTTAACAGGATAGGTCAGTTTTCAGTGTTGATTATTCCTAGTCTGGAATGAGTTCATGCATTTTCCTATGTTCATTTTCGTCTTAGGCTATGCAAACAGCATTTATACCTTTTCTGTAAGGGTAAGAAAAATGCATTATTTTCAGTTAAAGAAATAACATTTAAAGTTTGCCTTTTCATTAACCTAAAGTTCTTAAATCAATTCATTATTTTAGCCACTTTGTGAACACGTTTCTTTGACTTTTTCCCTCTAAAAAAAAAACAAACAAACAAGCAAGCAAGCACAAACAAACCTCACAAATC
Source organism: Natator depressus (assembly GCF_965152275.1). Classification (NCBI taxonomy): domain Eukaryota; kingdom Metazoa; phylum Chordata; order Testudines; family Cheloniidae; genus Natator; species Natator depressus. The sequence continues at coordinate 82,472,839 of NC_134234.1, forward strand.
AGATTTTCCAATTCAGAGCAATAAAGGGGGAAAAAAATGACAAGCAGCCCAGTTTAATTTCAAACGTTAATATATTTTCTATTTTATAGTGAACATATGCATCTGTCACCCCTTATTTGCAGCAACTGTGACGTCCTCATAAGAAGGGGTGACATTTGTAAGATGCCTCTTAAAATAAATATTTCTTTTTTATAAAATAATAAAACTTCAAATAAATATTCTTTACACTAAACAATATGTTGAAAAAAATTAGAAAATAAAGGCTGAATTTTACTGAAACTGTACAATATACATGAAGTCCAAAGGGAAATCAAAGTCTTGTAATAGAAGGTTTCCGTCAGGCAAAAAATACAATCTAAAAACATACTGATTGATTCACATTCTTCCGAATGTACAACATATTAGTATAATATTTTGTGACTGTGCCATGTTCTATGACACCACTTTTTTTTTTTCACAGTTGAAAATATTATCGTATATACAAAAATATAGCACATTATCTCTGGCAGAAAACAATGAAAAAAGGAGTCATTTGCTAATTTACAAATTTTGCAAGTACTATTCACAAACAATAGAGTCACCTAGGAGTGTCTGTGTTGCTTTAGCTTATGCAATATATGGGTCCCAAAGTACTGCATCCCATATTTGAGCTCCATTAGCTAGGTTCTAACAAGCACATCAGTTAAGATGGCACACATGCAGAAAAGCAGTTCACTGCAAACAGCAAAGTATACCCCCAACCCTTCTAAAAACAGTGCCAAGGTTATAGCTGTTTAGTTGGTTGTATATGCGTGTTAGAAGAATCCTTATAACTTTAGTATTCCCGATTAGTGATGCTATGTTGGCTTTTCAAAGTTCCTGGGGGGAATACTGGGAACTTTGCAACAAACTGTGTTTGAGTGTTTACAGCGGCATCCGGGCCGGTTTACCCGGTCATAACACCCCTGGCACAATTTAAGGCAACCCTTGGCTGGTAAGTAACACCACAAGCAAGGCAAAAAGAGGGATACAACACCCATGGCAGACCATCTAGTGCAGCAATGTGACTGACTGCAAGAGCATGGGTTGTCAGCACAGTTGTCCTCATCATCATTAGAGCAGTGATAGAAGAGGCATTTCACACAGCAAACACAAGTCCCATAATCAACCACATTCTGGGCTGAGCAAAGACACTGCTTGTCACAGATCCAACAGGATGGTAGGGTCCTTGGAGAAGTGCACTCCTTACACTTACATTTTCCACAGTCCTCACACCTATAGGCATGCATGCCCAAGTCTTCTTTGCTCAGGGGCTTCAGCTCGCTTGACTTGAACTCAGACTTGGGCTGCACCCTGATTATCCCATCAGCCACTGGCCCAGAAGATGATCCTAAAAGTCTTTGTTCAGATGAATTACTGCTTGTACTTGTCCTTGTACTGCTCCGTGAACCGGTGCTGACCGTACTGATGGAACGGGACAAGGGTGCCCGGGAGGAAGAATGTACCAGTGCATGTTGGACCCTGGTAAGATGACGATGTTCAGGCAAGCCATGATGAGGTCTTTCGTTTTTGTGCTGGCTAGCTGGACGAGGGGCAGGTTTAACCCCTGGTCGTGGAGCCACTGTAGGTCCCTCTGTGTACTCATTTGTATTTCGGATGGCCCTGATCTGGTCCAGTGACAACACATGAACCTGCTGTGTCAGAACATCCCTCAGGTCAGAGTCTCCCGGCTGCCTCCCACCGTCATGCCGAACCTGTAGCAAAGACTGGGACCCACTGCCATTCTGAGCTCTTGTCTCCATCAGTATCCTGAAGAGTGGTCACTCCAGCAGGCTTAGAACACATCTGAACTCCTGTAGCAACAAAGAGAAGATTCACTATTGTGTCACATTGTACATTTGCAAATTGTCTTTCCTCCTGAAGGATCCCGGAGCATTTTTCTAATTAAATAAGTACACCACCATTAAAATGGAGCTACATTAGAGGTGGAGGGCAGGAACCAGACTTGGTTAGTACTCTGCACCTGTCTGATTTTGCTAAAGAAACTCTTACTTCTACTAAACGCACTAAAGGATTTTTTTTCTGCATCCATGCAGAACACAGAAGTTTTAGGTTTTTAAGAACTCCTCATAAAGATGATTCACATCCAGTAAACGGCACAGAACTCACTTTATCTATAATGCAAGGAGAGAGGGTTTTGCTGACCCTGGCAGGACTTGAACTTGTGATTCCAGGAAATCTAGGTATTTAAAACCTGATACTGAGACCTCCCAGTCATCCTCTGGCTAGACCATGGATTTTAACATAGCTACTTAAAATGACTCTTCTTTTCACATAACACTACTAAAAATACATTTTACACAAAGAACAACTACAAATGTTTTAGAAAGTGTAATGTGACCTGCTGACGACAGACATTATTTAATTCTTCAACTTTATTTAAAAGTGAGTAATATTTTGGTAGGCTAGTCTCTTTACACATTAAACTTAAACTACAATTTCCTATTTACATCATGTTAATACCAATGGTCCCAAGAAAAACACTAAACAGCAATAAAATGTTTGAGGTTAGATGCCAGTGAGTTACTGCTACCAAAAACATCAACTGCAGAAGTAAAAAAAAGTCTCCAAGATTGTCAAGTGTGTCATACTTGTATACTTCACGTCAGTTATTTCCTATTAAATACCACTGCAGAATTGTTTTTACATTTCAAACTATCTGTAGATTAGAATTCAAATATGGGGCATGACTAGAAAATACAGAGCAATTTATGGAACAGGAATATGCAGAATACAATCTAAACACTATCATCCAAGACTATTTGATTGAGGATACATCACTAAGTAATTAAGAATGGAAGCTGCCTTAAGAAATTCAGTGGAAACCCAATAAAACATGCATAAAGTTAATGGAAATCAGTGTATGACTAGCATCATAAACTTATAACATACTGATTCTTAGTACAATGGATAACAAATCTGTAGATCAGAATTTACCAATCTGTCATTCTTTAATGGTTTCTAAAGTAGATACAAAATTAAATTAGCTACATAAACATCCAAAGCGATTTGTTTTGACTTAAAAACAAATCTGAACCCTTGCTTCTTGCAAGGGCCAAACAATGTCTTCAATTATACTTAGAAAGAGCACCATAGTGTTACTCTGTATACATCACTTACCATCAATAAATAATACTACACCACAGTATTGTAAAATATATCCAAACAGACACTTCAACAGTGAACATCTCCATATGCTGTCTTTATTCTAAAACCAAAGGAAAACGTTTAATTTCTTACCCGCTGGTTACTTTTCAAGCCAAAATAAGTTCTTTGTTTTATTTTATAAGCTGGTCCTTTTCGAAAAAGATGAAATTTAATAAAAATATTGGGTGTGTTCATTATTGTTAAATCTTGGCTTTTACCCAGCATGCATGTTAGAAATCATGATTCTCAGCACGTGAAAGCTATCTTGCAAACACATCTTTAACTCTTGTTTATATTTACTTCAAATTAAAACCCTTGCCAAGAGAAAAGTTTAAATCCAATGCCCAGAACAGACATGTCCTTATCGGAAGCTATTTAAAGATAACAAGGTTAAATCAAGATTCTCCCCACCTGGAGAGGAATTTGCAAATTCACATACCCCTCTTCTTTCAATTCTAGATTTAGACTAAATTCAAAGAGCAAATGAGAGATGTTTTTGCCTCTGCAGTATTGTTAACACTAAAAGTATGACTGACACTGACCGACAGGTTCTTTGAAAGACAAGGGTCTTGGAAACTGAACCCCTTCAAACAACAAGGTAAAAGCTGCAGATGAAAACACTGCTCTTTTCTTCCTTTCCTTTTATAGGCTTCATCTTTGCCCAGAACAACGTGCTCAGCAGGTGGGGCGCAGCAATCCCTTAATTCTCTCAGGACTGGCTGATATTGCAAATGAAACAAGCAGCCTCACAAATGCAGACAACCTGGAGATAAATAGGAGACATCCTCTAGGGTGGAGGAGGGAGGCGGCTTCTAAAGTTGCCTTATCAGGAAAGTCAAGCCCATGCTTCCTTTTAACTATTGTGTATCCACCCCCCACCCCCAGGAGATGCTGGAGGAGTCAGAGTTATATAAAGCTTCCTGCATTACGTCTCATTTGAGAGAACACCTTCAAGGTAGTTTAGTAAAGTGCAGGTTTCCCCTTCAAGGGCTACCATTAAGCACCAGTTCCAATTCCAGGAAGTCAGCTGTAGGAAACCTCGCCAGTGCTGCTACTATTTTACCTATTTTGTGTAAATTTCAACCAGATTCCCAGATTAGGAATTACAAAGTGACACCCACTGAATTTGTAGCATAACAAACAGCCCTTGCATTTTATTGCACCGAGAGCTCTGGAAAGATCCGTTATCAGGGCAAGATGCAGATCTACAGCACTCTTGTTTTTGCACGTATGTTTGCCTGTAGTTCTTTCAGGGAAACAGGACTCTCCCCTCTTTAATCTCGGTTGATCTCAATGCTTCCCTTTCCCTCCTTCCCACCCACCCCCTTTTTTCCACCTACCGAATAAGAGCATAGCAAGAGAAACATTTGCCCTTTTTTTTTTTTTTTTTTTTTTGAGATAACGCGATTCACCACTTCCAAAAACCGAAGTCCACTCACTTGCTGAGCAGAAATGCCATGATTTGCTAACTCTTGCTAACTGGGATTGGGAAAAGGGGCTGGGTTTTATCCTCTGCACGCTTGGGGAAGTTTAAAACGCAAAGTGCTCCTTGTGTGCTGTGGAAAAACCCATGTCGTGTTGGCTGGGAGAAGGGAAGCCTAAGGGGGAAAAAGTTCTCTGCCCATGAATTTCTGTTTTGTCTCAGGAGCCTTCGCAGCACACCCCCACCCCATCTCCATCGCGCACACACCAAGCACCTCTTCGTTGAAAGTGCTTTGAAACCCCCATTAAGGGCTGAGTGTGTGATCAGACTATGGATTAGGGCAAAAGGGACTTCACATCGGGGTGGGGCAAACTGACACACAAACAGCTTGCTGCAAACACCAGCAACTTTCAGAAGCTGTTGCAAAGTAAGCCACCACCACAAATATTAAGCCTTTCCGTGCCCTCCTCCCCCCAAACTGCTTCAGTCCTACACACCATATAATGAAACCAGGGGAAGAATTTACTCCCTGTCATATCGACGATCTACTTAACTTTATCGCATGGAAAATATATTTATAGCAGGCGTGAGCTCACTTCCGAATTGCACAAATCTCCCAATGCACCTACAGAATAGTGTCAGTCTTCCATTTAAACGGAGGTGGCTAAAGACACCAAGTACAGGGACCAAGCAGCCCAAAGGCGATACAAACAAACAACCCCCCAAATCCTAACCAAAACCCATGTAATGCTTTGAGACAGGATCTACCAGGACTTCCCCGTCTCTACCTTGCAGGGGCATGTTCCTGCGACTGTAGGAGAATACAGTATGCAAAGAAGTCACCCGAGTTGCTTCAAGTCCTTGCACTATTTCGCAGACATTGCTCCCTGCAAATGCTCAAACCTGAGTACAGATTACCGCCCTCTAAACTCACCCCCCACCGCCCAATGGCGCGGAGCTGGGGGGGCTCCCTCCCTGCAAAGTCATTTTTTGAGGGGAAACACGCGAAACAGCCCTTAGAAACCATCCGATGCTCCCCCCTCTCCCCGCCGAACTTCCCCAAGGAAGAAAAAAATCTCGCTGAAATTCCACTTCCAACTCCTGGGGTGGGGGGATAGGTTCACGGATTGAAAAGGGATCGACCTTACACCTACATTTCCACGAGCTCCTCGGAACAAACTGGGCTATTAAAAAAAGCTTGTTTTGCAAAGAAGGAAAATGCTCTCACCGTGATCGCGGCACTGCACCAACCCCCCCTCTCTCTCGTGTTTTCTTCTTCCTGCGGTTTGCAAGTAAATCCAGCCTAAAGCAGCAAAAAAAAAAAAAAAAAAAAAAAAAATCTTTTCCAAACTCAGCCTTAGTCCAACTTGCAAATCATCATCACCATCATCTCAAAAAATCCAGAGCAAAGTGACCTCAGTGTCCCCAGATCGATTCTAAATATAAACCTCTAGAAAAGGTCTCCAGGTCGGGTGGGTATTTCTTTGCTCCTAAAAAGAAATCACTCATACACTATTTCCTCTCCCCCCGCCCCCTCAATCGCCAATACCAAGTCACTTTTTTTGTTGTTGCAAATGATCAAGGGGCGGGAGGGGAGGGAGAAGCCAAAGCAAACCCAATACAGTGGATCTAAAATAAAATCCCAAAAGCTTTTCTTCCACTGAGCTCCTGCAAAAACGCAGCCTGTGCAGTGCAGCCGTTCTGCTGAGAAGCTGCAAGCTCCCCTCTCTCTTTAGCTTTCTCGCTCCCTCTGTGAGCGTGTGAGTGTTGCAGGCAGCGCTGTGGTTTGCAATCAGGGGGTGTTTTGGAAGCGCAGCGGATTTGTGGTGGTGCCTGTTGTTGTGTGTTTGGAGGAGGAGGAGGAAGATTTGAGATCTGAGCTGCAGGGGCTTGGCGTTTTTCTGCTCGCGCTCCCTCTCTCTCTTTTCCTTTCCGGAGGAGGTAGGGTGATCTCTCTGCAAAAGCAGCAGTAAATGGCGTCATGTGGATCTGAGGAGGAACAGAGCAGTTGTTGTCCCAGAGGATATATCGCATCCGGTCCCAGCTCATTGGCTCTGCGGGGCTACATTCACTCACACTCCCAGCGCCCTGCCAGCACTCTGAGCCGCAGGAGGCATTCAAAAGGGCAACGGCACCGAGCAAGCCCGAGGGGGAGGCAGACGACTTGCGCTGCAATTGCAAGTAGAGCCGCCGCCGCCGCCCGATGACTGTTACAGCTGCTCTTCCCGCTGCTGCTTCGGCCCGGCCTCGCCACCCCCGTGCTGCCTGGCGCGGCGGCAGCTCCCTCCCCGGGCCGCCGGGCCACCGATTTGTGCCAGAGGCTGCTTCGCGCAAAGTAACACAACACGTAGTACGTGCGAGACACTCGGGCGGACGAAACAAAAGGCTACGTGGGACCCTCAGGCGAGCTGGCTGGTTACGCTGGATTGAACTGAAGCCCCTGGAGGTTGAGTTGCAGAAGAAAATAAAACCTTTCCGGTGGCGTTTTTGCAGTAGAACTAAATAGCAGTTCAAAACGCCCCCTCCCTTTCCTTTGCGTTGTAGTTAACCCAGTCGCCTACCACTTCTCGGCCGAAGGAGGGGGTATTATTTTGGGTACGGGCTGCTGCGTAAACACGAGCATACACCATGTTCTAGTACTAGCCACGCCACCACCTCCTCCTCCAAATTAGTGGCTGCGATAATAAGGGGAACGCGGTGTACCTCAGACACCAGCGATCTGCTCGGGACATACTTCTCCTCCACACAATGGAGTGAGTAGCACTCTGGGTTTTTTTGTTTGTTTTTTTTCTGTCCAGGGGATCGGCATGATGCACTGCGGTGTAATATGTCCTGAAAACCAACAACAAAAAGAAAGGGGGAAGGAAAACTCCGGCCTCGGTGCTAGGACTGGGGATAGCCTGTCATTCATGTGACAGGCTGTCTGAGGTGGGGGACCCGCAATGGTTTTCCCAGTGTTTGCGCAGACCGGCAGCCGATGGCTCGCGGACCCGCACCGGTCTGCGGACCACCACTTTGAGTAGCACGGATTTAAGGTACAATGAGTCGGAGGTGCTATAGCGCGATACAACTTCCAGAGCACCAGTCCCTAGCGCTGGAGACGTAGTGTTTTTTATTTAAGTTCAGTTAACATATGGGACAGTGTCTGAAAACAACTCAAATGTTTGGTTTATGGACACTGTATGTTACAGTAATGACACAATCCTCTCTTCTCTGTATTGGCAGGCACTAGGTGAAATAATTGGTTTCAAAATTTGCCTCGTTCCTTATTGTGTATTTTATGCCAAAACATATATAGGTACACCCCCCCCACCCACAAACAACCCTATCTATATTCACACGTGTACGCAGAACCTATTTTGTAAGGGTTATCTATAAGAAATAAAAGTCAGCAGTACATTGTATTATTTACATGAGCATTCATACAGGGAAAAGTCTTGTACGACCTCTGTCTGGTCTGCCTGCACATCCTCTTTTACCTATACCAAGTATAGCTTTGTGAATTAGATGATCATGTATACCTCATGAAAATAAAGTGGATGGGGTATTACACTCTCACCTATTCTCTTTCAATAGCGAGATCTGTCTGTCTATACACCAACAAGAAAATTAACCACAGCTTATTAATAAGGCAGGTCTATAGTTAATCTAATATCTTCCTTTGAATGCTCACTAGACTCTCTAGTTTCAGAGTAGAGCAGCCCTGTTAGTCTGTATCCACAAAAAGAAAAGGAGGACTTGTGGCACCTTAGAGACTAACAAAGCTCACTAGACTCTCGGACCATTGCACTGCCTGTTTAATTAGACTGGTGTTGTTTCCGAGATGTCTGCGCAGGGTGGTGGTGTTGAGATCTTGGGCTAGAGAGAATTAGCGGCATGCCGCATTTTTCTCCACTTTCGTGGACGGATCTGTGAATGACCGTCCTGCCCGAGAACAAAAAGCCAGGGAGCTGCAGCTTTGCAAGGCTGGGCTCCATTGAGCCCTCTTGATGAATGAAAGGCGGCTGCATGCCGGGTCCCCACTAGAGGGAGCCCAGAGTCGGTCCGTGTGCCGTGGGAGAGACGCCGGGAGCTGTCTGGGGAGGAACCGCCAGGGCTTTCCCCACAAAAACAAGCGCTCGGCGGGGTTCGCATCAGCCGGAAGGGCGGCCCGCTTGCCCGGTCGTGCCGGGCACGGCGTGCAGCTGTTGCGAGAGGCGGTCCGGGGAAGCGCAGAGCCCAGAGGGCGGGCAGAGGAACACGTGCGCTTGCCCGCCGTTGTGTAACGCTAACCGGGAGCCGCCGCGGCCGCCAGTGAACAAGCTGCACGGCGGGCACCTTGCCAGTCAGTCCCAGGCTGAGCAGGTAAGAGCCCCGCCTTTCCACGCACACGGCGGCGCTCAGTGGCTGCCCGCGAAGCCCCACCTCGCCCTGCCTCTGCCGCAGCAAGTTTCCCCGCTCACCTTTTCTCTTTTGCTGCCTTTGCGCTCCCCGGGGGCTAAATTGTTCAGGGGCTGCCCGCAGGAGAGTCCCCGGGATCTAGCTCACCCGCCCGAGGCTCCCCGGGGCTTTTCAGCAAGGGGCTTTACCGTAGGCCTTTTCAGATCAGGTCTTTGAAGGACGTCTCTGGCCTGGAAAATCAGCGTTTCCATGATTTACAGTGGTAGTGAGGCTGGACAGTTCTCCTGCCTGAATTGCCTGCAGGTTACAGCTGGGCCTGGCCTGCAGTGTGTACACTCGGATCAGTTTAGGGTTGGTGCTGCATTTCCCCACTTGGGAACGGGTATAATTGAGCTCGGGGAGCCTGCTTTGGCTGTGAAAGTTAAGGAATTCAGATTTGGCTGTTTAGTTCAGGTCCACATCTACTTCAGATCAACCATTAGGAGGCAAACAGAAAGGACCATGTCAATTGCAGTTCTGTTGGCAAGGTGCAAAAAAAAAAATAAAATCAGTTCTTGCCAACTACAACCGTCACCCCCAAATTAGAGAGGTTTTAAAAAATACAGATATTGGAGATGGCTAAGGTCTTTTAGGTCATTTTTTTTTAAATTGACAAGCTGTGTAGTGTAAGAGTGTTCACAATACTATTATTTTTATAGCAGCCAGCAGCATGGTAGACCTGTTAGACTCCAGTCCTGCAAATGTACATTTATTTGACATGTGAATAGTCCTAATGAAATATAGGAAATCAGTGGGGTCAGTCATATTCCCAAAGGTAAGCATATGTGTGTTTTCAGGATCAAGGTCTTACAGAAAAGCTAAAAAGACCATATGTTAGTTTGTTAACACTTACAGTGCTGCAGCTGTAGTGCTTCAGCGTAGACACACCTACAAGCGTGCACCTGCAAGGAGGGATTCTCCTATCACCATAGGAAATACTCTTCCTTGAGAGGCAGTAGCTCGGTTGACGGGAAAATTCTTCCCTTGACCTGGTGCTGTTTCCACAGGGACTTATATTGCTGCTTAAGGGTGTGGATTTCATACACCCCTGAGTGATGTATTTGAGAGTAGCAGCCGTGTTTGTCTGTATCCATAGAAAGAACAGGAGTACTTGTGGCACCTTAGAGACTAACCAATTTATTTATTACAGCATAAGCTTTCGTGAGCTACAGCCCACTTCATCGGATGCATACAGTGGAGTGACATAGTTATGCTGACCTAATTTTCCAATGTAAACAAGGTCTTAATCCTGATGAATTTCCAAATTTAGGGTTAGTCTACACTGGCAACGCTAAAGCGCTGCTGCCATGGCAGCGCTTTAACGTGGCTTCTGTGGTTGCAGCAGAGCGCTGGGGGGAGCTCTCCCAGCACTTTAAAAAAAGCACCTCCATGAGGTACACTGTCTACAGCTGGTGCACTGTCTACACTGGGGCTTTACAGCGCTGAAACTTGCTGCGCTCTGGGGAGTGTTTTTTCACGCCCCCTGAGAGAGAAAGTTGCAGCGCTGTAAATTGCCAGTGTAGATCAGCCCTAAGGAATCAGTCCTACAAAGATTTATGTACATGTTTAGCCTTATGCATGTGAATGGGTTTACGTGTAAATCTTTACAGGCGCAAACTAGATTATCCAACCTTTATGTTGATGAACCCTTACCCATGCGAGTAATTCTATTGAACTCCATGGGAGTTAGGTGCCTAGGTGCTTTTGAAAATCACAGTAGGCACTAAATACCTTTAAAAATTGGGGCCAAAGATACTATTTAGTGCAAGTAAATGAGTTCAATAGGTGTTAGCTAGTGAGGCCCCAATCCTGCATGTCCTGGGTGGTGCACTATATAGGCAGACGTTCATCTTCACAACATGCCTTGGAGGATCAAAGCTATGCTCAGTTTCCCTTGTTGTGACTTTCACAGAGCGACCGGGGTGAGAAAAACAATTGACAAATAGGAAAATGTGACTGTAAAATTCCAACATTTGTCAGCATGACTCAGGCAGATGTAGTACCGAAACTACGTTAGAATTAATTTTATGCAATGAGTTCAAACTATTTTAAAGTGGAAGGTGTCCCATTAAGAAAAATATGCAACTGCTCCAAAATTGCTGGGGCTGTTAGGGCAATAAAAGTTGGTAAATTCCATTTTAACTATTGGCATGCTGGCGCTTTCCAGATAGTCAGCAACAGAAATACTCCTGCAGCCTTTGTGAAATGAAATGGCCTAGTGTTAGTATATGCAATTATGTCTCCCCTAGTGGCTTGAACTGATGACTGCACAGTCTGCTACTTTCAACAAGAGTTTGACTTTAATTCAAGCAGAAGCCTGTGTTTTCAGTGCTCTTGCTCTTGGGTTCATTCCCAGCTAAGGACCGCAGTAAATGTATATATGTGGCCATGGTTTAGTTACACTGGCAATTCCAGTCACCTCAGTTAGAGATTTGCCCATGTAAGGACTGACAGTCAGGCCTTGGTAGGATTTCTGCTGCACCTAAATATTGAAAATGTACCGTACATGCTTTTATTTGATTTCCATTGTTCAGGCTGCAGAGTAGAAATATGCAATGCACTTCCCTTTTTCAAAAATATATCTTTGTAGGTGGTTGTTCATCACAAGGGGATGGCAGCTCAGGTTGTTTGGTGCCTCCTCTGAGCATTTTCTACATCTATGTTAATGTGGCAATGTGAAGGTATGGATTATGGATACCATGTAGTGAATGTGATTGTCTACACATAGCTATTACTGTCTAGTAATTCCATAGAATCCTAAACCTTTAATTGATTTTGTCTTTCATGTTTGAGCCTTTGAAAAAAGTTAATGTACATTAGGGAGCTATTTATAGTAAAATTGGCTTATATGAGTGGCTAGTCTGAAGTCCTCTTCCCATTGATAAAATATTAAATTGAGATTTTCAGAGCAGTCTAGGGTATTTATACCCATATTTTTCATTGAAATGAGTGGGTGATATCTGCCTATTAGACAGCTTTGAAAATCTCAGCCTAATAGCTGATTTGATTTTATGTGCGTCGTTTGTATCCTTGATTCAAATACCTTTCATCTCAGTTGTATGATTTTCATTACAGGTTGGGAGGAAGAAATTTTGGGAGTCCGGCAGGGTGGGGGAGTAAAAAGGTAATATTTTGGCTTTGTACTTTGTACCTAGTCGCAAGGCATGGACTGTGACTCCCACTGAAATCAGTGAATAAAGTCCTGAAACAGAGTGGCTACCTGCAATTTGACCTAATGGTTTTAGTAGTGCTCACTACCCTTCAGGATCAGGCCGTCATCACTCAGAGCTGTCCAACAGTCTCTGTCGTCTTTGCTGAGATAACAGGCATGATCCTAAATCACTTGAGGATCTGGCCCAATATATCTAGGGACATGTACCAAAAAGAACATTTTCTAGATGAATATCAAATATATATCTGTTCAATTTTTTTTTTCTCCAGATCCTGAAATTGTCCTAAAGAAAAGGGAGGGGTGAGCATGTGGAAAGATTCACCACAGTTATGTGCATAGGAACTGTTCTAATAAAACAGGAGCACTAGAATTATTTGATTATATTTATATTAATAAGATCAGAGTTACTAGAACTGTTATACGCTTTCCCTCTTTCTCTTAAATAATACATTTCATGACTCAGTTTTCTTTTCCTATAGAGTTTTACAGCATATTCCTCAAAAGTGGGAAATTGCTGTGAAGTGAATGGATGGAACATCAGCCTTTCATACCACAACTTGGGAAACCTTGCTGTAGCCTTTTTTCCCTTAAATTTTCATATGCTGCTGCCGGTAGTTGGAGTGTGAGTGAGGGTATAGACAAGCATTTTAACTGCTGCGTTGTCCTGCCCTGCTTTGAGCAGGGTTAGATGACCTGACTAGGCTCAGCTACACTAGAGTTTTACCTTGAATCAATTGATTGTGAGTGACTTTGAATCAGTTAACACATTTGTGAGTAAAGACTAGTTTTGACAAATGTTTCCCCAAACATTTTTTTTTCAGCATGCAAATGCTTCTGGTTTACTTTTAGGCTGAGCCTACTGAGGTCTCTAGGGGGAGACAGTGGAGAAAGGTGGTAGAAATTGTGGAACGTTTTAGGGAAAAAGAGACAGCTGATGGACTGCGAAGGAAGGTCATTGGAATTTTGGCAGTTTGAGGCATGTAGCAGGCAAATTAGTAAGGTGCTATCTGGGCTAGGTTAAAACATCGTTCCACTTGTCGTTTTCCTGCAAACCAAGGGAAGCATATTAAGCAATTGTTAAATATTCTCATCTTTCTATCAGGGTCCGGGAGCTGTTTTTTCATATGTGAAATAATTTTACCCTTTGTCTAAGTGGCTTGTAAAAACTCCTAGAAGCAGAGTTGGCATAGACAGCATGCAGAAGGGGACCTTTGTTAATGAGGAATGAATTCTAAGTCATAAGAAATATCAAGAATGCTTCCTCTCCCAACACTGTCTTTATTTTTTGTCATAAATGTGTTGCTCCTATTAAAGTAATTGGAATAATACTAATCGACAAAAACCATTATCCTACAGTCAGATCCACACAGGTGGACTCTTGTACTCATATAGGTAGCCCCTCTGAAGTCAGTGGGACTCCATGTGGGCTGAATGGTCTGTCTGCAGATGTGATTGCAAGATCAGGGCTGAATAGTCTAAAAACCACTTTAAAAGAGATAGGAACAGTCAACTAATTATACTTACCTTACTTGAAGAGAGAAGCAGGCAAGACACTTGATTATCTAAACAAGGTTATCTGTGTAGGAAGATCCACTCCCACCACTGGCTTAATAGGCCACTGTAAACTTGAAATGTTTAAAAGCTGTTTCAGGTATTGCATCTAGCTTTGGTTCTTTCTGCCATTATTTGTAGTTTAAGAATCACATTTTCCCATTTTTTAATCAGCTTTGTTGCTTTTGAAAGTCTCATAAAGACAGATGGTGGAAATTGACTGAGATCCTGATTCCAGAAGCTGTTTGGGGTAAGTGGACCCCTCTCTCTATAGCCTTGTCTAGCCCCAGTGAAGTAAATGGGGCTCTATGGAGGTGCAGGAGTCCAACTGCACAGGTCAGCTTACAGGATTTTGGCCTGACTAACTAAATATAAGGGGAACAATGAATCTGATAGTAAACAAAATGCTGCCAAATGCATGAAGTAAACAAACTCTGTAACTGGAAGAAGATACCCCTATCCCATTTCTTGGGAGGTAAATGTTTTCAGATAGGAGTGTGATTTTTATTTTTAAGTTTGTAATGTCCTGTCAATATCATTTTCAGATAGTGTAAGTAAAACTAATGCAAGTGCTTTTAATGTATTCTCATTTAAATTAGATGTGGCAGTTAGAATATGGCTAAGATATAAGCTGTTATATTTTCAGAAAGAAAATTATTTTTCATTGGGAAATAAAAGTATGGTTCTATAATAGGTTTTTGAGCACCTAACTCAATTTCAATTAGGGCCTGATCCATAGCCTAGTGAAGTCAATAGAAAGGGTGTTGTTATACGTCAATGGACTTTAGATCAAAGTTAGTCTCTAAGGTGCCACAAGTACTCCTTTTCTTTTTTCTTTTTACGAATACAGACTAACACGGCTGTTACTCTGAAACTCTTTATCTAGTTAGAGAACATATATGTATCTAAAAACCAGTGTGTAAAACATATGTTGTGGGCCATAGACTGCAAAAATAGAGAGCCACGATTTTAGTGCATCTGTGTTCTGATCTTTTATAAAGGCTGAAAAGACATAAGCAGAAAAGACTGAATCATCATTCAGACTAACTTCAAAAACAGGTTGTATAAAACAGTAAAATGTAACATAAAAGTGAAAGTCTTTTCTTCCATTGCCAGTTCACTGAAATAAGAGAATAAAAGAAAAGATCACTTCCTTTGCAGACACTTTATGAATCAAGCAGACTGCAGAGAGCTACAAAAGGATCTCACAAAACTGGGTGACTGGACAACAAAATGGCAGATGAAATTCAGTGTTGATAAATGCAAAGTAATGCACATTGGAAAAACATAATCCCAGCTACACATATAAAATGATGGGGTCTAAATTAGCTGTTACCACTCAAGAAAGAGATCTTGGAATCATTGTGGATAGTTCTCTGAAAACATCCACTCAATGTGCAGTGGCAGTCAAAAAAGCAGACAGAATGTTAAGAATCGTTAAGAAATGAATAGATAATAAGACAGAAAATATATTGCCTCTATATAAGTCCATGGTATGTCCACATCTTGAAACATTGAATACTGTGTGCAGATGTTATTGCCCCATCTCAAAAAAGATATATTGGAATTGGAAGAGGTTCGGAAAAGGGCAACAAAAATGATTAGGGGTATGGAACGGCTGCCATATGAGGAGAGATTAATAAGACTGGGACTTTTCACCTTGGAAAAGAGATGACTAATGGGGGAATATGACTGAGGTCTATAAAATCATGACTGGTGTGGAGAAAGTAAATAAGGGAGTGTTATTTACTCCTCATAACACATGAACTAGAGGTCACCAAATGAAATTAATGGACATCAGGTTTAAAACAAACAAAAGGAAGTATTTTTTCACACAACGCACAGTCAACCTGTGGAACTCCTTACCAGAGGATGTTCTGAAGGTCAAGACTATAACAGGGTTTAAAAAAGCACAAGATAAATTCATGGAGGATAGGTCCATCAATGGCGGCTATTACCCAGGATGGGCAGGGATGGTGTCTCTAGCCTCTGTTTACCAGAAGCCTGGAATGGATGACAAGGAATGGATCACTTGATGATTACCTGTTCTGATAATTCCCTTTGGGTTACCTGACATTGGCCACTTTCGGAAGACCGGATACTGGGCTAGATGAATCTTTTGTCTGACCCAGTAAAGCCGTTCTTATGTTCTTAATCTGGCATGTGATTTGATGCTAGATGAAATACAAAGTTTGACTTTCCGCAGCTGTCTTTCCCGCGTCTATCTTTTTGCTTGTCTTATCTTTTAAGAACCTGATTCGTATACATATGTGATCCTAATTTTATTGTTTGCCTTCTCAAACCAGCACTTTCACCTACATCTCCCCCTTCCTCTCATTTGGCAGCCAGTTGGGCTTCTTCCTGCCTTGAATACCACATTCCCTGGTTATTCAAGCTCAGTCATTAGCACCCTGTCCCACTACTGAAATTATGAATGAAAAGCCTTGTTGTTCATTACAAATAACTCAGGCTTCCTCAGTCAGTCAAATTCAAATGGAAGTGACTGCCAGACAAAGCGGCTGTATGATGGACAGTCCTCTCAGCAAGTGATCAAGGCACACAGGAAGTTTTTAAAGACACAATATAGGTAGAGCAGCTTGGGCGTTCCCCTGTGGTCAGGGCTACTTGGGCAGGAGGAGGAAGGATGTTTTTTTCCACCTAACATAAGAAAGGGGAACACAGAGAGATGATAATTTGCAGTCAGTTCTGCCTCAGCAGAATATATAAACCTTTCCATGCAGACACCTACACCTTCCAGTAATTCTCATCCAAGCAGAGAAAAGGGCAGGCACCAGCATTTATTTGGTTTTGAATGCTGCACTGTGCAGAGTGGGTCACGTACTTGGAGCAGCACAACCCCCTGCTGAGAAGTTGCATTGTCCTGGGCCCCCTTTTCACAACAGGGGAAAAGGTAATTGACAGGCTGATTGTTTGGCCAGAACCCCTGCTGTTTTAAAATACTCCAAGGCCCCAGTCACACGTTGTCAATAATAGCTGTCGGAGGTGACGAGTGAAAAAGGGCTGTTCAGGAAACAGTTTGAGCCCTTCAAGTGGACAGGCCTCAGTGACTTCTCCGGCACTCTGGCTGCCACAAGCAGCCCCTTCAAAAATAACCTTGAAGCAATAAATCAAACTTGTTTCCTGGACTATACAAGGAACAGCTGGTTATTTTTCTTCACTTTTTTTTTTAAGTCAAAAAATTATTTAAGCACAGGAAATCAAGCATGTCAAAGTTTGGCAAAGCAGTTTAGGTGATTTAGCAGTTAAACACTTCTCCTCTTTTCAGTGTTATACCCTACCCAACTTTTTATCTTCTCACTTCAATAGCTTGTGCCTTTGCCACAATGTCTACCGCAATTTGCCTCCTGTCTTCCACACAGCTAGGGAAGCGATCCAAGTAGTTTGCAAGGGGAACTGTGGAAAAGTCTTCATATGTTGGAGTCACCACAGATTAATTGAGCTTGGCTGGACTGTTCTTTTAGGATCCCAAATCATGTATGTGGCATAGGCATGTCTGAAGGTGTACAGGCCTACAATGTACTTAATACTTTATATATACACGCTGTACTTAATATTTTAATATATGTACAGTGCCACTGATGTGTAGGGGGCTATTCAGACAGTTAAAAAATTACAGGTGCCCATTGAGAGGACCTTACAGTCTTAGGCCCTGATCCTGCAATTGGATCCACAAAGACAAACATTTACGTCTGCATAGAGCGCCAGTACGGGCCCACCCACATTGATTTCAGTCTCAGAGCTTTAATTCTCTGCCACAGCACGAGACATTTACTATATACTAACTTGCTAAAATCTAAATCTATTACAATTTGAGAGTTCTTAACGTTACCACAGAGTAGTGCCCAACTCAGGTCTGCTAATACATTTAGCTCGTCAGAATTGGTGATATACTCAGGAAACAAAAGGCTGAGTTCAAATGTTCTTTTGAAACCCTCTGCAATGTCCATGTGCTGTGCTTAAAGCTTTACAGCAAAGATGGAAATGTGACCATTTTAAAAAAAAAAAGTTGATGGTAAAAGCAGAGATTAGGTTGTGCAGAACAACAAACTTCTCTGGAGGTCTGGGCTCAGTAAAAGCAGAATTAAGAAGAGGAGAAAATAGTTTGTTGGTCTCAGGTTAGCATTAAATGGCTAATTAAAATCCCAGATTTTGAATACCTTCGCATTCACATAGCACTGGATTTTTGTTCTTGTTTTTTCAGATTAGTCATCTGTTTACAAAATGTAAAGAACAACACAATTTGGTTAGGTACAAAAAGAGACAGTTGTCCTGGAAAGAGAGCTGGGGAAAGCAGATTTATCTCTGTGTGCTATATAAGCAGCACAGTTTACACCACGACAGTGCTGTGTTTGTTTTGGCAGCTCTGTGTGGGTGTATCAGGTGGAGCATGTGATTTCTGTATCAGTGATATCTTTGAAACGTGGTCATTGTTCACCCTCTACTTATGGTATTGGTGCCTATATATCTCTGCTAATGACATTTTGTCTACCATGTGCCTGTTCTGAATGGCCATTACACAGTGGATTTTTAAGAATTTATTTAAAAAGCATATTGGATTTGTTTAGTTGAGAATAGTTTATAGGCTTTAAAACTGGAACTTGCAATGTTTTCCTGTGGCCCCCCGAAAGTAACTCATTGAATCTAAGAGGAACTAAGGGTGCTCAGTCTCTCGTAGGAGATGCTGTTGCAGTATCAGGCCTTTATCTTGTAAGTTCTTTGAGATGGAGACCTTGTCTTCTTACTGTCTGTAAAGCTCTTAGCACATCTTCAGTGGTGTAATTATTCTTTATTCTTTCTTTTTCCTCCCACACCTAGAGGTGCATTGGGTGCCCACCAGTTTTCACCATTTATTTTGGTCTTCTGTTGCTCTGTTCAGACTTGAGTGTCAAGTTGATAGATTTGCCGCCTTTCTCCGTTCTGTGGATTGTTTCTCTAGGTTACCCTCTTTTTCTCTTTCCAGGTGGTGTCCATATTATTATTTGCTGTGGAAGTCATGTATGTGGTATCCTTAAAGTGTGTCTAATATGTCCATATTAGGCAGGTCCAGGGCTGGGATGGGGTTGGGGGAGGGTCGCCTCTCCCCTGGCCGTGGCAGGTCCAGGGTTGCGGGAAAGGCATCTCTTCCTGCCGCAGCCCTGAGTGCCTGCGTGGCGCTTATTAGGGTGCTGTGCAGCTATGTGGCCATGCAGCTTAGAGGGAACTAAGGTGCCTGCCATGCTATTTTTCCAAATCTTTTCAAGTTTATGAAAGTTGTTTGCTGCTTTTAATAGTCATTGCTTGACATCTAGCATGGTGTCACCATCATTGCACATCTCATTCCATAGATAGGTAAAAGGGTTCACTTCTTCTTTCATCCACTCTAATAGTTACTTTGGGGATGTTTGCAAAAAGAAAAGGAGTACTTGTGGCACCTTAGAGACTAACCAATTTATCTGAGCATAAGCTTTCGTGAGCTACAGCTCACTTCATCGGATGCATACTGATGCATCCGATGAAGTGAGCTGTAGCCCACGAAAGCTTATGCTCAGATAAATTGGTTAGTCTCTAAGGTGCCACAAGTACTCCTTTTCTTTTTGCAAATACAGACTAACACTGCTGTTACTCTGAAATTTGGGGATGTTGGTAGCCATATATTTTGTCTTACCCTTGTGGATGAACAAACCAACTCGTTTTGCTGTATCTACCAAAAGCTGGGTCTTTTCTTTCTTTAAGCAATGTGTTGAACTAAGCAGAAAAATATCAGCAAAAACAAGGTCACCCAATTGTGCTTTTCTCCATAAAATCCCTTTTTTCCCTTCTGTGGTTACTTTCCTCATGATGTAGTCAATGGCCATTTGCAAATAACAGAGGGGATATAATACACTGTCGCCTTATTCCGGTTGTCATTGCCAACCATTGGCCAATGTGTCGTCATCTCTGAGTGCACATTCAGAATTCCCATATACATCCTCGATTATTCTAATGATTTTTGCTGGTATTCCATAGCGTGTCATGATTTTCCAAAAATTGTCTCAGTTTATGCTGTCAAAAGCTTTCTGGAAATCTATAAAGTGTATCAGAAGAAGTGCTTGCCACTTCACACTTGGTTCTGTGATATCTCTGAGAACCATGACATGGTCTGCACACGATCTCATTGATCTAAAACCTGCTAGTTTCTCTCTAAGTTGAAGGTCTGTTTGTTTCTTGATACGTTCCAAGATGATGATGCACATGATTATCTCAGGCACTAACAATAATGTGATTCCTCTCCAGTTATTAGAGTTGATAAGGCAGCTTTGGCAATATTGCCATAAGGCCTCTCTTCCACTGGATTGAGTTCTTTTCTTTCTTTCATATTCTGGAGAGCTGTTTTGTCACTTGCTTTAAGCATCATTCCAGTAATGTTGTCCTTTCCAGCTGCTTTCCCAGTTTTGAGTTTACTGGTGACTTGTCTAACTTCTTCCATTGCAATAAATCCTAAATTAATATCACGCTTTAGTGATAGGTCTGCATCACATATTTAGTTGTTCAGTTGGTATTATTCTATTTAAAATATCATGAAAATGTTCTGCTCATCTTTTCCTTTGTTCTTCTTCTGTACTAAGAATCTTTCCATTGGCATCTTTAATAGGACCTCCAGTATTGCTAAAGGTTTCAGAGTAACAGCCGTGTTAGTCTGTATTCGCAAAAAGAAAAGGAGTACTTGTGGCACCTTAGAGACTAACCAATTTATTTGAGCATAAGCTTTCGTGAGGTACAGCTCACTTCATCGGATGTATCAGTATGCATCCGATGAAGTGAGCTGTAGCTCACGAAAGCTTATGCTCAAATAAATTGGTTAGTCTCTAAGGTGCCACAAGTACTTCTTTTCTTTTTCAGTATTGCTAAAGTTTCCTGTTAGCTGTTTGATTGTCTTATACAAGATCATAAGGTTATCTCTTTGGCTAACATCTTCAGCCTCTTGACATTTTCTATCAATAAATGCCCTTTTATCTTTTCTGGCACTCCTTTTACCTCTCTGTCTAGAGCTCTGTATTCTTTTTGTGACTTGCTTGTCTCTTTATGTCTTTAGCATTCATGAGTTGTTGCTTTACACTTCTTCTTTTTTCCACTGCTGTCCAAGTAACATCACTAATCCATTCTTCCCCTTTAGATGTTGTTGTTATTGGAACTGTTATGTAAAGGGGCAGGTTCCCAGTTGGTATAAATTGCTGTGGAATTCACAGGAGCTATACTGAGAGAGAATTTGGCCCAAAATCTATATGATAAATGATACATATTAAAATAAAATAGCATTATGCAGTACATAATTTGGATCTGCCAGCGTAGTGTCCAAATAATGCCCATGTATTCGCTGGAAATGTAATATATTATGGCCACATTTCCCATATCCTGTTTCTGCTTGTTATAGTCACAAATTACCTATAGCAATGTAACGTTATACCATCCAACAATGGTTGAGAATGTACCTGAATTATATGTATGGCAATATTTTACTGTCAAACCGATAATACTTTAGAACTCTGCCAATGCTAATGAGTCACATGCTTTTGGGTGTCTCTTTCACTCGGCTCATGTGACTGGGGCATAGTTTTGAAAATGCATCAGTATTGGCAAGGCTGCTGCTTCTGCCTTTGCAAAGCAGTGTGACAGCACTGTCTGGACACCACTAGATTGCCACCCATCAGAGTGTTTGAAAAGACCATTACAGGAGAGGTAGGGGAGACTTAAAATGTGCCACCATAACTGAATCCCTTCTCAGCCCTTGGAGAGGAGAGGGGGGCAAAAGAAAAGCCACCATCTGGGAGCATTGTTGGGGCAGAATAGAAACCACTGCTGGCATCTCTCAAAGCTTGGAGGAGACACTGTTCTGGCAAACCCTGCCCATACTGTTCCTTCCCTTGCAGGTTCCTGTTCTGAGCACATTCCTGGAGCATCTTTAATAGGATTCAGGAAGCACCTACTTGACGTACTGCAGACATGTGCGTTATGCGGGGGCTGACTGTATGAGCAGGGGTTGTAGGCTAAAGCTGTGATCCTTGCTGTCTGAAGACAGTGAAAGCAAGGGGAGGATGAGTAACATCAGATGCTGGAGGAGAAGGGAGAGGGACAGTAAGGCTGAGGCAAGAGAGATAAGGAGTTCCCATCCGACTTCTCACCTTTGCCTCAGCCTTGCTGCTACTCTTAACTCTTCTCCTCCAACACCTGGGGTGAAATCCTGGCACCATTGAAGTCAGTGTGAGTTTTGCCATTGACTTCATTGGCGTCAGGATTTCACCCCAATGCGTAACTCCAGTGATGTCACAGGGCTGAATGTGACCTAAGGGGAGGGGAAATTGCAGAAAAAAGAAAAAAAGTCTAGCATAAAACACTGTGAGCTAAATTGGTATAAAATCTCTTCCAAGTATTTGAACTATATATGTGTTATAAGAGAAAATATACTTCAAAAATAACTTCTGACAAAAGACAATGATTGATTTATAGCTACATATATCTAACCTGCAGGCTCTCATAATGACCTACGCCCAGTGGAGATGGCTTTGGAGTATTCTTTCAGCCACCCCACAGGTCCCTCCCACAACCCCGTCAGTCTTTCTGGTAATTTCAGGAAGAAGAAAAGTAAAAGATTTCAACTTCTGTTTCTCAGGAGTTTCCAGATTTTCTCTCTCCACTCTCTCTGTTCAACAAATCAACATACAAGACACTCAATGAAGGTGTCTCCTAGCTCCAAACTGGAGCCAGAGCCCTACAGAAATGAACACACAAAAGTAATGCCTTGGGATTACTCACATGTGTAAAGTTACGTTTGTGCATGTTTGCAGGATTGGGACCTAAACCTGGGAGCAGTTAGGCTCTCAGTTAAGTTATGAGTGAAACTTGCACCCTAGCATTATCACAGATATATCTTCAGGTTCAAGAGCATATGGCCAGAACAGTTGAAATCCTGGCTCTCTTGAAGTCAATGACAAAACTCCCACTGACTTAATTGGGGCCAAGATTTCACCCCATATGTTAAAAAAGGTTTTAAAAAAAGCCTTGCTATATATGCTGGAGCAGATTTTCATATAAAGTGAGGCCTGAGGTGTGTGTATATTTGAATATCTGTCTGCACTCCTGCTTTGGCCCATGTGCTTACAATCTCTGTTCGCGTGCACAGATGCCACCTGTACATATGCAATTGCAGTAACTGGGCACGAAAAAAAGGTTCAACAATGCAAGTAGATCTCAGGCCTGACCTTCTGAAAAGCTGATCCTGTAAATTTTATGGGTCCAGACTCCTGTGAGGGGCAGAGGGAGTGGGAGTCACAAATCCACATGATGGTTCTGACTGCTGGATTTTCCTTTTGGATCTTTATTTAGGGTCTGATCCCTTCAGGTGTTGCATGCTGCTGTTGCCTTCTACAGGTGGTGTCTCCTTAAAGGCGTGTTGAATTAGTTGTGTCAAATTCTGTGAGGTGTGTCAGTGAGTCATGTGAGATCGGGCCTTGACAGACTGCATCTAAAGAGGCTCCTGTGTATGGATTGTCTTGTGTTTAGGAGAGATCTGTGTAACATATTTTCCCCCCCCTCCCTTTTTTTGGTGTAAGTGAATAACTGGGGTTTGGGGCCAAACCCTCCTTGTTGTCAGACAAATAATTTTACTTAGCATTTTTTCGTCGGCAAAAGCTTCACAAACGTTAGGCTCAAAATTGATGGATGTTTTGCCTGAGTAATGACAAGAGGATTTGGCTCATTAGCAACTTAATCCTCACAACACCCTTCTTCACAGATAAAATCCCCTTTTTAGTTATTGATCACAGGTGTGTTGGATGGGTGTATGAGTATAAATAAGTCCTTTGGAAGACAGAGTGCCTTTTTAGCATAGTGGCTGCTCTCACTGAGGATGTGTTCTACTAATGGGGATGATACTAATGTGTGTTTTAGGGGCTAGAATCTAGCCACCATTGTACTGGATGTATTATCTCTTGCTTCTGTAAAAATTGGGATCTGTAGGGTACTGTCTATTTGAATTTGGAGCAGTAAGGCATGTAGTAAAAGTAATTTTTAAAAAGAGAAATTTTGCAAATAGCTGTTTTACTCCTGAATGGTAGAAATGCATTTGTCGCACATAAGGTGTAAATTTTAAGGTTTCTAAAATTTGCCAGGCTGGTGTTGAAAAACTAATACAGAAAAGAAAAACAGCTACTTTGGTTTGGGAGCCCACAAAAACCAATGGTTTGTGCTCCCTCTGCTGGCTGTAAAGCAGCAGGTAACCAACAAACCTTGCTCTCAGAGATGTATTGGTACGGTACACAACAAGCCTTATGTAATTTTAGTGTTAAATGAGAATCGCTTAGTTAGGAGGGTTGCAAGTTAAATAATAAATTTTTCTTAAGGGTTCTGGTTTGTCACCTCGCTCTTTCAGTGGTTTGAGCATTGGCCTGCTAAACCCAGGATCTGGGGCAAAAATTGTGGATTGGTCCTGCTTTGAGCAAGGGGTTGGACTAGATGACCTCCTGAAGTCCCTTCCAACCCTGATTGCGTGAGTCTTTACAAAAATAAGGATTTTAAAGGAAAAACATGACTAATCTTACTGATCCTGAGTTTCTGTGAACAGCTGGGTTGAATTGTTTAACATACTCTAACGCAACAAAGAGTGAACCTCTCTAGTCTGTTATAATCTGCAGAACCAAAAATACTATGGAATTTTTTTTCTGCTCATGGTTTAGAAGTGATTCTTAGATTGAGTGCTGCTGTCCTCTGACTTTTTGTTCCTTGTAGTATGGTTCTTGGAGGTCACTTAAATTATTAATAAACTTTTTTATTTTTAAATAATATTAAGTAATATCTCTTCTTTACTATTCTAATAATCTGTCCTGTTTCTTTCCAATTATCCTTTAAGAAGTGGCAATTTGCATTAATTAATGACCTGTAATGTATTCTCTGTAACTAAATCATCTGACTTTATATGTTGTTTATTTAGGTATGGAAATTTCTTTATAAACTATAATGTCCAAATGTAAGAAAAATTTTACTCAGCCACAGTGTCACCATTTTTTGTTAAACTTCGTATGGTGGCACTGAAGGAGAACAGGAAGCAACAGCCCCTCTGAAGCACCTGGCATTGGCCACTGTCAGAAGACAGGATACTGGGATACATGGACCTTTGGTTTGACCCAGTATGGTCATTTTTATGTTCTGGATCGGGGAGGGTGAACTATGGCCCGTGGGCCAGATCCGGCCCATCACGGCTTTCAGTTCGGCCCGCAGGATCGCCAGCCCCGTGGTGCAGCGGGGCTAAGGCAGGCTTTCTGCCTGCTCTAGCCCGCACTGCTCCCGGAAGCAGCCGGCACCATGTCCCTGCAGCCCCTGCGGGGCGGAGGGGGGCAGAGGGCTCTGTGCGCTGCCCTCACCTGCAGGCACCTCCCGCTGCAGCTCCCATTGGCCGGGAATGGGAAACTGCGGCCAATGGGAGCTTTGGGGGTGGTACCCACAGGTGAGGGTAGCATGTGGCAGAGCCGCCTGCTCCACCCCACCTCCAGGAGCCACTGCTGGACATGCCGGCCACTTCTGGGAGCGGTGCGGGGCCAGGGCTGGCAGGGAGCCTGCCTTAGTGCCACTGCCACCCTGGAACTGCTCGAGGTAAGTGAAGCTGGGCCAGAGCCCGCACCCTGAACACCTCCTGCACCCCAGCCCCCTGCCCTGAGCCCCCAACCCGCTGCCTTGAGCCCCCTGCTGCGCCTCTCCTGCACCACAACCCCCTGCCCTGAGCCCCCTGCCACACCCCGCACTCCCTCTTGCATCCCAACTCCCTGCCCCAGCCCTACATTCATGGCCTTGCATACAATTTCCCCACCCAGATGTGGCCCTCGGGCCAAAAAGTTTGCCCATCCTTGTTCTAGATTATGCTTCTTCACTCAGCACTTCTGATACTTGTGTGTACTTCAGTTTACAGTGGAAGAGTTTGTGGAAATGAGCACAACAAAGCTTTTTAAAAGAGCTGCAAGCTTTTCCTTTGACTTTGGATTTCTTAGTTCTCCCAGGCAAGCCTCAAGCTTAGAATCACAATGCAACTAGTTTGGTTAGATAAACGAACCTTCACTGATTAGAGTTTCACTTCACATGCAGGAAAAAATCATGCCCCTGGGGAGAGGAACTGGTGTGGTTCTGGAAAGATAGTCATGGAAGAGGTACATATGCCCTTTACACAGTACAGAACTAAGTTCTGTGGGGGTTTCTCTACACGAGCATGTCAGATGTAGGTGTGGATGGGATAGAGAGGCAGGGACAGAGTATCCACTGCTACATGCATCCTCCTGTTTTTCCCCTCTGTAGAGATGTGTGCTAGGGTTACTCTAGGATAAATGAGGATACTCTAGGATAAATGACCAGTTACCTTGTGGCGGATTTCTGGCTGATCCAGGGTCTCAGGCATGGGCGGCAGGTGAACACGCCGTTGTGGGAGGCTAGCCTCCGGTCCCTCCCGCTCTGCCTGAGGCCCCGCCCCTCCTCCCCTACTGGAGCCCGGAACATATACCCCCCTGTGGCCGCCAGCCCTCTTGCTGGGTGGGCGGGTGGCATGGCTGGAGCACCCCCAGCCCTGGACCGCCCCCAGCCCCGGAGTGCCAGACAGGCAGCATGGCCGGAGCGCCCTTAGCCCCAGTGTGCCCGGTGGATGGTGTGGCCGAAGTGCCCCCATTTCCAGCCCAGATGGTCCCCAGCCCCGGAGTTCTGGGCGGGTGACGTGGTCCCAGTGCCTGGTGGACGGACAGGCAACACGGCATAGCCCTACTTCCAGCGCCCCCAGCCCTGGGCCTTGTGTGCACTGGCCCGAGCCTGCCTGCCTGTCCCAGCCTCTTGGTCATAGAAGAGTGGGAAGGGAACTGGAAGCAGGCAGGAGAGGCACTTGGGGCGGAGCATGGGAGGGGCTATATCAGGCTGTTTGAGGAGGCACAGCCTTCCCCTGCCTATGCTACCCGCCGTCCATGGTCTCAGGGGAAGTTTGCCCCCATGATTCCCGACCCTGGCACTTCTACCTGTCCCCAGTTGGTACTGGATGTTTGATAGTTTTTAATACTTTCACTTTATGGCATTACCATTCACCACTTTTCATGCTTTTGTATTCTAGGTAGCACCATTAGAAACTATGGTGAGAGCTCACAGTCCCAATCAAGTAAGTGCTTCTTTTTGTTCTAGTAAAAATTAGCTGTATGATAAATACACTCATTGGTTGCTTTCTGTTTCTGTTAGAGCTTTTGGACAGTTCTTGAACACCGTTGCACCTTCCTCTGAGCTCCATGAATCTCAACATTGTTATGTCCTCTTTCAAATCCCCTGGAGTCCAGCAGTTTAGGAGCCTAATGCATTTCTTGTAGAAATGAGTTAGGCAGTGGCCTGGATCCCCATAAAACAACTGGCAGTGGTGCTACCACTCACCTTACAACATTTAGTCTGGTGGTTAGAGCACTAACCTGGGATGTGGGAGACTCGGGTTCAATCCCCCCTCCTACTGCCTGACGGGCAGAAAGGAGTTGAACAGGGGTGTCCCACGTCTCTCAGCAAAGTGCTCTGATCACTGAGCTATACGGTATTCTAACATGGGGCTGCCTCAGTCTCTCCTACTGAAGGTGTTCCATTGTGGATATATAATGAAAGAATCATTGGAGCAGGGGGACTGGCTCCTAGGTCTCTCATTTCCCATGTGAGTGTCCTAACCACCAGGCTATAGAGTCATTGTCATTATCTCTCTGGCCTAATGAGTATTAAGTATTTATTCACAGCAGAACAGTCTTTGAGCCAGACAGAGTGTGTGTGTCTGTGAGAATGACTCAGTAGTCTAGTGGTTAAGGCACCTACCTGAGAGGTGGGAGATCCCAAGCCCAGGAGTGTTGTGCCAGCAGTGGTGAATATGGTCACTTGGGGGAAACAACAGGCGTGCAGACATGACTTCACTGCCCTGCATCTGCAAGGCTGAAGTGCAGGAGCATATTATTCCGTTTTGTACTTTTGTTAGGTTTAAAGCAGTGGTGGGCAACCTGCGGCCTGTCAGGGTAATCTGCTGGTGGGCCGCGAGACAGTTTGTTTACATTGATCGTCCGCAGGCACAGCCACTCACAGATCCCAGTGGCCGCAGGTTGCCCACCACTGATTTAAAGCCTGTTCCACAAGACCACTTTAGGCACTGTGTATAAGAAGCAATACTGATGTGATTTGTGGTGGTGTTCATTGGCCGCTGAATCTGATGCCATCAGTTAGTGGTGTAATTGCACAGTACCTCCGGCTTATGTGGTTATGTATACAGAGGTGTCACCCCCTGTGCTGTAGTGGGACCGATTCATGTTGGAATGGCATACTGGCACTTTTGGCACTCTGCACGGCATGACCGTGCACGCACCATACATGCAAGATCACACTGCATGGAGGATGATGTTTTGTACAGCAAAATGGGGTCCTCCACACACAGTGTGCACGTGAGGTCACTCCAGGGGGGGGGGCATTCCAGCAGTGGCCCATTCAGGACTACACTCATGGTCACTGTGCCTCAAAGAACAATTTCAGTACCGGTTACACAGTGCTCCAAGGGTTCACTGACCAGTCAGGATATATATAGTACAAACTCCAAGTATTTTATGTATTCAAATTTCTACAATAATTACATCCTAAAAACCTATGCTAAAAGAACATTAAGGTGGCAAAGTCAGGCACTCCTCAGTTAGAAAGTGCCAAAGTTTAGGTTCCCGAGTTACCTCTGGATGCTAAATGAGTTGTTCTGTAGTTTCTGTAAGAACTCAGTTAAAAAAAGTGAACATTTTCCCTTTAATAAAAGCATTTATTGTTAGCTTTGTAAGACAGTTTGCACTTTGAACTGAGTAATTACCTGAAAGTAGAATTTGTAAAGAAAAGGCTCAGTTACAAAACTGTTTAATCTCACAAGCCTTCCCTTTCTAGTCCATTAGCTGATGGATTGCGCCCTGCTTTTCATCGGGAGGGAAAGGCCACAGAGGAGATACAACAGTTCTACTTGCCACCCCGAATCAGGATTTTTTTTAGGGGATGCATACAACAGGATCTCAGCAGACCTGCGAAAGAGCACAGCTCCCCCATGAGGATGCTATCCTTCAGGAAATGCTTCTGCAGCATTTGAGAGACCACAGACCCACCATGATGAAAGCATGCTGGCAGTGGTTACCTCTGTAATGAATACGCACTACATTTACATTCATGCTGATAGCTCCCTGTGTTCCTACCATGGTGCCATTAAAGGTGTTAAGGCTCTCCAAATCATTTCCTTTCTTCCTACTATAAAATACTTTTCCAAATGTACTCTTTTGGTAGACAGCTAAAAATCTACATAACACATACAATCTGCAACTTGTGAAAGCAAGTAGGGCAAAATTCTCCCATTACACTCTCTTTCATCACAGAGATTAGACATCAAAAATACCTTTTTAGGTTCTTTTGTCCATCTCCCTGCCAGCATAGAATCTTTCTACACAGTATCTCTTTTAATGCCTTTTCCAGTCAATACTGGTCATCTCCCTTAAGACATTGGTTGATCTCACTGTTAGGAAGTTTTTCCTGATATCAAGCCCCAATTTCACGTCTGTTAATTTCATCCCATTTCTTTTGGTTATACTGTCGTTAATTGTCTTAAATAATTCCACATCTTTCGTAGGATGAAATCCTGGCCCCATTGAAGTCAGTGGGAGTTTTGCCATTTACTTCAGTGGGGCAAGGATTTCATCCTTGGAGTTTACATCCTTCTTTCTTATATCTGTACCATAGATAGGCCTGAATCAAAAATCTGAACCCTCTACACCAGTGGTTTTCAAAGCCGGTCCGCCACTTGTTCAGGGAAAGCCCCTGGTGCGCCGGACTGGTTTGTTTACCTGCCGCGTCTCCAGGTTCGGCCGATTGCGGCTCCCACTGGCCGCGATTCATAGCTCCAGGCCAATGGGGGCTGCGGGAAGGGCGGCCAGCACATCCCTTGGCTCGCGCTGCTTCCCGCAGCCCCCATTGGCCTGGAGCGGCGAACCACGGCCAGTGGGAGCCACAATCGGCTGAACCTGCGGACGCGGCAGGTAAACAAACCGGTCCGGCGGACCAGGGGCTTTCCCTGAACAATCGGCGGATTGGCTTTGAAAACCACTGCTCTACACCATATTTTGTGGCCATGTGATTAGATTTGAATCCACCACAAAACCAGATCCTGAACCAGAAGGAGTATGTTGTCCAAACCTTGTTTAAATGCAGCATATGGGGGAAGAAATAGCATGACTCTGGTTCATCTTGTGATATTGCCACCATTCAAGATACAGGAAATAAAAAGTCAGGTAATCTCATGAAGTTTCTTCCACTTTGGGGTGAAGGTTGAGACTTCTACCTGCCAGATGTCAGTACCATCAAACCCAAGTCCCAATCCTTGTTCAGTCTGAAACCTAAAATCTAAACTAGCCAAAATTAATCGAGATTCTGATCAGAATTCAAATACTGCCTGCTCAGCACGCTTCTAATTTAGAGATGGCTCCTCTCTTCCCCTTAATCCACCCTTGCTATGTATCTATTTACCACTTCTGATCGAAGCAGTTAGCCAACATTCAGGGTTTTGCAGGTTGTTTCTGTTAGGAGGAAAAATTGATGATGGAGTCCTGTATTTCTTCGATGCAGTCCTGTTGATTTACAAAGAACGTACAAAGTCTTGTTTCCCTGAACATAGTAGAAATCAGACAACAGGAGGCAGTCTTTTTCTCACAGTTCCAAGTCTCTTGTTAACCAGGCCTCTGCTCAAAAGCACTTTCTCTTAGGTTTTTATTAGGGTCATGCTACTGGTGCTTCTCTGGGCCTGCCTTGTTGCTTTCTATGTCTACCTCTGTGTTTCTCTCTCTCTCTTTCTCTCTCTCTCAGACCATACACAAAACTCCTGCATTTGTGTTCAGCTCCCAGTGAAACCCCTCAAAGTGCATGGCTCAACTCTGTAACCCTTCTGCCAGGTGGAAGCAGCAGCAATGAGGGTCGGGTTCAATATCTGTGGGTTCCTCCTAAGGATACAAAACAGAACCAGCTTGAGCCCCCTCCCAGTAATCTGGGAAAACTTAACACCACCTCTGGACACCTCTAAGAAGCAATACTTCCCCTTTCTCAAGTGCTGAGTCTGTATTTAACAAAAGAAAACTTGTAGTAAAAAGGGAAAAGGAACTTGGCATTAATTTGGAAAACACCACAAACCTGATTTGAAAGCACGTGAGCATATGAGCATACCTCCACCCCATAATATGTTGGGCAGTGTCCTTTGCCTCAGTTTCTCATCTTGCACAATGAAGTGGAAGTCCAACAAATGTTCCTTTAACTTGCCATTGCCTTCTCCCTCCACTGCACCCCACTCACAGTTGCTGTCCTTGGTCAGTGAAGGGCCAGAGTTCAGAGGTGCATTCACATGAGTTCACCTCCCGTACCGGAGTTGGGGGAGGCATCAAGCAATGCTGCAGCCTCGCAACTGACTCTCAGTTGCCACCGTTCACTCTGGCGCTGC
Organism: Natator depressus; assembly: GCF_965152275.1. Lineage (NCBI taxonomy): Eukaryota > Metazoa > Chordata > Testudines > Cheloniidae > Natator > Natator depressus. The sequence continues at coordinate 82,504,099 of NC_134234.1, forward strand.
TGGCTGCTGACATTCACTCTGACGGCACATTCTGAGGTTCCACCACTTAACACAGCTCTCAGTGATTTCAGCGGGTAGTGGGGACCCTCACTGCAGGCTGGGGAGTCTGTTTCACTGCAATGCTGTCCCACACCAGGTCTTAGGCTCAGCACCGAGACTTGGTTACCGGTGATTTCAACTCTAGTGATCACTGAACAAAACAAGGACTCTCAATTGAGTCTAATCGATTCTGTCTTTAAACAGTGAAGAGGAGGAGGTTCAAATGGTGCCTAGGGCTCTTTAGGCAAAGCCTCTTTCGCTGGGATTTTGGCGTTCCTACCCCCTGCTTAGCGAGTGAGGTTCAGTTGAGGGTGACCCCCTCTCTGCCGCCCTTTACTCGTGCGGTCAGGATAACATTTCATTATCCCTGCATTCAAATACTGGTGATTTGTAACCCACCCCCAGCCAAAACTGGTCATTTTGGCAGAGCAGTTTCCTCTGCTGTGCACTTAGCAGAGCCAGCATTTCTATGCAGACATGGTCTGCTGCAGAAGTCTTTTCCCCCAGCTCATCACTATGTGTTGGGGAGAGCTCATTCAGACCCTTCTTACAACTCCTGCTGCAGCCTTGCATGTGGCCTGTGTTTTGGTTGGTGTCTCCTATCTAGCAGCTTTCTATTCCATAAAGGAGCTTAATTGCTTTTTACATTTATCCTGAATGAAGGACGGCTGTTATGACCACCAACTTCAACAGGCCTTCACCCAATCCTCAGCATAATATTTACCTGTAGCACATTGCTTCTCAGAGCTCAGGTGGTGCCTGTCCACTCTGCCATCCTCAGAGAGAGCAAAACACACGCTGCTGCATGGCTAAGGGTCCAGTTCCACTCGCTGGTGTGCCGAGTGAGGATGCAGGGACAGCCCCTCTGGAAAGTCCCTGAGGCCAGAAGAGTATAAGAATTGCCATAGTGTCCAGCCTGAGTCCACAAGATGTAGGAAAGGATGCTTGCTTCCTCTCTCCTGCCTGTGCACCTATGAAGGGTCAGACACAGTTGGGTTCAGACCTCATTGCAACTACTACTTTTCCTTCATCTGATAGCTTTGCAATTCCAGTCACAAAAAAGGAATCAACCAGTCATGTTCCATTAAAGCCGATGGAATAAAATCAGGCCCTAAGTTTGTCGGCTAAGATATATCCTTTATAAAACTATGTTGCATGGCGTTAATGGTCCTGTTATCCTCATGACTGAGAGACAGCGGGTGAGATCCTCTGCTGGTGAAAATCTATGCTGCTCTGCTGAAGTCACTGGAGCTGCTCCAATTTACACAAGCTGAGGCTCTGACTCAAATATTGTCTCCTAATGTACGCCCCATCTACCTTACTAGTGACTGAAGTTGGCTTTACTAGAGTGTAATTGCAATGACCACTCTTTCCTTTGCACATTAGCTTTGTGCTAATCTTCAGGAGCTCCCTCAGTTTGCCATGACTAAGGCTCTGTATTTGTCACGGAGGCCACGGATTCACAGGTTAAACACTGATTCACCAGCAGTTCAGTACCCAGTTCAGTCTTGATCTACTTTGATTTCTCTCTATTATTACTTTAGCCCTTGTTATTCATTTTAACCCATATCTTTATTCTGTTTTTCACTACCCTTATTTTTTTCTCCTAGAAGCCTTAACTGAGTCTTGAATACTTGTCAAATTGCCTTCTCCTGCCACCTTTACTTCTACAGCTATTTTCCTAAACCTCTGAACTTTGAACGGCCCCTTTTGAAGGTGCAGTCACCATTTCTTATGCTTTTCAGTATTCTTTTTTCTCCCTAGAGGAATGAGTCTTAGTCATGGTTCCTTTTAGAGTTCTTCAGCTGTCTTCCATACATGTGGATTTTAATGTTTCCTCCTATCAGACTCTCCTGTTTTGTTTTAATTTTCTACAATTACCTTTCTGAAATCTAATTCCTTTACTGCATTCTGTGAACCATTTTCTTACTATAGTGAATTCAGATAGCTCCTGATCATGGGTACTACTATTATATGTGCCTGCATTATTCTCAGTCTGTTCTTCCAGTGAGTGAGACTTAGAGCCAAGAGGGCCTCTTTACTTCCTGCATATAAAAGCTGACTTCTATGTGGACGTTTGGCTGTATTTGTTACCTGAAGTCTGGCTAGTTAAAATCCTCTGTGAGTAGAATATCTTGTGATTTCCCTAACTTTTCCAGAATGGTGGCCTTAGCAGATACACATTATTGCTTCTATTTTTTTCCTTCTTCGTTTCCTGTAGTCTTCCACCACATTGTTAATTGTATTAACATGGGTATTGTAAATATTTTGCTTATAAAATTCTTCTTTCTACCTCTTCTCTCAGTTCTCTTTCCCATCTAGATAGATATAGATAGACACAATCTTCCACTTATAAGAATCACCCCACCAAATTTCAGTTATACTCTCTGGATCATGATCTCAATTACTTAGTACCACTTCTTCCTGTTGTTTCCCTGAACATTTACATCAAGCATTATATTGTTTTTACCCTTCATCTTCTGCTTCAGAACAACTCTTTATTTTCTGTCTTAATTTGTATGTTGGAAGTACATGATGGATTAATCAAGTTAAGTGAAAGGTTTCCTTTTCCCGCCTCCTGTTTGTTAAAGTTTAGAACCTGCCTAACTGGCCCCACCAGTTCTGAACCTAAAAGGTTGGCAACCTGCCAGCTTAAGTGGAGACAGTCTAATCCAAACAGTTGGCTCTCATTGCAGAAGGCATTCCAATGATCTGTGAATTCAAAACCCTGCTACCTACACTATCAGATCATCTATTGGTTAGTTTCCAGTATTGGTGTTCTCCTTTATTCACCCGAGTTTGGCACAGGAAAGCTCTCTAAGGAGATCACATGTATAATTTCAAATTAAGTACTCTTTCCAACTCACTGAAGTAATTCTTCATCAAATAATATATAAGCTTCATTTGCTGCTGTCATTTGTTCCCATGGGAAATATAATCATTAAGAATTCCCCCAACATTTTTTTTTCAAGATACCCTGCACCACCCTTATTATGACATCCTTTTATCCTGGTCCTGGAAAGACAGCAGTCTATCTTGTTTTCTTTGTGTTGGACACTAATGTATCAAGATACTTTCCTCCTGTGGAGTAACCACTCAGGATTGTTTGCTTCTTTCTTTTTGATAGCTGCCTCTCACTGCTTACCTCTTGATGCCAGGTTGTGGTAGTGATCGACATTGCAGGGGTCAATATTAAATGTCTACAGCCACGGCTTCCCATCTGCTTTTCCTATAGCTTCTAGGATTCTTTGATGCCACATAGCTCTATCTTTTACCTCTCTTGTATCTAGGGTCTCGATCCATCTCTTCTTTCTTGATGATTTTTCCCTTTGGTCTTTGTCCATCTTGGGCCTCTTTGTTTCCCTTGGTGATCTAAATTTCAGTTCATGTCCCTACTCCTTTTTTCTCAGTACAGAAACCAGTTTGCACTTAATATGGTCTTTCATCATTCACAAAGCATTCAGTTCCACCTCAGAGTGCCCTGGATCCTTCCATACCCATTGTTTATAGCAGTTGTTTCTTAACATTCTTCAGACAATCATCTCACTTGCAGGAATATTTTAGCGTCAAAGCCTTCCATACAAGAATTCCCCCCTCTGCTGTCTCTCATTCCCTGCTGCACCTTTTATGAGTATTCCATATTTGACTCCGATCACTGATGGTTGCCACTTCATTTTACCACTCATCACCTAGCTCACTGTGCGTGGGTTACCCAGGTCAGCGCATCACACAACTGAAAATAAGAGTGGAAACACAAACAAACGACAAAAGACAGAATACTGGCTCTTTAAGGCACTGGTGGCCTCCCAGCTCATTCTTCTTGCTTCAGTCAGTTTGTAGAAGGTTAAGTCATAGCTTTCCCTCCACCTTGTTCCCTGGGTAGATTCTGCAGCCAACCCTTGGCAGGTTCACTACAGCCGTGGGTAGTCAAAATAAAGTAAATAAAGACTTAGCTAAGTGTCTTTAATACATAATCAGTGTAATAGTTCTTGTATTGTGCCTTTCATCCATAGATTTCAAAGCATTTACAAAGGAGGTAAGTGTAGTCCTCTGGCAAGGTTAAAGGAGTCTTGTTCCAGAAACGTTGATGCAGTGTTCCACTCATTAGCAGGGAAGCAGCGTTGAACTCACTGGGTGGGTGAGGAGTAAATACAGCTCCTCTGGTAGGAGTAAAGTAGCCCTTATTTCAGAACAAGCAGGTTGCCCATTGTTAATCAGTTCTGGTAGCTGCCTGGCTTGGTTGTCTCCCCAAGTGTGAGGCAGGTAGATGGGCCAAGACACTTTCTGATTCCCTCTGAAAGTGCCTCAATCTTTGTCCTCTTCTGGATGAAGTACGTGCCTTGATGAGCCCAGGTATAGATTCTATGCCCCTGATTCTTCAGCATGTCCACGCGATGCTCAGATGTCCTGGAGAGAGGTGGTAGCAGGGAGCCGGTTGCAACTCTCTGGGCTGCCTGCATCCGATGTAAGTTATAGCAGGAAGATTCAGCTTTAACTTATGCTTTGGGCATGGGTGCAATATGCCAGTGGAAGAAAGGGCTTAGCAAAGCTCAGCTCTGCCACGCTGCCCCCTATCCTCGCTACTTTCCCTCCTCCCTGTTATGTAGGTGGCATTGGGAATAGCTGATGGAGAAGACAGTATGCCAGCAGGGATGCACTGGGGATCTTGGTGCAGATGAAGGCCACTTTGTTCTGTGGAGAATCCAGCCTTGTCTCTTTAACTGGGAGGCATGACAGGTTCTCCAAGGCAGGACGAGCCTTCTGCCTGGTTCCCTTTGCAAGAACTTAGTACCTTCCCTGCCTAGTCTAGTGTGGGGTATGTACAACCCCTCACACTTCCTCTCAAGCCAAACTCACTTATAGTTTGGATTCACCCAGTTGCTATTTCGTTTCATTGCTGACCAACCTCTCAGAGCTAATGTGAGCTATGCTTTTGTATCCCAAGCAGAAAAGCATCCCCCCCTCCAGTGAACTGAGTATTTTTTATTTCTCACTGTTTTAGTGAATTGAAAAGACTTGGATTAGGAGCACAGGAGAATGAAGTATAGAGGATAGGTGTACCACATGCATTAGCTACACAAACTTCTCCACGCTAATGAACTTCAGTCCCACCTTGGAGAAATCACCATTAGGGAATAGAATCAGTTAGTGGCAGTGTTAGTGGTTTTGTGATATGAATACTTGACCCTTAGGCATTGCTTGAAACTACACTCATTAAATGTGGGACTTCAGACATCCAAAATATGATTAAATGCTTGATAAATATTGACAAAACATTGATCAATTGGAGATGGTTCAGAGAATAATTAAAGGATTAGAAAATGTGCCTTATAGCGATAGACTTAAGGAGATTGATCTACTTAGCTTAACAAAGGGAAGGTTAAGGGGTGACTTGATCACAATCTGTAAGTAGCTACAGAGGGAACAAATATTTGATAATGGGCTTGTCAGTCAAGCAGGGAAAGATATAACATGAACCAATGGCCAGTAGTTGAAATTCAGGCTGGAAATAATGTGTAAATTTTTAACAGTAAGTGTAATTAACTTTTGGAACAATTTACCAGGGGACATAGTGGATTCTCTGTCACTAACCATTTTTAAAATGAGATTGGATGTTTTTCTAAAAGCTAGGCCCTAGGAATTCTTTTTGGGGAATTTCTGTGGCCTGTGTTATACAGGCGATCAGATTAGATGATCACAGTGGTCCCCTCTGGCCTTGGAATCTATGAATTATCACTTTTGGTCACAACTGATCTGGATTTCAACTGGTAACCTAGAGGTGAAAGACTATCACGTTACCAGTTCCTCACCCAGCTAGTCCACTGGAACTTAATATTCTTAAGAAGTGGTTTAATTTTGTTATCCTTGGATAATTGAGTTCTGTTGATACTTTACTGTACACACAACTCTCAGATTTCTTAACCATATTTTTTCTTCATCTTATTAAAAAAGTACATGTAAATATCATGGGCCATTAAGATGAGGGATCTGAATAACAGTTTTGATTAATTGCTGGAATTTTAGCTCTAGTATCTGCTCACTCCTATATAAGCTTTGTGGATTTACTTCCATTCACAGGAGACAACAGTCTACACATCACAAAACCTACACATTTTGGTAGGTTACTACCGTCTTCATGTTTCACATGTTGTAAAATCACTCAGTGCTGACATTTTAGAAGAGAATTCTGTCAAAATGAATTACAATAGAACTTGTTAATACCAAATGAAAAATAACATTAAAAATTAAGAGTCAAAATTTACAGCCTACCAGTAATTTTCCATTCTCAAGAGGAGAGCACTGTTTTATCCAAAACAACTCAATCTTTCCTCTTATCGCTAATGTACATAGCATGATTGATATTACATTTCGTTATGTAAACATTACTTTAATACTTCTCATTACTTTTGCTCAAGTAACCCTGAATAAATGTAGTATCTGGCACAGGATGCTATTGCTATGGCATTGTTTCAAAGCTAGTGGCTTTGAGTTGTCATAGCAAAAACTCAGTTTTAAAACTTTTCTTTAGAAAAACATTACCTCCATGGTCTGTAAATCTTTATAGCTCTTATCCTTCATTAAGATCTGCTAACCTGGACCCATGCAGGGTCCCACTGACATCAGTGGAGATCTGCACAGGTTCAGGAGACTGTGCCAGTGGTTTCTGATGCAGAATCAGGACCTTACTATAATAGGACCCATTCCAAAGCGCATTGAAGGCAGTGGGAATCTTTCCATTAACTTCAGTGGGCTTAGGGTTACCCCCTACAAGCAGAAAGCTCCAGGGAAGTGTTTTAATTTCCATCCTCTGAAAGTACCAGTAACACAGCAAAACTTTTTTTTTTTTTGTAAATAATTGTTTGATTGTAGAGGTGGGCAAGAGGGGAAGCAGGAAAAGAGGAAGGAAATAAGAGTCCCTCTCTAATTATGCTTCTGTAAATGTCCTTGAACTCTTTGATAATGTGGTCTGGGGGATTTCTTTGAAAACCAGAATACTCAAATGTGGAGCCTGCGTTTCCAGTTAAAGCAGGCTATTTACATTCACCATGCTGGGCTGGGCAGATTTTCAAGAAAGGTTAGCTTTGTGTGTATTCCCATATGGGGCCAAAGCACACCATTTGTTTTGTTGCGGTGGATAAGCAAATGACTAAAGCTGTCTTGACTTCTAGGCACTGAAATCACTAAGTAACCCTTAATTTGACTTAACTGTGTCTAGTAAACACCATTATATTACAAACTTCTTCACACCTGCTGAGCAAGGCTGGATTAACCCATCACTGGGCCCCAGGCAAAACCCCTTCATGTCCACCCCCACAGGGCTCCCTGCCACCCATCTCCCACCCAACTCTTCCCTGCAGCTGTCTCTGAGCAAGTCCTGTAGGCAGAGCAAAAAGGATGCAACTGCTGCTGGAAGTGGAGGCGCCAACTTCCTGAGTCCCCGGGGGGTGCTTGACCCCCCCCCACTCTGCCTCAGGCCCTGCCCCCACTCCACCCTTTCCCCTAAGCCCCCATGCACACCCTGTCTCTTCCTGCCCCTGCTCCGCCTCCTCTTCTCACCAGCACCCTTGTCCTGCCCCTTCCCCTCCCCTGGCCCCTGCCTCTTCCTGCCCCCCCCTCCATAGTGCGTCCTACACACTGCTGAACAGCTGATCATGGCAGGTGGGAGGCACTGGGAGGGAAGGGGAGGAGCTGATCTGCAGGGCCTGCCAGTGGGTGGAAGGGCTGGGAGGGAGGAGCTGATCTGTGGGATTGCTGTGGGGTGCTGAGCAGCCACTAGCTGTTTTCTGTGGGTGCTCCACCCCTGGAGCACCCGCGGGGTCGGTGCTTATGCCCCCAAGGCAGTGGGTCTGGTGCAGAAGCCAGCCCCATGGCAGCAGCGAGGAGGAACATCACTGGCTGACCCACTGCCCGATTAGATTTGGTCTTGCTGCCTTTTTGTCATGAGGTGGGGGGTAGGGGGGACAAATTTGAGTGAGTGGCACTGTGACCTTGTTCATGTGGTCACACCACCATGCCAGTTGTTCCCACTTCACTCCCCTGCCCACAAATAGGGCCCTAGGTACATGCCTAGATTGCCTATGCCTCAGTGTGACACAGCAGTTCTGGGCGTGCAGACGTATAATATCATTTGTCCATATCAAATTACCACCTTACGAAGAGTTCTAGCAAAATCTGCAAGATATGTTGTTATTTTCTTTGAAAAATGCATCATTTCATATTTAAAATTTTTGTTTTTGCTTTCAAGGTCCAGTCTAGTCCCTGTCTAGTCTAGGGTTTACCTCAACCAGCTAACAGATGTTAAACCTACAACTGTCTTGTCTACACTAGTATATTAACACAGACTAGCTAATGGGTTAGCTAAGATGTGTTAAAAATACATTTATCCTGGTGTAGGATAGCTATGGTGCCTTGGATATAAACGATTCAATACCTCCAATGCAATGGCCTGGGACTGTACACAGTTTACTCCCTTTTTGTATGTACCACCAGTCAATTCTAGTCTTCTTTGCTCCTCTAAAATTATACACACACACACACATGCACGCTTCCCAGCCTTCTGGTTCTGAGACTTGCCCTCCAAATCCTCTTTCAAAAAGACATCTTTCAGTTCAGCTTTTTGCCCTAATGTACATAACAGTTGAACATCTGTTCCCCTGGTCCCTTCCCATTCACCTCACTGCTTCCACTCCAAAAATAGCAGTCTAAGAGGTAAAAAGAAAAGGAGTAACATCTCCAGCAATAGTGCTCTCGTCCTTCCCCGGCTATGATGTCCATAAATGTTAATAAGACTATACCTAGTGCCATATAGATACTCAAAATCCACCACTATTGCTCGCCTGGGAACTATCTCCCAAAGCTGTGGCTGAGGGCTCTTGAAAGGGTAGAATAATATACTCATGCCATCAGTTACATCTTCACCTGCTGACCACACAGAAAGTCTTCAACTCCTTCAACTAACTTTAGCCTTTTCACAGTCTTTTTCAGAGTGTAATAGAGTTCCCTGAATCATTAATACATCCAAGTTCTGAAGGTCTTGGAACATTGCCATCTTCCACACTCTTGTCTTCTGTGCTCTAATACTATTCACATTCAATGTCCCCACCATCCAAGGGTCCAGCTGCCCCATCTGCCCTTGCCCATTCTGCCTGTGAGGATCATGGAATCCTCCCACACAGTCAGAAGAAGCCATCAGGTGTGCTCAAAGGAAGTTCAGTAGGCCTCCCCCTAAAGTCACACACTTTTCCATTCCCCCATCCTCAGTCTCTCTAATCTTCCTCTTTCCTTCCCCTTTCTGTTTTCTTCATCCTCCAGTCTCTTCTTACTCTGTGCTTTCTTACTCGTGCCTCAAGTTTTTTCCTCCATCTTCAAGGCTTTTGGATAACCTGGGTGCAGGAAGGAAGTCTATGCCAGCGATACTGACCCCTCTGTCGGATGGCAAATAAAAATCAAGTGATGTGGTTTCACTACTGGGCAGGACAGTCTTCAGTGACCAAGCCTCATGTTCCAGCCAGCTCCCCCAGTCCCTTCCCCCAGCTATCCCCAGTTTTCTCCTCCTCCTTTCTGTCCCCCTTCTGCTGATCAAGCAGTACCTTCCCATTTCCAGCCCCTTCTTCATTGTCCATTATCAACTCCAGAGTCTCTATTGCCGCAATGACAGTGCTGAATGCCCCTGCACCCTGTGCTACCTCCTGGGCCTCCATCTCCTCTGTTCAATTGGCCAGAGGAGGAAATGTATTGACCAACTCTAGGGGGGCTGGTCATAAATTACATAACACATTTTTGGTGATTTTTCAAGACCCACCCACCCCCTTGTAACAGTGAAATACACACACTTGTCATGTAAAATTAAGGACCCACTCAACCCCTATGTGTTGTGTAATTTATGGATAGCCCCCATAGGTAAGGGAGCAGGTCCTGGAAGAAGAGGAGAGTAGGAACAATCTGGGACCCGCAGCCCCAGAGTATCCCCTTCACCCAGGTTGGAGCCCCCCCATGTTCCCTCCTCCACCCCCTTCAAAGCTCCTCTGCATGGTAGGGGTCTTGGGGGTGGGTGGGTGCTCCTCCAAAGCAGAAGAAGGAATTGCCACCCAGAATGGAAGGTGAATAACTGACAAGAAAAGGCCAGAAGAGAGCAGCTCTGAGGGTGACAGAAGAGAGAGAGCCTGTGGAATTGTATGCTGCTCTGGGGAAGAGCTGTAGTGATTTGGTCTTTATAGGGGCCTGGAGGCCAGAGAGGGAGCACTTCCCAGGTTTTGGTCTTTGATTAAATAAATTAGATCTCTGAAGGGGCACTGTCTACTGCATAAAAGCCTCGTTGAAATCACTGAATTGGGGAAACTGAGGCAGGGATGTTCCAGGGTGTGTATCTACCATAATAGCGTCCAGTCTTGCTCCATTGAATTCAGTAACAAATCTCTCACCTACTACAATAAAAGTAGGATCAGTTCCATTCAGAGCACCATTTTGGCTTCTTTGTGGGACAGAATGAGCTGTTGGATTCCAAGTTCCTTTTTGTGGGTGTTATCCACATTTTTTGTTACTAAATTTCCTAGTATCAGGAATACAAAACTTTCAAAATACAGTTATGAGGAAACAATACCTTTGTATGAAAAAACCACAGCACCTGGATTCAGAGTTCCCTCTTCAGTTCCCAATTGAGGATTTCCCACTTTGGATATGTCCTTACTTTACTGAATCTGTCCTGTGTGTCAACCCACACTATGTTTAAGTAGGCAGAAAACACTATAGTATTCCTGACATTTTAAAGAATTGATTCCATAGATCACTTCGAAGTGGGACTTAACAAGGTCTCCTACAAATACCACTGGGACTAATCATGCTGGAAATTCTTGTTTTCATTTTAAAGAAAGAGGCGCCTCTATTCTTGATATTAGTATTAGTGTAAGAACTTAGAGTGCAATGTTCTGCAAATCTTTTGGTTATTGCACTGAAAGTCTGGCCATTTTTGCTGCATAACATGGTAAGCTTGGTGTCCTTTTTAAAGGGCTACCATTGTGCGCTGTTGACAGCACAGTGTGAAATCTCCTGCTGAGCTTGTCTTTACAAATACTTTGCTATGGCTCAGCAGTAATGTTCCTTGTTATCCTACCAAATGAATATAAAAAGGGAATATGAATACGTGTAGAAGAGAAATGAAGTGTTTTTGAAAGGCCCCTTGCATTAATGAAAGAAGAAGTAAGTGAGATCAGCTAAATACCTGCAATTTGGTTACATTTTTTCTACCTGTGTTGGCTGAGGTTTGAACGGGTGCCAGATAACAAATTAGGTCAGTAATATTTACTTTAGTGTGTGTAATAACTCTTAGATGTCTATATGGCCTGTCCATACATGGTGGACTAACATTTATTCTCAGCATTATTCTTTCTCATGTTTGGAAAGAATTTTAACTATACAAATATAATGTACTGAGCCACTAAACAAAATATAAGGATAATTCCAGGAAGCTGCTTCATATATAATCTTCTCCCCTCAAAAAAACAAACAAAAAACCCAAAAAACTCCTACATACCCTTAAATCCTTCACATTTTGAACTACAGATAATGACTTAGCACTGTTCTCTCCAACAAATAATTGAAAACTTTAAATAATAAAGCTAAGAATTTAAAACACTGTTACATGATATAATTACCTACATTGTGTGAGCCTGATTATCCACTGCCTTGGAACTTATGTAGTCATTTATACCTCGGAGTAGTGAATAGAAAGGGATTGGCAGTGTCTTGGTGCAAGCCCATGCTGTTAGTGCACAGTGAACAAAGGCATTTCTTCTCAGTGTATACTAACGCAGAATGAGTAAGTCTGGGCCAAAAATACATGCAGAGTCACAGACAAACTGTGTGTGCTCTTTGTAAACGAACAGCAAAGATAGTTCTTTCCATGAAATTTGTGAGCATGGACTTGAGTAGACCTTTAATGACTCTTCATCATTCACGTACACTGTCTCAAGAGGGTGTGTTCCTTTTCTTTTTGCCATAGCCTTGCATTGTCTCTTCACCCGAGGGACAAAGCTGATATTTATCTCTGTACCGTGCTCTGCAGTCAGACAGAATCTTATTAATAGTGACAATGGCACATCCTCTGCAGCTTCTTCCTGCAATAATTCACATGGAGCCTTCTCAGATGTTATCTTTTGTTTCACAGTGGCTATAAATATGAAAGTATTTACAAGGAATTGTTTCCAAACAATTAATTACTAAACTATGTGCTAAGTTGATATTGCTGCTGTTACACCCAGTGCGGGGCAGAACCAATTAGATACATGGAGTTCTCTACATTTGGGGCATGAGAAACATCACATACTCTCTTTCTTTCTTTCTCTTTTTTTAAAATCAGTTCAGGACTGAGTTGCTTTTGTGAAAGATGCAGTAGTGGCTTTGATAACTCTTTCCCTGGATGAAATATCCTTTGGTAGGATTTCAAGTATTAGCAAACAAAATAGCAAAGCTGAATTTGTTTCATTTGGCAATGTTATTTAAATGAGTCATAATATTTATCTCCGACATAGCACTTTTTATCTGTAGATCTCAAAGAAATTTACAGAGGTGGATATCCGTAAGCATATAGTTAGAAATGCGAAAACTGAGGCACAGAGAGGTTAAGTGACTTGCTCAAGGTTACGTTGTCAGTTGCTGGCAGAGATAAGAAAAAAACCAGGTCTCCTGACTTCCAGATAGACAAATTTTCAGTTTCTCAGAAGTCTCTAGATTACATTAATTTCTCTTTCAATACTAACCTTAAACAGAAATGACTGAGGAGTTGTTAAGAGATGAGTAAACAATTTTTTTTGGTAAACATAGTACTCTGCCTTATCAAAATTCCATTTCGCAAACTATATCGGAAGCAAAGCTTTCTGCGGGTTTGAAAAAGATCCATTAACTTCACTGATTTTAATTTTGTGCTCTCGCAGTTCCTAGTTTTAGATGGGACTGTGGCGGGGTGTACTCACCCTGCACTGGACAGGGCCGGGTTAATTCCTCGCTGTGGGCTGAGCAAGCCACACCCCCACATCCCTACTGGGCATGCTCCAGGTGCAGCACTAGTATAAGAAGGAGCAGCCCAGCTCAGTCTGGGCTGACTGCCAAGGAGGAAGGATGCTCCTTGCTGGCTCCAGCCCAGGAGAAGCTGGAACCCCCTCACCGCGGAAGTGGGAGATGCTGAGACCCAGACAGGTGACCAAGAGCATGTGGACACCTGAGAGGATCTGAGTCACCAGGAACCACACACGCCAAGAAGCCTGGAGACCCTGATGATGCCTCAGTGGCAGCCTCAAGAGGCATGGTAGGAAGTGGTCCAGGTGGGGACAAGCTATAGTCCTGCGGGAAGCCAGCTTGTTTCGGTTGGAGCCCCGCTGGCTCAGTGGCAGCACACTCTGCTGCTGCTACGGCCCTGGGTAGGGACCTGGTGGAGCAGGAGGGGTCCCCCTACCCCAGCTGTCACCCACCCCTAGGTGGCAGCCAACTTCCCCAGCTGGCCACTGGGCCGCTCAGCCGTGTGAGAGGGGGTGACCCTCTTGACTCTGGCCGCTCGGCCTTACAGCCCTGGGAGGAGAGAACTCTGTTGGCTCTGACCATTAGGCTGTACAGTCTTGATACCGAGGACAGTCTGGTGGAATTATTCGTGGGGTGCACTCTCCCCACACTGGACAGGGTCCCTGCACCCCATCACAGGGACTTATAGAATACCAGTTTATTCTCAATTCTTTGTCTCAGTATTTCTGACCGTAGATTGAAGAGCTATGAGAGAGCTTGTTGTTGTGAGACTGAGAGACCTGTTCAGAGTTGTGTGGTCTCTGTAGCTTCTCACTTCTGACCTGTAAATGAACAGGGGTGTCGTGTTTAGCGTAATAGTTAAGAATCTGCAAGTGAGTTAGGAAGATAAATGTATTTTCTAAGAGAGATTTTTGATCTGCAGGAGCAGGTTAGAGAACTGGAATTCAAAGCATTATATCAGAACAAGCTTTCACTGGCTGATTAGTGACCCTGAGCTGGTTTTCACAAATTAACCTTTCCCTGCATTTCTCATGTACCCCAAGGGGGAGTTGAAAGTTGTTTTGTGCTGCTGGGCTAATTTAATTAGATAGGGTCCCATTCTTCCCTATTTGATGAGTTTTAATTTTGCTCTTCTGCCAGGCTGTGAGGTTGCCTCTTCCCCTTCTCCACGCTGCAGAAGAAGCTGTAGCTTTCTCTCTCAACATGGGGATCACTCGGGATCTGCGTGGATCTTGGGGAGTTTGCAGGAGATAAGGGGCATCTGAACGGATGCTCCTTGCCTCCATTCTGCAGCCCCGCCTCACCAGTTCCCCGTGGTCCTTTGACAGCATGGTTCTGCCAGCAGTGGTGCTTTCATGGGCTCCCCTACTGCAGCTGCCCCTTGAAGTCTCGTCTAAAACAAGATTCAGCAGCAGCACAAAGGGAAAAGCAGGACAAGTTAATACAGCCTCAGGTTGAGGATTTCTGCTGAGTCAGAGGCGGGTGCGGAGCATGCTTCATAAGGACTGTCACCTCTGTTGTGTGCAGACATGGAGTTGGCATGGGACCATTAGTTTTAACAGGGAAGAGAGAATCCCCAAAACATAGTTAATTTTTTTTTAAAATGGAAAGCCTGTAAAAAGGAAAGACAAACTGGAGACTGAGCAGCTATGTGCAGGTGGAGAAGAAGGTCTCCCCCAAGAAAGTCTATGTTGTTCTGGCTGTTCTTTGTTGGCAGGAGGGAGCTGAATGGAATGTTGGTTCTTAGGCTGGTGTACGTGTTAAACAAGGTGCTGCTCGGTGTCTCACATAAATGGGTGCACCTGCCTTCAAGCCAAACCCTCCAGTACAGTCAAAGGGGGCAGATTTTTTTTTTTTGAGGGGGTGCTGTTTTCTACTCAGGAAAATGACCGCTGTGGAGGCAACCAAGAGAGAGGAGGACAGTGAGAGAAGGTAAGGCTGAGAGATGCAGAGAAATCGGGGGCATGCATTGGAGGTTGTGGTGAGCTTGAGAGGTGGGGCAGTGAGCAATGTTAAGAGGACAGATGGAGGTCAGGGAGAGAGCACTCAAAGGCAGGAAGGTTTAGAGAAAGCATTGAACGCATCCGATGAAGTGAGCTGTAGCTCACGAAAGCTTATGCTCAAATAAATTGGTTAGTCTCTAAGGTGCCACAAGTACTCCTTTTCTTTTTGCGGATACAGACTAACACGGCTGCTACTCTGAAACATTTCTCTAGAGTGGCCGTGGTGGTGGGGGAAGTCTGTGTAGAGATGAAGGTAGAAAGAAGAGGCAAGAGTGGAAATGAGAGGCAGCAGAGTTGGAGGAATCACGAACCTGGAAACTCAGATCATCCAGGAGAAGAGTAGGAGATGAGGAAGAGACAAAGGAGGAGGGCTCAGTGTTGACTTTAGACAGGAGTGAGCTAAGGAGCCTGGGGCATGAAAGATTGACGGAATACTTCAAATTTATTAGTGAAGAAGGGGGGAGCAGGATGTTGGAAGGAGCAGTAGGGGTAAGAGTAGAGCCCTCTGCTGCCACCATGTTCTTTGGAATGGGAGGTTTGAGAAACAGTCACCAAAGAGAGACTGTTGAGACTGGCAGCCAGGGGTGAAAGTAGACCAGTACGGCATACCGGTAAGAAGCTGGTACTGGCCCATACACAGCCGACGTTAAAGCACTTCTGCAGCTAAGGACCCTTTGCCTCTTCTCCCTCCCCCGCCCCCCCCCATCAGCGATCCTACTGGCAGGGCCGCTGATGGCGTGGGGGGGCAAAAGGGGCAGCCGCCCTGGGGCTGGTGATTTTAAAAAGGGCCCGGGGCTCCCAGCCACTGCTACTACAGCAGCAGCTGGAGCCCTGGGCCCTTTAAAATCGCTCCTGGAGCCCCGGGTGGCACAGGCCCAGCCCTGCCCCTTTTGCCTGAGGCCCCACCCCTTCTGGGGGCCTGGAGCCAGGCCCCAGCGCCGGTAAGAGTTTAATATTACTTTCACCCCTGCATGCAGCTATGGTTGCTGATTCAGATGGGGAGTAGGTTTAGTATGAGGCAGATACAGAAACCATAGACTATTGATTTTACTATAAATGGAACGGGTTCTCCAGAGGGAATAGGAAAAGGAAGAAGGTGGTAGTTACTGCCACTTACTGGTATGTGACTTTGAGTATATTTGTGTCATACTACTTTTCATCACCTTTAATGTAACCAGAAAAATGGATTTAAAGTAGGATTTCACTGGGGCAAATAAATATAATGATTCAACTTAAAAAAAAAGTTGGGAAAGAAGCATCAGCACATCTATAGTCTCATCCAAAGCCCACTGAAGTCAGTAGTCTCCCACTGATGTCAGTGGGCTTTGGATTTGACCATAGTCCTCCCACTCCCAGTGTAGGTACTAGTTCTCTACAGCAGTGGTTCTCCAAGCCGGTCCGCTGCTTGTTCAGGGAAAGACCCTGGCGCGCCGGACCAGTTTGTTTATCTGCCGCGTCCGCAGGTTCGGCCGATCGCAGCTCCCAGTGGCCGCGGTTCGCTGCTCCAGGCCAATGGGGGCTGCGGGACGGGCGGCCAGCACGTCCCTTGGCCCACGCCACTTCCCACAGCCCCCAGTGGCCTGGAGCGGTGAACCGCGGCCAGTGGGAGCCGCGATCAGCCGAACCTGCAGACGCGGCAGGAAAACAAACCGGTCTGGCGCGCCAGGGGCTTTCCCTGAACAAGCGGTGGACTGGCTTCGAGAACCACTGCCCTACAGAATAGGTGCCAACTCCATGGGTGCTCTGGGGCTCAAGCACCCATGGAAAAAAATAGGGGTTGCTCAGAGCCCACCATCCACAGCTTTTCGGCAGGGCTGACGATCAGCTGTGTGGCAGCCGGCTGGAGGCATTTCAGGGAGGGCGGGACCTCAGGGGAGGGGGCAGAACAGGAAGAGGCAAAGTGAGGATGGAGCTTTGAGGGAAGGGGCAGAGGCGGGGTGGAGCATCCACCAGGAAAAATAAGTCAGCACCTGTGCTCTACAGTATAGTGTCTGGTGCTTTATCTAGTGTAGTTTTAAATGACTCAGGCTTTGAGGTGCTAAATTATTTTCAAATAATGTGTACCTAAAATTAATATTGTATTAATGCTGGTTGCAGCCAATGGATTATTTTGAAGTCTAAATACATTTACAATAAAATAAGGGATCTGAGAAATAAGATTTTCTCCAGAGGAGCTGAGAGCACAAGACAAACAAAAAGAAACAGTTTGAGAACTGGAGAGATGTGAGCGAGCGTAAACGCATGTAACAAAGTTCAGAGATACTTTGGGGGGAACTTTGAGATGTTGCCACAAGATAAGAAATGCAACTGCTTTACTGCAGGTTTTTGTATTCTTAAAAATCAACGTACAGTGGGCTGCACTGGGGATGCCCATGTCACCATTCGTTCAGGCTACAGCTCCTTGGCAGTTATGATATCCAAAATGCATGGAAGTAAATTTCATATCACTTCTTTCTACAAGATGGAAAAAAGAGGGAGAAATATATAACTACCAGTGCTTGTTATAATAGATTTGTTTCTTGATGGAAAAAGCATGAATAGAAGTTATGTTAGACACAGCCATTTTCAAATTCTTCTGATCTAGTACACAGAAAGTATAAATGTATTTGGAAGGAAATGTATGGAAAAACCTGTCAAAATGTTGAAATAAGGTAATGAGGGTGCAATTATAATGCCTGCTGCTTGTAAAGAAACACTCTCGTTTTTCAGTATCTTAAAATGAGGCAGTTTCTCTAAACAACTCTTTTTTTTTTTTGATCCACTTATTTAAGGGGACTGCAACATATGTTTTTCCTCTTTCACTTTTTAATATTTTGGTCTCTGGTGAATCAGCATACAAAAGCTTCCTTCCTTTCGCTGAAGTCCACAAATGAAAAGCTTTTCTTTCTTTGATTGCAGATTAGGCTGCCAAGAAACAAAATCTAACTGGAGAACATCACTTTAATTTATTTATGGGATACAGATGACAAGGAAGTCTGTCCTCTTCTCAGGCTTTTTGGAATGCTTTAGGCTGACCCAGCCCAGTAGAGTTCATATGGCAAAGGCAAACTGTGCCAGAAACCAAAGCCAATAGTCATTGCAAACCTCTGAACCAAAACATTCCGTTAGTGCTTGAATTTCCCTATAATTTGTGTAGATTCCCTTCTTGTCAATGAAGCTAGCAGTGGATAACTAGCTTAGTGCAATCAGACAAAACAACTGTGCTATTCATTCAGTAATTAGATGATAGCAGTAATGCATGCTTTATGGTTTCCGTTCTTCATTCTTTCCTTTCTTTTAAAGTCCTTGGAGACAAACTGGGATGTTTGGCAAAGGGGAGGCTCTTGTTGAAAAATATCCTGTCTTTATTTTTTTTTTTTAACTTTAGGGTTGCTAATAAGTTCTATTCTCAGAAGCAAAACATTCGATCAAGGCAGCAAGAAAGAAGCAGCCAGGGGAGGAGGAGAAGGAAAAAACCAAAACCCTACAGTCATTATATATATGTAGTTTTCCTTTGATCTATTTAAATGATGGAGGAAGGCTCTCTTTCTTTCTTTTTTTTTTTTAAATCATTGGGAAGACATGGCTTAATTTAGAATAAAACTAAGAATATCCATAATATAAATAATTTTAGCAGAACTAAACTGAGCTCTGTGGCTCTATTAGTGGCTCAAGAGAGGGAGGAATAGTGCTAAAAGTAAGAGGTTAACCTTGGTTTCAGGAGATAAATTTGCATAGGAGGGCAGGTGATGGCTTAAATGACTGAGTTGCAGTTCCAGCCAGAAGCTGCTGCTGTTTTTATCCTCCCGCTACCACCTCATCCACTTTTTTTTGTCCGGATAGACAAAAAGAAAGAGGATAAAAAGCTTCCGTGAGTCACTGTGCTTTGACTCTGTTACTACAACTATTAACCTCAGGTGCCACCTTTTGGCTTTGTCTATACTAGAAAAGCACAATGATATAACTAAACCAATTAAATGTGACTTATTTTAACCAGTACAAACGGCTAATATAGATGCATATGAGCTACTTTGACTATTGTGTATATAGATTTAGCTTAAATTGGCAACTTATGTTCAATTATATTGGCAGGTCTCCCTTCCTCCTTTCACTGAAGCTCTGTGATTCAATCATAGTGTGACCTTGGGCAAGTGATTGAAGCTCCATGGCTTTTAATTTCTTCATCAGGGTGCTGATCCAAAGCCCATTAAAATGAATGAAACTCTTTCTACTAACTACAGTGGGCTTTGGGTCAGTCCCCTTTTCAGTAAGCATGCTGTGAGGATTAATTAATTCCCCTGCTGCTACATCCACACTGCTGTTTTTAGCATGCTAGCTTGAGCAGAACCAGTGTGTGTCCGTATAACTGGGCTGGGAGGCATACTGTTAGGGACCTCAGATGGCTTAAATTAGAGCTGCCCCAAGGCTGATGGAGCAGTGAGAGTGTAATTTAGTCTCCACGCCCATCAAATCCTTTAAATCTTTGCTGCGACTGCCACCATTTATGCCAGCTGTGTTGCTGGTTTGTTCATATGGAGACTTATCCAGTTCGAACTGGGGGGAGATTACTAATTTATTTCACAAACAGCACTGAACAATCATCAGATAGTAGTGACATTTTTTGCTGCTAATGACCTGGGCCTAAATTTGTTCTGGTCATCTAGAAGTGAAAGACTCTGGAAACTAATACTACACACCCAATAAGCACAGGCCACTTCACCTCCAAAAGTCTGCTGTTTGAGAGTATAGCAAACGTATAAATTATTCAGTGCAAATGTGGAGTTTGTTTTGTAAATAAAGCTAGTTGAAATACTTCTGAATATGATGGGAACAGCCATTTCTAAATGTCAGTAGAACCAAGAGATTGTGTAGGGGGAAAAATGGCCACAGTTTGAGTATAAAAGTTTAAGGCATTATCCTGTGAAAAATCTATTGTAAAATGATCTGTATACGTGGTAGAACTGTGACTTGCCACATATTCTTTTACCACAGAAAAATGCTTGCAGGAAACAGTATGGCATAGTAAAACCTATTTGGAAGCAAATGTATGGGTTAACAGCATATGGTCTATCATGCTATTTTTTAACTTGATATTTTCAACTTCTGGGACATTGAACAGTTACCAGCAATATGTCGTGAGCAAATTTCTTTTATTTGTAATGCTTGCTGTCATTTGTAGTGTAAGTCTCAATTGAAACATTAAACTTTTTATGAACTGGAAATCTTGGAAATCCTTCAGAGGCAGGCTTTTATTTATGATAGTGTAGTCAGCATTTCCATTATAGCCCCCTGTTTTCAGGGATTTATAATTTAGCTGTAAAAATTCATTCTGGACTGAAACTTGGCATATGAAATTGAATCTGCAGTGTGATGTTTGTACTCCATTTGAAAACAAACCTGGTAATTTCTAAAATGCAGAGCAGAAAAATAGATGCTCTTTTTGGGGCAGGGGGACGGGGTCTGGTTTATTATTTAAACTGATGTCTGCATCACCTTCTACAATTGATTCCATAGTAATACATTCTATTTCTATGAAATCTTTAATCTCCACACCTGCAATTGAAATTGAACTCTGGTAGATGTTCCCTTGGGTTGAAACATGGGAGCCATTTATCTGTCTACAGTGACACAACACAACAGTTTAGAACGTTCTGTGAAGAAGAATACAGTGTTCAATAGAAACTGATTGAGGACTTTAGATAGACTGCAACTATGCAAACTGCATTTTGGACAAGGCACCAGGATTATTATTAGCAGGAGTGTTGGAAGCAAGACACGAGAAGTAAATCTTCTGCTCTACTGTGCACTGATAAGGCTTCAGCTGGAGTATTGTGTCCAGTTCTGGGTGCCACATTTCAGGAAAGATGTGGACAAACTGGAGAAAGTCCGGAGAAGAGTGACAAAAATTATTAAAGTCTAGAAAACGTTACCTATGAGGGAAGATTGAAAAAATTGGGTTTGTTTAGTCTGAAGAAGAGAACATCGGGGGCGGGATGATAACAGTTTTCAAGTACCAAAAAGGTTGATACAAGGAGGAGGGGGAAAATTTGTTCCCCTTAACCTCTGCAGATAAGACAAGAAGCAATGGGCATAAATTGCAGCAAGGGCAGTTTACACTGGACACTAGGAAATTTTTCCTGTTAGGGTGGTTAAGCACTGGAGTAAATTGCTTAGAGATATTGCAGAATCTCCATCATTGGCAATTTTTAAGGGTAGGTTAGACAAACACCTGTCAGGGATGGTCTGGATAATACTTAGTCCTGCCATGAGTGCAGGGGACTGGATTAGATGACCTTTGAAGGTCCCTTCCAGTCCTACATGTTTTGTGATTCTGTGACTAATACCCAGGATCTTGCAAAAAGTGTCATGGGATCTTTGGTGGTCACACATTTTCAGGACCTCAGTTTTACATCTCCCTCCAAAGATGGCACCTTTAGCACCACAGCATCCACGATCAACACACTGGGATATTGCTATAGTAATGACTGATACAGATAAGTATTGCTAGACTCATCACTTTTTTAGACCTTAGTTTATCTTTGGAGACCATAATCACTCAGCTTGTCTGCTCTGAAGTGGTATGGGTGCATATTGAGATATATATATATATATATATACTGTAGTTTGAGAGTAATTTCACGAGGTAGCTAATTGTAAATGAGAATGTGTTCACAGAGATTTCTCCTGGTTTTATGAAGATTTGGGTCCAAATTCTGCCCCTTGAGTACATCTACACTGCAGTGTAAGCCCGTGCTTGTACCCGGGCTCAAGGCTAACCTCTATTGTGTCTAGACTGCAATTATGCTAACCAAGGGATCAGCAACCTTTGGCACGTGGATCATCAGGGAAATCCGCTGGCTGGCTGGGAAGGTTTGTTTACCTGCAGCATCCACAAGTTTGGCTGATGGCAGCTCCCACTGGCCGCGGTTCACCGCGAATGGGGGTTGCGGGAAGCAGTGGCCAGCACATCCCTTGGCCCACGCCACTTTCCACCTCTCCCATTGACATGGAACAGCGAACCGCGGCCAGTGGGAGCTGCAATCGGCCAAACTTGTGGATGCTGCAGGTAAACAAACCATCCCAGCCCACCAGTGGATTTCCCTGACTGTCCACGTGCCAAAGGTTGCTGATCACTGTGCTAACCCAAGGCTTGGACCCAGGACCCTGCAGGGCTGGAGGGCCCAAGCTTGAGTCAAGCTGGGACCCTGGGTCCAAGCCCTATTGATTTGAAGTGTAACTGCAACCCTCTTTGATTCAGGTCCCAGGAGTCATCCGGAAGTATCCCACAATTTCATGGGACAACTTCCTTACTCCTCTCTATCCCAACAATCTCCAATTCACTTGACTGAAAATGGAAACCATGCCCTCACCTTTGCTAAGAGCATCAGCTCAGGTCATAGTTAACCTGTTCTCTTCTGATCACCGATCTGCATGCTCACTGTCAGAGAACCTCCTGGGTTTGCAATGGAGAGCGAACTGATGAAGCCTTTTGCAAAATGAGCTGCTTCCTGGTAACCTGCAGGACAGGCAGGAAAATTTTTCCACAGTGCACCAGGTTCATGGGGCTAGAGCAGCCACATATCGGGGGCGGGTGCTAGGGACTCTGGGATATGGTAACTCTGACTTGGGTCTGCGCACTGCAGTGTGAATGCCAGAGCCCTAGGTTCAAGCATGGGTCAGAGAATTCTTAACCTAGGGTTAAAATACAATGTAGATGCTCAAGCTCAGGGTTCCCTAACACAGGGCAGCTAACTCTAGCTCCACTAACTTTGAGCTTACGTTGCAGTGTAGCCATACCCTTTGATGCATATGTGTAGGCCTCATTGGAGTCAGTGGGTGCTGTGTGTTTCCCATTTATGTTGTGAGGGCTCATGTGATCCCACTGACCTAATAAAAGACTTGATCCTGAGTGGAAAAGCATCCATGACACCCGTTGAAGTCTACAGAAACAGCAGTTGCTCAGGATTGCTTTCAGAAAGCAAGCTTGGAGCAGGATAGGATAGCAAGTCTGGAGTAGGCAGCCTCTACTATTAAAAAATTGTCATGTAATATTATGATGGATGCAATGTACTGTTTTTTTTTCTTCTAGATTTGCTGTATATGTGAATATACAAGAGAAGAATAGGATATTATGGCTTAGGGATGAAGGAACTGAGGCTCTTTTGTTTTCCCATCAATATTTAAGCATTTATATGGATAGAGATAATTACCTTTTTGGGGGGATTGTGAATTGGTAGGCCACTTCTGGGTAAATACAGAATAGATGAGAAGAGCCTTCCAGAAATAAAGAAGAAGGCGATACTTGAAACAGTGCCACTGATAACATGCTGTGACTCTGGAGTTGTTACAGGACTCAGTGGTTCATAGAACTCTGCTTTATGCTATGCTTTAGATTCATTTACTGACTGGATGCAATGTTTACACATTGGATGTAATGGAATGTTTTCCATATTTTTGTTCCGTTGCATATGTTGAGACAGGCAGGAGGAATACATCCCCTCCCCATCTAAATGGTAGACAATAGTAGATTATTTTAATTTGGCTGAGCCAGCAGAAACTACCACGTGTGGTTTTCGAAACATTTTGTTTTTAGCTTTGTACAGCTTTAAGGCCTGATCAAAAGCTCTTTGACATTAATGAGCATCTTTCAGTTAACTGTGGTCTTTGGACCAGAGCCTCAATGCCTTGCTTTCTTTGCCGAATATATTAAATATACTGGTCAAAATTTTCAGACTTGGCTGTCTGCAGTTAGGCACCTAAATTCATAAAGTGCATATGTAAGTACATGGCCTGATTTTAAAAGTTGCAGAGCACTCTCAGTTCCCATTGCTAACCTTTCAGACATAGTGGAAAACCCATCACTTCCAGGCTCTTAGGGAGGAGAAGGCCTGATGGTTGGCAGGGTTTGTTTTGCAAATTATGCTTTTACTTTGTGATTATATTTGCTTGTGGGTTAGATTTTTATATATGCCCTAATGGGAGGTGGGCAGGTCTTTATATTACCACAGAAAACTTGGTTAGCTGAGAGTTGAAAATGCTAGATTGCATATTCCACCAACACAAACTATGAAAAGCAAGAAAATAAGCAGTTGTCATTCAACACCTCATCTCCACTCCTCTCATAAGTTCTTCTCTTCAGCCTCAGCTACCTCCCTTCCACCTCCTACAGCTCAGATATCTCTTCCCTCATCCTGAACAACCAGTGGGCAGCCTTAATTCCAAACATATTTATTGGATACGTGATGTTGAGTTCTGATGATTTTCAGGTTGGTGTGGCTTTCATAAATCAGATTGTATGTAGTTCTGAATGTGGTTTCTGTACTGATGTGTGCAAGGAAGTGAGGTCTGGTGTCAGATTGTAAACGATGTCTAAAGTATACGGCTTTCTGTAATGCTTGGGAAAAGTTATGAGTGAGTGATCTATGTTACCAATTGTTCTAAATTTAGCAGTAGTTTTTATGTAGACATCAGTTAATTGAAATCTGCATAAGTGTGCACTGGCGTATTATATTTATGGCTGGAATTAAGATCACATGTTGGTGGTTCAGGATGAGAGTGTAGGTGTGCAGGCTGTGTGTGGTGGAAGGAAGGTAGTGGATATTGAGAAGGGGAAGGGGTAAATGGGATGTTAAATTACTTAAATGCTTGCTTCCTTTCTTTTTAAGGTATGTACATGTGTATATCTACACTATACTCTACTGACATAGCTATTTAGATATAGTTATGCTGGCATATCCCCATAGTGTAGACACATCCCACATCAATGGAAGGGATTATTCAATCAGTGTAGAAACACCAGCTCCTTGAATGATGGTATTACATTGATAGAAGCATTTTTTTCCTTCTACCTAGCTGCATCTACAGTGGGGATTATGTCAGACATGGATGTGGTTTTTCACGCCCTTGACAGATGTAGCTATGTTGACGTAACTTTTAAGTGTATACCAAGCAACAGTCAAGCTACTTGAACATTAAATTAATAAAGTTTATGTGTGGGAATTTCACAGGTTTTTAAAGTTGTAAAAACATTGTATTCCTCTGTGCCTCCTTGCCTGTTTCTCTGAATATATGCTTTCAAGAACAAATTATTTTGTTTTTAGTCTGGTAGAACAGCCATTGACCTCAGTAATGGCTTGCTTAGAGTTTGTATAGTTGGGTCAAATCTTAAATGTCAGGATCCAAGTTTTATTATTAGCATTGATCTACCAAGCACCTTTCAGTTTATATTACACACAAACCTGTGGGCAGGAGGAGAGTGTGGGAGGGAAGTGTTCCACCCTGATTCAGTTCACTTTAAAACTTGCATAGGCCACTCCTCAGGCACCTCCGTAAGCCTGTCTACGCTGGGAAAATGTCATCATGAATGAGCATCCATGGGACTGTTCCACAGTGGGGCACAATGCGATCTCAGGTATTCAAGGCTTCAAATAATGCAGATGTTTTACACAGAATGGGAAGATACACTGCTTAGTTTTAAGTCAACACTTACCATTGGTACAATGTTGTTAAAACCATTCAGCCTAAATGAGATCCTGATCAAGAGGGGTTGCCCTCTTTTCTTGCTTGCCCTCTTTTCTTGCTTTTCTTGCTTACTCATAAGCCTTCATTTGTTAGCTCTTGCTAGTTAGAACTTACTAGTCAAATTAGAAACATGAAACAATGCTAATATACATTGAACAATCATTTTAAACTTTATATTAATTTCACTGATTTCAGTGTTACCCTATATTTCTTTTGTGAAGGACTTTGATGACATTTCATAGTATAAAATTGATTAGCCCAGGTACAAAGTATTCCTTTAAAGGCATATAATCAGCTGTCGTTTTCTGATTCCCATAAGTGTTTAATGTAATTGAGAATAATTCTATATGAATCCATGGAATATTTAACTTCAGTGAGCACAGTTGAATTTTAAACAATGGCAACAATAGCATATTAAACTTTTCTCTAAATCATTTCTTGGTTAAGAAAATTCCAAATTTCTTGCCCAATTAAAAGAACTATAAATAGGAAAGTATGTTAATAAAAGTGGGACTGGAGTCTGAAGGGGATTGTTGTTAAGTTATATAGAGCCTTCCATTTCTAAGACACTGGTTTAATTTATTAATATTACCAACTTGGGGCTAAGTTAAGACAATATAATACAAAATAAAAATATATTTGGGTATTGATGCCTGAAGAATTCCGAATGTCTTAATAAAATTAAATGCAAAAGATAATTAGCAAAAGGTAACCTGCCCACGAAACATTTTGTAAAGTAGATTAAAAAAAATTAACTGAATATTCCATATTTACGTTCCAAAACAAAACTGAAACAAGCACTCATAAATAACCTCGCACACACAGCAAGCAAAGTACAAAATAAATCATTTTCTGTAGGTGCATGGAAGGATGCTGCAGATAAATGTGTTGTACATTGAGTGAAAGGACATTCATTGGAAAAGGCTGAAGGTAACAACTTAAAATGACTTCTTCCATCTAATGGTGACTGGCAATCTCTGTTGGCAGTTACATTTGTACTCACCTTAAGTCCTTTTATACTGTCAGAGTGGTAGAAAAGGGCCTTATTGTGAATGACAATAAGGCCCTATGTGTTTAATTTTAAAGTAGCTTAATGATTTTCCTATTTAAATTTTCAAATTTAAGACAACTAGGAAGGTAACAACCACAGCATTTCAAATATCAGTATGGATGAAATCTAGCTCTGCCCCTGTAGCCTACGCTGGAGCATGCTCAGTCACTTTGTGGGGAAGGTAAATGCAGTCTGGTAAGTTCGAGGATGAAGCATGTGCAATGAGGATTGAATCTTTGAAGATTTTAGCTTTTAAGCTCTAAAGTCTCTACTGAGCACGTGCAACTTCTGTTTTTGAGAGGCTTGAAAACTTGGCCAAATTTGGGTGAATTTTCACAGGACAGCAAAAGTCACATACCTGACACAAAGGTCATCCCTGTCCCCACATTTCAAGTTCCTGCCCCAAGGAATGAGGGTGTTGAGATTCTCAAGTAAAAGGTCACCAGAATTTTTTAATATTGCAGAACATTTTTTTTTCTATCCTCATTCTCAGAAATAGATGAACCCTATTGGCTGAAATGTTCTAAAAAGGCATACCCTGAGGCAGATACCTGGAATGGAAAATTTTAGTTCAAACAAGTTACGTTTGGCAAAGTTATAAGCAACTGAAAACATAATTTTGTAATAGGAAGCGTTGGGCAACCTTAATAGGCTACCAGCCCCACCTGTAATAAGACCAATTCTAAATGACCTGTCAAACCCCACACTGAATGATATTTTTTTAAATGAATGATGTCCTGACACACATAAAGGCCAGAAATAACTTAAACATATTTTTCTTACTGATTTAATATGCATTTCTGACTTACGACATAGTGACGTAAGGAGGACGAAGTGGATTAATAACAAAATATGAATGTGATCTGTAGTACTTGTCTGTGTGGGATAAAAAGAATGGAGGGCATTGGCAAAGTGTGTAATGCCTCTGCTGCTCTAGGAATTTTTTGGGGGTATGTTGTGGCCTGTGTTTTACAGGAGCTCAGACTGGATGATCACAGTGGTCTGTTCTAGCCTTGGAATCTATGAATCTTGTGTTTGAGTCTCAGTCTGCTTTCTTCAAACACACTCCTAACTGTTTTTTATTCTAAAAAACGCTTATATGATTAGATGGTAAACATGAGTCCTGGAGACACTAACATAATTCATGAATCTGTCAGTCACCGAAAATGGTAAGTTTTTTTCGTGTAACTCTTATTGCCAAGACAAGGAAGGCTTCATTTCCCATCCTTTCTCCTCTGTTTTTATTATCCTTCTCTTCAAAATGCACCTCCTTGTCATGATAGTCATTGTGGTCTTTTAATATCTAATCAAATAAAATTAGTTAATGTGAAAATCTTGTTAAAACAAAGTTGTCTTCCCCTATTCACAAGTGTAACTGAGTAGTTTCATAGTTTCCCTTACACTGTGTGTGTGTGTGTGTGTGTGTGTTTAAAATAATGCTTTGAATAGTGTCTTTCATACAAACTTCTGTGCAGCCTGAAATGCTTTACAGAGTTAAATAATACATATTTACCCAGGGAGAGAGAAGTAAAGCGGTAAAGACACCAGACAAAAAAAGGGAGGTGAGACTGTGGAGAGAACAACATTGTATAGTGGACTTGCATAATATGGCTTTCGGTTGTAATTTACCCAGTGTTATACATAAGTTAAACGATATTGGACCTGGTCAGTACTTAAATAGGAGACTTTCGGATAAAATCTGTAAGACATATGCAACCCTCCACAGAAACTGTGGGATATAGTAATGTAAGATAATGCTTGAAATCAATTGGAGCTTAAAAGTGATGACACAGTAGAGCTCTTCGATTTTCAATGCTGGGTTCCTAAAATTAGACTCCTGAATCCTTTATTTAGCCCAGTGGAAGTGCATACCCCACTTCATAGAAAGTTATAGTAGATGCCACTTCTGTGTGCACATCTTCAGTGTTCCTGGAGGTATTGTACGTACCTACCTACAGGAGATGCCAAATCTGCTGTTGGAGTAGCATGCTTCTGCATTTCTCCTATCATGTGGCTTAAAGCAACAATCTAGCCCAGGGTTAGATTGCACCGCGACTCCCTTCTGACAACAAAAATTACTGTAGGACTCTAGGAGGGGGGACCGATGTCTGAGCCTGCCCAAGCCCCTCCACCCCAGGGGTGGAGGGGCAAAGCCAAAGCCCCACCTTCCCAGGCCAGGGGGCCTGTAACCTGAGCCCTGCCTTCCAGGGCTGAAGCCCTCATGCTTGGGGTTTAGCTTTGACCCCGGGCCCCAGCAAGTCTAAACCAGCCCTGGCAACCTCATTAAAACGGGGTCATGACCCACTTTGGGGTCCCAACCCACAGTTTGAGAACCACTGATCTAGCCCTTGCTATGTTAACAGCCTTTACTGCTAAAGTATAAAGAGACAGTGTATGACTTTTTGTTCAGGGCTTTAATATTATCAACATGTATTTTCATTTACGTTGAAGACTTGTTATATTTATGGCATTCAGACCTAATTAGTAATAAGATCAGGAAAAATGCTGAATCATAAGACTGACTTTTGGAAGTAGTGGGCTTTACTGTGGGTTCATACAGTAGCTTTGATGTTGTCCTAGAGCCCAATAAAAACTACTTAATTTTTTTTGTCCTTTTTAAAAAGTGTCTTATAGGGAAAATTAGCACTTTTCTTCCCATCAACATATAGCAGCTGCATTAAAAATATTTCATTGAAATATTTGTTGTCCTAGATATTCAAAATTAAGAATAAAATAAAAATCATGTCTGTCAGGGTAAGGAACACATTAAAGGAAGATGTGTAACTAGAAGCATTCTAATGCTTCTGATCCTTTCATACTCTGTTACTGGTAAACGGCTTTTTTAAAAAAGTAAAAGAAGCATTACCCAACTGGCAACTTGAAGTCACAGGAGTACAGCAGATGGAGAGGATCCAGTTCAGGGAAACAATGACTGATAGTGTGGTGCCTGCCAGGAGTCAGGATCTGAGATGTTATGGAAAAGTTGCTGAGGCTTATCCATCCCTCTGACCACTACCCCATGCTGCTCATCCATGTGGGCACCAGTGATACTGCCAGGGATGACTCTGGACAGATCAGCAATGGTGGCAGGGCTCTGGGAACTAGGGGGAAGCAGTCGGGGCACAGATGGTGGTCTCATCCATCCTCCTGGTTGAGGGTAAAGGCCCAGGAAAGCGCATGCACATCTTGGAGATGAATGCATGGCTTCAAAAGATGGTGTCAATAGGAGGGCTTTAGCTTCTGCAACCATGGGATGCTGCTCTGGAAAAGATTACTGCTGGGAAAAGATGAGGGTCTACCCGACCAAGAAGGGGAAGAGCATGTTCACACAAAGAAAAGGAGTACTTGTGGCACCTTAGAGACTAACCAATTTATTTGAGCATGAGCTTTCGTGAGCTACAGCTCACTTCATCGGATGCATACTGTGGAAACTGCAGAAGACATTATATACACAGAGACCATGAAACAATACCTCCTCCCACCTCACTCTCCTGCTGGTAATAGCTTATCTAAAGTGATCATCAAGTTGGGCCATTTCCAGCACAAATCCAGGTTTTCTCACCCTCCGCCCCCCTCCACACAAGCTCACTCTCCTGCTGGTAATAGCCCATCCAAAGTGACCACTCTCTTCACAATGTGTATGATAATCAAGGTGGGCCATTTCCTGCACAAATCCAGGTTCTCTCACCCCCTCACTGATTCACAGACTGATTCACCAACCTAGAGTGAAGGACTTTACACTAGGTTCAAATGGGGCAGGTGACAAAAACTTGCAGGTAGGCATAAAAAAAGTTGACATTATCAAAGGGCTAAATAGTGAGGGGGGCATTACAATAGAGTTATAAGAGCAATGATGGGGATTACCGTGGGGGAATATTCTCAACGTTTTAGATGTACACAAATGCAAGGAGTATGGGGAATTAACAGGAAGAACTGGAAGTCTTAGTACGCAAGCTAAATCATGACTTAATTGGTATCACAGAGACTTGGTGGGATAAATCTCACGAGAGGAATATTGGTATAGAGGGGTATAGCTTGTTCAGGAGAACAGGGAGAGGAAAAAGTGAGGAGATATTGATGGTACATCAAGACTATATATGCTATAAAATCTTGCCCATATGCTCAGGGTTTAGCTGATCGCCATATTTGGGGTCAGGAAGGAATTTTCCTCCAGAGCAGATTGGAAGAGGCCCTAGAGGTTTTTCACCTTCCTCTGTAGCATGGGGCATGGGTCACTTGCTGGAGGATTCTCTGCTCCTTGAAGTCTTTAAACTATGATTTGAGGACTTCAGTAGCTCAGACATAGGGGTGAGGTTTTTCGCAGGAGTGGGTGGGTGAAATTCTGTGGCCTGCATTGTGCAGGAGGTCAGACTAGATGATCATAATGGTTCCTTCTGACCTAGTATCTATGAATCTATGTCAAACCAACCTAATTTCCTTCTTTGGTAGGGTTACTAGCCTAGTGGATGGAGAGGGGGAGGAGCTGTAGGTGTGATATATCTTGAATTTAGTAGGAAGTGTTGTAGCTGTGTCGGTCCCAAGATATTAGAGAGACAAGATGGGTGAGATAATATCTTTTATTGGACCAACTTGTGTTGGTGAGAGAGACAAGCTTTCGAGATTACACAGAGCTCTTCTTCAGGTCTGGGAAACATACTCAGTGTGTCACAGCTAAATACAAGATGGAACAGATTGTTTAGCATAAGCAGTTAACACACATATCAAGGGGCCAATCAAGGTGATGTGGCCCCCTTAATACATATTTTAAGAAACCATTCAAGGTTAAGGGGCCACATCACCTTGATTGGCCCCTTGATATGTGTGTTAACTGCTTATGCTAAACAATCTGTTCCATCTTGTATTTAGCTGTGACACACTGAGTATGTTTCCCAGACCTGAAGAAGAGCTCTGTGTAAACTCGAAAGCTTATCTCTCTCACCAACACAAGTTGGTCCAATAAATGATATTGTCTCACACAGCTTATCTCTTTGATGTTCAGTAAGGCTTTTGACACAGTCCCACCTGCCACTCTCATAGGCAAACTAGGGAAATGTGGTCTAGATGAAATCAGTGTAATGTGCACAACTGGTTGAAAAATTGGTTACTACTTTAAGTACAATGGTTCGCTGTCAAACTGGGATCATGTTTCTAGTGGGGTCCTGCAGGGGTCGGTTCTGGTGCTAGTCAATATATTCATTAATTACTTGGATAATAGAGTGAAAAGTATGCTTATGCCATTTGTGGATGACACCAAGCTAGTCAGGGTTGCAAGCACTTTGGAGGACAGGATTAGAATTCAAAATGATCTTGACACCTTGTTGTGAAATTCAATTAAGACAAGTGCAAAGTACTGCACTTAGGAAGGAAAAATTAAATGCACAGCTATGAAATGGGAAATAAAAGACTAGGTGGTAGAACTGCTGAAAAGGATCTGGGGGTTATAATGGATCAGAAATTGAATGAGTCAAAACTATAATGCAATTGCAAAAAAAGCTAATATCATTCTGGGGTATATTATTGGGTGTCATATGTAAGACCTAGGAGAGAATTGTCTTGCTTTACTTGGCACCAGTGAGGTTTCAGATGGAGTACTGTGTCCAGTTCTGGGTGCCACACTTTCAGCTGTGGATAGATTGGAGAGAGTGCAGAGGAGAACAATAAAAATGACAAAAGGTTTATAAAATCTAACTTATGAGGACAGGTTAAAAAAACTGGCCTTGAGGTTTAGTCTTGAGAGGGGACGTGTTAAATCTTCAAATATGTTAAGGGCTGTTATAAAAAGAAATGTGATCAGTTGTTCTCCATGCCCACTTGAGGTAGGAAAAGAATGGACTTACTCTGCAGTGAGGGAGATTTAGGTTAGATATTAAGAATAACTTTCTAACTATAAGGGTAAATAAGCTCTGGAATAGGCTTCTGAAGGAGTTTGCAGAATCCCCATCTTGGAGGTTTTTAAGAACAGGTTGGACTAACACCAGTCATGGATGGTTTAGTTTACTGGGGGCTGGACTAGGTGACCTCTTAAGGTCCCTTCCAGTTCTACATTTCTGTGATTCTATGGGAAGGAGAACAAACATACATCTGAGTGGAAAGACAGAAGTGGTCTGACAAAACATAGTAAAAAGATTTGTCCTGAAACCATATAATAAGCTTGGCCCAGTTTTTCTCAAATCCGTACATCTCCAGTGGCCCACAGGGTGCTCAAATGTTTTGAGAACTAAGCACTGAAGGATTGAGAGGGGAAGTAGTCATGAAAGGTCCTGATTTTTGCGTCTGAGATTTTTTTGTGGAACGAAGATCATGTCGGTTGTCCTGCGGGATGGTTTCAAACCACATTGAGATTCTGGCAGTATTTCCTCAGCAAGGGGAAGTAATCAGTTTGAGAGAATATGTGCAAGAATTTTCCCTGCTATAGATAGCAAGGAAATGCCTCAATAGTTTCCACACGCCGACTTATCTCCTTTCTTAAAGATTGTAACAACGTTAGCGTTTCTCAAGTCTTCTGGAATCTTCTTATTGTTCCAGATATGAAGAAAAAGTGTGTGGAGCTTCCCTACCAGTTCTTCACCTCCAAACGTGTAGACTTCAGCTGGTGTGACATCTGGCCCTGCAGTCTTGTTGTTCTTAGTTTGCATAATGGCTCGTGTTACTATTCGAGGGTGGGAGGGTCAGCAAGAGATTCTCTTTCATTGTCATTGAGATATTGATTCAATAGTGGCATCAGAGACAGTTGACTTATGGTTCAGGAGTAACTCGAAATGCTCCTTCCATCTGGCTTTTATGGCTTCGCTGTCCTTAAAATACGTTGATCCGTTTTGGACTTGGAGTGGTGTGGGTCCATGGGAGCATGGGCTGTAAATGGCCCTTGTTGCCTGAAAGATACTCCTTATGTCATATTTGTCAGCATAAAGTTCAATCTCCTTGGCCGTTTCTCTCCACCACTTATTTCTGATGCCATGGATTTTCCTTTGGGCTTCAGCTTTGAGTTGCTAGTATGACTTTCTTCACAAATCGCCATCGAGGGCCAGACTTTGGAGACAGTTGAGGACTTTTGCTACCTTTCTCAAAATGCAAAAATTGCCAGTGAGATCCAGCACAGGATCCAGTGCGCAAGTGCTTCCTTTGGGAAATTGCTCTGACGTGTTTTCACGGACCGTGAGCTACGGCAGGACAGCAAGATCCAGGTCTATAAGACTATTGTTGTTCCTACACTCCTCTGTGGATGCGAAACCTGGGTGACCTATCGACAGCACCTCAAGAGTTTGGAGAGGTACCACCAACAATGTCTCCGGAAGATCCTTCACCTCAAGTGGCAAGATCACTGCACTAATGCCAGTATCTTCACTGAAGCCAATGTCACCAGTATTGAAGTAGTGATCCTCAAGCATCAACTTCGCTGGGCTGGACATTGTGTGCAGATGCCAGACTCTCACCTCCCAAAACAAATTCTCTGCTCTCAGCTCACCCCTGGTCAGAGATCCCGCAATAGTCAGAGGAAACACTACAAAGAGACACTGAAAGCATATCTTAAGAAAACTGAGTGGACATCACAAGCTGGGAAGAGCAAGCCACCAACTGATGCCAATGGCTCCATATCAGGTAGTGGCTCACTTCGAGGAGAAGCACCTTGCTCTCGAAGCTGAAAACTTTCTCCCAGCAAGCCGCTGGCCTACCACAAAATGTCTGTACCTACTGCGGGTGGATTTGCGGTTCCAGGATCAGATTCCTGAGTCATTTCAGGACCCATATGTAAATCCGTGGTAGAGATCATCCTCTAATTCAGAGATCGCCAATCAATCAGTCCTTTATAGGACATTTGTCTTAAATCTGCTGATGGGTGAACCCTGGGTGTTCTTTTTCTTTTTTTCTCTTTGCTAAAGCCAAGCTTAAAAGGGACACAGTGATGTGTATGGGAGGGGATGCACATCCTTTCTTCTAATTGGTAGGTGTGGGATCTTTGTCCAATGGATCCTCCCTCCACTTCCTGTTTCAGGTCTGTGATTGGGTTGGTTGCACCAGTTTGTGTCTTTCCACCTTTGACTAATAGCTGGAATCTGCCTGGTGGCTGGGATGTCCAGTAGGTACTGCACAATATCATGAATACATCAGTATAAGAGTCTGGGAGACTAAACAGGTGGAGTAGGCAAGGAAGCATTACAGTTCTCTGGATTCATGTTAAATTCAAACCAATATAGATTGACCCAATGCCAATCAATCCAACACATTCAGTAAAAGTGTAAAAGAGCTGTTACTAATAACATGCCTACACCATGCAGTTCTAAAAACATAAATCGGTGCCTTGTTACTTTGCTTCCAATTCTGACATTTATTGTTAAATTATGTTGATTCCTGCAAGAGACATCACGATTTCTCTCATTAAAGGAGAAAAAAAACAAACCTTCTTGTTCCTTTCCAGATTGTTCCCATTTACTGAAAATAAGCATGAGTTCCTGCCTTGAAGCACTATCTGCAAACTGCAGTCAGATGTAAAAGAAGCCCTAATCAGGCCTGGGAACCAGGACCTTAATTAGTCTGCTTGGAAAACAGAGCAGAAGAGCAAATGAAAATTATTAACCATCACTCATGATTCCTGTTTCTAATTTTAAAGAGGAAATCATGCATTAATCAAACCCTAGCCTTAAGCTCAGAGGCACGTTTTAGAAATGTCCTGAAACAACAAGAGGAAATCTTTGCTGTGTTTAGAGAAAACAACTCCTGATCAGTCAGTATGTGTACCACAAAATATTTTGACATGAAATAAGCTATGTTGCAGTATACTTAGCTTTAGCTGGGTCCAAGAAAAACAAAACCAGTACCAGTTGAAATGAAGGCACATGACAAAATCAGCATTAAGCCTGGATTTTGTTACAGGAAAACAGAAGTGTACAGTGTGTTGTTTTCAGAGGATAAGTGAAAGATATAGAAGGATAAATGTAACAGGAACAGTGTGATAATGTAACATATTACTGTTTGCTTTAGACACAGCAAAGAAACTTTTTAGTGTGTAGAAAAACATTTTAATGAGAATTTATTCTGATAAACTAGTTTTAACAAATAGGAACACAACCTCCATGTGTTAACTGGAGATGATTTGAGATTCTGTGATAAGATTTATTAGAGCTGCATTAAATGGTTTCTGTTAAATGTGGACTGTAAAAATAATCTTCCATTTTTTGGCATAGTAGTATGGACTTTCTGGCTATAATTCAGGTAAACAAATATTCTCTATGTGGAGTCATATTGAAAAATATTTTTTTTATTGTGTTGGAATAAAGAAGTCTGTGTATCTAGGACTCCTCAGAATAAGGGAAAAAAGGGGGCCTTGCCCCATCATAAATGCACCCGCTATTTTGGAAACTACCACATCACAGTAAATGCTGTGGGCTTGATTCTTAAATATAGGTATTTAAGCTTCACCTTTTTAATCAAAAATACTATGTACAGCATCTAGGTTTATCATGAAGGTCTCCTATCCAAATATTGACCAGAACGTAATCTGTTTAGCTTCTAAAAACTACTAGATGCATAACATGAAATCATACAGCTGCAGATATCAAGACATAAGATTTGCCTCTATTACTATAGAGACTGCAATTATTTTTTGTATATCTGAATGAAAATTATGGAAATAAAGGACAAACAGGGATTTCTCATCAGTCACTATATATTAGTTTCCTTAATATAATTAAACATTTATATTAAAGTTTAGTGATTAAACCATTAGCCCTGAAAAGCAGTGTGGTGTGGAAGAATTAGGAATTAGCACAGAGCTGGGAGTCAGGAAGGCCTGAATTTTAGTAATGGCTTTGCCACTAACTTCCTGTCTATCCTTGGTCAAATCCCCTTATCTTTTAGCCCCATCTGTAAAATGAGGATAATTGGCTGAATGAAGCAAAGCCTTACATTCAACTTGAAGACATTTTATCTGTGCAGAATAATGGCGAATCGGGCCCTCTGGCTTTAACTGAGGGCTCTGGATTTCTTCCACTGCCTTGACTGAAAGGACACAATTCTTCCACCCTTTTTGAGTTGGATCCATTGGGTGAAATCCTGGCCCCATTGAAGTCAGTTGCAAAACTCCCTTTGAATTGAATACAGCCATTGATTTCAGTGGAGGAATAAGTTACTACTCAGTGGCAGTAAGAGTGGCAGATTTGGACCCAAAGGGCTATTCTTTCTCTCATTCACCTACACAGAAGTTGTAGAGTTGGCATGAGTCATTGCCCCTCACTGGATCTGAATTCAGCCTGAGAATATAAGAACAGCTTTACTGGGTTAGACCAATAGCCCATCTAGCCCAGTATCCTGTCTGACAGTGCCCAGTGCCAGGTGCTTCTGCGGGAACAAACAGAACAGGGGAATTTTGAGTGATCCTTCACCTGTTGCCCAGTTCCAGCTTCTGACAGTTTGAGTTTCAGGGACACCTGGAGCATGGGGTTGCATCCCTGGCCATTTTGGCTAATAGCCATTGATGGACCTGTCCTCCATGAACTTATCTAATTCTTTTTTTTAACACAGTTTTACTTTAGGCCTTTACAGCATCACCTCTCAATGAGTTCCACAGCTCAATTGTTTATGTGAAGAAGTATTTCCTTTTGTTTGTTTTAAATTTGCTGCGTATTAATTTTATTGAGTGACTCACTACTTCTTGTGTTCTGTGAAGGGGTAAATAAACAGCTTCCCTATTCACTTTCTCCATACCACTCATGATTTTACTTGACCTCTATAATAGTACACCTTTGTTGTCCCTTTTCTAAGATGAACAGTCCCAGTCTTTTTAATCTCTCCTTGTACGGAATCTGTTCCATACCACTAATCATTTTTGTTGCCCTTCTCTGCACCTTTTCAAACTCTAATGTATCTCTTTCTGAGATGAGGTGACCAGATCTACATGCAGTATTCAAGGTGTAGGCGTACCATGGATTTATATAGCAGCATTCTGGTATTTTCTGTCTTATCTATCACTTTCCTAATGGTTCCAAACATTGTTAGCTTTCTTAACTACTGCTGCATGTTGAACAGATGTCTTTAGAGAACTATCCACAATGACTCCATCATTTTGTATATATATTTGGGATTGTTTTCCAATATGCATTATTTTGCATTATCGATATTGAATTTCATCTGCCATTTTGTTGCCCAGTCACCCAGTTTTGTGAGATCTTTTTGTAACTCTTAGCAGTCCGCTTTCAACTTAACTAGCTTGAGTAATTTTGTATCAACTGTAAATTTTGCCATTTCACTGTTCATTCCCATTTGCCAGATCATTAATAATATGTTGATCAGCACAGGTCCCAATACAGAACCTTGTGGGACGCTATTTACTCTCTCCATTGTGGCCACTGATTCCTACCCTTTGTTTCCTATCCTTTAACCAGTAATTATCCAGGAGAGGACTTGCTCTCTTATCCCACGCCTGCTAGTTTGCTTAAGAGCCTTTGGTGTGGGTCCTTGTCAAAGGCTTTCTGAAAGTCCAAGTACACTATATCCTCTGCATCACCCATGTTTACATTCTTGTTGACACATTCAAAGAATTCTAATAGATTGAGCACAATTTCCATTTACAAAATGGAATATTGACTGTCCCCCAACTCACTGAGTTCCTCTATATGTCTGATTTTTGTGCTTTACTATAATTTCAATCAATTTGCCTAGTACTGAAGTTAGGCTTATCAACCCGTAATAGACAGAAGTGCGTCTGGTGCCATTTTAAAAAATACTCTACCCTCCAGTCCTCTAGTGCAGAGGCTGATTTAAGTGATAGGTCACATAGCATGGTCAGTAGTTCTGCAATTTCATATTTGAGCTCTGGCAGAACTTTTTGGTGACTACCATCTGGTCCTAGTGATTTATTACTTTTAACTTATGAATTTGTTCCAAAGTCTCCTCAACTAACACCTCAATCTGGGACAGTTCCTGAGGCTTGGTATGGGAATCTCCCTTCCATCATCTTCAATGAAGACCAATGCAAAGAATTCATTTAGCTTCTTTGCAACAGCCTTATCTTCCTTACATGGTCCTTTAGCACCTTGTCTTCCTTGAGTGGTCCAGGAGCCCCACTGCCTGTTTGGCAGGCTTCTTACTTCTGGTGTACTTTAAAAAAAAAAAATATTCTCTCAGTGTTGGTGTCCTTAGCTATTTGTTCTTCAAATTCTTTCTTGGTCTGCCTTATTATACTTTTACATGTGACTTGTCAGAGTTTATGCTCCTTTCTATTTTCTTCCAACTTTTAAAGGATGCCTTTTTGCTTTTCATCACCTCTTTTACTCTGTTCAGCCATGGTGGAATTTTTAATACCAGTGGTTCAATCACTTTCTCCCATACTGCCTGAGGTCGGCACCTCGCCATCATTTACCATTCTCTGTACTTATTTGAGAAAGCTACATGTGGCGGGTTGATTTTGCAATGGCGGCTGCTGCTGCTTCATTGATTTTGTGTGTGTGTGTGTGTGTGGGGGGGGGTGTTTTAACAGACATCATGATCAGCTTTCTGCCTGTATTTTGAATTTTATTACTTTACTTACTTTTGATATGATCCAATGGGTTTTTACAACTGCTTATTCTGCTGAGATTTGGGTTGTTCTCATGCTCATACAATGGTGCTCGGAGTCTTTTTCCAAGTTAGTCTCCTATTATGGGGCCTTCTCCTCTCTTCTCTCTTCTCATCCTGTGCCTGTAGCTGTGCATTAGAACAGTGGTGCTATCAACACAGAAAATCTAGGACTGGAAATTAGTTTGTCACTATCCATTCCATATTTATGTACCAATATTAACAACTTAGTTGAAATCCAGATTTGATTTTGTTTCGGGTGTGTTCCAATGTCATTTGACTTTTCTTGAATGAAGTTATTTTTGATCAAACTGCTTTGAATTACATAGTCATGTGCCTTGATGGTGTGTCAGAAAGCTTTTTCTTCCTTTTTACATCCCAACATGACTGCTACTCTGAAACCTGTACATCCCCTTTGCCTCGAACATCCAGTTTACACATAATACTGTTGGTGGTGGTGTTTTTTTGGGAAGCAAACACAATGGGCTAAGTGCTTTCCAAACATAAAAAATTTACAGTTCCTTGGCTATTTTAATAGTGTCCTTGAAGGTTTAGCTCAATCTATATCCTTTTATTTGCAATCTGTCCACGAACATGTGGCCTGTTTGTTTAGTGCTGCTTGTGTTTTTCCAATTGACTCTACTATTTAAGTATTCCACTGGCTGCTGTGTTTATATCTTCTAGTTAAGGTTTACCCAAGTATTCGGGGCTCTGAATCCCGGAACACCTTCCAGTTTGTGAGATTTGATTCTATATACACATCCACTTGCAGTTTCTGGTTCATATTTAGTGTCTCCTTTTCTGTCATTTGTGAATTCCAAATACTGGGCTCTCATCACTGTTCTCCCAGTTTGGAGCTGTGTACCTGGTAGGTTCTGAGTTGTTGAATGGTTACATCAATTCAGAACAAAGATGACAATTCTTCTTCTTCTGAATTTCTATTAATGCTGTAATTTTATACCACTCTATGTACTATGGACAGTGCTTTTCTGTATTAAACAGTGCACTTTTAAATTCACAGCAAAGCCACACTTTAAAAGGGATATGTAATAGTAACAACAAAAACAATATTTTGCATTTCTTTAGGGCCTTCAATCTGAAATTCTCAAATTACTTTACAAATACCTGTAGACCAGGTATTAGTAATATATTATCCTTTTAATGGGGATTATGTGTCACAGAAACTAGTAGAAATTGTTATAATTATTAAAGTATTGCTGCTTCTTAGGATAGCTCTCCTAAACCTTTATTGCTTTCTGTTTCCATGTGCCTTTTTGAGTCTTCTTTTACAACAGTCATACATGTAGCTGGGCCTTACACTACCTGAGTCTGCTGGGAATAAGTTTTCAGACTGGATTTTTGTTTTTGAATTGTGTGTGTGGTGTGTGTGTGTGTGTAAACATGTTGGCTCAGAAAATAGTGTAGTGCTTATATAGTGTAATCTTGTGAGGTGAGAAGCTGTAACAGCATTGCTGGGGTGGAAGTTATACTTGATAGTTTCATCATGTTCATGGAGAGGAAAGAATCCTTTAAAGTTGAGCTTATTGGACCTTATCAAGTGGATAATGTTCTCTAGTGCCCTTTCCTGACATCTGAGATGAAACTGATTAGTAAACTGCAGCCAGTCCCTTCTTTTTATAAGGCAAAGTCCCACTTTTTCCTCCTCAGTTGCAAGTGACTTGAATACAGTGGAACCAGTTTAGGCCTCTTGTTTGGAGGGCAGGTTTTGGGAAGCCCTCCTATTGAGAGTATGTAGGAGGCAGAGGATCTGAGACTATGGAGATCCACTTGCAGCTTCACCCCCTGCTCCTAACAGAGATGAAGAATGGTGTAGTGGTTAGGGTGGTAACCTGGTACTTGAGAGACCTGGGTTCAATTTCCTGTGTGACCTTGGGTAAGTCATTTTTCTGTTAATTTACACTTGTGTAAAATAGTGCTAATAGCTCTTCCCTTCCTCCCAGGGAGAGGATAAATACATTAAAGATTATGAGGTAGTGGGGCAATATAAGTACCCTAGATAGAGTAGCATGTCAAGGTCAGAGGCTACTGCAGCACTGAGGTCTTAGACGTGGATACAAATCATCTATGCAGCATGGAGGGGAAGATTACTTCCTAGTGCACAGCATAGTCACTGGGATGAGGATTGGGACCATTGTGAGGAGGTCATATCACTGGGAAACATATGAGAGGAAGCTACTAATTAATGTCCTCTTTCTGTCTCTTTAGTTCAGGATCATGTGCAGGGCCAAGGGAAGGACCCTGGGACATTAGAATGCACTAGGCATCCTTTCCTCATTTATATATATCCTTTTCCTTTTCTCTCTGTCTCTCTCTCCCCATCCATTATGCTCTTTGCCTCTTCTCTTCACCAGACAACATTAAAAATCAATGACCCTTCACTTGATGAAGCTCTTTTTTAAAAAAACAAAACAAAAATTAAAAAGCTTTGAGGATCACCTTGTGCATGGCAGTGTGCTTCCTCGCTGCTCACCACTGTGCTGGAAGGGCTGCTAATTCTGTTTCCATGATGCCGCTGACAGGCCAGTTGTGCAGGCTGGCTTTGATCTAGCTTTTACATTCATTTACCATAATATGAGTTGGCTTTATTGAACCAATTAAAATTACAGTCCTTCCTTATTATCTCCATAGAGTACAGCGGAGATGCAGTGAATTTCAGTAAATGATTTCATTTGTGCGAGTTTATAGATCCTTATTTTACATATCCAACTTGGTTTTTATAAGGTGCAATTTAATATTGACCCTACATGTCACTTGTGTAATAAATGTTTTAGGGTCAAGGATTAAAAGCTTTAGTCAGAGATATGTCACGTTACATAAAGCTCTGTTCGTAATGTTGGTTGCAAATGGTTTTTAATTGCTCAAATTTACAATGAAGTCTAGTCTCCTTTTTTTGTCTTTTGTAATCTCTTGGACACTTTTTTTTTTTTACTGTAGGAGAACAGGTGCTTTGCTGTATATTCTCTTGCCAGAAGTGCATCCCAAAAATACATTTGGAAAGGGTTTAACTGAACATGAACTTAGGGAGTGTGATCCTTCTCCTACGCATGTCAGTGGCAAAACTCTCAATGTCATACCAGCAGCTGATTTGTAATTACAGATTTTAAATAGGAGTATAATTTCCTTTGGTTTGTTTGTATTGCACAGAAAGAAGTACATGCTTATCATATTGTCTGTGTGCATTTTTAAAACCACTTTTAGTCAAAGAACCAGACTCAGACTTAGTTAACATGAATTGGCTGGATTCATAAAACATGGTGAGCTAACTACCTTGAAACTGTCTTTTCCTTTGAGTGCTCTAAATAACATTTCTTGGTGCCTTAAAACTACTGTCTTCTGTCGGTCTACCCAAACCTTGTCTTCTCTTTACGTATTGGTAAGCCTTTCTGAAATGCTCATCAGTCACTACAGTATGTCCACATACAATTCTCGTCTTTGACGGGTGGTGCCTCTCTGCCCTAGACTTTTTCTCCTCACCATGCTATAGATCTCGGCAACCATTGTACTTTATGGCAGTAGGGCACTCTGTACTTAGTCAATTTATATATGAAGGATTGTGTGGGGGGCGGTCATTATAGCCCTGTGGCCAAGTGCAAATAATCGCCCTCTTCCTCAGGACAGTATGACCTAATGGTCAGAGTCCATACCACCGCCCTTCAGTACAGGACAGTAGGGCCCAGTGGCCAGCGTCCATGGGCCTGCCCCTAGATTCAGGGTAGTATGGCTTAACAACCAGAATCAACAGGACTGTCCTTCAATGCAGGGTGGGATGGCCCAGTGGCCAGAATCAGCAGGCTGTCCTTGGCTTCAGGCAGTATGGTTTAGTGACCAGAGTCCATAGGTTTGCCCTTATATGCAGGGCGGTGTGGCCTAGTAGCCAGAGTCAGTAGAGATGCCCAATGTGTTCAGCCACAACAAAAGATTTCAAAGAGCAATAAAATACTTCTGGGGGAATTCTGCACCAAAAATTTTGCGCACAATATTTTAAAATTCTGTATATTTTGTTTGTGAAAATAACACAATATAATCATGCCATTTTCAATTATTTTGGTAATTTATTTCAAAATACCTCTCAGCAAATACATTTGTAACAATACAGATGACAAAAAAGATTCAGGAAATGTTTTTTGACAAATAGATTCCTTGGTAGGCCTATCAATACAGAACTCTGAGTAATAATTCATTGAAACTACAAAATAGAAACATATTTCCTGCACCCCTCAGAAGCAGTGCACAGGCATGGGGGAGTCAGGGGTAACAGAGGCGCGGCGGGAGAGGGAATTTAATTTCTGGGAAGGAACCTGGGTGTGAACCTGGAGGGTTGTAGGGTGTGGGTGGAAGAAGTATGGAACAGGGTTTTTTGAGGGGGCAGGGGATTGCTAGGGAGCGTCCCCCGTGCAGACCCTGGCTGACCCCCAGTCCTGAGTTAGGCTCTAAGCTGTCCCAGTCCTGATATAAATTAGGTTGCTTCAGCCCATGCTGACTGGCTGCCTCCCTCCCTCCCCCAAATCTGCCCATCATGGACAGCTAGAGTACAGGGTGTTCTGGCTATGCCTCCTACGTGCCCCTTCACACCCCTCACACTGCAAACTATAGGGTTCTGGTATAAGAACCCTTTACTTTGCACCCACTGGGGATTCTCCCACTCCAGTGTAACCCCCTAAGAGGTGATCTGGCTGCTTTCTGAGTGGTGCAGACAATCTGCCCTGAGGCGTCTTACTCTGTGTTCTGTTATTGGACCTGTACATCTTTAATCCTATAATAAAAATGTCATATGCTAATTAATTCCAAGAAGATTACATAAGTGAATTGTATACTGCCTTTTCATCTAAGTTGTATGAAAACTGGACTTTTGGGTAGGATGTCTCAAGTCAAAAGAGATTATAGTGTGTTTTTCATTTGAAATAATTGTATTTATTGAATTTATTTCAGCCCTGTACGTTTGTTTTTTCAGTTATTTGAAAGCCTTCTGTAATTCACTGAAAATACATCTCCATTTGTTGGTCAATCAGCAGTTGCTAAAATACATGGGGAGAGAAAAAGATTGTGTCAATGCATGTTGCAAAAACCTAGGAGGATTCTAGCTCTCTTAAAAAAATTTTTTACCCAAAGACAAAAGTTTACATTTATGAGTGACTAAACTAATCCAGTCTGTGTTTGTTTCATTAGAGGCTGGAATAATTCAAGC
The DNA here is from genome assembly GCF_965152275.1 of Natator depressus. Lineage (NCBI taxonomy): Eukaryota > Metazoa > Chordata > Testudines > Cheloniidae > Natator > Natator depressus. The sequence continues at coordinate 82,548,458 of NC_134234.1, forward strand.
TGGATGTCTGCTTCATTTTGCTGAGGGCATTTCAGGAAATTGGTGCATACTAGCTGCCTGCAACAGTCAAATCACTGGAAAGACTCCATTAACTTGAATTGGTATAGGATCATGCCCCAAATCCTAAGAGCCATAAAGGGAATTCTGCAAGCAATGCATCTTCTTCAAAACATAGTCTATATGTGATGTCTTATGCTCAGGCACCTCAATCCTAACCTGTCCCATCCTTTCCTCTTCTCCCTACTCTCATCACTGCTCTTTTTTCTTTCTGTCTTTACTGTTTTACCTCTACAAAGATAAACTTCCATCTAGCAACCCTTAGATTCCAGGCCATAATTAAAGAAATCCTGTATAAAAAAAGTAAAATCTGAATCATTGCTATTTTATTATAAATACTGCGTTGCACAAGTACTGGTTATCACTGTTTGTATCTAGTCTTCTGTTGATGTGACATCACATATCTGTAACCAACAACTGCAGTTCTTTGTTCTTCTTGATGGTCATTTAGGAGCTGCAGCATGGTTCCAATGGGAGTATAACCTACAGGTTTTATGCTTCAACATTTGACTTTGTTTGGCCCAAACAAAGGGACAGAATCAGTGGGGAGGACACGTGGATTTTAGTTGGAATACTCTGTACATGTGCTGCAGAGGACAGGGCAGGAAACTCAGCTAGAAGAGCCCAGAAACATCCTGATTAGAATGTGGCAGTTACTAGACATGCTCAACAGCAGTTTCTGAACCTTTACAGGAAGTTTTCTTTGGGGGCAATCTGCCTGGCAGATCACACCCTAGTCACCCTCTGGGCTGAGCCAATTGGAGCACAAGGGAGGAAAAGTTATAAATATAGGAGTTAAAGACAGTCCTGTGGACTCAACAGCTGATTGACTTAGGACCAAGAGATATGTCTGCTGTGAGGACCGGTTCCCAAACCCTATATCACTTTGGATACAGGTGAATGCTATTCCAGTTTTACTTACAGGGAAGCCCTCCATTAGGCGAATGTTTGGTCCACCGTGTTATGTTCAGTGGCCCTAAAGGGAGAACTGGGAGGAGGGCATTTGTTACTCACACACACACCACAGATCTTATGGAATTTACATTTAGCTATCATCTGACTGCTCTAAACTGGGATTATGTCTATGTTAAAGAGAATGGGGCAGAGCTCAGAGATGGGAGGGGTTGGAAATTCTTGCCTAATTTAGCTGGGCATATGAGGGAAAGAGACTGCCCCATAGAGTAAAAAGCCTTAGGGAGATTCAGAGAATGGATCTTTTGTATAGTGATCGCACTCTGTGTACCCCTTTGGATACAGGCTACAGACTTAAATGTCACCACCAACTGCGGTCTCGTCAGCTATTAACCCAAGAGCTAGAATGTTTCTGGCTGTGGAGATTCCCAGACTGTTGTTGTGGGGTTTTTTTGGTGTTTTTGCGGGTAGGATTCTGAAGTATTTGAAAGGACTGAGGTGCTGCCATTCTCCTCAAGTATTAAAGAGTCCAGGTGATACATCTGTAGCTTACAAATATACTATAAAGACTGAAAAATCATCTCTGAGAGAAGATCAGAGTGGAATGTGTTTTGATCTGTGTGCGCTAAAGTCTAGAATGTTATGTCAACACTTTATAGTTGACTGTGTGTAACAGAAATGAAACACCAGTGTATTTACTAATAGTTTTTGTTTAAAAGTTTCTCATAGTATTCCAAATGCTATTTGCAATGTTTTCTGTGTGCATTAAATGTTTGTTTTACTAAGGAAGTATATGGTACTCTCGCTCTTTGAAGTAGACTGAAAACTATTAATATCTATTTTTCAGGGTTTTACACAAAATAACCCCGACGTTTAACTCTGTATAATGGTTTCTGAAAAGTCTTGAAAAGACCGAATTCTGGCCTGGATTTCAGCAAAAAGTTCAGTTGAAGTTCAGGAAAAAGCGAAGTGTAGTAGTTTTATATAATGTTGTTAGCATTCCTCTGCCCTGTTACAAGAACATTTCTCACTGATTTCAGTGAGAGTGGGAGCAAGTCCTGTATTGTTTTCCTTGTGGAAAAGTCAGTAACATTGTTTGAATCCCCCGCCCCACCCCCACCCCCATCTTTATTTACACTGCCAAGAAAAAAATATTTTATTTCAAACAGGAACAAACTGCTTCCAGTTGCCAAGACTGCATCCAGAAAGCTAATGCTGAAATACTTGCAAATACCTTTGCAGCAATTATAATTTACCAGACTATGGTCCTTCTTTTGTAGAATACATCAGGATGGGCCCAGGCCTGCTTCCATTGTAGTCATTTGTAGATTTGAATGAGAGTAGGATCAGGCCTTGTACAAACAAATGAAATTATGAAAGGCTCCAATTATTATTAGAGAGGAATTTCAAATATTATAGCTCTTATTAAAATTAGAAAGAGGTCACTGAAGTAGATGAGGGAGTGTAGGTAATACTATGGTCAAAGGAGAAGACTGGGAATCAGGGTGCTTGAATTCTGGGCATGTCTTTTAGTTTGCCCATTGATAAAGTGTGCCTCATATGTACTGCAGTTGCCTCACAGTAAGTTATAGGATTTTCTTTGCTTCATATGTTCCATGTTGTGCACTTGCAGTGCCCCAGAAGATGGCAGAGAGCTCATGCTAATGAACTCCCATCTCCCCCTACTGACTCTGGGTGGGTTCTGTTTTACATGAAGAGGGATTGCTGAGACCTCTGGAGCTGCAATAATCTGCATAGGGCAATTGGGGTAGTGGGGATATAAGGGTCTTGGGATGGGGAAAGCTCATTCTAAGTCCCCAGCTAAACTAGTGCCTTTTGGGGGTTGCATTTCAAAAGAGTCTTGAGGGGTTATTCCTACCCCTTCACTGATTTGTCTGTCATTTCCAGCTGACAGCTGAGTTTTTCAACCGAGCAGGGTTGCCATAGACAGGCTCCCTGGTCCCTTCTGAGAAGGCCTCTACAATCAGAAATGGAGTAGCATTCTATGAGTGAAGAGCTTGGCTGGGTGACTGAATTCTAGCTGGGCTGCAGGCCTGCTGATCACCAGGGACAGGAGATGGCCCGTTTGAGTTCAATGGGAGTTTTGCACAAGTAAGGACTGAGTAAACAATGAATAAGCTATTGAGAGTTGGTGCATGCTGACTGTTGCCTATAACTCTGACTCCATATCACTGGGTCTGCATTCCCCTAATACAGAAACTCGCAGTAGGGGTTCAGGAAAAAGATCTTTCAGTGGGGACATACCAATGTGTAACTTACACCAACATCTATGTCACTTCTGAACTTGGCTCATTGTAATAATTACCTAAACAGCAAGACATCATGTGTAGATTATTCTGTTTATGCTAATGTGCATCCTACATTACGAAATAATGTGGAATAGAAATAGTAAGAAAACAGGCACTTTCGACTTTGGTTGAATATCAAGAACATGATGCATCAGCAGTATAAAATTGCTGTTTAGATTACAGGACTGTCTTTCAAGGTTGTGAAATACTTGTGTATATCAGCAGCTGGAAAATAACTCCAGATGCTTCCGCACTATTTACATCATCTGTTCATCTTATTAAGCAAGCTATTCCACTGTTTTTCTTTGTTACTGGACCCTTTTCAGCATAGAAGGTGATCTTGCTATTGTCATTGAGGCAACAGTATCAAGAGCCTTAGACACATTTTCTTAAGTCAGAAGAGTTACATGTTTCCAAACACAAAAGAAACCATATACAGTACATTTAAAATGGAAAGGACAAAAGTAAGCTCTCCAAAAGAAATCATGGTATATGCCTCTTCTGTAACAAGTCTGTTTAGTCCCCATATACGTGATGGATTCCCTGCCTCTGTAACAGGATGAAAATACTCTGAGAATTAACTGGCTGTTTTCTCTATATCCAGGGAGAGTCCTCAGTAATATGAGAGGCAGCACCCAAAAGACAAAGACATTAGTGTATCATAGCCACCTACACCACATTAACAAATGGCTTTATTCTGCTGGAACCACCAACCAAGTGGTTTTACTGAAATGGTGAAATGAACCCACTTGGATTCCCTTCTCTTTAAGTCCTCCCCTTCATTCTATATTCAAAATCCTCTCTACCCTATTACAATCTGTACTAGCCCTTTGTATCAGACTAGCAAGACAGAGGTACCAAGCCAGCAACTTTAGAAAGGGTTGTGTTTGCCTTGGCTTCTGCCAAGCATGCTAAAATTGCTGAGTTATTGACCTCTGTGGCAGAGCACCTCCACATCAGGGGCCTCAGCGCTTCCCCCTCTGACAGTGAGGACCTAGAGTAAGTCAGCTCCACTCCAGATGGTGTTTGTTCTTCCACTTGGGGGTTTATTTCCCAATACTTTTCTGGCAGGCCTCAGGGCCGGCCCAAGAAGTGCCCCATCTCCGAACAAAAAGAGAAACCGGTTCTAACACAAAATGAAAAGGAATAGGTTTTCCTACTCTCCCCTCCCCGTGAGTGTGGTGTTATTGGCACTGGGGTGCCAGTCCTTCCTCTAAACAGGCAGTGTATTATGTAACTTCCCCAGTAGGGATGGGAGTAACCATCCACCCTGGAGCAGCCTTTCTTTCTGCTGCAGCAGCTTGTGTCTCCTTCCTTCTCTCTCACCAGAGGTGGACTCTTAAAGGTCTCAGGCAGCCCTTAATGGGATTCAGGTGTCCCTAGTTTACCTGAGGTAACCGCTTTTCAGTTTATAGGGAAAAGGGCCTTTATCATTCCAGGATGAATATACCTACCTCCTACCACTCTTACAGCTGTCCAGCCTGACTTTGTCACACCTCACAGAAACCTGAATCTTCAAGCCAGCCAAGCAGGCTGGAAGTGCTAATCTAATCACCTCACAAAGGCCTGTGTTTTGGTATCAACCAAACAAGCTATAGCTGTTGAGTCAGTAACCTCAGAAAACATTGTGCTTTCACCTCAGACAACCAAGCTAGAGATGCTGAGCTGGGAACTTTAAAGTGTTTTTGACATTGGTTCAATAAATTACCATTGAGCCAGGGAGCTCCCAGAGGTGTGTGACTTACCACCAGTCCAGCATGCTACAGTTGCTGAGCAATGTCTAAAGTAAACTCTAAAATCAGGGGAAGTGCTCAGCCTCCTCTCCTTCATCTGGATTTGGGAGAGCTCAGAGCTCCCCCTCATCCTTCCTCTTCACTGGCTCATGAAATGAGGACTCATTAGGTGGGAAAATGTGAGAGTTATGTGGTTCCAGGCTTCCTACCAGCAGTTGAGGAAGAAGAATTGTACAAGCTGGACATCCCATATCTCCCTCCTCGTTTTTTCTACTGTCTTCTTGTTGGTTCCCCTGCCTCTCCAGAGGAGATTGTGAGAGAAAGAGGCAGAATCTGGCACTCCAGATCTCCCTTACCTCCAGTACAAGGGGAGACTCCATCACCAGCTGCCTCTTTCCTTAGCCAGAATCCAGGAGAAACAGAAAGGCCCTGTCAGTTCCTTCCATAATGGGAAGGATGGCTAGGAATATAGGGATGTTCCCCATATGTGGCTCCAGCTTCTGTGCAAGTATACACAGGCTTGTTTGAGGTGTTTTGTGTGGGTTGGGGCTGTGTGAGAACATGAACTTTGATACATCAGTTCCTTTGTCCCTATCATTCCTGTTCCCATGTCATGTCCTGTGACACACTGTCACTTTTCTGTATAACATTGACCCACATGGTGATAAACAACAGCTGAAACTGGTGGGTCCCTCTTCCTATTTTGCTCTCCTCTACTGGATTGTTTTATGTCTTGTTGTACAAGGATTTACATGTGCAACTTCAACACAAAACTATATGGATTCTAAGTAGAAAGTGAAGGCTGAACTGGACCTGGCACCTGCTAAACACAAACTAAAGTGTGATTATGCTGAGATGAAGAAGGTAGGACTGGTGAAGGAGAGGATGCAGGGGCTTCTTAATCATAATAATAGTTTACATCCATTGTCCAAACATTTATGATTATTGTAGCATGTAGCGACTCAGCTGACATCATTGTACTAGGTAAATCACAAACACTTAGAGACATTTCTTGCTCTGAAATTTTACAGTCTAAATAGAAAAGACAAAGGATGGGAGAAAGAAGATACTATTATCCTCAGATGTGAGTTTGCGGCATAATGAGGTGAAATGTTTTACACAAGGTAAGTCTCCTTACTACTCTCATGGGTACCAGTCCAGTGCCTTAACCACAAGAACATTCTTCCTCTCTAATAGGACTGGCCAAAGCTCAAAACATTATGCTGGTTGCTGTTGTTTTTGAAATTTGAAAAAAATTCAACTAGCTCTACTAAATAACCATTTATTATTAAACCTATTTTACAGATTGGGAAAAACTGAGCAGAAAAGTGAAGTCACTTGCCTAAGGCTACATAGCAGAATAAGTGGGAGAACGAGGATTAGAACTCAGGAACATCTGACTCTGAAGTTTGTGCTTATTCTCCTAGATGACAGTGCTTTCCGAAATAAATTAATTTCATGCTAGAAGCATTGTAGAGCCAGGTTGGGTTTTTTATTGAGATAAGTACTATTGTTGTGGTTTTCATCCGCAGTGTCATCATTTTGAATTTCCTGTGCCACATGATGTATCATCCTGTACTGTGATGCCATTGGACCATTATGCAAAACCACAGACAAACAAAAAAAACAATCCAACAACCAAAAATCACTTTAGAAACATAGAATTTTAAGTACTGATATGAAAACACGATGGTAAACAAGTTTTAGATCATGATGATAAATTATTCCGTTCTCCTTATTTATTCCAAAGATAAGTTAAAATAAGTAATTTAACTTCCCTTATGGAACTTGAGAGAGAAACACTGACAAACACTCCATTCATATTGTTTACAGATTTACACTGCATTTCACTAACAAAACTAGATGCCTTCCTTTTCTTAAAAAGGAAAGATAACATAAGTATAAATTCTACCTTCTCAGTCCTTTATACAATTCAATAGACATATATTGAAAACAAATTCTAAAAGGCTTCTTTGTAGACATCTGTAATTTGGAAAATTACATTTATTTCTGTTTAGGATCAGTGACCTATCTAGAAGGCACAGCAAAAAAGATAACTAAATATGTGTCTTGAAAGAAAATGAGGAGAACAGGAAAAAAATAATATGGTAAGCATCCTTGCCAAAATATAGTCCTGTAGTAAAGCTCTTGATTGATTCATGACACAGTAAAAGAGCTACTTACAGAATGTTTTATATTGTTATTACATTCTGATACAAGTTCTCCTTTGCCCATGTTTGGTCAAAGAGGCAAGTTTCTAAGAATTCCTCGACATTCTAGACTTATTGCTTTACAGCAGAGTGCCAAGTTGTTGAGTACACAAGGCCACTCATGGCAAAGAATTTGTCTCAGTATTTAGCATGAGTTTCTCAAAAGAAACACAAAGACAACTACATTAGTAGATACGTGGCAGGTTTTTATTTTTCTCTCTTTCAGTGAGTGGAAGTGGCGTGTGAAAGCAAAAGGTCTTGGGAATTAAAATGAAAAATCATCTTGAAAACCAGAACCGCGGAGCAAATTTCTATATACAGAGACCTCTATAATTAGATTTGGGTGACCAAGTGAGGGAGTCTTCAAAAATAATGATTTGAAAGTCCATAGTTGAGAACTTTGTGGCCTACCTCTATCTCTGTAGTCACTGAGTACTATCAAGCTGTCTTTCATCATTTCTAGGAGTGGCATCCTTGAAAGAAGAAATGTTGGGAATGATGGGGTTTCAGTAGGTTATCAGTATTAGAAGCTGAGATGACCTCATCCTCCAAGCTTTTCTTTAAAAATGTGACTCCTCTGAGAATAACATCCACAAATCTGGGTCTCACCAGCCTAGAGTGCCCATGAGATAGTACACTGGAGATAATTACTGATTATTATAATTTTATTTATATTGTAATATGCCTCATGGCCCCAAACAAGATAGGGGGCCACATTGTAATAAGTGCTCTAAAACACATAGGAATAAGTTAATAGAAGCAAGGGACTAACAAAAGAAAAGCAAAGTCAGGGGTAGTCTTTCCATTGACTTCCGTGGGCTTTGGATCAGGCCCAGAAAGTAGAGGGAAGCTAGTGGAGGAGGGGACTGGGCGGGAGAGGGACTGGAGGATGAAGGGGCAAACAGCGGAATGAAGACTATCCAGGGCTGAAAGGAATAGTCTGTTGACTTTCCTTGTGACATTCAGGATGGGTTGTGAGGAGCTGGCTGCGGGACCTTAGCTGAACATCCCCCATCCCTGCTCTGCATCCCCAGCTCCTCCATAGGGAGCCTGGATACTGTCTCTGTTTTGGGGAGCCTGGGGATTTTCTTCTACTCTGAACCCAAATGTGTGGGGAAGGAGGATGCCACTAGCAGCTTAATGTCTCTGCTTATTTCTGGGGAGAGTAGGAGAGCGGACAGTCCACTGTGGGTAATGGTTACTTCATCCTGGGCCAATCTCTTTTTGTGGCTTCTACCAAAATTGCGCAGGCCAGGAATTACCCAGAGATGTCCTGCCAGCATTGCAACTAGAACTGTTCTCCCTCAGCTGGCAATGTATGCGACATTCCCTCCTTCCTCTAACCCCCCGTCCCCACCAAAAATTACATACTCTCCACCAAAATCCATCAGTCATTTCACTTCCACCCCTGGTCCTGTACCACCATGCTTTGTGCTCCCCAGCACCTTATGGAGCGCAGCCATTTTTTCCATAAGAGAGCTCTTAACAGTATCAGACTCATCTTTCTGCTGTTCTGCCCATCCTGGTCTCTTCAACTCCAGGACCTTGAACCCCTTGGAGCCATTGCAAAGGGGCTTCCATAAGGCCAAGGCAAGAGAGGTGGAACTATCCTCTTCCACAGACGCTGGATACTTTCCATGCAGATGCAGAGGGAGTAAGGACTTCAGAATTCAGCCCATACAACACAATCATTTCACTACTAAACACTAGAATAAGACAGTTCTTCTTTGAGAAGTCCTTCTGTGTATTTCACACGTGGAGTATGCATCTGCACCATGCGCCTGAGTCTGGAATTTTTTTGCATTGTCTTTTGGTCTGCACATGCGCCGTAGCTCTCCTCATGCTTCGAACCAAGGGCATAAAGGGTGGTGAGGGCTGATTTCTCTCTGGTTCCTTCTTACCATTGCATGGTCTGAGTTGGAATCTGCAGTGTCCTTAACTCCTTTCTACTGCCTAATTTCTGAAAATATATTGTAAATAGTTTGTTTTAGTATTTTCCTAGGACAGTGTACTTAGTTTTTTTCTCCTTTTTTTTCCCTCTCCAGGCTGGGTAATTTTTCCTCCCCAAGAAGGCTGGGATTCTATGCCGAGGATTCTGGGGTTCAGAAATTGTTTCCTGTCCTCGCTCCTTTTCTGTGTTTGGACCTTGGCCCTACCCCTCCAGTTGATCCCTCCACTTGGCACTATTGGGGGCTGTGGGAACCCTGTGTTAGATACCTGGGATTGGTACAGGGACCAGTTTATGAGGGGATTGTCCACCTGGAAGTTGACTCTCTTCTCCTCTGGGGAGCTATAGAAAGGGTTCCACCTCAATCTCAAGGGAAGGGTTCTACTCCCCTTAATACTTGATCCCCAAAAATAATGGGGGATGAAAGCTGATTCTCATCCTACATTGACTGAACATGTTAATCTGAAAGCAAAAATTCTGCATGATCTCTTTGGCATTAATAATTCCCTCCCTATTGGAGGTCACATGATTCACAGCTCTCAACATGAAAGATGCATACTTTCACATAAACATTCATCCACCCCACAGGAGGTTCCTCAGGTTCCTCTTTGGTCAAGACCATTACTAATTCAGAGTCCTCCCCTTTGTGCTAGCCAAAGCATCCAGAGTCTTTGCAAACAATTTTTCAGTGGTGGCAGCTTGGATGAGAAGAAAGGGCTTTACCATCTTCCCATACCTCAATGATTGGCTTCCTACGGGCAGATCCTATGAAGAAAATCATCAGGCAACCCAATTCCTGCTCAGTCTACTGCCTTCCCTAAGTGTTTGTGTCAACCACAGGAAATCCACATTGACCCTTGTGAGGTCCATAAACTTCACAGGGGTGACATTGGACTCTTCCGCAGCAAGAGCTTACCTGCCTCTTGAGAGGTTCCAGGCCATGGGCACATTCATTCACGAGGTCACTATCAGATCCCTGACTTCAGTCAGAATTTTCTCTGCAGAAACGTGGCCTCATGCACACATGTGACGCCATTTGCCAGGCTCCATCTTCATTCTCTGCAAGCCTGGCTTCTTTGTACTCACCAGAGAGGGGCAACGTTGCCCCTCTTTGGTGAGTACACAGACAAAGTGACAGTTCTATCCAAGGTTTTGGTCTCTCTTCTTGAGTGGACAAAGCTGGAGAAAGTTCAGGTGGGGTTCCCTTTCCTCACACCAACTCCTGAAGCAACAATCATATTACCAAAGCCTCCCTTTTAGGTTGGGGAGCTCATATGGATGATCATATGACACAAGGCATCTGGACCCCTCAGAAGTACAGAATTCATATCAGTTTACTAGAACTCAGGGCAGTCCATTGAGCCTGCAACACCTTCCACCCACTCATCCAATCCTGATATGTCCATAATGTTGGACAGTATAACTCTCTTCTATATAAACAAGCAGGGGGGACAAGATCCCTTCCTCTTTGTATAGAAGCAGTCAGCCTCTGGAATTGATGCATCAGCCATCACATAACCCCTTCAGCAGTACACTTACCAGGATTGCAGAACTCCCTAGCAGACAGTCTCAGCAGATATTTTTCTGCAAACCACGAATTGGAGATTCACGATTCAGGTCTCCACAACGTCTCCACCCAATAGGGAATGCTGTCCTGGAATCTTTTTGCCTTACAGGTGAACAAGAAACTTCCCCTGTACTGCTCCAGAACAGCCCTATGCAAGGGCTCAATGGGAGATACCCTCTTGCCTCCATGGAAAGATCACTTGAGGTATGCCTTCCCTCCCATTCCATTAATACTGCAGGTTCTACAGAAAAGCCATCAAGACAGAAATGGAGTCATTCTTACTGCACTTACTTGACTGAGACAGTTCTGGTTTACAGGTTTACTGAAACTCTCAGCTCAGCCACCTATAAACATCTGCCCATTTCCAGACCTTCTAACACAAAACAAATCTACTTTCAGGCACCCCAGTCTGGAACCACAGCAGCTCAGATCCTGGTATTTGGATGGGCATTGGTATACAGGAGTGCTCATGTTCCAGAATTCATCCTCAACCAAAGCATAAAAGAGTCTATTAGGAGATGCTTTTCAGCTAAATTGAGTGGTTTCTCCCCTTGGGCTCAACAGTGCCAGTTATCTACAGAATCTTCTGGGATCCCTTCTATCCTGGAATATCTACTTACCCTTAAGTCTTTGGGTCTCTTTCATTTCTCTTAAGATGCATTTAGCAGCAATCAGCACTATTCATCCTCCAGTGGATAACTACACAATCTTCACTCATCTTGTTGCAACTAGATTTAGATCGTTTCCACCATTGGTGAAGTTTGCACCCCAGTGGGACCTCAGTTTCATTCTTTTGTCTCTCACCAGACCTCCCTTAAAACCTCTAGCCACATCCTCTATGGCCCATTGGTTTATGGAAGTAGCCTTTCTAATTGCCATAACATCAGGGAGAAGAGGCAGCGAGCAGCAGACACTCATGGCAGACCTGCCATGTACTGACTTCTATAAAGAAAAGGCCTCATTATGCCCCCACTCAAAATGAATCTGTATAAATGTTTCCAAGTTCCACATAAGTCAGACCATCCACTTACCAGTATATTTTTCCTCAACCGCATGGCTTGGATGAAGAGAGGAGACTGCATTCTCTGAATGTCCGAAGGGCACTGGCCTTTTATCTACAAACAGCAAAAAACATTATAAAGACACCTGCACTATTTGTTTCCATAGCAGTGAGATTAAGGGGTCAAGGTGTCTCTATGCAGACTTTCTAAATGATTCTCTGGTTGTATTATCCTTTGGTATCACCTAGCTCACATCCCCCACCCACCCAACCAGAGAGGAGAGGGCTCACTCCACCAGAGCACAGGCAGCCTCTGCTGCATCTCTAGGAGACGTACCTCTACTAGAGATATGTAGGGCAGCTACTTGGAGCTCCTTGCACACCTTCACAAACCATTACGCTTTGGTCCAATCTTCGACTGCAGAAACAGTTGTAGGGACAGCAGTATTACAGTCAGCTATTACTTCTGCACCCTCACAGCCACCTCCTGTTTGACCACTGCTCGTTAATTTCTTACATGTGGAATACACACAGGCACCATCACTGAAGAAATGGGATTATTTACCTATAACTGGAGGTTCTTTGAGATGTGTGGTCCCTGTCTGTATTCCACTACCCACCCTCCGTCCTCTCTGCTGCAGATTATCTGGATTTGTGGTAGAAGTAGGAACTGGAGAGGTGTCAGCCCATACACCCTCAGTTCAGTGTATGAGGAAAGCTTGTTCAGACCAACGGATACTGCTTGCAAAAAAAATTCCAGAGCATGTGTAACCCTTGTGTGGAATACAGATAGGGACCATTCATCTCAAAGAACCTTCTGCTACAGGTGAGTAACCTCCATTTCTTTAAAGAAACAGCTAGTAGCCATATTTCTCATATTCTCCACTTCATGATAAATAGTATGTATAAATCCCAGATGGAGCTTCTTATTACATTCTCTATCATATTTTTATGTAGTATATATCATTAACATACCTGCTTTTTAAAATTAATGTAGTCTGTAGCATGGCTGGGGCTTTTGATACCCTTCAAACTGTCTGCTGTATGTGCTGACATCTTATGTTCTGACTGTCTGAATCTGTTTGTTTTGTACTACAGTGAACTCACAAAGGAATTCTAATAGAGTGGCAAAAGCATGATTTTAAGTCCTGCAAAAATACATTTCAAGTCCAGAACAAAGCTGTAGGCAGGTATATTTTTTTAAAGATAATATAAATATCAGGCACCAAAAATGTAAATAAGTTCAATTTTGGCTTCTCTTCTACTCTCAGCTCAGATGTGTGGGGAGGGATGAAACCACATAGGGCTTGATGTCTCTGCATCAATCAATTAAATAAAGAGCACATATGTTGAAAGTTTATACTTGAGGCCTGATTTTGTTCTCAGATATGTACATCCAGCCTTTGGCCCCCTACTCCCCAGCAACAAACTTCCTTAATTTGGAGAAACAAGAGACCCAGTGCTACACCTGGTTTGGGTGCAGGGTTCTGTGGGACAGAGCCAGTTGCAGGATGGGGGCCTAGGAGAACATTAGTTTTAATTTGAAAAGTGAAAAGCTAGTTTCAAGTCCTTATTCCTGTGAAGATAGCCTAGAAAGCATAAACCATTACTAACCAATTTTTAGAGTTGACAGGAACGAATAGTTGGAATCCTTTTCTGCAGCAGGAGGCTGATGATGGTGGCAGAGGTGGAATATGCCTCCTCACACACACCTTATCTCACTGATCTTCCCCAAGACCCTTAGGTCAGCCATGTGAATAGTGGCACATGGTATATAGGAAGGGTGATAAAACTTTCTTTGCAGGCCCATGCAAAAGTGCTAAGGCTAGCTCTTCTCATCTCCCACTGAACTCAATATAATTCTTATGTGTCTATCTGGGCCCCTATTTCTAAAGGCTGGACAAGCGATATAGTTATGGCACTACCAAATTCACAGTCCATTTTGGTCAATTTCACGGTCAGAGGGTTTAAAAAATAGTAGATTTCATTATTGCAGCTGTTGAAATCTGAAATTTCATGTTGTTGTAATTGTAGGGGTCCTGACCCAAAAAGGAGTTGTGGGTGGGGGAAATCACAAGGTTATTGTAGGCGGGGTTGCAGTACTGCTACCATTACTTCTTGCTGATGCTGGCAGCGGCTCTGCCTTCAGTTGGGCAGCTGGAGAGTAGCGGCTGCTGGCTGGGAGCCCAGCTCTGAAGGCAGAGCCGCTGCCAGCAGCAGCGCAGAAGTAGGGGTGGCATGGTATGGTATTGCCACCCTTATTCTGCACTGCTGCTGGTGGGGCGCTGCCTTTAGAGATGGGCGCCTGGCCAACAGTCGCTGTTCTCCAGCTGCTGAGCTCTGAAGGCAGCTCAGAAGTAAGGGTGGCAATACCGCGACTCCCCTAAAATAAACTTGTGACCCCCCTGCAACTCCCTTTTGAGCAGGACTCCCTATTTGAGAAATGTTGCCCCGTGAAATCTGTATAATATAGGATAAAAGCACACAAAAGACCAGATTTCACAGTCAGTGACACATTTTTTGGGCTGTGAATTTGGTAGGGCCCTATATATAGTATCTACTGACATCAATCCATAATTTCTTCTGTTTTCTTGGTGTTGGGAATGTACTTTTCCTTAGAACAACTTCCTGGAAATATGAGCTATGAGCCAAACATTTTGCATGTAAGGAGGAAATTTATAGCAGATTTGAACGAAGCTGGAAGTCATCATGCAGTAGTGTTGTATGGGACCCAATCCAACTCCTGAAACCAATGGGAATTTTTCCTTTGTCTACAAAAGCAATTGGATCAATTGCACAAGTGGCAGCTTAAGAACTCTGTCACTTAGGATTTTTGAACATAATTAAAGAGATATTTCATTATTCACATGCATGACATGCTGATATACTGTATTGGGAAGGCTTCCATGATTAACAATGTTTAGATAGCATCCAGATTAAAAATCTGGCTACATCTGGCTAGCTGGAGTGCACAATGAAACATTTGTGTACCAGACTTCTGCAATACCAATTATGTATTCCAAGGCTGATCTTTCTACACAGCGTATCACGTGCAGTTCTTCTATATGCATTGGGTCGGGAAGGGAGGGGATCCATTAGAGAAAGTCCTCACTGCCATTTGGCACCATTTTCTGATCATTTTTTCTTTGATGTATTTGCAATAAAATAAACTGACACTAACTATAAGGACATATGTACACTGCTTTGCATACTGTCTAAACTTGAGTAAGCCATGGTCTGAATGAGCTTTCCCCTGACATTCAGTAACAAACTAGGGGAAAAGACTTCAATATTTGCATAGACACACCCTCTCTGCCTAGGTATTTAGCAGATGGTGCTGCTTTACCAAAGTGATCAGTTCTGGCTGGTTGTGGGTTACAATTCACTTAAGTATTGAATGCAGGGGTAATGAAATGTTGTTATCCTTATTGTATGAGTAAAGGGCAGCAGAACTGTTCTTAGCATGCCTTGATTGAGGGGGTCATCCTAACCTAAACCTCACTTGCTAAGCAGGGGGTAGGTGTAGCGGGGTAGTCACCTGCTCCTATCCTGGAGGGCTAGGGCTATAAACTGGGCTAATTGGGGAAGTGGCTGCAGCTGGCCTGTATAAGAAGACCAGGGCAGTTAGGAGTAGACTCTTTCTCTGCCTTAAGAGGGAGAAGGGCCTGGTTTCTGGGGAGCATACCTGGGAACTTGAGGTGGGGCGCGTTGGGGGAAGGTGAGAGGAGCTGGGGAGCTCCTGCCTGGAAACCCCCTAGGCTGCAGGGCCTTGTGCGGGGCCTAAACAGGTTCTGGGGCTGCAAAGGGGCAGCCCACGGGTAGGCAGAGGCAGCAGGTCCAACTGCCCCCTTGCCTGTGATGAGTGGCTTATATACTGCAGTCAGCCCCAGTGAATCGGGCTAGAGAGTGACTGGACAGTAGGCAAAGACTGAGGTGAGGTGGGGATAGTGGGTGAGGGTTCCCCTGGGTGGGGAGACCCAGAGAGTGGAAGGATCTTAATTGGCCCCAGGTGCCTTGATTAACCTGGAGCAACTGCCATTTGGTTACCATGGTAACAGGGATTTGTTTATCTTGGAGCTAACATACCTGTTTCTCACTACTTTCCTATAGCCATCTGGCCTTGCTCCATCACAAAAGATTATAGAAGTTAACTTAAAGCCTGTCTAAAACTAAGCAACTAACTAACATGGTGGGTTGTTCCTCTTACCAAGCCTGAGCACTATGTGCCCACCTTCCATATCCAAATTTAATTTCCTCACCCACAAAATATCAGGGTATGCTTACTCTATAGGCTGGCATGTTCACATGTATTAATAACCATTAGCTCATTCTCACATCTGTTGTTTAGAGGGCCCTTTCAAATTCACGGTCCATTTTGGTCAATATCATGGTCACAGGATTTTAAAAATTGTAAATTTCATGATTTCAGCTATTTAAATCTGAAATTTCATGGTGTTGTAATGGTAGGGGTCTTGACTCAAAAAAGAGCTTGGGGGGGGGGGTTTACAAGGTTATTATAGGGAGGGTGCTACCCTTACTTCTGCGCTGCTGCAGGCAGAGGCACTGCCTTCAGAGCTAGGCAGCTGGAGAGCAGTGGAAACTGGCCGGGAACCCAGCTCTGAAGGCAGAGCTGCCGCCAGCAGCAGTGTAGAAGTAAGAGTGGCATGATATGATATTTCCACCCTTACTTCTGCGCTGCTGCCTGCAGAGCTGGGCCCTCACGCAGCAACCATCACTCTCCAGCCATGCTGCTCTGAAGGCAGCAATGCAGAAGTAAGGGTGCATGGTATGGTATTGTCACCCTTACTTTTGTGCTGCTCCTGGTGGGGCGCTGCCTTCAGACCTGGATGCCTGGCCAACAGCCACCGCTCTCTGGCTGACCAGCTCAGAAGGCAGTGCAGAAGTAAGGGTGGCAATAGTGCGACCCCCCCTACAATAACCTTCTAACCCCCCTGCAACTCCCTTATGGGTCAGGACCCCCAATTTGAGAAACCTGGTCTCCCCTGAAATCTGTACAGTATAGGGTAAAAGCACACAAAAGACCAGATTTCATGGTTTCATGCTTTTGAATCGTGGTTGTGGTATTTTCCCAAATAAATGGTATGTTCCTTTTTCCTTTTAATAAAAGTTTTGTTTTGTTATACACAGACAGACTCAGTGCTTATGCGTGGGGAAGTATTACTTAGTAGAAGTGGTGTCTAGTTTTCCCAGATTACTGGGTGGGGGTTCAAGCTGCTTCTCTTTTGTATTGTTAAGAGGAACCACTGGATATTCAACCTGGCCCTTGTTGCTGTCGACTCCACCTGGCAGAAGGGTTACATTTGTGTAAGTGTAACTCATTCCAAAACCAGAACATCTGAAGATGTGTTATGAGTAGCATCATACTGCCCCCTACCCCACAGATCCTCAGAAACAGAGGTGCTGCAGAGTATAATATTGTTTTGCTTCTACTCAGATCCATGAAAAAACACCTCATTTTCTCCTCTTGATGCTCTGCCTATATCTGCTTTCCCCCTCCAATCTCTGTTATGGTTTTCTAAATTATACTATGACAGTACTGCTGAATACTGGGCACAAGCCGAGGCAGTCGTATTCTAACAAGTTGTTAAGATTCTAAGACGTACGTGTTCAGGCAGCCTGTTGCCCCAGTAACTGTACTTGTGATTATATTCGTGGATCTGTAGTCATCTGTGCAGGTGATATACCTCCCTATCAATCCTTCTCAGATGTTCTGTACTGCTAATCTCAACAGCACCACCTGCCATTGCCCCCAGAAGGTGACCTAATTATATGTAATAGCTATTGGAATAAATGCATTTGCTTTGTCTTTTCCTACCTACAAGATTAAACCCTATTGAATGTTGTTGTTTTTTTTTTAAAAACTTTAGAATTTTGTTCCCAAGCTTAATTCAGGATATCAAGACTTAATACCCTAATTGCAAACTAACAAGGGATGCTTTCACAATTACCTCAGTGTTTGTAAGGCTATGACTCATGAACAAACTATTTTCACGGCTGGGTTGCATTTACACAAGTCAGGGTGTGAATTTTACATGCAGATCAACAAGATGAGACAGATTTAGGTGTGGGCATATTTATGTAAGGTATTTGACTATTGTTACAGAAAAAAGCAGTATATCCTCTTTGTAGGTGCATATGCTATTTCCAGCAGAATTTATTCACTGTATATTCATGAAGCTCCAAAGAGACCAATTTGATACTGGGCATTAAGTAGGATTTTGGCAGGGAATTTGTGGTAGAGCAAGTCTGTAACATCCCAAATCCTTAACTAAATATGGATTGATGCCACATGTCAATCCTTCATTTACAGCAGATGAAATGGACCTCATTCCAAAGATGGCAGCCATCCATGTTAGTTTCTGCAACAGAATACAAAATGTCACTATTCTCCAGAGACTAAAGGGAAAGTAAGCACATGTAGCTCAAATAAGAATGAAACACAGCACATTGCTGAATGTCTTCTAGTAATAGATCATGTATATGGGAGTCTGGCATATTGACATCATACACTGGAGAGGTATGGCATTTACATCCATACTAGAATTTCATTTTGTAAGCTGGAGGGAAAGGACAAGTAGAGGCAACACGCACTTGGTAAAAAAATGTTTTGCTTAAGAAGTTTCCAAAAGGTGGAGTACCTCAGGGAATAACACAGTGGACTCAGGAGAAGCGGCAAAACTCCTTCCATATTGTCAAGAAGCAAATCTCCTACAAGCTTTCCTACATCTTCCCAAGTCCATTTAATCCATTATTTATAAAATACCTTTTGATGTATGTTATTTCTGATATCATTAAGACAGCAACATAGTATTCACATGGTGAATAAGATGAAGGAGGAAACATTTGTATCTAAAATCACCCACATCAGTACAGACTTGTATGTTAAATAAGGACGGCATTGACGGGTGGAGCACTTTTATAGAAAAAATATTTTGCTCGCCATATTTGAAAGCACGTTATTCGACACTTCCACTCACAAGAGGAAACTTTTATTCTTTCCAACATAGCGAAAAAAAAAGGTCAAGTCATGGTGGTATCTTGTTATTTAGGAATCTGTCATGTGAGCATGGAGTTAAAAGAAGTCAGGGTACTCTAGATTGTGATGTATAGGAGGTAGGGATACATCAGTGAGGAGAGCAGACTGTGATTGTATTCTGAAATGCTTCCTTTTCTACAGCTTTAGGGGAGTGACTGAGAAAGCAATCCTGTCCCCTATTAGTCATCTCATGTGTTTAATTTCCTTTGCACATATTTCCTTCAAACATTTTCAAACAGAATGTTGTGATATCTATTTTGGTAGCATTGAATGTGTGTTTCATGTGATTTCAGTAGGTCTATGTGGAGAACTGGTCCTCACCAATCCAACTGCAGTCCCTTGCCAAAGGTTCTCTGCTAGTTGTCCCCAACTGGCACTCTTCTAATGCATTTTACCTTTCTCCTGTCCCTGGACTTAGATTACGTTCTCCATTTTGTTGGCCTCTGTCTGCTTGTGACCACTGAAGAGGAGGATAGGTGTGGTAACAATGAGGTTTCTGTGGTGTGTCCCTTCCTAGGGCCTCTTCTGCCTCTGTAGATTTCAAATAAACAACAGCGATCCCAGGCACGTGCTGGAGGAGGATATACACTAAGCTAAAATTGTGTAAAATGTTGCACATGAAGAAAATGGGGCAAAATGTGTTTTCATTCATTTCTTTTTGAGAAAAATATAAGAGGACAAGAACTGTTCCCCCTCCCCCACCAAACCAGCTCCCAAATGGAGATTGAAATAGCCTGGGGGCAGTTATGATAAAGAATTGCAAAATGGGGCAGAGGCAATTATAGCAATGGCAACAGCTGTAGCATCTCTGTCTTCCCATCTTGTATCTAAAGCAGATGTTAGACTGAGGAAGATTTCCCCTATTATCAGCCTCCATCTATAAATCACCCCTTGTGCTGTATTCTGTACAGCTGCTCCTGCGGATATTGATAAGTAGTTCAGGCCCTATTCCACACTCTTGACTTAAATTTAATTTTCTCTATCTACAAATCAGTGTATGATGCAGAACAGATCCCTTATTTAGTAGCGTGAGAGTCACCAATGCCCAAAAGGAATCGCACTACTTATTCAATCAACATAACGTAAGAAAGAATGGCATAACTAACTCAGAGAAATAACACAGTACTAGAAAGTTTCAATACTAGACATTTTTGGCTATTTTTTACCCAAATCCCCAACCCTTAGAATTTAGTCCACTTTCCTCAAGAGCTCCTTTACTTTTTGATTACTTGGTCATTACACAGCTGTCTCATATGGATTTATGAGGTTATAGGAGACTTTACTAGCATGCTTTCCTAGTAGTTTCTCTTTAACTCGGGATGAGACAACTAGTTGCAGTACTATAATGGTCATTTTTGTCTCTGGTTGCAGCAGGCTGTAGCTCCCCACCTTTTAGTAAGTGTAAATATTCAGCTCCCTTTATGTTGTTTTCTCCTGGCTCTTTCTCAGTCCTGAAGATGTGTAGTCAAAATTTAGAATGACATTTGGGAGACAGTGACAGCTGTGCATTGTTCGTATCCTAAATAATTGTAGTTTGCTTAGTTCACTTTACTTTCTTTGATTTCACATATTTGCTATGACAAACAGAAGAGCTTTCATTCCTTAAAAATATACAGAGGTTGAGTTTTTTTAAAGGGATACTGTCAGACTAAATCCTTCATTTAAAAAATGTACATTTTCTGTGTTGTTAATAACTTAAAGCTCCCAAACCAAGTGCATTTCTATCTCAAAAATGACTTACAAACAATCTGGTATCATGGGAGCCCATGTTTGTGTTTCACAGAGCACCCCCCCACACACACACGCAGTGAACTTACTTAGTTTTCAAGTGAAAAGATGTTTTTTTTTTCTCTGCCAGCCTCCCAAACTCATGGGCAGATGGTTACATGCCTGGCATAGGCAGAAACCCTTCATCCCACTTGTGCTCCTCTGCAGAGGTTCCAGTGGGAAGTACCAATGCTGTGAAAGGAGTGGAATTCCTCAGATGAACTCTGGATAATTGAGCCAAAATGTCTCTTGGACATTGCTGCATGGCCTCTCTGCATCCTCTACGCCCTAACTCTTAACATACACTGTGCCTTATGAGCCTCTATATAGCCTTCAATTTGTTTAGGAGTTTGTTCCTCACCCGGGGGATGGTCAAGATGGCCCACTCCAATTCTCTTAGGATGGACAACCTCATGGCATTCAGAAGTGAACATTCTATCGCAGGAGCAGCATTGTGGGTGTACAGAAGGAGAAATGATGTGGGGGTCTTATAAATGAGGCTATAGACATTTCAAGGCAAATAACATAAAATATGTCCATATGTGCCTGGGTGGAGGGAGCTCTTGAAACCCAAAGAGGGCATGGAAAAACACAGTGTGGGGTTTGAGTGTGTAAACAAGTTCGGGTGTTTGGAAAATGTGTATTTTGATGTAGTGACTGGAAGAATTCTGATGTATCCTCTCTGTGGCTATGGTTGCTAATCACTGTCACAAATTGCTGTGGTCTTTTATTGTTGTCTTAGTGGATAATTGAGTTTTACAGCATCCATTACCAGTTTATGCTGCTATACGGAAATGGTTTGGAAGGGGATGGACCAGCTAATTAACTAGCTCAGTTTAAAGTGAATTTTAAACAACACAAATCCCACTAAATTGATTAATCTCACTTTGGTTCAAGTTTAGACAAAATAGTCCAGCCTGTTGAGGTTTTCGTTTCTGTTTGGCAAGTACATTTATACTGCAATCCTTCAAGTATCTGAATAGTTCCCCTTCCTGTTTGTTTCTACCACAGCAATCAAATGAGACATGGAATTCTATTATTTGTAAATCACAGAGGAACTTTAAGTTAGGGCAGAAGCCTGGCTTGTCTGTAGTTTTAGGCAAACTTAAAGCAAATGTGTTAGTGTAATAAAACATTTGTCATGAACTTACGAACCTATAGCTCTTACAGATTTGTCTTTTATGGTTGCTTGTATAAATGATATGTACACTTTTTGCACTAAGTGTCTGCCAAAATGATGCATAACTCTTGCACAAAATATAGCTTGGGATGCATCCAAACTTAGAAGTCTAAGAATGCAAATAAGAGGAAAAATAAGATAATTTAGTTGCATGTTTTAAAATTAATATTATGTAGCTGCATAGAGCTGTCAATCCCAAAGTTTCACAACTTTGTCTTTCCATCTGTTTAATGAGCCATGATAATGTTGTGTGATATAGAGGCTTTATTGCCTTGAGTTTTGAATAAATACATTTGCTCTGAAGCCATCATGAATTGTACTTGTAATTCCAAACAAGTCCCAATACAATCGTTGTCACACCGTGGCTCAGGGATTCTGTGTATGCCACATATCTGACAGAAAAATGATTTAAAAAATATGTAAGAAATTTAAACACCTGATGGGTGCTATCGATCCTCTCCTCCCAGTTGTGAAGCTATGTTCCCATAGTACCAGGAGTATAACTGTGCAGGGCTCAGAGGAAGAGAGAAATTATAACTGATACATTTTAAAACTCCCAAAATGCATAAGGCCTTGACTCAGCAAAGCACTTATACAGATATTTAGACCCATTAAAATAAATAGGACTTAAGCACATGCTTAACTTTAGGCACTTAACTTGAGTGCTTTGCTGAAGAGGAATGGTGTGCTGAATCGGGGCCTACAGTAATGTTGTGCTGTTAAGGTTCGCTGTACTGTGAGCTACCAGGGCTAGAAACTTATAGTGGAAGAAGGATCCTTTTCCAATGGTATAGAGGTCATTACTATGCTTATGTGATCACATGACTTTAAAATTATAGTGTCTATATTAAAAGAAAAGTTATTTCCCTCTTTAGAGCTTTAAAAAAAAATATTAGTATTAAACTTTGGCACTCTGAGGCCTGTAAAGCTGTATTCTTGGTAGTAAGGCAACCAGGCTTTACAGGGAAAATGAACACAGTACCCATAATATTTTTGAATACATCTTGAAAAGTCCTAAAATACCTTGTATGTAAAATTTGTGGCATAAACAAACACATGGTGGTGTGTGGAGATACAAATGAGACAAGATGGGTGAAATAATACCTTTGACTGGTTTTATTGTCACTTGTGGAGGATATTGTGCCTAACTCACTCATGAGTAATGTGACCATCTCAAACTCACTGCTGTGCTTCCTGTCAGCAAATTCTCCTCCTGGTCCCATACCTCTTTAGGAGCCCTCTCTGCAGTCTTTCTCCTCTCTGTCCTCCCCCCAAAGTACAAGTGCTACTGGCTGTAGCAGCAGTCCTCCTCCCCAGGGTCTAGATCCACTTCTTGCAGGAGGATACAGTGGGACAGGGCAGATTCCCTCCAGCTGCTGCTATCACCTTCAGAACTCCTGGTCTGTACATCTTGGCAAACAGGATCCAGCACCAATGTTATGGGGCTGCAGCCTGGAAATGGGGAGAAAAGAGGTCAGACTAAAATACTTTGTTTTTTGTGTTATTTGTTCAAAGTAAAATGACAGTAATACTCCCACAATTATTACTCCACTGCCAGGAATTTAAAGGGGGCCACTGAGGAGAATCCCACCTTAATGTGCAGGAGTGAGTGGCAGGATCTCATTGGCCAAAGGCCTCCACTGAAGTCTCGCACAGTAAACTGTGTGTTGTTTAATCTACCTCAGAAGAGTAATGGACCAGTTTAACCTTGCCAGGATTTTAACCTCTGGTTCTAAGGAGTGTAGATGTTCCAAACCTGAAATGCAGATTACTAAAATAACAGTTCTGGCTGTCCATGAGTTTAACTGCTTGGTGAGATACTAAACAGAACATGCCATATTACTATGGCTTTGTGGACTATAAATAAAAAATATAGAAATCACTGGAAGAAATTTTTATGGGCTGAGTTATTTTGGAGATCAGACTAGATGATCATAATGGTCTCTTCTGATTTTAATCTACTAAATCCATGATGAATATAACATTTCTCTAGTTTATGCAGACAAGTAATAATATGCAAATCTTAGTAATATTGTATCTGTGTATCTGGGGCTAAGATGGAATAGAGGAGATCAAAATGATTTGAGGACTTCAGTAACTCAGCCAGAGGTTATGGGCCTATTCCAGAAGTGGGGATGGGGGGTGAGGTTGTGTGGCCTGCAATGTGCAGGTGGCCAGACTAGATGATCATGATGGTCCTTCTGGCCTTAAAGTCTATGAGATGAGGGAGTGGCTCTGAGTCAGAAAGAACTCTCACTATTCAAATTCCCTAAATCCCTATCAATCTGTAGTTCCTGCCAGGGCCAGCCCACAACATTTTGGCACCTGCGGCGGGCAGCTCAAATGACGCCCCCATGCCCCCTCGTTTGGGCCAAAACTTTGAAAGGTCTCAATTCTGCCTTCTTCCTGTTCTTCTCCTCTCATGGTACTGCTCTGCTACCTACCCCAATAAAGAAGAACTAACTTAAAATGCCTTGTCCAAAAATTTTAAGTAACTCTTAACTTTCAAAAAGAAAAGGAGGATTTGTGGCACCTTAGAGACTAACAAATTTATTTGATCATAAGCTTTCGTGAGCTACAGCTCACTTCATCGGATGCATTCAGTGGAAAATACAGTGGGGAGATTTATATACACAGAGAACATGAAACAATGGGTGTTACCATACACACTGTAACGAGAGTGATCAGGTAAGGTGAGCTATTACCAGCAGGAGAGCGGGGGGTGGGGGGGGAATAAACATGGGGAAATAGTTTTACTTTATGTAATGACCCATCCACTCCCAATCTTTATTCAAGCCTAAGTTAATTGTATCCAGTTTGCAAATTAATTCCAATTCAAATGCCTGAACAGCAAATGTAACTTTTCTTGTCTGCACAGTAAACACTGACATTTTTATCTGTTTGAATAATCAAAGCGGTGCTTTCTGTGCCTTCTTAGTTGCAAAGATTTGAACTGCTTCCTGAAGGTCCACAGTCTGGGCCAGCTCATGCTCTATTGAGATGGTTGCAAGGCCAACCAGCCTCTCCTGTGTCATTGTGGAGCGTAGATGTGTTTTTATTAACTTCAGCTTAGAGAAGCTGCGTTCTCCACTGGCAACTGTTACAGGAAGTGTTAGAAGGATGTGCACAGCAACAAAAGCATTTGGAAAGAGGGTGGTCATCTTATTTGTGCACATCTATTCCAGAACAGTCTTTGGAGTTGATCATGCTGAAATGTATCTTGAAAGGGCTTTCAGTTCATCACCTAAATCACTCGCATCAATATCGCGCATGTCATCATGTGTCAACACTGTCTCTGGTGCTCTGCATTGCTGGTGTAGGTCTTCTACAGGTATAGTGAGGAGTTTTGGAATATCAAACAACATCCCAAATATACTGCTGTGTTCCTTGAACTGCATGCAATGTTCTTCAACTGACTGTATTGCATAATCTAGCACCTGGTTAAAGAATTCAACTTTGAATTGTTGTTTGGGGTCTCTTATGGGATTATTCCATGCCTCGTAATCAAAATGTCGTCTTCTTCAGTGACCATTATATTCTTGAATGGGTGGGAAAATAGCTTCAGTGTGAAGTTCCTCTGCCAATTTCTGTGCACTCTTCAGAACGTTTTGAAATCCCTCATCTGACTGGTAAGATTGTAGGTATGACTTTGCTTTGTCCAGTTGTTCCATTGCTCCAGATATATCAAGGTCAACACCTTGGAGTCTCTTGCTTACAACATTTATTTCAAAGAGTATGTCATGCCACAACACTAAGCCACACAGAAATGTGAAGTGATGTATGTTTCTGGTGATTCCATTTCCCTCTCCCACTGTTCTCCCACGAACAGTTCCTGTCATAGCATTATCCTCCCTAATGGCAACTGTGGCATCATCTATCTTCCCAATTTGGTGTTTGATAGGCTTTATCGCCTCCACTCGACTTTCCCATCGCGTGGCACTCGGTGGTTTCAGTGTCACAGAGGATGTTTCTTCAAAATTTGCCATCAATGAATTGATGCAGAGAAAAATACATAGACGCTTTGAATTACATTAAATAATTCAGCAGCCTCACTAGAAGCTGATGCTGCATCACTGACCACCAAGTTCAATGAATTAGAACTACATGGGACAAAAAAAGCTCGAGGGTTTAACTCTCGGATCTGTGTCTGCACTCCTCTGTTCTTTCCTCTCATGTTGGCACCATTACCGTAGCCCTGACTTCTCATGTCAGCTATTGCAATTCCCATATCTTCCAGCTTTTTAAGAAGCACATTTGTCACACCAGCTGCTGGAGTATCATCAATGTCAATACATTCTAGAAAATGCTCTCTGACAGTCACCATTGCAGAGACATTTCCACTAGGTTCTGTTGTTGTTACAAAATGCACCATTAAAGTCATTTGTTCTGTATGGCTGATGTCAGGTGTGCAGTCCAGAATAACAGAGTAATGTCTTGCTGACTTCAGATCTGCCACAATCTTCTGTTTGACTTTTGTTGCCAGTAACTTTGTGATCTAATTTTGAATTGTTTTTCCAAGGTAGCGGTGTGTGTACATTTCTTGGGTGGTGACTCTTCTTAGATGCTCCTGGAGTACAGCATCAAACTCAGCCGTCAGCTCCACAATTTTAAGGAAGTTTCCATTGTTTGGCACATACAGCTGATCTGAAATGCCACGCGGTGCAAGGTTTTGGGTAGCAAGCATTCTCACAATGGCAATGAGCCTTTTCAGAACATTTTGCCAGTAAAGAGACTCTGATGCAATCTTCTCTTGATGCTGATCATCTATGGTGGCCTTTAACCTTAGTCTCATCTCAAGCTTTTTCCACCCATGGAATGCTCTCTGGTGATTTGCTGCCTTCTCATGGCATGCCAGATTTCTAACCAGATTTTTCCAGTCCTTTGTCCTGTAGAACCCAATGTGGCTGGAACATTAGACTGGAAGAGTTTGCAACAAAAACAGTATGCAGCATTCTGGGTTTTTGAGTACATAAGCCATGGCCTCTCCACTTTGTCACCACTGGAGATTTCACATCAGTAATGTATTGGATGGAAACTTCTATTTTCATTGTCTTGGGGGAACATGAAGTTTTTCACTTGCTGTGGCCCATGCAGAACAAGGAAGTCCCTCAGGCTACTGCTCAAGTGGGTCCACGGTACTGGATCATATAGACTTAAGGAACTAAACTCAGCAGCATCTGTTTCTTGCGCCTCCACCACACTCTTCTCTGATCTACACTTTCCTTCAGGAATGGGCATGGTTACATCGATTTGACATGGAGATATGGATGCTGCAGAAGCTGCCAGGTCACCTGCACTCTGACTAACTTGAAGATCAGGCATCTCCTCATCACTCACATCCCCACTGGGGCCAGAAGGCTCACCATGAACATTTGTGTCTGTGTATCTCAGGAGAGCTCTTTCCTGCTTAGATAGAAAAAGCTTCTTTTGCTTTCTTTCTTTTTCTGAATGCTGCCCCAGAGGGGCTTTTTCTTCTTTCACTCATGACTGCTGTTCTGTGCCAGCTATAGTGGCTCTCAACACTCAGTTGAAGGGAACAAATAAGCAGGCTGGTAGCACGGCCTGAGTGAGGGAAGATATCAGCGTCTTAAGCGCCTAACTGGCTCCTACTACTTCAGTTGACTGCCTGTTCTCCTCAAGTGGGTTCAGGGAAGCAGCAAGAAACAGGAAGCTCCCTGAGAAGCTGGTGTCAATCAGTCCAGTCTGGGGGTGCTAGAGAGGTACATAAGAGGCTCCTCCTCCTCTCTTTCCCTGCAGCTCCTGCTGCTTTCTGTTATGCCCTCTCACTTTTTCTCCTGCCTGCCTGTTATGTCTCTTAGGCCCTCCTTCCTCCAGCACAGCACTCCACCATTTCTGTGCATCTAGAGCAGAGAGAATACATATGCACCAGCAGCAGACACAATTTTCTACACTCTGGGTCCTAGTGGCGCCCCCACACAGTCTGGCACCTGAGGCGGCCACCTCAGTTCTCCTCATGGTAAGGCCAGCCCTGGTTCCTGCCATGCTCTCTACTATTACTTCATTAGATACATGAGAAGGTGCTTTCTGGCATTCTTCCCAAATTCTTTTCCCTTTCTATTTATGTCTGCCCTTTGTGCCAGGGTTTACAGACCGCTGGAAAGAGCGTACTTGGCCTGATATTGGCTTGAGCACTTACACTTACATTTTTTTCCCCTTTTTCCTGGAAATATTATGCCATTGATGAATTCCACGTAGTTAAGTGGCTCTAATGAAAAGAATTCTCCTCCTCCAAGGGCAATATAGTATTTGAGCCAGAGCCACTATTCTTACTTCCCTGTGGTTCAGTCTCTGTCAGATTGTGTCCCTTGTTTACTAGGTGACAGAGAAATTGGATGGCACCTCTCTCAGGTACTTTCACTGTTATCATCTCTGTGGGCTTAAACTCTTGTGTTTACACATGCCTAAGAGCATTCCCTTCAAAGCCTTCTAGATCTGCTCGTCCAGCAGATGGCTGGATTCCTTCCTGATCATGGCTGAAGATTTGAAAATAATATAATGGTAAAGTTCATTACCCTGATATTTTTAAAGCTCTCTCCTTATCTTTGCTATGGTTGTTCCGATGGAGAATAGTTTTAATTCTACTGTTTTCTCCAGAAGCCTAGAATAGGCATGTCAGTTTTCACATCAACTGTTGGCATAAGAGTGTGGGTGTGTAGGGAAACAAGAATGTTTATCTTCTGCCCTTCATAATGAAATATCAGCCATTTCAGAATAGTTGTTTGCTGCCAGCATGTTTTATTAGATGGTGAAGTTTAGTATATTGAATAAGTTCACTAGGTATTGGGCAAATATTAACCTCCCCTTCGGCAAGTATGGAGAGCCCCGAAGAAAGTGAAACTAGTCTCTTTCCATTGTGATGGGGCAGGAGGAGGAGGGACAGGATGCCAGGAATCAGTGCAGAGCATGCGTACCCCGCAGGTGTCATTGTACTCTGCCAGGGAACATTCTGCCCCTTTCCCCAGGACACCCAGTGGATACCATAGGTCTCTTCCTTCTGGAGCTACTGCCATGCTGATGCTGTATCAGTGGCTGCAGAGCAACTCCACAATTCAGAGTAAGAATTCCTTTCCTTAAATGAAGCCATATACCTGGTTTTGGCACAGGCAATAGGATATAAACCTACAGCTGGGGGAGACATACTGTCAGCACTCCATTGGCTTTTCCTTTCTGCTGCAACTAACTAGTTTTCCCAGCTGATGCTGCAGGCAGTGGAAAAATCTTGTAGGTGCATATGAAATAAGCATACCTGATACATGACATTTGTGACCTCACCCACATGTGAAATTTGACCTGGGAAGTGAATGGCTAGAGTGTTAAACCTCTGCAACAGCTGGCTTTCCATACTGATACTTCCATTAATTAAATCTCTTTTGGACTGTTCAGGATAGATCTGACTGGAAAATATTGATTAGAGTATAAAGGGTAAGCACACAGAAGCCATCTGGGATCCACCTGCACAGAACCATTTGGAGGATTGGGACCCTAATTAGTGGGGTAGGTATCGAAGATTCCATGGGGCTCTGTGTGGACACAGGAGTCAGCCTGTGAAGAACTACTGGAGGACTGGGGCCTTGATTTTCCCTAAAGTGGTTGTGCTGCTGGGCACTGAAGTGCGCTTGTTCCCTTTATCTAGGTAGCGTTAATTGCTTCCTGTCTAAACCATGTAAATTGCACCCAAATACCAGGATATTACGCACTATGCATGTGTATAATCATATTTGTTGTTATTTAATAATAGTAATAAAATCTAATGATCCTAAAGGAACATTCTCTATTTGGAAATAGCCAAATACATTTTCCAAGGTTTTAGTGTTCCAAGGTTTGAGGGTTGGGGATGCTAGCAAAACATAAAAGCGTTTTCAACTATAAAGCCTTAAACTTCCGTGATTGAAAGAAAAACAAAGGCTCAAAGATGACCACTATACATGTGGGGCCTCTTGGTTAAATCCTGGGCAACCCCACTTAATTCACAGGTGGAGGTGAATGTAGAAGTTGGACCTGAGCCTTTTCTCCTTTTAGTGAATAAGATTAAGACTGTTGACTGGCTGAAACCAAAGTCTTCTGCTTAGTGGGATGCATGCCGCACAACACATGGGAAGTTATCTTTATTTCTTCTATTTCTTCCATTAGTGTCTAAGTAGTAGCTTGTTCTGAATGACTGCAAGGATTGTCTCTTGTTCTTTCAAAAGGAAGTCATTCATTAGGATGCTTTACCTTTACTAAAAGACATGTTCTCAGCTTCAGCATGGCTAGCAGCCAGAAAAGCAATTTCCCCTTTTTTTTAAAAAAAGGGGGGCTGGAAATCATCAGCTTATATCAAGAAGAGGTATTTCAGTTTTAAAGGTGAAATAACATTCACTCCTTTTACATGATAAATGGAAGAAATAGGATACATTAATGAGTAAGAGGGTAGAGCAATTAAAAATACCAAAAAAAAAAAAAAAAAAAGGTGGCACAGAACTCTATCCTCATGTTATCTTAAAGTAAATTAGCATGGGAGGTTAAAAAAGCCAGACTTCTTTTACTTCATAAATAACTCAGTTTTCAGTGCTGGTTTTAGAAGAGAATATGTTACTTACCTGAACAACTGATAGTGCACTATTTATCACATGCTGCCTTCATTTGTAAGGCCATAAATTCTCTTGCTGTGGTTCCCTGTAACTTGTTTCAATGCTAAGTGTAGCAGTAAAATCTTGAAAAAATCTATAGATTCAACTTATAACACCCAGCTCTGTATTTATCCTATCTTAAAGGAAGTAAGAGATAAGGCTGAGGTTCCCTAGAACTAGCAGATATAGGAATAATAGCTACTTAACTGTCTTGACTGCCATTATAAATTGACTTATGGAATTTTAATGGATGAGAAAATAAAGCTTTTGCTTCCTACATAAAGCCAAGGAGACATCAGCTTTGAACATTGCCCCTACCTTCTGCAACACGCTCATATACATAAATAAATAACGTGTGTTACTGAACTTAATTTGCATGGAGGTTCCAGTTGAGGTCAAAGGACATTTTGAAATCTTTGCAAATAGGATAATTGCAAATTGGTTCAGGCCCTTCAATTGTTAATCCTTTACAATGGGACTTTGTTTTTGTTCAAATATGTTTGACAATCTAGCCACTGTATCTGATTTACTGATTATGCATATAACAGGCCCTCAGAAAATTTAGTAATAGCAATACAGTAGTACATTTATATACCAGTTACTTTTAAGGATCCCAAACTACTTTACAAGCTATATCCAACAAGGAATTATGTCATGACTGAAATGGAGATCTGCCAGGAGGAAAGTGCAGCCAGGTCAACAGCCAGAATACAGCTCAGAATGGTGCATGCCCATAGGTGAAGGAGGAATTTTGGTCACAGCTAACAGCAAATCTCTCCCCTTACTAAAAGTTTCATAGGATCTTCATGGTCCATGCATATGTATCTGTTCTTGCTCCAACTTTTTTCACCATATTTACAAATGACTTGCCTCCAACAATTTCAAGACCATTCAAGTATGTAGATGGCATCTGCCTAGCTTCAAAAGACAGACTTCAAAAAGGTTGAGGATAACCTGAACCAAGACGTGGCAGCCATCAGGGACTATTTCAAAAAGTGGAAACATATATATGCCTAGTGTGTCAAAGACAGTGTCGTCATGCTTCCATCTCAATCATATCAATGCTTCATGAGCGCTCAACATATTCTTGAATAACTGACACATGACCCAAAACCAGTATATCTCAGAGAACTCTAGCTCACATATATACCTACATAGACCACTTTACCAAGGTAGCTCGGAAGATTAAATAAACCTGCGGGCTCAACTTGGGCAAACACTGCACAGCTCACTGTTAGCTCTCTGCTACTCAGTTGAAGAATAATGTACAACTGTGTGGTTAGACTCTTCTCACGCAAAAGTAGCTGATGTATATAACTGACTCAAATGATGACAATAATAACAGGGGCTATCAAACCAACAAATATCAAGTAGCTACCAGTTCACTCTAATATCCCACCTCCTAACATCAGGCATTATATTGCAGCAATCCAGGAGATACCACAACGGCCACTTTTCAAGGATATCTGGGAACCGTCTCACTACCGACTCATCAGCAAAAGACCAATCTGGACTATGGAACAATGATCTCTATGGTGGACACTGCCACTTTGTGGCAAGCAGAATGGGAATGAGGAATGAAGAAACTCCTTCCTCATCACGTAGCCTGATGAGAGACAGCCTGGCTTCAAGCTGCCATGCTATCTCTGGTGCAAGCTCAAACATTTCAGATATGGGGTGGTGATGTGTGTGGCAAAGGGCCACACACTAGGGATTCAGGATCAGTCTAGCTGTGGTGCAGTTGAGGACATCACACACCTATTGAATAGCTGTTCCTCTCATGCTAGTCTATCAGGAAGACTTTCCAGACTCCACTCTGCTGACCCTGAAGCTATTGAATGGCTAAAACCTGTGATGCCCTTTTGACATTTTTCTTTTATTATCTTTTGCTTTTTAATTATACATCTTTGTTTTATCTCCCTACTTTATATTTTGTATTTTCAACTCTTTTCCATCTTTATTGTGTCATTTGTGCATTTTTTTTAATAAAAATAGTCCATGCAAGCAGATGCAGACATCAACTGAAAGACATTTCATGGCACTCTTGTTTGTGTTTCCCAAAAGAACACAGCCAACCCTGTCAGCATTCTAATTTATGTTCCATCTAGAGGATTCCACTCCATACATTTTTACCACTAACCCACCCTCTCTGGCATAGCATAAGAATTCAAATTAGTCTATAGCAAAATCTATTCAAAGGAACACAAAAAGAATGCATCCTGGTCACTGAGAAGCTTCACCCAAAAATTAATGGTAAAGTATTTTTATTAGATGAGAACATCCAAAGAGTTAGTCCAGAAGAATGCATTGCTATGTGAGGAGTCCTCCAATAGTCAGGTAAAATTGACCTCAGGTGTGAGGGGGTGAGTGGGTGGGGGGAGGTTTTGGATGTTTACAAGTGTGAGTCAAGGGAAGGATGTACACACATGATTTTAGAAAGTATGTGTATCAAATTAGATCAAAGCAACACAAATTGAATGCTCAAGAGTTCAATAGATCTGATGTAAAATATTTTTGACAAAGAAGTTGCTTTAAAGATTTGGTACAAAATGCAGGTGGATGACAGTTCCTTGAAACCAGGCAAACAATAATACTACATCACAAAATTCAGTTATTATGGGGTTTTGAAAACACTCTTAATACTTGTTTATCAGAATACTCATGCCTTACTTGTTCTTCACAACAATGATGTTTCTTGAAAGACTGTTCATAGAGCTGGTCAGAATTGATAAATATTTTCCTTGAAAATTTTTGAACCAAAATGAAAAATATTAGGATTTAAAAAAAAATTGCATCATTTTTACATTTTTCAGTTAAAACCTGAAAATGTTATAACTGTTTCTAGGTTTTCATCAAACAACCAGAAAGTTAGTTACCCTGACTATTAAAAATTTGCACCTTATTTCTAATCTTGGTTTGACTACCTGCAGCATCCAGCCAGATATGGGAGGAAATATTAATGTTTGTAGTGGTAATTGCGCATTTCTGCATTGGATCTCTGGTATTGTTCTATCCCATGGATCAACTTATGTCAGGACTGATCCTGCCATATTGAAATTAATGTCTTCACAATGACAGTACTGAATTGTGACCGCTCTGTTTCAGGACGTAGTCAAGAATATGGTGCTTGCTGAAGATCTAATCCGTACTTCAGCTACAGAGAAATTCCTGTGTTGATCCCCAGGGATTTCTAGTTACCAGTGGGATGTGTGGAAAGGGTGTATTGCGTTGACGATACACCACAGAGTGGCAATAGTGTTTTTTACTAGCTGCAAGATCAGACTGTAGCATCACCCAAATCCATGTTTCACTACTGCATGATCTGCATGATCTGAATTTCCCTGATACATACAACATCTGGCTGGAGACTCCTGAACAGTAATGCTGCTGCTGACAAATTTTGCCCTATACTGTATTTTGCAGATGTTATATGTTTTTATGTATTCCTAGAAAATCTCAGGAATGAGCAATAACCTTGCATGTAAAATACAGAACTGGGATTAAGGAGACTAGAGTTCATTCTCAGTTCTACCACAGACTTCCTCTGTGATCTTGGGCATGTCACTTAGGTCTTCAAGGCCCACATTCTCCTGTTGCGTGGAGAAATGAAGCCCGTCTTCTGCTGGGATCCACGTACAGTTGCCAACATTTAGTATGTGTTACAAGGGATGATTGTTAAATTAAGGAGGGGATCTGTAGACTGTTAGATCCCTAGCCACTGGATAGTTTTATGTCCATTGTAGTGCATGTTATAACTTCACAAACATTAACCAATTAGTAGAGCAGTTTATAACTAATTTATTGTCAACTTTCCCCCCACTCCAGCACACACACATAAAAAAGACAGGGCAGAATTATTATCTGTTTCACAGATGTGGAAACTAAAGCAGGAAGGTTAAGTGACTTCATCAAGATCATAGGGGGGATCAATCTCAGACCCATGATTTAAGAGCTGAGAGTACTTTGCTCTCAGTCCTGTAGTTAGATCACTAGCTGCTCAGCAGATAGTCCAGCTGAGCTGAAGGCAGAAGGCTGTGAGAGAGCTTGTTGCAGTCTTTGTGCCATTAACAGCCTGGGCAGCATTATTCTCTCTCTCCCCCCCGCCCCCGAAGCTGTGAATTAATCTTGGTTCTTATGGAGAAAAAAACAAAAGGAGCTGTAGTGATGGGCTTCACAGATCCCCCAAAATCCAACTTTCGATAGCCTATGACAGACTGTCAACCAAACTTGCAATCAGTTAACATTGTGTTTGAATATCAAGGATACCTTCATATGGAAAAGAGCTAGAAACTTATTTTAAAAATAGAGGAAAAAAAAGATGATGAAATTAGCTCTGAATTGTCTACATAACCCAAAGCGGGAACTGGGCCTTGCAAGCCCCAAAGGCTGGTTCAGCAGGAGGGTGTCTAGTGATGAGAAGATAGTTGCTGCCAGCAATTCTCCTGTCTACATGGAGTGCCAATCAGGGCACTACTTAGTGCCATTTATGTCTGTATCTTTATGATAGGGACACCATCCCACTAAGAGGTGGACTGAGACCACCAACTCATTTTACATAGGCCACCAAATAGTCACTTATTGTCACGATAGTTATTACCCAGTTGTGGCCGAACTTTTATCTAGCAACTGTGTGCCGAAAGGCTCTTTATCCCATTCTCAGAACCAATCCCTGGAGCCATGTAGTCCTCTGGTATGCTTGATTTAAGTGTTCATGTAGCACTCATAAGGGAAAGCCAGGGGTCTAACAGTACAAATGATTTCCACTAACTAATATGAAGAAACACTTAGGATGGTGAAAGCCCAGCTGGGGAGCTATGGCTTTATAGGAGTTGAACTCTGTGTTATTACTAGCATCCTGAAAGTAATTTGTGACAATAAGGCAAGAAATAGGGGCTATCAATCAGACTGTCAGTTCCTGTTTTAACCAGAACACGTTCAGGCAACATATTGTAAAGCCAGATCTTTCAATGTGTGAGTTCAAGAAGCCTTTTTCTGCTGATTTGCAGCCTGTGGAGGAAGAACACTAACTGGATGCTGGTAATGCTCCCTTTTTAATTCAGTGTAAGTTCATAAAATACATTTCCCAGATAATTGGATGTGTCTTCAGTCCATGTACATGCTGGCTGTATTTTTTTCATAGATGCAAACCAGATTTGCAGCTTAAAAGTAACTACAGCGATAAATGAATATTGCTAATAATAGGCTTGTGCCAACTTTGAAGTCAAACTAAAATAAAGAATGAGAGTGGCCACTCTGAGTAAATGAATCTGTCAGTTCCTGCTCACTGTTCCCTAGGCCTTGATGGGAAACTCAAAAACTGCATAAACAAAAAGTGGTCCTAAGAACAGTACTTTTAAAAAAAATCTTACTAAGGCTGAAATAAAAAAGTTTGGTCTCCAGATAGATTTATTCTTGTATTTTCTTCAGTGTTCTTCATAAATTAGTGGTCCAGTTGGACCGGGTGTCTTCTTATTTTGTAATTGCAAACTCTTCAGATGTGCCAGGGCTTAAAGCTGTACTATTAACTTAGTTTAGACCTTTTCAATCAGATATTGGGCATGCTATAGAAATATGACTGTAATAAGAGATAGGAATTAATAAAACTTGGATCTAGTTAAAAAACAAACTGCTGTTGGATTACTATACAAAGGTAGCATATCATGAAATGCACTGTGTATTTTTGCTACTGCTTGCCTTTAAACCCCCCCCCGCAATTTTTACTACACACAATGAAAGAAAAAAAATTAAGATTTTTTTAAAAGTCATTGGATATTTTTAAGATATAGGGAAATCTGTAGTAAGCATCCTCTGCATATATGTTGCTAAATGGAAGTAGTTTACTAGTAGCCGGTGAAGAACTGCACTCTGTGGATAAAAAGAAAAGGAGTACTTGTGGCACCTTAGAGACTAACAAATTTATTTGAGCATAAGCATCCGTGAACATAAGCTGTAGCTCACGAAAGCTTATGCTCAGATAAATTTGTTAGTCTCTAAGGTGCCACAAGTCCTCCTTTTCTTTTTGCGGATACAGACTAACCCGGCTGCTACTCTGAAACTCTGTGGATAGAATGTCTCCCGTGCTGCTGTGCAGAATTTTTTACTCTGGTCTGGGCATGCAAGACACAACCGAGCCCTGGCTTTTCATACTGAACTGGGGCCTGCAACTTCAATAGGAGTCTTGAATGAATAAGGTTCATTAATTACTGTGTAAGTT
The DNA here is from genome assembly GCF_965152275.1 of Natator depressus. Classification (NCBI taxonomy): domain Eukaryota; kingdom Metazoa; phylum Chordata; order Testudines; family Cheloniidae; genus Natator; species Natator depressus. The sequence continues at coordinate 82,585,042 of NC_134234.1, forward strand.
CATTGTGGCAGGGGACTGATGGGGGAGCTAATAACAGTTTTCAAATATGTTAAGAGCTGTTATAAAGAGGATGGTGATCAACTGTTCTCCACGTCCACTGAAGGTAGGACAAGAAGTAATTGGCTTAATCTGCATCAAGGGAGATTTATGTTAGATATTAGGAAAAACTTTCTAAATATAAGAGTAGTGAAGCTCTGGAATAGGCTTCCAAGGGAGGTTGTGGAATTCAAGTCACTGCAGGTTTTTAAGAACAGGTTAGAAGGTGAGGGATGACCTAGGTTTACTTGGTCCTGCCTCAGTTCCAGGGGCTGGACATTATGATCTCTCAAGGTCTCTTCCAGCCCTACATTTCTATTATACTGTGACTGTGTTATGACTGTGTATGTTTGTACAGCATGCAGCAAACTGGGCTTCAATCATGATTGTGGTCTCTAGGCACTACTGTAATACAAATAACACTACTTAGTGCGAACTGGAGAAATAGGACACATTTTTTACTTCAGGTTTAAATTGTGTATATATAAATAAACTAAAATGATATTAAAGTGAAGGCAATACCCTCCCAGGTAATATGGGATGGGAGCAGAAGTTTTCTGGAGGGAATGTTTTCAAAGCTCTAGATAAGGTGTCTGGAGTGGAGGGGGAAAAGGGACTTTTAGGTCTGTCTTCACCGTTCTGTATGTTTGTATGCAATTACTTTCTACTTTGCAGCCTGAGCAGTGAATACCATATTGAGACCCATCCTGACTGCTGTATCATATCTCAGCATTAGTCACATCAAATTACATTCCAGTTTTCTACATTTATTTTGCTAATTTGGCTGCAGTCTGACAGAAGTTATCATGTTTGGCAGGATTTGTTTTGACACTGAATGACTCCGCAAGTCTTTGCTTGCAAAATATGACAGTCCACATGCTCATTTTAACTTTCACTCCATTTATTAGTTTAGTCATAAATGGTTTTATGTGCCTCATATGAATTTTATACATTTTAATGAATTTACAGATGACCATTTATGTGACCTTTGACTTGCAATTTATGAATATTTCTGTTAATCAGGTTTTGTACACAGGGATATTTGGAGAATGTTCTTTATATGAATATGTATATTCAGAGGCAAACTGACTGAAACAGGATAATTTATCATTTGCTATTCTTGCATTTTAAAAGTTTTTATCTAATCAGGAAGCAAATGCAATATCATGTTACTTAGGCACCCAGTCCATAGCATGAAGAGGCAAAGTGAATGATTGGCAAACAACACCTAAAGTGAAATTTATTAACAAATTGTACATAATGTGTGGCTGTGTAACCCTGACTTATGTTGGTGAATACTTAATGGGACTTCTCACATGAGTAAGTGCTTGCTAAACTTGACCCAAAATAATTTTGAATAGTGGGAAACTCTTACAAAAACAGTTTGAGAAAAGAAAAAAAATTGTTGGAAAACTTATTCATAGCAAATAATTTGACCAGCACTAGTAACTAGTCTGCATCTGTTCCTTTGTTTGCTTTTGTTGGTCACATTTATACTTTGCTTTTGTGTTGGATGTCCCTTTCTGAGCAGGGTGTACGTGGAAAATTTGAAATGAAATTTGAAAATCTCCAAGTTTGCAAAGCTGGTTTTACTTACACACACACACATACATGAAGTTTCAGTTTCCAGCTCAAAAGTGATCCTATTTTCAAGCAAAAACCTCATTTTCAAAATTAGAAATATAATATTTCATTTTGACTAAGATCAGTTTTCAAACTGAAACATACAAACTCTGAAATCCAGCAGCATTTACAGATCAAAGTAGTAACTGATAGCTCACAACATGGTGGGGGTACTGGTTGAGGAGGTGTGTTACGTAGACTATCAAATCAGATGAGGAAATAAGATGAATTGTTCTTTAAACATCTATCTATAATGTGTAAAAAGAATAATTGCATCATCATGAGGGATTTCAGTCTGGGCAACATATACTGGAAATTTCATGCTGTCACTAGTAAAACATTACTGGAGTTCCTAAACAATATTGATGATAACATTCTTACACAAAAAGTGTTGCTACCAGCTAAGGGTAACTTTATATGAGATATCATTCTGATGGATAAATATGAATTGATCACTGAACTAAAAATTGATGGTTGCCTAGGTGCAAGTAATCATGATCTGATTTCATTTGTTATGTACAAAGAAAATACAGTCCTCCTGACCAGTAATATAGATACATGGTGCTTTAAAAAGGTCAGTTTCTTGAAGCTCAAAGCAATTAACAAAATTGTGAAAAATTTGAACATAAAAATGTGAACAACAATTGGAAATTGTTTAAGAATGTTTTACATGTACATTTTTAATAGTGATGGTAATTTAACCATTGGGAAAATTGCTAATGGATGTGGTAGATTTTCTTGCTGTCTTAAAATCAAGACTAGGATATCTTTCTAAAAGATATTCTATAGCTCAAACAGCAGTAAAGGACTTGTTACAGAGATTACTTTGAGGTTTTTTGGCCTGTGTTATGCAGAAGGTTAGACCAGATGATCGTAATGGTCCCTTCTGGCCTTAAAAGTCTTAATCATTTTTTGGAGAAAATGACACTCGCAGGTGGCAGAATGACCCAGGAAAACCTTTCCCACAAAATACTGTGGAAAACTATTTGCTATTTTCATACAGCCCTACTGATGGCTTTTGCAGTGTTAGAAGGCTTTTACTGGTGCTCTGGTTTATTGGACGTTATACGCAAGATTTATATCTGTAACCTACCAGAGTGTTGTTGTGCTCCCACCACTTCATTGAAGGCCGAGTTGGACAAAAGTGACTGGGAAAGCCCTGTTGGAGGTGCACAAAAGGAGGAGCAGTAGCTAAAGTTCATACTCCCCACTTCCTAGCAGGCATACCCTAGAGTTGCAGCTCATAGGTCAGAAGGGCAGGCTGAGCTCCCTGCAGCATAGTCACATGGTGATCTGAATTCCTGAGAAATAACAGTCCACCCATACCTGCTAGCCTCCTCATTGAGGAGTAGGTTTAGAAACTGAGGAGGAGATGGCCAGTGGCAGCATATTGCTCCAGAGGGAGGGGCTGGCTCTTTGTATTCAAATGCCCAGATCCACAAGGATGGAGCCTAGTTTCCCTGTAGCCCCTAAAGCTTTGCTGGGTTTCTAGTTCACATCTTTTTCCCACTGATGTGACGTAAGGAACCTCTCCCTCTGCAAGTGGGGAGGCACAGGAAACTCCATGAAGAAAAGCATGTGGAGGGTCCACTGGACTGTCTCTCCTGCCTGTCCCCCCCCATAGGAGGGGAACAATAAATCTAACAATAAAAAAGCAAAAATGCTTTTTACAAATCTCAAATGTGGGTGATTACATAATAGAGAATCCACTGGAAACCTGAGGGAAGAGCGGTACTTAGCAACATAAACACAAGGGGCTAAGGGCCACGCACACCTACCGCACATTTTGGCTGGCCTTTCTTTGCCTCTTCATTTTTTCCCCCCATGTAGCAGAGTCTGGAAAGAAAATATGAAATTGTGTAGCTGTTCCAATAGCAGCTGTATGCACTGGCTGTGGCGAGAACTCTGCGGGTTCATGGCAATTGCTGAAATGTGAAAGGCTGTTTAATACTCAAGTTTTAATCTGATCCCCTGGCTTCTTCCCACTTGGACCACTCCCACATAATGTTGTGCGCAAAACTCTGCGAACAGAATGAGAGAGGAGAGAAGGGGAAAGTGGCTCTTTGCATTAGTTATTTGCAGTCTACAACTCAGGACAGCTGCTGTTCTGCACATGATTGATTTTCTCCTTTGCTTCCTGTTTCATGTCTCCTTCCTCACTTTTCCTTCTCTTGTTCTCTCTTTCCCTCTTCTTTCCCTTTCCTCTATGTCCCACCCTTACTTCCCTTCTTTCTCTGTCACTCCCACACACTCCTTTCTGTCCTCATCCTAGCTCCTCAATTAAATCATTTACATTCCTATTTTCCAAACTACTCCTCCCCTTATTCCCTTTCCCCCTCCCCCACCCTATTCCATTCCCTCACTTTTTGTCCCAATTTCCCCTCTAGATCAGTTGGCCTCACTACCAACCTAATTTCCCCCCTTCCTGACCTGTTCCATTTCTCCCCCTTGCTCTCTGGCCCTCTCTCCCGCATCACAGATTCTGCAGCTGCAGGAATCTGAGACACTCTCAGCCTGGGTGGAAACTGCTCACCGCAAGTGCAAGAGGATGTTGCAGGTGCAGACCTGGGGACAATGGTTCTTGACAACAGGATATGAGAATTTATATTAAAATGAAAATTGGGACATCTGGCACATTCCATCCCTACCATTCCATACCTTTAGGTACAGCAGCTATTATGAGTGTCACAAATGTGGGTAATTTCACATACCATAATAGTTAGAATGCACCTAGAATCCTATTTTTGACGTCTCTGACTCAAGGAATATTTCCAACACACCTCTGAACAACATACTAACCCACAGAGACCTTCCTACCAACACTACAAAAAGAAGGATTCTGGGTGGACTCCTCCTGAAGGTCGAAACAACAGATTGGACTTCTACATAGAGTGCTTCCGCCGATGTGCACGGGCTGAAATTGTGGAAAAGCAGCATCACTTGCCCCATAATCTCAGCCGTGCAGAACACAATGCCATCCACAGCCTCAGAAACAACTCTCAGATCATAATCAAAAAGGCTGACAAAGGAGGTGCTGTCGTCATCATGAATAGGTCGGAATATGAACAGGAGGCTGCTAGGCAGCTCTCCAACACCACTTTCTACAAGCCATTACCCTCTGATCCCACTGAGGGTTACCAAAAGAAACTACACCATATGCTCAAGAAACTCCCTGAAAAAGCACAAGAACAAATCTGCACAGACACACCCCTAGAACCCCGACCAGGGGTATTCTATCTGCTACCCAAGATCCATAAACCTGGAAATCCTGGACACCCCATCATCTCACGCATTGGCACCCTGACAGCAGGATTGTCTGGCTATGTAGACTCCCTCCTCAGGCCCTACGCTACCAGCACTCCCAGCTATCTTCGAGACACCACTGACTTCCTGAGGAAATTACAATCCATCAGTGATCTTCCTGAAAACACCATCCTAGCCACTATGGATGCAGAAGCCCTCTACACCAACATTCCACACAAAGATGGACTACAAGCCATCAGGAATGGTATCCCCAATAATGTCATAGCAAACCTGGTGGCTGAACTTTGTGACTTTGTCCTCACCCATAACTATTTCACATTTGGAGACAATGTATACCTTCAAATCAGCGGCACTGCTATGGGTACCCACATGGTCCCACAGTATGCCAACATTTTTATGGCTGACTTAGAACAAGGCTTCCTCAGCTCTCGTCCCCTAATGCCCCTACTCTACTTGCGCTACATTGATGACATCTTCATCATCTGGACCCATGGAAAAGAAGCCCTTGAGGAATTCCACCATGATTTCAACAATTTCCATCCCACCATCAATCTCAGCCTGGACCAGTCCACACAAGAGATCCACTTCTTGGACACTACTGTGCTAATAAGCAATGGTCACATAAACACCACCCTATACCGGAAACCTACTGACCACTATGCTTACCTACATGCCTCCAGCTTTCATCCAGACCACACCACACAATCCATTGTCTACAGCCAAGCTCTACGATACAACCGCATTTGCTCCAACCCCTCAGACAGAGACAAACACCTACAAGATCTCTATCAAGCGTTCTTACAACTACAGTAGCCACCTGCTGAAGTGAAGAAACAGATTGACAGAGGCAGAAGAGTACCCAGAAGTCACCTACTCCAGGACAGGCCCAACAAAGAAAATAACAGAACGCCACTAGCCATCACCTCCAGCCCCCAACTAAAACCTCTCCAACGCATCATCAAGGATCTACAACCTATCCTGAAGGACGACCCATCACTCTCACAAATCTTGGGAGACAGGCCAGTCCTTGCCTACAGACAGCCCCCCAACCTGAAGCAAATACTCACCAGCAACCACACACCACACAACAGAACCACTAACCCAGGAACCTATCCTTGCAACAAAGCCTGTTGCCAACTGTGTCCACATATCTATTCAGGGGACACTGTCATAGGGCCTAATCACATCAGCCACACTATCAAAGGCTCGTTCACCTGCACATCTACCAGTGTGATATATGCCATCATGTGCCAGCAATGCCCCTCTGCCATGTACATAGGCCAAACTGGACAGGCTCTACGTAAAAGAATAAATGGACACAAATCAGATGTACAGAATTATAACATTCAAAAACCAGTTGGAGAACACTTCAATCTCTCTGGTCACTCGATTACAGACCTAAAAGTGGCAATTCTTCAACAAAAAAACTTCAAAAATAGACTCCAATGAGAGACTGCTTAATTGGAATTAATTTGCAAACTGGATACAATTAACTTAGGCTTGAATAAAGACTGGGAGTGGATGAGTCATTACACAAAGTAAAACTATTTCCCCATGTTTATTCCCCCTACCTCCCCCACCACTGTTCCTCAGACGTTCTTGTCAACTGCTGGAAATGGCCCACCTTGATTATCACTACAAAAGGGTTTTTTTTTCTCTCCTGCTGGTAATAGCTCACCTTACCTGATCACTCTCATTACAGTGTGTATGGTAACACCCATTGTTTCATGTTCTCTGTGTATATAAATCTCCCCACTGTATTTTCCACTGAATGCATCCGATGAAGTGAGCTGTAGCTCACGAAAGCTTATGATCAAATAAATTTGTTAGTCTCTAAGGTGCCACAAGTACTCCTTTTCTTTTTGCGGATACAGACTAACATGGCTGCTGCTCTGAAACCCCTCAAGTTATACAGACTCCCAGTTTAGCATACCTTAGAAAGAGAGAAGTAAAGATGTGAATGCCAAATTCACCAATGCATGCCACTTGCAAGCACAGAGTTAAAATTATCATAGTCACCTCAGGGGAGCAGACAGATTTCAAATATTTTATTTTAATTTCAACCCTGTTATTTAGATCTAATAAAAACAACACAACCCCTCCCCGCAATACCCTCTGTTAATATAGGACATGTAGTACAGGGCCAAATTTATAGAGGAGGGTGACTGAGGTGCACATGTCATGTACTTGCGTACATGCCTACACTTTCATGAATACAGTATTTAACAGGTGTTTACTGTACAGGTCTAAAGTTCTGATCCAGTACCTCCCTGGCCTAGGCCCTTGTACCCAATTGTGACAATTATGCACTCAATCATTGTAATGATGCATGCAAATTTCAGTGTGCTAGCAAGTGTGTGTTTTTATACATGCAAGTGTGTTTCTACCTAGCTAAAATTTGGCCCTGCTGTTTTGCAATCTGCAGCCAGCAGAGGGAGCACAAGTTAACAATCTCTCCTAGTGTGCCTGGTGCCTAGTCAAAGCAATGACTGAAACAGAAATAGGAAGGCATGTTCATTTCAGCACCATTCATAACACAATAGACAAAATAATTGCCGGATGGAGGAGGATGAGAATAACTAAGGAGAGGAATGTTTACTTTAAGCTTCTGAGAGGATCATATGTACAGTGTAGGTTAAAATATAAACTTGCAAAAATGCAATTAATGGAATCTGTTTAACCCAGAAATTGTTTTTTGTGGATTTAAATTAGATCCTTGAACAAAGGTTCTTTTTAACAAATAAACCCTTTGTTCCTGTGAAGGCCAGTGTACTCTTTCTCTCACAAAATGATACCGGGGTAGTGAAACTGCATTCTACTTTATGCTGATCTCCCTTTTCCTATGTGGGATGGAGGCCAGCTGCCTCTGAGGAACCCACCCCCCTTATCCTTATGCCCCTGGAAGACTCTCCACAAGCCTAGGACTTGGCATGAATGGATGGGGGAATGGGAAGTCTAGAGCGTCTGGGAGAGATGTATCATTTATCCTTGGTGAGAATGAGCAAATCTGCTACCAAGTTTATGCAGCTTAAGGCTGAATGCATGTTTTGGTGGATCCCTAGAGTAGCAATGGTTTGTGGAAGCCCTGGCAGCACACGTCTTTTTGAGCCATACTGGCCATGGATCAGTGGGGCACTGGGCTCTGGGGCTGAGGAGGAAGCCATCTGCAGAGATATCCCTGTGTTTTCTAGCAGATTAACATGTGTCTGTGTGGAACTAGGGGTAACCATGAAATTTGGGGATTTAACATTTGTTCCCCTGGAGGGGGACTCCAGAAAGATTACCTTCCCCAAGTCCTACAGTCCCCCTTGTTCCTACAGTCCCTGCTGCTATTCTATAGGATAAGCAGGTCGCAAATGGGTTTTTGAACAATATTACTATGCATTGCTAGTACTTTAAATATGCCAACTGAATTCAGTGGTGCAGCAGTCCCAGTCATTTCAATGAGCTGTTTAGTAATGAAAGAGTACTGTGAAGGAGCTAATCAAACCATTCATGCAAGACAATGCTCCATCCGTACCACACAGAGCACCAGTGCAAACACCTTATTCAGGCTATGAAATATTATTCTGAGCCAGTGTTTTTCAAACTACAGTCCATGGAGAACTGGCTCGTTACACTGTGCTAACTCTCCTTCTTGCTTTCAGCTGCTAAATCGCATTAAGGGATATTAAATACTTTCCTAATATTAATTTTCCATGTAAGTGATTGCTGTAGTTGCCACGTGGATTTTGTGTGATTGCAAATTGGATGACAGGTGTCCACAAGCTGCACTGCAAAAAAGTTTCAGAACAATTAAGGATTCTAAAGAACACTTTCCAGAACCTGTGCAAATACACTGTTTGAATTACAAAATGCAGTCAAATTCTGAGCACTCCCTCTTCAATAATATTACTAACCCATCCATTTTAAAGACACTTTGTGATCTAGCTATCTGTCTGGACTAAGGTTTTGTGGAATGGAGCTAAGTCTAAGGGCAATGGAGATGATCTGACAAAAAAGTTTGTGGTGCACCAGTTAAGCAGGATAGAGCGCTGCTGCTTTAAAAGTCGATTATCTTTCGAACAGTATCACTGCTTGGCTTGGGGTGTCCCTAGGTCCAGGCTACTTTTTCAGATATGGGAAAACGGATTCTGGAGGGATGATGCCACTGAATAAAGAGTATTGAATCTGAAATGTAGACCACACAGGTCACTTGTTTGTAGCAGTTTTCAGCACTAGATCCTGCTTCTATCCAGGGAAATGACAAACTCTTCTTTTCAAGGATCACAGATTTTATTTGCACATCGACCGTGTTAAGCGAAAGAGAAAATGGAAAGAATCTATTCAGCAATACTTGGGGCTATGTCAGAGAGGACACTGCTAGATAGTCCCATCCCCAGAAGACTCAAATGGCCTTATTAGTTCCCAAGCTGCATACACGGAGATGGAACTAATTGTTGTTAATTAAGGCTGTGAGTCTTTCATGCAGGTCACAGAAGTCACGGATTCCATGACTTTCTGGGACCTCTATACTTCCGCAGCTGCAGTGGCTAGTGTGGCTGACCCCAGGGTCAGCTGGGGTGGCCTGGGGGCCAGCCACACCGGCCGCTGCTCAGGTAGCCCCAGGCAGCTGGTCCCAGGCGCTGCTCTGGAGCAGCGGTCCAGGAGCAGCAGTGGCACCCCTGGCTGTCCCCACCCCAGCAGGAGTGGTGGAGCCATGGGCCGCCCCCACCCCCAGGAGCAGCAGCAGGCCCTGGCCCCGTCCCAGGAGCAGCAGTGAGGGCTGGAGCATGCCCCCTGCCAGCGTAGCAGCGTCCACTGGAGCGCCTCCCTCCCCTCACCTAAGATTTAATTAGGGGTAATTTTAGTAAAAGCCATGGACAGGTCATGGGCAGTGACTTTTTATTTATTGCCCGTGATCTGTCCATAACTTTTACTAAAAATACCTGTGACTAAATCATAGCCTTATTGTTAATGCATAGTCCGTCAGCTCAGAGATATAGATAACTTTAGCTCCCCAACTGAGAATTAGAAGTATGCTTCAGTTTGTGTCATGTTGTATATTCCATCTTCCTTATTTCATGCAAATTACCAGAAGCTGGGAGTCGAAGACAGGGGTAGATCACCCTATAATTTCCTTACTTTGTATACTCCCACTGAAGCTCTGGTATGGGCCACTGTCAGAGACAGGGTACATGGTAATATGGACTATGGTCTGACCCAGTATGGCAGCTCTTATGTTCTTATGTAAATTCCTCTTAACACTCACCATTGAGAAGTGATTGGAAAGAAAAGGTTAAACCAAACAACCCAAATTAATGTTATTAGCAGAATTTGTACATACGTTATGGAGTAAGTATTCAATCCTGTTATTGTTACTCTGTCCTTTCTCATTGTTCTCTTGCTTTCTCTCTTTTTTTAAATATCTAATTGTAATGCTCAAGTATTGTATCTCTTTGGGGCAAGGATGCTCTTTCCTTGTTTTTGTGAGGTACCTGCTGCATTTCTGAGTGCTTGAAAATTAATTATGAATAATATTCCATGCCATTCTCTACCCTTTATCATATCCTGTTGGTTTTACAAAAATCCTATCAATATATAGTAGATTGGGAGGTTGGCGCTATTCATCGATGAAAGAATGAGGGTTGACCAGTATCTCTTACGGACAGGTGGTATGAAGGTGGACATAAAAGCATCTCTCTTTCCATAAGAAAATGTAGTGGGTAAGTCTGAGCCTAATGGATGGGCCCTGGGCCTAACTTGCTGAGATTGGTGATCTCAATGAGTTTCTTGCTAGCTTTGAAACACAAAACTAGTCAAATTTCTCTGAAGTTTTGTAGTTATCGCTTGTGTCAAAGTACACTGGGTGAAAGGTATGAACAGGGGTGTCTATCTGGATTAAAAGATTATTTTTATACAAAGTACTTTGCCTGGCTACTACAACACTTTGATACTTGCAGAGATACTGGAACAAATGATTAAATAATCAGTTTGTAAGCACCTATAGGATAATAGGATTTTAAGGAATAGCCAGCAAGGATTAGTCAAGAACAAATCATGCCAAACCAATCTAATTTTTTTCTTTGGCAGGGTTACTGGTTTAGTGAATGGGGAGAAGCAGTAGATGTGATATACCTTGAGTTTAGTGAGACTTATGACCCAGTGCCACATGACATTCTCTTCAGCAAGCTAAGGAAATTTGATCTAGATGAAATGATTATAATGTAGACATGCAATTGCTTGAAAGACTGCTCAAAGAGTAGCTATGGTTCTCTGTAAAACTGGGAGAATATATTTATTGTAGTCACACTGGCATCAGTCTTGGGTTTGGTACTAATCAGTACTTTCATGAATGGATAATGGAGTGGAGAGTATGCTTATAAAATTTGCAGATGACACCAAGCAGGGTGGGGTAGCAAGCACTTTGGAGGACAGGATTAGAATTCAAAACAACTTTGAGAAGTTGGAGAATTGTTCTGAAATAAACAAGATGAAATTCAAATAAGACAAGTGTGAAGTACTGTACTTAGGAAGGAAAAATCAAATACACAGCTACAAAATGGGGGGTGACTGGCTAGATGGTAGGACTGCTGAAAAGGATCCGGGAGTTAAAGTGGATCACAAATTGAGTCTGAGTCAACAATGGGATGCAGTTGCAGTCATCCTTGAGTGTATTAAAAGAATGTCGTATGTAAGACACAAGAAGTAATTGTCCCGCCCTACTTGGCACTGATGGGACCTCAGAACATGTACTGTGTCCAATTCTAGGTGCCGCACTTTAAGAAAGATGTGGGAAATAGGAGAGAGTGCAGGGGAGAGCAATAAAAATGACAAAAGGTTTAGAAAACCTGACCTATGAGGAAAGGTTAAAAAAACTGGGCATGTTTAGTCCTGAGAAAAGAAAACTGAGTGAGGACCTGATAACAATCTTTAAATGCATTAATGGTTGTTATAAAGAGGACTGTTATCAATTGTTTTCCATGCCCACTGAAGGTAGGACAAGAAGTAATGGACTTACTCTGCCACAGGGGAAATTTAGGTTGGATATTAGGAAAAACTTTCTGACTATAAGGGTAGTTAAACTGTGGAATAGGCTTCTGAAGTAGTTTACCGAATCCCCATCTTGGAGATTTTTAAGAACAGGTTGGACTAACATCTGTCAGGGATGGTCTAAGTTTACTGGGTCCTGCCTCAGTACAGGGATGACCTCTTAAGGTCCCTTCCAGCCCTACATCTCTATGATTCTATGCTCATGAAACAAATGTTACAGTGAAAGTTATTGTACTGTACTCCTAAGCCTTCTATAACTCCATTCACATGTGCTCAAAATGTTCTCGTTTTTGGCAGAGTTTTTCCTTGTGTGGTAACAAACGGCATTAGTAACATGTGCTAACGTATTAGTACATGGCTTATGTCTTCTCTCCCTTGAATGCTGGTGTCATAAATATAAAGGGAAGGGTAAACACCTTTAAATCCTTCCTGGCCAGAGGAAAAACCCTTTCACCTGTAAAGGGTTAAGAAGCTGGGATAACCTCGCTGGCACCTGACCAAAATGACCAATGAGGAGACAAGATACTTTCAAAGCTGGGCGGGGGGGGGGGGAAGAAACAAAGGTTCTCTCGGTTTGTGTGTTGCTTTTGCCGGGACCAGAGCTGGAATGTAGGTCAGAACTCCTGTAAAGGGCTAATAAGCAATCTAGTTAGATATGCGTTAGATTCTGTTTTGTTTAAATGGCTGATAAAATAAGTTGTGCTGAATGGAATGGATATTCCTGTCTGTGTGTCTTTTTGTAACTTAAGGTTTAGCCTCGAGGGATTCTCTATGTTTTGAATCTGATTACCCTGTAAGGTATTTACCATCCTGATTTTACAGAGGTGATACTTTTACTTTTTCTTCAATTAAAATTCTTCTTTTAAGAGCCTGATTGCTTTTTCCTTGTTCTTAAGATCCAAGGGTTTGGGTCTGTGTTCACCTATGCAAATTGGTGAGGATTTTTATCAAGCCTGCCCCAGGAAAGGGGGTGTAGGGCTTGGGGGGATTTTGGGGGTAAAGACGTTTCCAAGTGGGCTCTTTCCCGGTTATATTTTGTTAGATGCTTGGTGGTGGCAGCAATAAAGTCCAGGGACAAAAGGTAAAATAGTTTGTACCTTGGGGAAGTTTTAACCTAAGCTGGTAAAAATAAGCTTAGGGGGTTTTTCATGCAGGTCCTCTCATCTGTACCCTAGAGTTCAGAGTGGGGAAGGAAACTTGACAGCTGGATTCACTTTTCTGGGAGCAAATGGCCTATCTGCACCATGACAGTATGAGCAATACAGCTACAGCAACTTAATTAACTCCTCTTTCCGATTTCCCATTCATGCCTGAGGTTGTTTATATTTTATTCTACCATGACAAAAGCAATAGCACAGTGGTATCGCAGATAATCTTCAATAAGGCCATAGGAGTGCACTTTTCTGAAGGGATACTCCAGTCCTGCTATCTCTACTATGGCATTGACATCAGATGCTAAAATGTTGAGTAGGCACTGTCATTTCTGAACATCTTCTATGTGTATTACTTTTTGATCTGTGATCATTTCAGTTTGCAAATATTTCCGTCAGCTAAACTGGATATTAAAAATTGACATTCAGATACATTTTAAAAAAAAAACCCTCCCTTTATGTATTTGCTTGTAGCAAGCAGGAGATATGTACATAACATGCAGTTTTTGTACCTGCCTTTTGAAAAAAGGCCTTCAGATTTATTAGTTTTGTATTTTGTAACTCCTGTGCTATTAATTTCTGGTAGAGATCAGGTTTGCTGATACCATAATCTCAACAATATTCTCCTATAAAGTTTAGGTAACAGTGTAGAGGTTACAGATGCAGACTTATTTCTCACTGAATCAGTGATATGATTAAATGTAGCCCGAAAATGTGCTAAAAGTTTAGCAATGTGCAGCTGAAGAAGTAGTTAGTATGATTTTCTCTCTCAGTTTCTCTGATGTCATTAAAAATATTGGCCTAACCTACGGAATAAAGAGGTGGAAAGCAAACCCATTTTGATTGTGTGGAAGCCTGTCAAATCTCTTACATTTCTAGGGGATGAGACTATTTTCACTGACTGACGACAGTGTTAAATTGTTGGCAGGTTTTGTATTTTAACATTTATCCATCTGCTTCATTAAAATATTACACCATGATACCTGGACTGTAGGGTACTCAATGAAGAAAATGATCCCATAATTTGAGTAGGACCTATAAATGAGAACAATGAATCAAGTGGAGCCACCAAAGTAGAAAAGGAAGGTCACTACAGTGATAAAGTACCAATAGGAGAAAGCCATGAAGAGGTAGGAACAGTGGGTACTTGAGGATAGGGGAAAAGAACTAGTGAGAGGCAGGTAAGACCTGGAGGGACTCATAAAAATAGTGCAGTAATGGCTCAAAACACTATAGCCTTTCATTTGGTTTATTTGCACTTTATGGTGCTTATATATTTCATACTGTATATCTGTGCACATGTGGGTACCTTGCACCTGCAACATGGAGGGCTAAAAATGGGAAGACATGAGGAGGTATTGTGTGTGTGTGTGTGTATGCGTGCGGGGGGAGAGGGGTTTAAAAAAATTAGGACAGATCAAGAAGACTGACTGACTGAAGGTGTGTGAGAAAGTGGAGCATGTGACAGTCATAGAGCACTTCCACATTATTCGACCACTATGCATAACTCAATTTGACTTCTGATTGCTGTTACAGAAGTTTCCTTATGACCAACCCAGTGGGCAAAGATTTAGAGAAGCATTAATGCCAATCCATGGATGGGCAGGGAGCTGATGCTGACTTTGATCCTGAAAGTCCTTCACATGCAGAACTCCCATTGACTTTAGCAGACTGATGCCATGCAGGATGGGGCTCATTATGTGAGCAGAGAAGTCAATACAGATTTACTAGAGGTAGAGTATTTTACCTCCACAACAGTAAGCTAAATGTTCCCCTGTGCATGGCACCTCACATCACTTACTGTGCTGGCTCTGCCTGCCTAGCCATCTACATTTATCACTTTCACAAACCTTACTGAATAAGTATAGGCTCCCCTCATCTCTCTCCCTCCCCCCACTCGTGGCTTTTAAACAGGAAGGAAGTATCATTTTCTTCTCCTAGCACAAAGAGACCTCTAAGCATCTAATTACAGTTACTGTGAGCAAATGGAACCAGAAAGGCACTTCCCTGTAGCTAAAATGCACATGCAGGGCTCTCTCTGACTTTTCCCAGACTAAGACTGAAATATCTGCTCTCTAAATTATTCCATTGCTTTACAGAGGAAGTATTAATTACATGACTGCAAATGTAGATCAGGGTAGGATGTAATTACAGGGCAGGCTTTGTGTCTGTTGTCCAAGAGAATTAGACAGGAAGTGTTCCTGATGCCAGCAGTTTCAGGTGTTTTGCAGCCCATTATATTCCACAGTTCTCACCAGGTCTTAAAGGTGGATCAGGTGACTCTTTCTGATGCCCTATTGTCTGGAAAATCCACAAAGCTGCTGTTACCACAGGGACATGATTTTTACAAGTCTGGAGGTTTTGGATTTTATAGAAAAAAATGTGAACTAAAATCCAGTCTGGGCTTCCTCTCCTCAACACCACTACCCCCTTCAAAATAGACCTTTCTTTCAGCTTTTCAGGTTTTCTTAATTTTAACCCTGTGTTTGCTCTGGATGCATCTGTGTATGTGTACCGCATTCATTTGACTAATAGATTGGCATATTACACTAGTCCAAGAGTTAATGGGTCATAAAAGGTAGATCATGTTGTATATTGACAGAGAGCTGTTTGAAGATATTTTTCAGTCATTTTTCTGTATAAAATTTTACCAACTCCCCGCATCCCCTCATAAGGCACCAGTAATATGGGGAAGTAATTTGACTGACTTAGGATCTATATAGAATGATTTTCAGGGAGCAAGACAGCACTGGGCTGGCACAGGGTAACGTGACAAAGAAGTCATCTGCACACCTGCACCATAGGGAACATGAATGGAAAAGCCATAAGGAACTTTTTCCCTCATGTGTACACAGTCCAGCATGCAGGATAGGGTTGCTAACTGTCTAACCACACAAACCCAAACACCCTTGCCCCGTCCCTGCCCTGCCCATTCCCCGAGGCCTCACCCCTGCCACATCCCTTCTCCAAGGCCCTGCCCCCCCACTCCATTCACCTTCCTCCATCGCTCCGTCTCCCCCACCCTCATTCACTTACACCGGGTTAGGGCAGGGGGTTAGAGTATGGGAGGGGGGGCGGGGCTGAGGTATTCAGAGTGTGGGAGGGGGCTCTGGGCTGAGCCTGGGGCAGGGGTTTGGGGTGCAGGAGGGGGTTTGGGGTACAGGCTCTGGGAGGGAGTTTGGGTGCGGGAGGGGACTCAGGGCTGGGGCAGGGGTTGGCGTGCGGGAGGCGGGGTGGGCAGGCTTTGGCTGGGCAGCATTTCCCTTGGGTGGGTTCCCAGAAGTGGCCGTCATGTCTGGCTCCTAAGTGCAGCGTCGGCCAGGGGGTCTCTGCATGCTGCCCCCACCACGAGCGCCAGCTCTGCAGCTCCCATTGGCCGGGAACTGCAGCCAATGGGAGCTGTGGGAGGCGGCAACTGCAGGCAGGGGCAGCGGGCACAGCTGCCTGGCCGCCCCTGAGCCTAGGAGCTGGACATGCTGGCCGCTTCCGGGAGCTGCGTGGAGCCAGGGCAGGTAGGCAGTCTGCCTAAGCCCCGCTGCACGGCTGGAGTTAGTTGTCAAATACTGTGAATTTTCATTTCTTCCTCACTCCTTTGGCCTTTCTCAAGCTTCCCGCCTAACTATTCCTTTCGGATCATTCTATCTCTTGTCTTTGTGCCCAAAGGCGCTGACTTTTCTTTTTCCCGGTAGGTGCTCCATCCCTCCTCCACCCAAGGCCCTGCTCCCACACTACCCCTTCCTGCAAGGCTCCTCACTTTGCCTCTTTCTGCTCCCTTTCCCAAGACCCCGCCTCCTTCATTCCACTGCTGGCTCATCTCCACCCTCCAGTCCTTACCACCAGCTGCCAAACAGCTGATCGGTGGCCAGCCCCAGCCCTCCCAACAGCTGTGGCTGAGGAGTGCTGAGCACCCCATATTCTTTTCTGTGGGTGCTTGAGCCCCAGAGCACCCATGGAATTGGCGCCCATGCTTGTGCCGTCTATCTAGGCATTTCCCTACTGTCTGGGTATCTCCGAGATGAATAAGCACCATCTTCCGTGCTGCCCCTCAGATTGGAATAGACTCCCGCTTCCTTTGTGCCAGCTGACCAACATCCCTAAGATACACGTTTTTAAGCCTTTCAGTGAGAATACACCAAAGCAATATAATTTTTTTTTAGAAATCTGCACTATTTTGAGATTGGATCTCCTGGTCTTTGTTTGTATTGAATAAAATATAATTTTATTGCTTGCTAAGCACCAACAATGTGTTCAGCACTGTACCAATCAAAGAAAGAGTCATTCCTGGCCCTGGAAAGCTCTAACGTCCCTATGTTGCAAACAGATAAGCCAAGGACAACCCTTACTCTTGCATGGAATCCCCATTACACTGGGTCTTCAGGCAAAAGTAAGGTTGATGTGTGCTCTTGATGTCATACATTCTGTGATTCCCTTTTTAATCATCTAAACATTGAGAATTAGCCATCATCTAACTTTTGTATCAATTCCTGATATTCATTTTATGTTTTCTACTAGAATCTAACACCTTCATATTGCATTTCAAATAAAGAGAATGAGTAGTAACTGGATTTCTTTTATTTATTTAAAATTACATAAACAGTATTGGTGCTTAGATACCATAGTGACATGTGCCATAGAAATTCCTAAAATAGATAGGATAACTATTACGTATAGGCAGACCCCATGAATACAGGCATTTAGTATATACACAGCATACATAGTATAGTGAGATGTGGAAAATGTTTACATTCATTCTTGAAGGAATGACCTTAATAATTCATTCTGGGTTCTACCTCTCATGAATTATAGTTGTCTCACTTGTGGGATATTTTCCATATCTTGAAAGGCTCCTATAAATTCTGATATTTTCCTAAGTGTGGAAATAATTAGTAGGAGCAGTAATCATGATGTCACAAATTTGCAAGTTATTTTCATAGTTGTGACTGCTAGAAACATGCATTTCCTGTCTGTTCCCAGATGCAGAGTCCATTCAACATTTAGTTCAGTGAGAATTGGAATTTGGTGTGTGTGTTTTTTTTTTAAAAGAATTTTCCTTTCTCTCAAATATTCTTTTAATTAGCTAGACACTGTGCATCAGTTAAGCATCATATCTCTTTCAAATATTCTTAAGAATAATAGAGACAGGCACACATTGATTTTTAGGTGTTGTTATATTGCATTTTGAGGTATTATGGTAGCCAAAGGCTTTCATACTTTAAATGAGAGAGTCACTGTTTTGTATTAAGGTATTAGCATTTAGAAGCTCCACCCATGGATCAGGACCTCATTATGATAGGCACTACAAACAGACATATTAAAAAGATGCTCCCTGCCTCAAAGAGCTTACAGTGCAACTGGAACAGGTTAAAACACATCTGTTCACACACATGTGCCCTCCCACTTTTTATTGGGTAGGTATAAAAATACAGGGACTAATACTAGAGGGAGGCTCACATCCAAACCCCACGTCTGAAAATCCCTGAAGCTTTGATCATGATCCGTATCCTATTTTTATGAGTGATACCTGGCAGATCTGAACATTTCTCAATGAAACAGGATTTGGACATGGTCATGCCCTTTGCGACGTAGGCCCATCTCTAATTAGTGCAGAAGAAGCTCTTTCCCTTCCTAAAACAATATAGGATGGAGCGGAAGAAGTAACGGGAGAAAGAGTTCCGGGGATTAAGGCAGTGATCCTGCAAATATGTATGCATGTGCTTAACTTTAAACAGGAGTAATCCCGTCGAACTTTCAGATGTGATTGCAAGGAGAAAAAGGGTATTGTGAGCTTCAGGGGAGTCACAGACAGAGCTATCTTCTTAAGAGATATCAGATAGGGTGCAAACATCAGGACTGGCTCAGTTAATACACTTTAAGTTGCTTCTACTGTACGTTGATTTCATTTGTGATGCAGTGTTCTACTGTGATTTTGTTCATAGTTGTTGATTTGGCAATGGTTTCAAAGGGGGGCCAGCAGACTTTTAAAGTATCAGCATGACCTGATAATAGAATAGTAACACACATAAAATGTGACTGAAATGTGAAAGGATACAAATAACATGCAGGCTACTAAACAAAGAAAATCTTGTGTAGAGCGTAAAGGAGTCATAATACCTACAAACTGCTCTAGATTTTAAAAACAATTTACTGAGAAACTTTTTATGGTGGCTGGCTTTGGAGCCATTGCTAATCAACTAAACAGGTAATTCAAAGTATGCCCAACTAGGTCCAATGAATTTCCTTAGAGTATCCATATTTTAAATCCCTCATTGTGGCGTTTGTGGATCATCAGGATTAGCCAAGTTGTAATCTCAGCACCTGATTCATTTTCAGTTGATGCCAGCAAGTTTTGGGGATGTATTTAAATAAGAATATTCCACAGTTAAACAACATCTGAAATATATGCCACATGATTTCTACTTTTTGGAGAAATTTAGTCATTGTAAATTTTTATGTATATTGTGCTTAGGTAAAGAAATACTGTATATAAATGGGCTGAAAACACTGATTTCAATTGTACTTTTATATTGTGCATGAGAAAAATCTTTTCAATTTACCTATCACTTTTCTCTTGTTCAGTGTAGTTATAGAATTGTAGTCTGGTCATGCTAACAAACAGGATCAGTAAAGAGGGGAGTTCTGCAAGGGAGTTCTCCAGCCAAAGGAGGAGTGACTACATGACCCTTGGGGTGAGTTTGTTATCTGTTAGTCTGTTTCTGTTCTTGCTTGATTAAAGATTACAGTGTGGTCCATAGGTGGCGGGTGAACTCCGGTCTTGGGGAGGCTAGCCCCTGGCCTGGACCACCCCTTCTGCCTGAGGCCCCTCCCTTCCCCCTCCCACCGGAGGTCAGATACCCCCTCGGCCTGGCAGCCAGCCCCCCTCCACCCCCAAGCCACCTGACTGCCCCCAACCCCAGAGTACTGGGCGGGAGAGCAGGCGGTGCACCCCCCCCCACATCCCCGGAGTGCCCAGTGGGTGAGTGGGTGGCATGCTCCCTGCCCCTCAACCCCGGAGCAGGGCAGGCGGCGAGGCCTCCCCACAAGCCCTGGGCAGGTGGCACGGCGTCCCACCCCCCCCAGCCCCAGAGTTCTGGGAGAACGTGCAGCACAGCCCGCTCCAGCACACCAGGCAGGCAGCGTGGCCTCCCACCCCGCCCCGGAGCACAGGCTAGCCCCCATTTGCCCCCCATCCCCAGCCTGGGGCCATGGCCACAGGGGGTGGGGGGCAGGGAGAAGAGCCCCCCACAGCAGAGCCTGGGAAGCAGGAAGGAGTCTGGGGGCAGAGTGTGGGTGTGGCCATGCAAGGTTGTTTGGGGAGGCACAGCCTCCCCCTGCCTTTGATACCCACCGCCCATGGTGTGATCTGTTCTGGGAGCTGTGTGCTGAGCCAAGCAACCTGCTAGGCTAGGCTGAGAGCTTATTAATGAGGCCTTATCCACCATCCTTTGATCCCTAACCCCTTTAGGATCCATTGACAAGAATGTAGGCCTAATTCAGGGAGATCAGAGATTTAAAAAGCCAGCTCTTAAGCGACCAGAGGAACTAATGTACAGGGGGAGTTTTGCAAGGGAGTTTAGACAGAGCGTGTGAGAGGCAGATACACCTAACAAACACACTCTAAACTTAGGCCAATAGCCTGCTTTCCCCCAACTCCCCACCACCTTCCCTGCAAGAGTGAAAATAATGCAGGCAATAGTCCAGCAGCAGAGTGTCTGTATCCGCAAAAAGAAAAGGAGTACTTGTGGCACCTTAGAGACTAACAAATTTATTTGAGCATAAGCTTTTGTGAGCCACAGCTCACTTCATCGGATGCATTCAGTGGAAAATACAGTGGGGAAATAGTTTTACTTTGTGTAATGACACATCCACTCCCAGTCTTTATTCAAGCCTAAGTTAATTGTATCCAGTTTGCAAATTAATTCCAATTCAGCAGTCTCTCGTTGGAGTCTGTTTTTGAAGTTTGTTTGTTGAAGAATTGCCACTTTTAGGGGTGTAATCGAGTGACCAGAAAGATTGAAGTGTTCTCCAACTGGTTTTTGAATGTTATAATTCTTGACGTCTGATTTGTGTCCATTTATTCTTTTACGTAGAGCCTGTCCAGTTTGGTCAATGTACATGGCAGAGGGGCATTGCTGGCACATGATGGCATATATCACATTGGTAAATGTGCAGGTGAACGAGCCTCTGATAGCGTGGCTGATGTTATTAGGCCCTGTGATGGTGTCCCCTGAATAGATATGTGGACACAGTTGGCAACAGGCTTTGTTGCAAGGATAGGTTCCTGGGTTAGTGGTTCTGTTGTGTGGTGTGTGGTTGCTGGTGAGTATTTGCTTCAGGTTGGGGGGCTGTCTGTAGGCAAGGACTGTCCTGTCTCCCAAGATCTGTGAGAGTGATGGGTCGTTCTTCAGGATAGGTTGTAGATCCTTGATGATGCGTTGGAGAGGTTTTAGCCGGGGGCTGAAAGTGATGGCTAGTGGTGTTCTGTTATTTTCTTTGTTGTACCTGTCCTGTAGTAGGTGACTTCTGGGTACTCTTCTGGTTCTGTCAATCTGTTTCTTCACTTCAGCAGGTAGGTATTGTCATTGTAAGAATGCTTGATAGAGATCTTGTAGGTGTTTGTCTCTGTCTGAGGGGTTGAAGCTGATTTTTAAAAAGGCTCCAAAGGTGAAATCCTGGCAATTTCAGTCTGGAAAACCTATCTTGAGTACCAGGCAAATTGACTGAAACTATAGTAAAAAATAAAATAATCAGAAATATAGATAAACATGAAATGTTGGAGAAGAGTTAACGTGACTTTTGTAGAGGGAAATCCTGCCTCACCAATCTATTGGAATTCTTTGGGGGCGTCAACAAGCATGTGGACAAGGATGATCCTGTTGATATAGTGTACTTGGACTTTCAGAAAGCCTCTGACAAGTTCCCTCACCAAAGGCTCTTAAGCAAACTAAGCAGTCATGGATAACAGGGAAGGTCCTCTTATAGATTAGTAACTCATTAAAAGATAGGAGACAAAGGGTAGGACTAAATGGTCACAATGGTTTTGTTTTCACAATGGAGAGAGATAAATAGTGGGATCTCTCAAGGATCTGTACTGGGACCAGTACTATTCAACATATTCATAAATGATCTGGAAAAGGGGATGAGCAGTGAGGTTTGCATATGATACAAAGTTTTCATATGATACAAAACTACTCAAAATAGCTAAGCCCAAAGCTGACTATGGAAGACTTACAAAGGCATCTCCCAAAACTGCGTGACTGGACAACGAACTAGCAGATGAAATTCAATGTTGATAGGTGCAAAGTATTGCCCATTAGAATAAATAATCCCAACTGTACATACAAAATGATGGGGTCTAAATGAGCTGTTACCACTCAAGAAAGAGATCTTGGAGTCACTGTGGATAGTTCTCTGAAAACATATGCTCAATGTGCAGCAGCAGTCAAAAATAACAGAATGTTAGAAACCATTAGGAAAGGGATACATAAGAAAACAGAAAATATCATAATCCATGGCACTATATAAATCCATGGCACACCCACACCTTGAATATTGCATGCAGTTCTGGTCAAGCCTTCTCAAAAAAGATTCATTAGAGTTGGAAAAGGTGCAGAGAATTTTTCCACATAGTTCAAATATTGTAAATATGTTTTTTTTAAAGATGAGATATGGGTCAAAGGTCAAACCTTCATACTGTCACATTCATTAGTTCTTGGTGGGATATCTCTATAAGATTTCGTGATAGGCTAGGACCACAGCCTATCATGCCAACTAATATTGTCTCATTGTTTCCTTTTACTTCCCTGTTGGCCTTTCTGCAGCCATCTGTTGTCTCTAGTTTTGTATTTAGATTGTAAGCTCTTTGGTGCAGGGACCGAAATTTTATTCTGTGTTTGTACAGCACCTAGGACAATGGGGTCGAGGCCCATGACTGGGGTTCCTAGGCACTATGGTAATACAAATATAAATGTGTTAAGAGGCATCTGAATGTGAAGTGAAGGGAATAAAAATAGAGGAAGAGACTTCCAGCAGAGGGGGCAGTGTGAAGATAAGGTACAAAAGGTCTAGAATAAGACGAGGAGAAGACTAAAGGGTAGTCAGACAAAATATTTTGAGTTTGAAGAGCAGAAGGGTGTGCAAGAGGAAATGAGAACAGAGGTAAGGTGGGAGCAGAGTTGGGTGGAGCCTTAAAGGTGAGAACAAGGAGATTCAATGTGATGTGGAACATGAGGGAGGACAGTGAAAGTTGTGCTTTCAGCCCTATATCTGCTTACTAATTGGTAGATTGTGCATTTTTGGAACTTCACTTTTAAGGATGGAAAAAATGAGATGCCCCTGCTAAAAAAGAAGGCAATTTGCTCTGAAATACTGTTTTTCAGAAGGGCTGTTTCTGGCTAAGACATTACTGCAGTCTGTCAGGTGGGACTCACTATTTAAACTGTTTTCTACATCCTAAATTTGTGAATTACATTTGGTGCTGAGAACTACCGAGTTAGGCAAAAAAGTAAAGAACGGCCGTAAATCTGTCAGTTGCGTGACTTAAAAAACAAACAAACCACCCTATATAAAGGCTCTTTTCAGCACATGGAGTGAGTAGCAAATTGGGCCTGGAGAAACATGTTGCAGAGTTTGATAGTTGCCAACACACTTTCAAGACACCCTCTTTTATGTCTTTCATCCCTCAGTAAGAGCCTAAAATCAGATACATTCAAACCAGCTGGTAAATGAGCCGTAAACAACTTCAGCAGATAAACCTGAGCTGGCTCTGGAAAAAGCAGCCACATGGGCAGTGACTGGAGTGCACAGATGAAGAAACAATGGCAATTGGGAATGATTATAAGGACCTGAAGAGGTTAGAACAGAGCCTTCTATCTGGTATGTACTGCAGAGGTACATCTGTGTGCCTGCTTGCTCATTGTTTCTAGCATTTATTTTCCATCAAAAAAATGCATCACTCTTTCTCTCTATTGAACAGGACATGCAACCTTCCTTTCCTTCCCTCTCTCTGCCCCCCGTACTTCCTGTGTTCTATGTGCTCTCTATCCACTATCTTTGAGCCCTGGCTACCATGGTTGGACTCCAGGGCTTCTGTAACCTCCCTGCCACATTCTCTGCTGCTTTCTGGCCCACTTGTGCTGGGTCTGTACCCTAATGAACCTCTTTTTGTTGACTGCTTTCTTATTGTCTTTGCTATGCTACTTCACAATAGATTATGCCATGGGTTCTCTATTTGGGAATTATGGCCACCCTGTGACTATATTGCGAAATGAGATGGAGGTCTTGGCTAGATCCTCGTTATGGAGTGGGGTCCTGGTAAGGAAAAGATTGAGAGCCACTGGATAATGGAATCCCAGATTACATCCTATAACACAGAAACCAGCCCAATTCATTGAGAGAGAACATTCAGCCCAACCACAGGCAGAGATGGGCCCAATAAATTCATAGAGTAAGAGGGCAGAGGGTATGCAGATGGCTGGAAGGCTGAGAGTTGTGGTAAAACTGGACAAAAATCTAAGTTTCACTAGAAGTGGCAGTAACACTAAGACTTTCCCTCTACATATAAGGCACATGACTGAATCTAAATTGAGCACTAATTAGCTGGAATGCTCTCAAAAGCCTGGAAAATCTCAAACCCCTCATGCTAACCCCTAATTTTATTGCCATATATTTTGAATAGTTGATCAGACATTGTTGCTATGTTGAATATAGCCAATATTCACAATAATTGGCAATGCTATTGTTTGATTTGTGCATTAGGAGCAACTTTGTTCAGTGAGCAAAATAGAGACCCAGTCTACACAGGTAGAATCTAAGGCTATGTCTACACTGCACACCTTTTAGTGACACAGCTGTGCCACAGTGTAGCAGCTGTTTGTCGGCAGGAGAGAGCTCTCCTGCCGACAAAGCGCTGTTCACACCGACGCTTTTTGCTGGCCGAACTTTTTGTCATTTGGAGGTGTGTTTTTTTCACACCTCTGAATGACAAACCTTTTGTCGTTCGGGTTGCAGTGTAGACGAAGTCTAAATCATTTTAGATGAGAAGAGCTGGAGAAAGACTGTGCTAGCAGCAACGTCTGAAAACTACCACTTGAGAGAATTATTTTGAAACAACGAAACATCTGGGGAGTTGGCATCTGTAAGGCAATTAATGCTAAGGACACATTCATAAATGAGTTATCTCTACAAGCCCATTAAAAGGTATTTAAAAAATGTGGATATTAAATTGTAAAGGTTGTAATACTTGGCTATAATTAAGCCTGAAAGTGGTTTAATTAACTTTTCCTACAGAATGTATTCTAGGGGATGAATCAATCATCTCCTTATCATTGTCTTAATGAATGCAATTGCCATTTGCCGAAGTGTAGGACTAGCAACATGATAATGAAGTGAAATTACCTTTAACATGAATAGAGATTCATGTTAAAAATGTATGGTTCCCAATATCACACCTCCACAGTGTACAGACCTTTGGCAAAACACCTTCAAAACATTCCTATTATTTTCAAACAAGTTTTCAGAGTCCGATGTACAGGATTCACACAATGAGTCATCCAACTATCTTCACTTGTCTTACAGCACTAAAGATGCTAAAAGATAGTTTAGACAGGGTACTTCACGTCTTTGGGTGTTGGTGTATTATTTGAGAAAGACCATGCGGGGGAAAATCCCACATTTTAAGCACTTTAGAGATCAGAAAAGGTCCTTGGAGAATTTATAATGTATTGGGCTGTGTTTTCTTCAAAATATCTCAAAATTCAGGAGAATGGAGGACAGGAGACTTGTGCCTCTGTCAATGTAATGGCAAACCTGCATGGAATGCCACAAGACTCAAATCATCCTGATACTGTTTATTTAGACTGTAAAGACTCTGGGTGCACAGACTGTCCCTTATGTGACTGTATAGCGCCAAACATAATGAGTGGGATCTCTAGGTATTACTTATAATACACATAACAGTAGAGCAGGAGCGAAATGGATAAGAAGACAGTGAAGTTGTACCTATAGCTTCCTGAAAAGATTGAGTGCAGTAAAAATGTTCCTCTATTTAAAAAAGAGCAAAAGAAGCAACTATGTACAGTGAATACTTTTCATGCCTTTGCAGTGCATTAGTTCATGGTATTCACACTTGGAATAAAATGCTCTCAGATAAGATTTAACTGTAAGTGTCAGTGGGTCCATACTTGGGCAAACTCCCATTGACTTTAATAGGAGTTTGCCTGAGTGAGGACTTCAGAGCCTTACTATGAACACTAGTAAGCACTTTTTTGCACAATCTTTTGTTGAAGGGTAAGATTAACTTCTGGCCTAAGTGAATGCAACTCCACTGAAGTTAATAGAGTTGTACCTATGTGTGTGAGTAGTTAATCTGGCTGTATGAGTTCACTGGCCAGCATGATTCTCTACCTCCCTTACTGCAAACTTTAATGTTCTCCTTTTTAGCCTCTCTCTTTTATGATAGCCACTTTTAAAGGCCAAAATCTTATAAATCCTTCATTCATACCCCAGCACGAGGCTTGATTTGTCATAAAATAAATCAGTGTGCTCACCTCAGGAGGGTACAAACGTATGCTAAAATGATTCTTCCAGCCCCAGCTACGAAGAGCCAAATACTATATTTTTAAAAACCATGTTGCATTTAGTGCTCATTATAATGAACTTTCTTATTTATTCAGATGTTTTTTCAGTTGTCTATGGTAATAATGAGCCACCTGATATTAAACAGTCTTAGCTTGATATTCATTGCTTTACCAGAGTTGACTTAGGGTTGATTTTTATATCATAGAAACTAAGTTTTACAGAAAAAGAAATATCAATTCTGTTTCCTAATAAGGGAAAAACAGTTTAGTGTTCTGGAAACAATATCATATATGTTAAATATTGCAAATGATCATCCAGTTGGATCAGGCCAGCCAGACCAGCATGTGGATGGGACCCTCTGCATGTGGGCTCACTGCTCCTACACAGAGGAGAGGCTCAGCTGCCTCTCAGGAAAAGATAATACAGCATAGCGCTTAGAGGTGTATTATCTTTGTCACAAGGCCCTCTTTATGGGGCAGCAGAGGGAGCTTTGCCTGTGACTCTCTTGTACTAGCACTCCAGTGGAGCTGTGTTAAGGGACGGGGGCCACAAGGGACTTCTCTGGGGAATCACAGAGTTCCACATGGTTTGTTCTATGGGGTGGGAGCAAACCAGACTCTCTTCTCTTACTCTCCCGGCATCCCTGCAAGACCAATATGGGGAAGCTGAGAGGAAGTCCTTATAAAATGAATCTCTGCTGCAGAGGGGTGAGGGTTGTTGCATGGGTTTTCCAGCATAATGTTCATTTCTCTTTTGTTTCCTATTGTTAACATATCCCCACAGATTGCTAAGTTCTATGATTTTTTAAATAAAATAAAGGATTATAACTCTAAAATGTCCCTTGTTTCAAAGGACATCACTGAAAATTACCTCTGTTCCACACCAATTTGTATTCTCACTTTTATTTTGGAAAATGTTTTACATCAGAAATAAAGAACCGTGACACTGAGATTAGAGAAAGCATTGTTTGCTTTAAAGGTTGAATGACATCTTAATTTGTAAGTTACATCCAACTATAAACTAAACCCTCTTACATTCCCTTAGATACATTCAGACCTGCTTTACCATTGTGTAAGGGTTATAGGAGGGTACAACTTACATATCAAGGAATTGGAAGTTAAAGTAAAGTGGGGGTTATGACCACTTAAACGCCATTACACATTGGTAGAGTGAGCCTAAATAAGTCAGAGTATGTGAAAGTGAATGAAATGGTGTTTCACTTTTACCAACTTATTCATCTCTTTTAAATTTGGTCAGCTGTGTAAACTACCATGAAAACAAAATATGACGTATGCCAAAATAATCAGTTTCCTATCAGTTCTTAACTTCAAAAAGTTATTAATTATGGCTTTCAGAAAGTGTCAAGGATATAAATGAAAATCAAAGCTAATATCTAATGTTAGAGATCATGAAATGAAATTCAAGGAAAACCCAATCTTTACAATTCTTTGACCTGCAGCTTCAAGGATTGAATGTAATGATCCATAGATAAGGTCAGAACTAATTTTAGATGTGTTACACAGATTTGATACAACTCTGCTGAATCCTAGAAAGAATGACCTATTCAACTTTTCTCCAAAGAGGGCTTCAGCTAGTATTAGCGGAGTTTTCCTGCAGCTTCAGATGTAATTACAGCACCACACAGGTAACATTCAGTCACTCTTTAATTTAAAAAGACAAAAAGACTTCATGTGGCTCCAGGACTGTGAAAAAAATTTCTCTGTAGCAAAACTGTTGGAGAAAAACAATCATTTTCCTGCTTTTGAATAAAATGTTAAATTTTGTGAGTTTGCCTTAAATTTTTGCTTGTTCTCTTTCTAAAAAGAAAAAAAAAATTACACACAAAGATATCTGCTGTTTTACTAAGATAAACTGTTTTGCTGTAAAACTGGAATATCTCTACATGCTTGTGCTCCATATGATCCACTTCCTTGCCTTCATGTCCCACCCCAACAGCAACTGGTAGGACCTGCTGTCACTGGTGGATAGCAAGGAGCCATGATGGGACAGCCTGTTCTCCACCGTAATCCCATGGCCCACAGGGGATCTCCGAGATCATGGCTCCACAGAGGAGCCACCAACTGGAGTGTGCTTTGTGTGCATCACAGGTCGCCTGACACATGCCCTTTTTGCAGTGAGGGAGACCCTGGCACAGAGCTACATAGAGTGTGTCAGGATGGAGCCCCTTTTCTGGCTCCTCCAGAACCTCCTGCTGAGATTCTGGCTGCACTTTTCTCTGCACCTCTTTGTATTTGCACACCCCATCTGTGGCCCCACAAAATTGTGAGACCTTCTTGTCAGCCTGCTCCTAGCTTTGACCACCATGGCCATCTGCCAGACCAGGAGGAGGAACATAACAGTCATACGGGGTCGGACCAAAGGTCCATCTATTCCAGTATCCTGTCTTCTGACAGTGGCCAGTGCCAGGTGCTTTGGGAGGAATGAACAGAACAGGTAATCATCAAGTGATCCATTCCTGCTGCCCATTCCCAGCTTCTGGCAAACAGAGGCTAGGGACACCATCCCTGCCCATCCTGGCTATAGCCATTGATGGGCCTATCCTCCATGAATTTATCTAGTTCTTTTTTGAACCCTGTTATAGTTTAGGCCTTCACAACATCCTCTGGCAAAGAGTTCCACGTGTTGACTGTGCATTGTGTGAAGAAATACTTCCTTTTGTTTGTTTTAAACCCACTGCCTATTAATTTCATTGGGTGACCCCTAGTTCTTGTGTTATGAGAAGGAATAAATAACACTTCCTTATTTACGTTCTCCACACCAGTCATGATTTTATAGCCCTTTGTCATATTCCCCCCCTTAGTCATCTCTTTTCCAAGCTAAAAAGTCCCAGTCTTACTAATCTCTCCTCATATGGCAGCTGTTCCATACCCCTAATAATTTTTATTGCTCTTTTCTGTACCTTTTCCAATTCCAATATATCTTTTTTGAGATGGGGCAACCATATCTGCACCGAGTATTCAATATGTGGGCGTACATAGATTTATATACAGGCAACATGATATTATTATCTATCCCTTTCTTAATGATGTGCAACATTCTGTTAACTTTTTTGACTGCCACTGCATATTCAGTGGATGTTTTCAGAGAGCTATCCACAATGACTCCAAGATCTCTTTCTTGAGAGGTAACAGCTAATTTAGACCCCATCATTTATATGTATGGTTGGGATTATGTTTTCCAATGTCATGGAATCATAAAACCATAGAATATCAGGGTTGGAAGGGACCTCAGGAGGTCATCTAGTCCAACCCCCTGCTCAAAGCAGGACCAATCCCCAATTAAATCATCCCAGCCAGGGCTTTGTCAAGCCTGACCTTAAAAACTTCTAAGGAAGGAGATTCCACCACCTCCCTAGGTAACGCATTCCAGTGTTTCACCACCCTCCTAGTGAAAAAGTTTTTCCTAATATCCAACCTAAATCTCCCCCACTGCAACTTGAGACCATTACTCCTTGTCCTGTAATCTGCTATCACTGAGAACAGTCTAGAGCCATCCTCTTTGGAACCCCCTTTCAGGTAGTTGAAAACAGCTATCAAATCCCCCCTCATTCTTCTCTTCCGTAGACTAAACATCCCCGGTTCCCTCAGCCTCTCCTCATAAGTCACGTGTTCCAGTCCCCTAATCATTTTTGTTGCCCTCTGCTGGACATTTTCCAATTTTTCCACATCCTTCTTGTAGTGTGGGGCCCAAAACTGGAAACAGTACTCCAGATGAGGCCTCATCAGTGTCGAATAGAGGGGAACGATCACGTCCCTCGATCTGCTGGCAATGCCCCTATATATACATCCCAAAATGCCATTGGTCTTCTTGGCAACAAGGGCACACTGTTGACTCATATCCAGCTTCTCGTCCACTGTAACCCCTAGGTCCTTTTCTGCAGAACTGCTGCCGAGCCATTCGGTCCCTAGTCTGTAGCGGTGCATGGGCTTCTTCCGTCCTAAGTGCAGGACTCTGCACTTGTCCTTGTTGAACCTCATCAGATTTCTTTTGGCCCAATCCTCCAATTTATCTAGGTCCCTCTGTATCCTATACCTACCCTCCAGCATATCTACCTCTCCTCCCAGTTTAGTGTCATCTGCAAACTTGCTGAGGGTGCAATCCACACCATCCTCCAGATCATTTATGAAGATATTGAACAAAACTGGCCCCAGGACCAACCCTTGGGGCACTCTGCTTGATACCGGCTGCCAACTAGGCATGGAGCCATTGATCACTACCCATTGAGCCCGATAATCTAGCCAGCTTTCTATCCACTTTATAGTCCATTCATCCAGCCCATACTTCTTTAACTTGCTGGCAAGAATACTGTGGGAGACCATGTCAAAAGCTTTGCTAAAGTCAAGGAACAACACGTCCACTGCTTTCCCTTCATCCACAGAACCAGTTATCTCGTCATAGAAGGTAATTAGATTAGTCAGGCATGACTTGCCCTTGGTGAATCCATGCTGACTGTTCCTGATCACTTTCCTCTCCTCTAAAGTGCTTCAGAATTGATTCCTTGAGGACCTGCTCCATGATTTTTCAGGGACTGAGGTGAGGCTGACTGGTCTGTAGTTCCCAGGATCCTCCTTCTTCCCTTTTTTAAAGATGGGCACTACATTAGCCTTTTTCCAGTCATCCGAGACTTCCCCCGATCGCCATGAGTTTTCAAAGATAATGGCCAATGGCTCTGCAATTACATCCGCCAATTCCTTTAGCACTCTCGGATGCAACACATCTGGCCCCATGGACTTGTGCACGTCCAGCTTTTCTAAATAGTCCCGAACCACTTCTTTCTCCACAGAGGGCTGGTCACCTACTCCCCATGCTGGGCTGCCCAGTGCAGTAGTCTGGGAGCTGACCTTGTTCGTGAAGACAGAGGCAAAAAAAGCATTGAGTACATTAGCTTTTTCCACATCCTCTGTCACTAGGTTGCCTCCCTCATTCAGTAAGGGGCCCACACTTTCCTTGACTTTCTTCTTGTTGCTAACATAGCTGAAGGAACCCTTCCTGTTACTCTTAACATCTCTTGCTAGCTGCACCTCCAGGTGTGATTTGGCCTTCCTGATTTCACTCCTGCATGCCTGAGCAATATTTTTATACTCATCCCTGGTCATTTGTCCAATCTTCCACTTCTTGTAAGCTTCTTTTTTGTGTTTAAGATCAGCAAGGATTTCACTGTTAAGCCCAGCTGGTCGCCTGCCATATTTACTATTCTTTCTACACATCGGGATGGTTTGTCCCTGTAACCTCAATAAGGATTCTTTAAAATACAGCCAGCTCTCCTGGACTCCTTTCCCCCTCATGTTATTCTCCCAGGGGATCTTGCCCATTAGTTCCCTGAGGGAGTCAAAGTCTATTTTTCTGAAGTCCAGGGTCCGTATTCAGCTGCTTTCCTTTCTTCCTTGTGTCAGGATCCTGAACTTGATCATCTCATGGTCACTGCCTCCCAGGTTCCCATCCACTTTTGCTTCCCCTACTAATTCTTCCCGGTTTGTGAGCAGCAGGTCAAGAAGAGCCATTGCTCTTATCAACATTGAATTTCATCTGCCATTTTGTTGCCCAGTCACCCAGTTTTGTGAGATCCCTTTGTAACTCTTCACAGTCTATTTTGGACTTAACTATCTTGAGTAGTTCTGTATCATCTGCAGATTTTGCCACCTCACTGTTTACCCCTTTTTCCAGATAATTTATGAATATGTTGAATAGGACTGGTCCCAGTACGGACCCTTGGGGGGACACCACTATTTACCTCTCTCCATTCTGAACACTGACCATTTATTCCTACTCTATAATGGGCAAGTTGGAGAATCACTGTATATAACTAAATCCTTGACAAGTTTGAGAAAATGGAGGTCCAATCCTCAGAGCTCTGTTTGGCATAACTGAGGAAAAGCATGTCAAAGTTAGATTTGAGTCACCTTGGTGATGACCCTGGTATAATTTAGGGTGGCCTCAAGGCTGTTATAAATTACACCTGTTTCTAAGGGCCGTTACACCAGCTGAGGATTGCAAGAGCACAGTACGTTCTGGTCTCCCCTTGGTACACACCCTAAGTATGTCTAGGAATATGTGCAGCAAGAGGATATGGTATAGAGCCACTTACTTTGGCTCTACAGAGGCCAAAGATTTCCCCTTCTGAGGGAATCCTCAGCTGCCTAAGTAGGGCAGTTTTGAGGAACATTTGTGTTGCCAGAGTAGTGCAAAGGAGCCCTTAGTCTGTACTTTACAAATGCTGGAGCTGTACACAACTGAAAAGGTCAGCTTTTCCTTCTTCTGTGGAATGAGAAGTTGGAGGCCTGGAGTGCCAAAGAGTTCTCTGAATTTGAAGGCATCTTCCCACCTATAAATCAACTGCACATTTAAATTGCTTCCTTTTGTAATCTATTAAAATGTGGTAGGCGAGCTGTGTTCTATGCAATGTTCATTGCATAATTTCATTTCAGCTTCTGGTTACTATTCATTGTAAACCTCAAATATTATCCAAATAGACGAGGCCTCTAATTCTCTGAATTTTATAAACGGGCCAAACAAAATAGCTAATAGTTTTTAAAGTTAACTTTCTAAATTGGGAGGATTATCTTGGTCATTTTCATGCTCAAAGTCTGCCAACCATCCTGATATGTCTGATACAGGACTGTTTTTACAATAAATGAATGAGTTTTCTGATGGCCTGTAAGCAACAAAATGGTATGAAATTTCACTCATCATTATTCCCAACCATGGGACCTGTTTTTCATCAGGAAATGTTGATATTTAGTCCATAATAGTTGGAGCATTGTTAGGGGGCTTATTCCTTCACCCACTCACTTCCCTGGTCCTTCTCGCATGAACAGAGAGCAACAATACCCGAAGTCCAAAGGTGCAAACAATTCGATGTTTATTGGGGTGAACTTCCAGCAAGCATGATTCTAGTTTCCTTCCTCAGTATCCTCCTTCCCAGCTCTGACACCACAGAGCCTTACATCTGTGTCCCTGTTCCCATTCCTGCCCTTAGCCAAACATGATTCCAATTTCCCCAGCCCCATTCCCTGCTCCCATTTCCCCCACCCGCATGCCCACCCCCATTCCCCTACTTCCCTACCTTAACCAATCATGTTCCTGAAATTTAACTAACCAATCCTAACATATTGTAACATGATTATGTAACCAATTATATCCCACCACCTTAATTAGTTTACACCCAGCAAAATTAATTATACAGCAGACAGAAACAATCACAGAACCAGACAGAGATTATACAGACAAACAATAGCAAAGTGGGAACTATAATGACAAAACAATACAGAAGTGAGGATTTCGCATCCCGGCTATTGATAAGTGAGTTCTTGCCAGACAGGATGCTATCAAACTAAGTTTCCATTTACATTTTCTAGGTACTTCCCTTTCTCTGGAGATGATAGGCACTATCAGGACAGGATTGTATTCCTAACAGCCCAATAGCACCTTCTTTCAATGTGACTAGTTTGGAATGTGAGCATGTGACCGTTCAATTCCCAGCTTATGGCTGCCTCTGTTGCTTAGCCAAAGGCCTTAGCCTAAGAACTGGGCCTCAGACTGTCACAGTAAGAGAAGGACCTTACACTGGCAGACAGTGATTTTGATTCTCTCTTTTATACCTCTAGAACTAGCCAAGTGATAAGAATACACCTAAATTCTTAGAGTATAGGCCTTTACAGACAGACCTGAATATCTATATCCTAACAAGCATCATTTCTGAATATGTATAAGGTGCTAGAGGCAATCAAAATCATTAAAACTTCTTCCCAGTTTAAAGAGAAGCTGTACAAACAGGGGAGGAAGTTGTAAAACAGTGAAAAAAACTGTTAAATTCTATATTTGGAAGGAAGAAAACTATTTGTAAAACCCATAATTTTTTTGGCCAAAGTATCTATTACATATTAAATGAAGTGAGGTGGCCTAAAAAGCACAGACCACTAAAATATCAGTTTGCTTTTCTTTATCTTTTAGTGAGCATTATGAACAGGAGCTGTCCTTTCCCCTTACCATTAGAGAAGCTAAAGAAAGCTATTTAGAGCAAAAGCACTGCCTAAGACACAGTTTTTATATCTAGAATATTACCAAAAGAATGGGTACAGTTGTTTGAGTACTCTGTAGGCCTAATTTACTGTAACTAGTAAATGCCCCAAAACTTCATTACCTCAGAGTTAAGGTTGCGGTGGTGTCTTGTGCCCTTCTAGAACTTCAAGATCAGCTACACTCAAACTCTGAAAACCAGGAAATTAAGGGAACACAAATATAAACTTCAGAGACCCTGGAAATGGACAGTTAAAGTGCATGCCATCCTTGCAACTCAGCCTTAACTCTAGAGCTGGCAATAGCCACCGTGAATGGTTGAGCGACGGGGGTCTCCGGGATGCAGCGGTGGGGGAAGGGGGGGCTAGGGGTACTATAGTAAGTAGACATGAGGAAGTTCTAAGAGAATGTGCCATTGTGTGTGTTGTCCTGAGTTCTATAGATTAGTGTTGCAGCATTAACTGCATGCTGTCCAGCTGCATTCACTTGTTAGGTTTAGTTTTATTGAATGGTGGAGGTTTAATTGGAACAGGTTGGCAGAACTGTCACCATGATCTGAGGAGAGGGGCATCTACTTTGAAGGATGCTTCATTTCAGCAGTGAGTTCTGAATGTTGCATCAGTAGCAGTGCACGGAGTGGTCTTGTCATGGGGATTGTCAGCAGTGGTGTTGAACACGACAGTGGTCTCTGAGAATTAGTGAAGGGTAAGTGAAAGCAATGTCTCGGAAGGAATCCTCAGGGCAAAGGTGAAGGGGTGGTATCATCTAGCAAGTCTGGGGTGGTTTGGGTGGAGTAGGTTTGAGTGCCTGCCAGATATAGGTAGCTCCTGTTTGCTATGCCTGATATAAATCCGAGTTTTGCTTTAGTAAAGAGAGTGTTAGATTTTGTCCTACAATGTTCATGTGGCTCTGTACTCTGAAAGTTCTGTAGCATCTTCAAGGATAGAGTGATAGTGTGTGTTATTGGTGTGTTGGGGTATCACTCAAAAATGGCAGAGTTGATTGAGGGGAGATATGATAAACGTCTATAAAATCCTGAATGGTGTGGAGAAAGTGACTAAGGAAGTGTTATTTACCCCTTCACATAACACAAGAACTGGGGGTCACACCAATGAAATGAGTAGACAGCAGGTTTAAAACAAACATAAGGGAGTACTTTTTCACACTGTGCACCATCAACCTGTGGAACTCGTTGCCAGGGCATATTGTGAAGGCCAAAAGTACAACTGGGTTCAAAAAAGAATTTAAAAGTTCATGGGGGATAGGTCCATCAATGGCTACAGCCAAGATGGTTAGAGACATAACCCCATGCTCTGGGTGTCCATAAACGTCTGATTGCCTAAAGCTCGACAGGGATGATCACTCGATAAATTGGCCTGTTCTGTTCATTCCCGCTGAAGCATCTGGCACCGGCAATTGCTGGAAGACAGGATACGGGGCTAGATGAACCATTGGTCTGACCCAATGTAACTGTTCTTTTGAGAAACCACCACTCCAGGAATAACAAAATAGGTGAACATTTTGTTGTTAACAGAAGAAAGCTAAACATAAGAAAAATAATAATTAATTTTCTTCTTTCCTCTATCTACCCAATTAACAGAGAACTAAGGTAACCCCAATCACTGACCTTTGGTCTTATAAAGTGAAAAGATATTTGGGTTACAGGTAGGTATGTGCATAACAACCAGTGAAACGTGAACGTTTTACCAGTGAGAACCTCATCTTATTGAGGTATTTGAAAGAGAATGATGAGTAGCAAATAAATGACATGAAGCAGTTAATAAAATGTGAAGCTCATAGCGAGTAACATTCTCCACCATCCTTCGCTGAACATCACCACTGTTACTGTCTGGGAAACAAACTTTCCCTCCTGTGAAAACTGTTTTATATCTGGTCAAAGAAGTAGATTTTTTCCCCTGGGGTTTTGGTTGAAAATCAAACTTTTGATGAAAACTTTTAACAAAAACTTTAAATTCAGGAACTTTAGACCAGATGTAGTTCTGATCCAAAAACTAACATCTTTTAAAATTGTCTTTATGCCAGGAAATATTAAAATATGTTGTATGAGGCCTTGTTAGAATTAGAGTGGAACCTGCTTACTACTGATCTTTTTTTGTGATCAGGCATACATCTTGCATTTAGCACCCATGTCTTGGATCATGAACACCTTTATGGACAAGTCCTCTAGATTGTAACAGAATGTGATAACCTTTCTATCATATGTTCTTAACCAGCCTGTAGAATTTAACAGAGAATGCTCTCTTAGAGAATTTTGTTTTCCTGTACCTTAGATTTTGTTGGACTTTTCCATGAGGTTGTGGGCCAGGCCAACCAAGAACAAAAATGACAGTTAAAAATCTGTTACTTACTTAATTATATCACTGACCTAATTTGTACTTGCAACCTGAGGTTCCATCTGATAAGGGGTACTAAGGAAAGCACATGACATGAGTTTGTATATGTTTTGAGATATTGCACCAGATCCTCAGCTGGTGTAAATCAACATACCTCCATGGACTTCAGTGGAATTCATGATTTCAATGGAGCTGTGCTAATTTACCCTAGCTGAGTGATATCTGACCCCTTATCAAGGGGTGAAAGTAAGTTAGAGGACTTACCGGTACACTGGAGTCCTGAGCAGGGGGCGTGGCCTCAACTAGAAGAGGCATGGCCTCAACCAGAAGAGGCAGGGCCTTAAATCCCCGGGCCCTTTAAATCTTGATTTAAAGGGCCAGGGCTCCAGCTGCGGTAGTGGCGGCTGGGAGCCCGGGGCCCTTTAAATCACCCCCGAGCTACCAGCTGCAGAGGCGGCTGGGACCCCCGGGGCTCGGGGGCGATTTAAAGGGCCCAGGGCTCCAGCTGCCGCTACCGCAGTGGAGCTCCGGGCCCTTTAAATCACTGAGGAGCCCTGGGGGCCCCCGGCTACCACTGCTACCCCAGGGCTCTGGGCTCTGGCAGAGCTTTAAAGGGCCTGGGGCTCCGCTGTGGTAGCAACTGCCGGAGCCCCGAGCCCTTTAAATCCCTGCCTGAGCCCTGCTGCCCGAGCCCTGGGGTAGCAGTGGTCGGGCTCCACTGGGGATTTAAAGGGCCCCGGGGCGCCAGCCGCTGCTACCGCCCCGGCCCTTTAAATGCCCGCCGGAGCTCCACCGCTGCTACCCCAGGGCTTCGGCAGCAGGGCTCCGGCGGGGATTTAAAGGGCTCGGGGCAGTAGCGGTGGCTGGAGCTCTGGGGCCCTTTAAATCCATGAAGAGCCCCGCCGCTGCTACCCCAGGGCTCGGGCAACAGGGCTCAGGCTGGGATTTAAAGGGCCTCGGAGCTTCAGCCGCCGCTACTGCCCCAGAGCCCTTTAAATCCCCGCCAGAGCCCCGCCGCCGCTACCCCGGGGCTCAGGCAGCAGGGCTCAGGCTGGGATTTAAAGGGCCCCGGGCGGGGGTAGCAGTGGCTGGAGCTCCGGGGCCCTTTAAATCCCTGCCGCAGCCCCGCCGCCGCTACCCCAGGGCTTTAAATTGCCCTCTCGGAAAGCTGGTCCTGGTACAACGCACCGGCTCTTACCAGTATGCCGTACTGGGGTGTACCGGCTTACTTTCACCTCTGCCCTTATCCCACCTTAGTTGTGTAATGCAGCATAAAGCTAATGAAAGACTGCAGCACGCAAGCTGTTTCAATATCTCTCAACATACCCATACCCTGAGTGTGTTTCACTTCCGAAGACCAAATTCTGCTGTACCAAGTGTATAAGCAAATATCAGAAAACAGTGCATGAAGCCACGGTGTTGAAAGAGTACACAGCAGGAGACACATAGAAAATCTGCTTTCAGGGGTTCCATTACAGGAGACACAAAGACGCATAATGGGGCAAGAAGTCAAGGGGCATAGTATGCCTGTTTATGCAGGTACTTATATCTGGCTACACTGACCAAGCCCTTGGTTATAACTCCTATTCATGACCCTCCATGCAGTTTACTGTATTCCTATTCTGAGAAGGAATGGGTTATACAGGGGAGCTTTCTTCAAGATGTTCACTGCCAGATTATAGATGCATATTAGCATGCTACTGCAGTGTGTATATGTACCCATTGATGGGAGGAAAGGGAGGGAGAATTATATCTCATTTCAGTGGCTCACTGGAATTTGGCCAAATAAAAGGAGATTTTTAATATTAAAAAAAAAAAAACTTAAATATCTCTAAGCGCCTAGAATCCCCAGTGGCAACTGAAAAAGCACGTTTTATTTTAGATTCAACCCCAGCCCACAGGTCTCTGGCTTTGAAGTTCTGGTGTTTGGGGACAAAGCCATTTTCTGCCAAAGAAACTGATGCAGTACAAAAATAGATGCTAATATATTTACAGTCAAACAAGAAATATTTTAAAGGCTTATGATTTTTCAAATAGGCAGTTTCCCTTGGCTGAAAGCACATCTAGTCTCAGCTGTGGGTGACTTCAAATGCAAAGATCTGTGGCTGGAACTGAACCTACAATCCAAACTGCCAGTTTTGGCTCACACAGGGAGGTTTTAGGATCCTCAGAGCCTCATTCTAAATTAACTAACATTAATAAAAGAATAAATACAGATTATAAGGAAAAACTGTAATGACTATTTCCTTTTGTATCTGTGGCTGTATTGTTCCCCTGAGTCTCATATGACTAACACATGCTGACTGGAAATGGGTTTGAGCTGCAAAGTTTGGATCTGAATCTTGATCTTGAACCTGCTGAATTCAGAGGTGTTCAGGTCCAGCCCATTATGGAGACAGACATGGGCAGTAAAAACTGGATCCAGAGTTGTGACTCACTTCCCTCCTACAAAGCCGTGTTCAGATGAGGGGCCTTCATTTGGGCCTTTCTATATTTTTGGCTTGTGTGATGGTTGCCTCATATCATTTTATAGTGCGTGCCATTAAAAACTGGACAATTAGGAATCGTGAAATTTGCCATATGGAAAAGTATGTCCATAGGTGCTAAAAATATGCATGCTCTATCAACACAACAGACCTTTTTTTATTTAGAGCTGGGCAAATGATCCCCATTGGAAACCTGATTAAGAGAGATGCTTATCCAGTCATGGAATGGAAACACTCTACATGACACATGTGTCCAATCAAAAATAGCCAATGCTGTTCAGATTTTGAATGCTTGCAGCA
Organism: Natator depressus; assembly: GCF_965152275.1. NCBI lineage: Eukaryota > Metazoa > Chordata > Testudines > Cheloniidae > Natator > Natator depressus. The sequence continues at coordinate 82,624,900 of NC_134234.1, forward strand.
CAATCTATACACCCATGATTATTTGTAGAAACCACGTGGCGAATATTTTCAAACAAAAAATGAACTCAAGAAAATTATAAGCTGCATTCTTTACATTGATCTTCACTGCAGAGAATGTGAGGGACAGTCCCACACCTGAGCCATTCTTTTTAGGTGACAAATCTGAGGAACTGTCCCAGGCTGAGGTGTCAGTAGGGAAGGTTTTGGAACAAATTAATACATTCAAAGCAATAAATAAGGATGAGATGGGATTCATTCAAGAGTTCTGAAGGAACTCAGATATGAAATTGCAGAACTACTGCTTGTAGTATGTAACCTATCACTTAAATCACCTTCTGTACCAGATGAGCAGAGGACAGCTAATGTGACATCAATTTTTCAAAAAGGCTTCAGAGGTAATCCAGGCAATTATGGACTGGTAAATCTAACTTCAGTACCAGGCAAATTGGTTGAAACTATAATAAAGAACAGAATGATAGATAAATATGATTTGCTGGGGAAGAGTCAACAAGACTTTTGAAAAGGGAAATCGTGCCTCACCAATTTATTAGAATTCTTTGAGGGGGGCCAACAAACGTGAACAAGTGTGATCCAGTGGATATAATGTACTTGGACTTTCAGAAAGCCTTTGACAAGGTCCCTCACCAAAGGCTCTTAAGTAAACTAAGCAGTCATGGGGTAAGAGGGAAGGTCCTGTCATGGATCAGGAACTGGTTAAAGACAGGAAACAACAGATAGGAATAAATGGTCCATTTTCAGAATGGAAGAAGGTAAATAGTGGTGTTCCCAAGGGATCTGTACTGAGCCCAGTACTGTTCAACATATTCATAAATGATCTGAAAAAGGGGTAAACAGTAAGGTGGCAAAGTCTGCAGACAACACAAAATTACTCAAGATAGTTAAGTCCAAAACAGACTGAGGAGAATTATAAAGGGATCTCCCAAAATTGGGCAACAAAATGATAGATGAAATAAATACTGGAAAGCATAATCCCAAATGTACATACAAAATGATGGAGTCTAAATGAGCTGTTACACTCAAGAAAGAGGTCTTGGATTTATTGTGGATAGTTTTCTGAAAACATCTGTTCAATGTGCAGCACCAGTCAAAAAAGCTAACAGAATGTTAATAATCCTTAAAAAAGGGATAGATAATAAGACTGTAAATATCATAATGCCACTATATAAATTCATGGTATGTGCACACCTTGAATACTGCCTGCAGTTCTGGTCACCCCTTCTCAAAAAAGATATATTAGAAATGGAAAAGATACAGAAAAGGGCAACAAAATTATTAGGGGTATGGAACGGCTTCCATACAAGGAGAGATTAAAAAAGACTGGGGATTTTCAGCTTGGAAAAGAGATGACTAAGGGGGGGTATGATAGAGATCTATAAAATCATGAATGGTGTGGAGACAGTGAATAAGGAAGTGTTGTTTACCCCTTCACATAACACAAAAAACAGGGGTCACCCAATGAATTAATAGGCAGCAGGTTTAAAACAAACAAAAGGAAGTATTTCTTCACATGTAGCACAGTCAAGCTGTGGAACTCATTGCCAGAATATGTTGTGAAGGCCACAATTGTAATTGGGTTAAAAAAAGAATTAGATAAGTTCATAGAGAATAGGTCCATGAGTGGTTAATAGCCAAGATGGTCACAAATAAAACCCCATGTTCCGGGTGTCCCTAAGCCTCTGACTGCCAGGTGCTGGAATGGGATGACTGGGAGATGGATCACTTGCTTGCCCTGTTCTTTTCATTCCCTTGGAAGCATCTGGGACTGGCCACTATTGGAAGACAGGGTACTGGGCTAGATGGACTATTGGTCTGACCCAGTATGGCCGTTCTTATGTTTATGTTCTTATGCTTGTGGATAATTCAGGAACAGTAGAAGTGGTAATATTTTCTGAATAAATTATTCGCTGTGATTTATTTGTCCTGCTCTAATATTTCTAGTTGGGGTTGAGTCAGAATCCATCACAGCTCATTGTGACTTTGATGATTAACACAACACTAAAACATACCATGAAATTAGTTTCCTCATTGTTTGGATAAAGCACCATATACCAGACTATTACAATGCTTGTTAGTTTATTGAAAACTAATCTGCTATTGTGAGGTTTTCAAAAAAATATTTGCTCTTAAGGAAGAAATTTACAGGCACTTGATAAATTAATGTTGCAGCTAAAGTGGGGCATCTGTCACACAAATTATCACTAAGTGAAGCCCGGAACGCTGAATGCATTCAGCACGACAGCAGTAATTTATATAATGATTTAACACACTTCACATCCTACCTTGATACAATTATAATAGAAAAAGCTTTCCTGCCGACAGTAACAGATGTTACTCTAGATAGTTTTGCTGCAATCAGACCGGAGGCAATCAGCAATGAATGAAGTTGTTTCCCCAGCAGGCAAAAATTTACTCTGCCAATCAAGGTCTGGAAAAAAAAATGTGAAAAGGGCTTTGCTGTAAACAGCAAGGTTCATTTAAAAGCCTCTATTATTCTCATTTTGCTCATTTTTTCGGGTCTATTTCTAACCACCTCCTTTCTCCCAACTAACTTCCCCTGCTAGAAACCTTTTCCTACTTTCTTTCATTAGACAAATGTCTTTATTAAACATAGACCCAAACCAAAACCCCAGAGATCTGAACTTCCCTTAATTTCAGTGTGAGATTTTAAACCCAATTCTATAATGATACAAACCAAAACATCAGATGTAAACACCCTGAAACTTGTCAGCTAAAGGATTTGGAATCTAGATCTGAATTTTGTAGTTGATGCTTATATCTGCTTCTAACACGGCTTCTAGGAACTGTAAAACCAAACTAAACTGTCAGCTTGACAGTAACAGGTAATGGGTCCCGTGTGCATGCACTAGAAGATAAGAAATGTAGCTACAATAACTCATTTGATAGGGACTGTTTGATCAATGAGTGGAACTAATGGGTTCCATAATGGAGTTTCTCAGTAAAGCTTCCTCCCTGTAAAGTTTTAAATTATATCAGAGATGTGTTGACATTGTCTTGAAATTAATTTAGACACTGGAGGAAAAAAAAAACGCCCCGAGATGAATTAGCAAAGGAATCTGTTGCACGGATGATTAAATGACTTCTGGTCTAGCATCAGAAGACACTATAAGCCAAAGGCACCTGTACATAGCCAACAGACTTTTGAATTATTACTGTGTGTGAATGTGGTGCTATTGAAAGTTGCTGAATTGACAACCGTGGGGACTGAAGATTTTTATTCACATTATGGCAGTACCCTGGGCAGCTGCTGTGCAAGCTATCTAACCTTGCCGGTCAATATGTTTCAGTCCTTACCAGGCTTTTGCTACTCTTGGAAAAGACTTGTTTTGAAAAACGTGTTATCTAATGCATTTGACCATGACCATCCAACCCATTTTTAAACACTAAATTTTTATAACAGTCTGCTAATTAAAATGTGTTACATTTTCTAACTCATTTTCCCAGTGTAGACAAAGCTGTACAAGTTTACTGACCACTGTCAGAAGACAGGATACTGGGCTAGATGGACCCTTGGTCTGACCCAGTATAGTCATTCTGATGGTCTTATTTCACCAAGTTTATTGAGGAGGCAACCACCTTGTCATCACTGTTTAGGGCTTGTCTGCAAGGAGAAGTAACAGCTATTCCTGATTAACTCAATTGTGGATGTTATTCCAAAGTGGATTAAGCTAATTTGATATACGGCATTGTTATTCCAGAAAAATAATATCTACATAGGAATTTAATCAGGAATAACCATTCCACTTTAAGTACACACTCTCTCTTAATCCAAATTAATTTCCCTGCATAGACAATTTATATCAACTATCTACAAGTGAAAGGGACGTATGTGTGTGTGTGTCATTGCCTGTCACCTGAGCCACAGTGGAAAGGTTGAGCCAATTTGTTTATTTATATTCTGTCCTTTATTGTGCCAAGTAACTTCAATCTTCTCCTTCCAGTCCTCTTTCTGCCACTGCCAGTGCTATCCTGTACTCACTTCTCTTCCTAAAGGGCTTGATCCTGAGCCATTGAAGTCAACAAGAGCTTTGCCATGGGCCCAGATCCACAAAGGTACATAGGTGCCGAAAACCCCGGACTTAGGCACTTAAGTCTCAGTTTTGGCTCCACTGCAATCCACAAAACTCCCACTGAACCCTGTAGGTTCCTCAACTCACTTGGCACTTAAGTTTTCAGAGTAAATGTTCCCTAGACATGCATGTTTCTGCCTCTGAGCATGCATCCAGGCATCTGTCTCCAGCTTAGGCCCCAGAGTGATTCACAAACTTGAGGAAAATAAGCATTCAGTGTCTAAATCATGGGCAGGGCCTGATCCAGTAGGCATGCTCAGAGGCCACTTTCTAGATCGGGTCTCATTCAAACTCTGGGGGTGCCCACTTTATAACTTTTAGCCTAGTGGTTAGAGTGCCTGCCTATCTCTAAGAGGGGCAGGGAATAGCACACCCCCCTATAATCAGCATCTCCCATTGGCTGGCTTTAGGGTAGCTCCCCCACTAGCATGCTGGCTTTTGTGGATCGTATTGGAAGGTGCTTATCTCTCCCTGTTCATTATATAAAGAGCCTAGGCACCTAAAATTAGCTTTGTGGATTGCAGTGTTGTCCCTGTAATTTTTTAGGCTCCTAAAAGTTAGGTGCAATAATGCTTAGCACTGCAATGTCTGAGACCAGGTCTACACTCAACAGTTAAGTTAACCCAACTACGTCACTCAGGGGTGTGAAAAATCACACCCATGAGCAATGCAGTTAAACCAACCTAACCCTCAGTGTAGATGGCACCACGTCAATGGAAGAGGTCTTTCATCGATCTAGCTACTGCCTCTTGGGGAGGTGGATTACCTATGCCAATCGGAGAACCCCTCCAGTCATTGTAATGAGCGTCTACATTGAGTGTCTACTCTGTGGATGCGAAACCTGGGTGACCTATCGACAGCACCTCAAGAGTTTGGAGAGGTATCACTAATGATGCCTCTGGAACATCCTTTGCGTCAAGTGGCAAGATCGTCGTACTAAAGCCAGCATCGTCGCTGAAGCCAAGGACACCAGCATTGAAGCAATGATTCTCATGCACCAACTTCGCTGGGCTGGCCATTGTGTGCGGATGCCAGACTCTTGCCTCTCAAAACAAGTCCTCTACTCTCAGCTCACCCATGGTCAGAGATCCCATGGTGGCCAGAGGAAGTGCTACAAAGAGGCACTGAAAGCATATCTTAAGAAAACTAATGTGGACATCACAAGCTGGGAAGAGCAAGCCACCAACTGATGCCAATGGCACTATATCCTCCATCAGGCAGTGTCCCTCTTTGAAGAGAGGTTCCTTGCCTTCGAATCTTAAAAGAGAGAGGGGAGGAAGGAAAAAGAAATATCTTTCTCCCAGAAGGCTGCTGGCTTACCACAAAATGTCTGTACCTACTGCAGGTGGATTTGAAGTTCCAGGATTGGACTCCTGAGTCATCTCATATGTAAATCCGTGGTAGAGATCATCCTCAAATCGAGGGATCGCCAAGCAATCAATCTACACTGACGCGCTGCAGTGTGCCACTGTAGTATTTCAAGTGTGGGCAAGCACTAAGTCCATTTGTGGATCCCACTCATAATAACTCGCTTAGTTTACATTATATTATCCTTATTTTATATCAGAACTATGGGACAGATTCTATCATCCTTACAAAATGGTTGTTGCTTGTCTATTCTTTGTTATCATCATGTAAAATTGTGTGTCCTTTTAAAATTAATAAAGATATAATAAAAAAAATAATTATACACACTAAAATTATGGGCCCTGAAATATGCATGCATATCTGATGATAGAATTGGGCCCAGTCTGAACTTATGTGCAGTGGTTGCATATGGTAGTATAACTAAGCTGTTTTCTGTGGCCCGGCTTCAGATACTAAATCAGTGTGGCAGGTCGAGGTCTGTGTTCCATACTTTATCAAATGTAGGATTATTTTCCAGTATATAAATTTCCCCCTCATCCCCCAGCCCAAGGTGTTATATTTAAGAATTCCTTGTCAGATGGCATAAAGGCCTCACTTCAACAAATTCACTTTATGACAACCATTAGACATTTTCTCTGTTTATGAGCTCTAAAACATAGCACTGATTGAAAAGAGGGAATTTTTTCCTGAATATTTTTCGAAATTATTTTGCATTTTTTCTATTTGAAATTTGAAAAAAAAAAACACTTTTCTTGCTTTTTTAAATTTTACTGAAATGAATTCTACCAGCTCTATTAAAAAAACCAACAACACTTACTGTCATCACTGGAATTTTGACTTGGTACTAAAAATTAAGATAAGGTCATAACCCATTTATATAGGAACATCAATTGCAGCAAAAAAGAATCAGGGTCTGGAACTAACGCTAGCTGGTAGTCTTGCTGATGATGTACTACGGCCAAATAGAATACAATACAGCATGCGCATTCAGAGTCTGATTCTGCAGTGCATAACTATCTAGACAGTTAACAAAGATAGATTTGAATCAGAATTCTCATAAGGAATGAATGAGTTTAGCTGCCAGGGATCTGGATTTCTGCTGCTTTGCACTTTGTATATTCAGTTACACCCATGCATAGTGAGTGCAAAGTGGGTGTGAAACATCATCAACCTCAAAATAACCAACTCTCTGAAAACAGAGCAGAGGCAGGTGTCAATGATCACACAGGGCATAGTTGGTGTTTTTGTAGAGACACTTTTCATATAACATTCTTCACTTTAACAACTGAGCATTTTCTATTACCCTTATGTTGTGTTTGCGGGAAGTCAGTGAAGCTTTAATTTACAGGACAGGTCTACACTTAAAATGTTGCATTGGCACACTTAAAACGTAACTGTGCTGCTGTAGCGCTTCAGTGAAGATGCTCCTAGGGTGACAGAAGAGAGCATCTCCTGTTGGCATAGTTAATCCACCTCCTTGAGAGGTGGCAGCTATATCGGTGGGAGAAACTCTTCCGTTGACATAGTGCTGTATGCACGGGGGGAGGGGAGGCGTTAGGTTGGTATAACTATATCTCTGTGAGGTGTGGATTTTTCACCCCCCCAAGCAACATAGTTATACCAATTTAGGTTTGTAGTGTAGACCTGGCCACAGGAAGATACATTATAGATGTAACAAAGCTGTTGTGTTTCAGGAAAAGGTGTTTGTTAGGAAATTAATTGATTTTGACAAAATAAACATGTCCCTTTGGGATAATGGCCAACCAAAATACTGCCAAACCTCCTCTCCCCGCTTTTTTTTAATAAAATGTTTTTCTCTCAAGATGTGCAGAAATTGGCTCACGAAGACTTGCTGCAAAAAGGTTGAGCTCTCATTTAGAGTCTAATTTCAAATCTGCTGAGGAAAAACAAGATGCTACAAAATGAAGACAGTGCGTTTTTTTTCTACCGACTGACTGCTTACCCATTCTGAACATCTGGTTTTTAATATAAGGCCTGGAAAAAACTTACAATATTGATATGAGATTACACCTCTGAGGGGAATTAAAGGCTCACACTGAAATATAAAATACGCAGTCCTACTGACAGGGCCCAATGGCTTTCAAGAGAGAGGCTTCTGCCATATTAGATGGACATTGAAAATTAGTCAGGGTTTTTCTCTGTTCTGATTCATAACAGGTACAAGATAGTAAGACTTAATAATGCTTAGTATTTAGCAGCAATACATATTCAAAATTACATTGAGTTAATCTATTTAAAACTTAAGGGGCCTGTGTCTAATGTCACTTACATACTGGTTTTGTGTCACTGTAATTCTGCTAGCTTCGCTGGAGTTATTCCTAGTTGGCATGAGATCTGAATTAGGCCAAAGGAATTCTGTGGCATCTGCCCATTATTTGCATTGAGATTATATAGGATGTTTACTTACCAAACTCCTATAATCTAAATATTTATTAAATGTCTACAAATAAAAGGAGATTCATTTTCTTTTCTAGAAGTACCTTGACTGGTTTAACCTTGGTGCTCATTACTAAAGGACTGAAGAAGAGTAAACTTCTTTCCACTCCCTGTCCTCCACTCAGCTGCCCCGTGCCTGAGCCCTACCACACTCCCTTCTTTGTCTTTCAGAAACGTAAGACCTCAGCTATTTCCCTAGCCTCGCCACAGCATCCTGTTCCCTCATACTGAGTGGTGGAAGTTGACTTCCTGCTCTTTAAGGCTTGGTCTACACTTAAAAGTTGGGTCAATTTAGCTATGCTGTTCAGTGGTGTGAAAAAAACACACCCAGCTTTCTTTTGTCTTTAATTCCCATCTGTCATCTCAACAGTGATGATGAGGGCTGAATGAAATCTTTCCACCACTTTCTATCTTGTACTAGCTTCGTGACTTCATTCATCTTTAAACCTTTTTGTTCCATGTCATTCTTCACTGTATCTATTCAATGCATGGTTGTCCTCTAGTTCTAGCTCCTTGCACTCTGGTATTTATCACCATGTATGGTATCATTTCTGGATCCTTTCTTTGACACGACAGTCATCTTTCTAGTGACTTCTCTAACAGCATTTTTTTTGCCCTCCCTGTTTTCTTATCTCTTCACTTTTTTATTTTCTGCAGTCTTGAAACTCTTACTATTCTCCTACCCAGTTCATTTCTGCAATCAAAATCTTTCATTCATCAGCTTTCTTCATGCTCCAGTATTCTGACCTGTACAGTAGCATTGCTTTGACAGTTGTCTCATATACACTGATTTTTTGTTTTTATTGAAGTATCTTTAACCTTCCAGATCTTGCAGGGTTTTCTGAATGCAGTATTCTTCATTTTAGGTCATGTTCACAATTCCCATTCTTCAGTACTAGTTCTCCAAGGTAAACAGTTTTTTCCACTTGTTCGAGTTCTTTTTCTGAATTTGATCTTTGCCTCTTTCTCCTGTCTTCTGATTGTCATAATTTCTGTCTTTTGTCCATGATGAGCTTCAATTCAAATTTTCCGCTTTCCTGGTCTACCTTGTCCATTATTCTCTGTAAACCCTAGTTGGTCAATGATATGAGGTCAAGATCATGTGCAAATCTAAGGTTCACAAAAAGAAAAGGAGTACTTGTGGCACCTTAGAGACTAACCAATTTATTTGAGCATAAGCTTTCGTGAGCTACAGCTCACTTCATCGGATGCAACTCAAGCTTATGCTCAAATAAATTGGTTAGTCTCTAAGGTGCCACAAGAACTCCTTTTCTTTTTGCGAATACAGACTAACATGGCTGTTACTCTGAAATCTAAGGTTATGCACTGTCCGACCTTCCCCTCCATTTCTCCTCAATGTTATAGCCATTACTGCTTCCAGTACCAAGAGGAACAAATCTGGTGATAGCATGCATCCTTGTGTCATTCCCTAGGGTTGTCCTGAACCATTCTGTCAGCTTCCTGTGTGTTCTCACTGTACTCATCAACTTGCTGTAGATGTTTTCTAACAGTTTGGTCAATTTTTTTAGGGATGTCATACAGTCTCATAACTTGCCATAATCCTTCCTGCCAAATGCTATCAAAAGCTTGTTTGAAGTCCATAAAGTTGTTATAACATGTTGAGTTGTGTTTTATATACTTCTATGTATCTCTTTGATATCTCTCTTATCACCAATAACTGACCTATTGTACTTTGTCCTGATCTAAAACTGGTCTGTTCCTCTGCAAATGCTGCTTTCACTGACTTCTTCATTCTCCTATGCAACATCTTGGTGAATGCTTTTCCCAGCACACTCAATAAGCTGATACCTCAGTAGTTTTGCACTCACTCTGATCCCCCTTTTTTATAGATTGGTACTATTATTGCTTTCCCCCATTCACTCGGAACTTGCTCTAGTTTGCAAATCTTGCTGAATAGCTTGCGCATCACCTTTACCATGTGTTCCCCTCATCTGTTTTTTAGCAGCTCTGTGGTTATGTCATCACTTCCTGGTGCCTTTTCTTTTTCAAATTTTAAAACTTCAGAAACCAAGGTGAGGCCGAAAAGTATGTGATTGGAACAAACACAATCAAAACAACACGCAAAACAGGGAATTATGTGATGAACTTGAAGGATAAGACATTTATTGGAACATGGAACTTAAGAGCATTATACCAGGCTGGAGCACTTGTGGTAATAATGCACAAATTGAAAATATTTGAGTGGATGGAGTTGCATTGTGCTAAAGCTGAAGGCAAGTCAGGCTTTTACGGCATTTAACCTAATATCTCCTAGTATGCTGAAGGTGAGATTCAGAATCAAATCCAGTTGAATAAAATACTTCAGTAAATTTGTACTTCAGTAAAACAGTACAAATATATGCCCTGACCTCAGCAGTGCCCAAAGAAGAAATTGCTGAATTTTAAAACGATCTATAGAAAACAATACGAGAATTTTCAAGACAAGATATGTTATTGGTAGTGGGAGACTGTAATACGAAAGTAGCATATGACTGGAATTCCTAGGCAGTTTTGGACTAGGTGAAGAAAACAAGAGGAGAAAGGCTTCTAAATTTCTGCCTAACAACCTGGTGATAACAAACAAGCCATTTCAACAAAGAAAAGCACAGAGGATGTGGACGTTGATATCACCTGATGGGCAAATAAAAAACATGGTAGTCTTTGAACTTATGTATTGCAGATGGAAATCAAGTGTTGTTTTGCAGATCATTTGCAGCTGATATCAGATCATCTCCTAAGTTAGTGCTGGCATCAATGGTAAGGCTGAGAGCAGTCGAAAAGTGCCAAGAATTAAGATCTGTGATGAGCACAAACTGAAAGTACCAGATATCAGGAAAGAAAACTAGAAGCTGTGCAGAGAAACATCAAGTCTCTGTAAAAGAAGAAATGAATGCTGAAGAGACATGGAACATTGTAAAAAGTGGGCTGATGAACAAGTACTGGGCTACAAAGACAAAATGAAGAAACTGAAGTAAATAATGGATGAAGTGCTTCAGTTGAGTGACAAGCACAGGAAGCCGAAGGAGAATACAAAGAACAAAAGTCTAAGAGCTGAGTACAATAGGCTGACCAGAAAGATAAAAGAGAAAGTGAACAGAGACAGACACAATTGGATAAGTGAGCTGTGTTCAGAAGCTTAAGAATACACGAGAGAAATGTGACACGGGGGTGCATGACAAGATAAGAGAACTGAGTGAGAAATACAAGCTGAAGATACCAGCAGTGAAAGAAAAACACTGAAAAATAGTTGAGGATGAACGAGCAAAGAATAAGCAACGGAAAGAATATTTTGAAAAGCCGTACGATGTGCAAGGTGCAGTAGTTGAAACCGTCCTGGAGAAGCACAAACGAGGGAGAGCAGATGCTGGAATTCTTAGTAGTAAAGATCTTGATAGAAAGTTTGAAACAGAAAAAGGTGCTAGGAAGTGACTAGCATAGCTATGCTGACGTAACCACCAAGGCAGATGCAGATACATCCATGGAAAAATGCTTTCATCCACATAACCAAGTTCATTTGGAGAGGTGGTGCTTCTACACCAACAGAAAATCCCCTTCTGTCAGTGTAGGCTGAGTCTGCTGGCAGAGCTATGCCAGTATAGCTATGTTAGTATAGTCGCCATTGTGTAGGCAGAACCTAAGGGTCCTAAACAATTCCCAGAATGCCAAGCCTATATAGCTGGGCCAAGTGCTGAGGACATGTGTGGAGAAAGGGAAGGAATCCTCCCCTCCAAAAGCCATGGAATAACCATGTAGGCACTTCATCCAGACTATCACAGCCTAATAGCTGAAGCAACCTGCATGGTCCCCAGTGGACACTTCCCACATGGGACAGACTGAAGGACAGAGGTATATATTCCTCCCGTCCTCCCCTATAGCTCCTTTTTGAAAGATATGGTGAAATACTATAGATCAGTACAAGTTCACATGAAATTAGGTCAGGGTTGCTTGAAAGGTTTAGAAACACTTTGAGAAACCAGGTCTGAGTTTCAATTTTGTGTTTAAACAAACCAACCAAACCAAACCAACACAAACAAACAAACAAAAAAACACAATACCCAAACCAGGTGGCTTTTGTATTTTGTGGCAACCTGTATGCATAACTTTAAATGCTTATACTTCTAGTCCCAGATGTTTGCTCTTTGATTACATTGCCAATAACTATGAGCATCCTCTTTCCTTTTTTTTTTACATAACATTTATTATTTCATGGCATTTTACTGAAATTCACAAAATGAACACTCCATCCAATGAAGGTAAAGAAAGGGCAATGAAACCGAGCAGCAGTTTGCATGCAGTTTTTTATATGTAGAGAGGCATGGAACTTTGCGAACATCTGTGGCTTTCCCACAGACACGGAATGTTGCAAATCCTAGATGTTTTGACCCATATTCTTACCAAATACAGATATGCTGCATCAGCAGTTCTCTCTAAGCCTTGTGCTGGCTTTGATGGCATGGAAGCTCTCTGAAAATGTATTTTATTTATTTTTCTGACTCAGGCCAATCATGGGGGTGAGGAGAGGGGGAAAGATGAAACAGAGAATATGGAGACCTTTGAAACAGGAAGAGGAAGTGATCAGCATACAGAACATGAAATGTGGATTAAGTGGCCCAGCATGTTTGCTCCATAATGAGGTGTGAAATAAATATATGTGCAGCAAGGCCAGGAATTATAAAGATCTTAGCTCTTATACGAGGACATGTCTGGTTTTCAAAACCACATTTTTATGGACCTTGCTTAAGCATTCTTGTTTAATGTTTCAATATTTTGGCTCTGAGGCCTCTATGCCGTTGAATAAGAAAGACACACAAAGAAATGATAGCAAAGTATAGAGTACTGTATTTTTGCAGCTACACAATTGTTTCAAATCAACATTGATTCCTTGTTGCTAACAATTATAGACATTTAACATTTCAGTTTGTATTGCTGCTCTCCCAAACCCATTGAAGAATAGGAATATAAGTATCTCTCTGCCTCTCTTTACAAAATGTAATGGGAAAAGTACAATTGAAAAATAGGTTGCTTAATACACATAATAGGTGTTTAGGGTCAAATTCTGTCTGCTGAGTGTTGGAGTAAATTGACGTTTGCCAACATCTAAGGGCGAAGTATTGTCCTAAACGTTTATATTTTGAATAGCTACAATTAATCTTATTGAATAAGCTCTGATTATTGTATTGTTCTTGATTGTGTCTGGGTTTGCGGGGGCTTAGCACATTGATCTTTAACCTCACACATCTTCTGTTTGTTTCATCAACGTAGTCAAGATAATGGTCTGTGTTGCTGGGATGTTACTCTCTTCTGAGCCAGTGGTTTGTTCTCTTTGTGTCTTTATTATAGGCAAATAGATTATACTGAATTCTCATTTGCACTAGAGAATTCTCTGTAGTGTAGTATCTCCCTTCTTTGGTTTTCCTTCCTTTCTGTCTGGAATGCTGGTAGTGGTCCAGTGGGAACTGCAGGACATAAGACTCCTTTTTTCCTGAAGATCTGGGATACCTCCATAAATACAAACTGCAACTATACAACAGAACAGATACATGAATAATGCAGAAGTTTAACAGGGAACTTGGAAAAATGTTATTTGTGTAAGGGCTGCATTATGTTTCCCTCTTGCTCTTGTTCCCTCTGGATGGTTTCTATGGCTTCCTGGTCCTTAGGGACATTCCTTTTTCCTCTCCTTTGATGCTCAGGCTATTTTATGTAAGTTCGGAGACAATCAAGTTGGCTGTCTCCATCTTATTTTTTGGAGGCAATTTCCTCTTGATTTTAAATTTGTCACTGGGGAAAGCTTTTTCTTCCCCTAAGCCAAACAGCTGTTTTTTATTTATTTTTAATTTTTTTTCTGTTTTTTTCACTAAAGAGGTGAAGTTTGTCTTTGGAAAAGTACAATTCTGTGTGTTCTTCCCCTTCATATCAAAATAATAAAACACAAATTACCAGCGGAATTGCTATGGTTAGGTTCAGTTCTGTTGCTTCAGCCATCATTTGTGCTTCTGAGATGATAGTGGTGTTTTTCTTGTGATGCATCATTGAATCTAGTTGGTTTGTGAATGCTTTGTGGAGTCTTGACTTATCTATTTATATGGCCCTCATCACTATAGTATCACTGCAGTATTCACAGATGAATTGTCTTTTTTAAATTTAAGGTTTTAAAGTAAATATGGTGCTTGTGAAAGGTTCTTAATTGTCTGGATTGGTCTCTGAAGTCATCTGTGCATGGAACAGACATGACATGGTCGCCAAGTTTCCCATGCACTCCTGACAATGTACCTCAATCCTGACCACTTCCTGTGTCTAGCTGCAATTGTGCTAGCAATAGCGTATAAGTATCAGTCTGTTATAAACTCTCCAGTGTGCCATGGTACCAAACTTTGTCTGACACACTCTTGACAGGTGAACCATGGCTGAGGCCAGTGCTCTATGCACTTCACCTGCTAAGCTGCTTTAACACCTGGTAGATCCCACTCACCAATTGCCTTCAAATGCCACACCCCTCCCAGGGCACTAGACACCCTGCTTTTGTGACCCAAACTTTACAAGTACCATGCTATCATGACCTATCTTCTCCCCAGTTGGAGTAGCTGTACCATCACTGCTCTTCTGATTCATTGCATTAACCTCTCCTCCAAAAAGGATATGTCCTCTCATCACAAGTAATCTATTAAGGATTCTTTACCCAAAAGTCTCCTTTTGACCCTCAGACAAAAGCCTGGGTCTGTATATCACCTCCTACCCAATGTGTATGTAAATTGAGTATTGTTCCAACTGAGCCAACAGGTTTACAGGGGTCACTGGCAGAGCAGGACTTTGTCAAGCTCTTTACAGACTTGTGCCATCTTGGCCATAAGTAGCATTTCTATACTGGATCAGTAAGGTCACCTTTTTCTCTGTATTCTCTAATTGTGGTACCCGACCACATCCCCATCCATCCTTAATCTCATAGCCAAAAGTCCTTGTTCAAGGTGTAGAATAGTCTCGAACTTCTCAGCAGAAACCAAAGAAATCACAGAAAGTCCATTCTTTTCCAATTTCCCAGCCAGCTTAGGACTTCTGCTTTCCAATCCCTTATCTGGACATATTCCCAATTACTGAGGTCCTTGTGCTTGAGTCATCCCCGCTCCAGTCCCTGAAGTGCTTGTCTCCTGAGAACTCTCTAAGAGCTCCTTGGTCCTTCTCCTTGTCATTCTGGTAGTTCTGTTGCACATTCAATGGCTGATTTCTCTAATGTGGATTGTATGTGTGGTGCTCAGGCACTGCTGAATATGTACTCCCATGTACCAGTGTCTTAGCAGGTCCTCAAAAACAACGAGGAGTCTGGTGGCACCTTAAAGACTATCTGAAGAAGTGGTTTTTTACCCATGAAAGCTTATGCCCAAATAAATCTGTTAGTCTTTAAGGTGCCACCGGACTCCTCGTTGTTTTTGTGGATACAGACTAACATGGACTAAAGCTGCTGCCCCCTTCTAGCACATCAAACTCCACAGTATGTCCATCTTCCACATGGCACCAGCATTTCCGTGCGTTATTTTCCCGTTATTTTATTCCAGTGCACAAACACATCTTCTCTGGTGTAATTCCTTTTGATTAAGCCATATCCACTTCTCAGATTGTTGTGCAGTGATTCATCTGAGACTGCTGTTGCAATGATTCTCCTCTTCTGCATGGTGGCTGCTGATCTGAGAGGTCAGGAATGGGTCTCCTTTCATAAACAATCTGGTCGTCTGTCTATGGCACTCTTAGTTCAAGTGTCAGGATTTTCATTCTTGACTAGAGCTGATTGGGAATTTTTTCAACAAAACAATTGTTGGAAAATGCCAGTTCACTGAAACTGAAAATACTAGACAATAGTCTGGTGGGTAGGGTGCTCAGTGGGATGTGGGAGACCTGGTTTCAAGTCTCTACTCTGCCTGATGTGGATTAGGAACTTGAACCTGAGATTCCTGTATCTCAGGTGAGTCCCCTAACTGCTTGGCTATAGCATCAGTCTCCCTGCTTCCCCCTGGGGTATTTAATTAGGCATACAAAGTGGGAGACTGAGACAGAGTCCTGTACTAGCTCAGCCAGTGGCGTGGTAGTTAGAGCTTTGGCCAGGAATGTGGGAGACCCATGGCCAAGTCCCAGCTCCATAGGAGGCAGTTAACCCTGGGTCTCCACATCCTGGGGTGTGCCCTAGCTCCCAGGCTATTGGAAATTCTTTCACAATGTTTTGGAGTGGGGAAATTTTCAAAATCTCAACGTTTCATGGGACAGGAAAAGTGTTTCCCTCCCAGCTCTATTGATCCCCTCTTTGGGCTTGTGTTTAAGAGAACATGTCCATGATGCAGTGGCCTGGACTGCCACAGCTCCCACATTGTCAGTCTCTTTGAACTCCTTGGCTTTTTTCTAAGTTATTTCCAATGTCTCTGTCTTCTCCCCACCTATCTTTGTTGAGTTGTGGGGCTCATGACCTTAGATCTTCTCTGCTTTAAACTGGTTAATGTCACATTGCTGTGCCTTCATAATCACTGTCAGTTCTTGAGTGTCTGAATCTCATGTCCTTACTTTAGAAAAACTTGCCTCCAGGTTGGTGTCACAAGCCTATGAACAGGCATCTGAGCCCCCTTCTTCTGTATCATCTATGGCTAGCTCCAGCTTGCAGAAATTGTGATGTCTTTTTCCAGTCCTTTAGGTTTCTTTTTTCAAAGCACTATTTACATCTCCCTTCCAGATACATTTGTCAAAACAGGCCCCTAGTCAATCAATCTCACTTTTTGTCCTCACAGTCTGGGAATGTTCCGATGGCAGGACATTAGAAGCCACAGCCAAAATTATTATCTGAGCTCCGCCACCCCTTTTTTCTTTAGTCTCTATTGAAAGCTGTTCAGCCTTGTGTTCTGTGCTTCGGTTCAGGGACAGCTGTAGGGTATCTTTGATAGATGCTTGTTCCATTGATTGTCATTAGAGTAGCAGGCCCAGAAAATACAGTTTTGTGGCCTTCTCCCAGCCATTTATTCTTGTAGCCTGCTCAAAATACTGATCCAGTTGTCCAGGCCTCTGCCATCCCCCATATACTTTCTGGACATGAAAATGGGCTTCAACATCACCCCATCTGAACTGCCGTGTCAACGTCCCTCCTCAGGACTCAAGAGAGCACTTGGATTGTCAGGGCTACACATTTGCATTAATTGGATGGCACTCTGTCATCTTGCTCACCAAAAGTCTACAATCCAAATTCCCTAATTGGGATTTTCCTCACACCATTGGGAATGTTTAGAGGATCCCACTCCTACCATCAGTCTAAATGTCAGCCTTTTGTGGGGTTTCTAGCATGGCATGGTGCCAGCTCTTGTATCACCCAGTCCCTAGTACTGTGACAGGAATACAATGGCAGTTACTATAGTTGCCTAAGCTACCAAGGGTCTATGGCTCTAGCATGTAGTGGGTTGCAGTATGTGCTCCCAAATGTCCTTTAATGTCTTATTCCTTCCAGAGCTCCAGGAGCTCTCTACAACACACTTCTCCCTAATTGTCCCTTTACCTGCCAGGCAATCTTCATGAACAGAGATTCGCCACACTGATTTGTGCTAGCTCATTACTGTGCATCTGATTCATCACAACTGTTCTGGATTCCAACATGGTTTTCTTGACCATTGTGACCAGGATTTTTTGTGAGAACTGTATTAACTAACCCAAGCTATAGACTGCCCCCTTTGGCCTTTCCTGCATTAAACTTTTTTTTCTTAAATTCTGTACTTTTGCTAACACAACAGTGCAGCTCTATCTCTAATTGCCCCTCGGTCCTGCCTCATCATGGCTCTAGACTAGACAATCTCTCGAGGTCCTTTCCAGCCCTACATTTCTATGATTCCATGATTGTAATATGGATATGTACTCTAAGCGGGACTGGATGACGTGATTAGAATAATGCCAGCTGCTGTTCTACACTGGTGCCCTCACCATTGCTGGTATTGGTGGTAACAAAAGTAGACAATTTTAAGAAAAAATTCTAGCTACACATAGCCTTAGGTAATTTTATAAGATAACTAAAATGTGGTTTTCAGAAAACAATATCTATCCATGGTGTTCAGTGAAACTATGCTAGTGTGTTTTCAGCCATTCTAAGGTCAGGGCCTGCAGTAAACAGAAAATGGTCTTCATTCTCATTCAGTCCTTTGTCTAAAAAGAAATGGACCCCGTTTCAGCAACACTTGTACATGTGAGAACTTTAGTGGCATGCATCTATGTTTGAAGGATTTGGGCCCATATTATAGTAATACAGTAATTGCCATATTGGATCATACCAGTGGTCAAAGTCAGTGGTTCTCAACCAGCAGTATGCATACCTATGGGGGTACGCCGCGGTCCTTCAGGGGGTACATCAACTCATCTAGATATTGCCTAATTTTACAACAAGCTACATAAAAAGCACTGGTGAAGTTAGTATAAACAAACTAAAATTTCATACAGACAACGACTTGTTTATACTGCTCTATATACTATACACTGAAATGTAAGTACAATATTTATATTCCAATTGATATTTTTTATAATAATATGATAAAAGTGAGAAAGAAAGCAATTTGTCAGTAATAGTGTGTTGTGACATTTTTGTATTTTTATGTCTGATTTTGTAAGCAAGAGGTTTTTAAGTAAGGTGAAACTTGGGATATTCAAGACAAATCAGACTCCTGAAAGGGATACAGTAGTCTGGAAAGGTTGAGAGCTGCTGTATGTAGTCTATGTAGTCTAGTATACTGTCTCTAAGAACCAGATGCTTCAGATGAAATGCAAGAAACTCCAAAGCTGACAAATGTAAAACAATCTCCTGTGATAGACCCAGGCCAGTTGGGTACAGCAGAGTAGTAGAAGGCACATATACTGGCCACTGGATAAGCAGTTTTCTGTTTCCTAAGTGACCAGAGCAGGGGCTGCGCTAGAGCAAACAGGAACCTGCTATAATCAATTATGGCAGGCAAACTAATCAGGACACCTGGTTTAAAAAGGACTTCCCATCACTTAGTGGAGGGCGTGCAAGGAGCAGGGAGTGAAAAGGCATGTTGCTGGAGGACAGAGGAGTACAAGCGTGATCAGGCTTCAGGAGGAAGATCCTGCCGTGAGGATAAAGAAGGTGCTGGGGGGAGGCCATGGGGAAGTAGCCAAGGGAGTTGTAGCTGTCACGCAGCTGATGCAGGAGACATTGTAGACAGCTGCTATTCACAGGGCCCTGGACTGGAACCCAGTGTAGAGGGCAGGCCTGGGTTCCCCCCATTCCTCCAACTCCTGATCAGACACAGGAGGAGTTGACCTGGTCTGTGAGCAACACCAGAAGGGAAGGTCTAATTTGGAAAGGGATCTGGCCTGTCTCCGACCCACTGGGTGGGACAACAGAGACTGCAGAGGTTGTTCTCCGTTTCCCCCATGCTGGCCAGTGATGAGATTAGCTGAGTGAACGGCAGGTTTGAGCCTCTAGCAGAAGCGGTCAAACTGAGGGCTGCCGTGAACCTCTGACGCGAGCAAATCAACCAAGAAGCACAGGACCCACCAAGGCAGAGGAGGAACTTTGTCACACTCCTCTATAAAGATGGTGGTTTGTACCATGCATACAGCTATCTTGTAGGAACTAGCCTGAAATCATCAGTTCATTTTATACAAAATACTGACCAGCCCCTGTGATAGCAAATTTCAGCCTCAAACAACTTGGGCAGACTTTGAAACAGGGGCCTAATAACAAAAAATCCATGTTGCATTATCAGGCTTCCTGGCATCTGCCTACCATCAAAGAGAGATTCCCATGATCCGAGCTTAGTTTGACTTTTTTATATTTAAATAATCCGTCTGTCCATGTTAATCTTCATAAACATTAGGGGCAAGAGTCTGCCTTCAGGGGCACTGTTGTCTTCATGGCAGCTGCACATGCATCCAGAGTCAGAAATTGGCCCTAATGTTGAACTTGTGAGATCTCCAACCAAAGTTACCTTTAAAAATTACCTGCTAGAGGACAAGGGAGGAGTTCTGCATCCATTTGAAGTCAATGAAAATTGTGCCATCAACTTCAATGAAGTCAAGATTTCACCCAAAGTCTTTAATTTTTCTTTGGCTAGTTTTTGATAATGCTAAGACATTAATTATACAGCCGTAAGCATGAACCACCTATTGTTTCTTGATTAATACACATATGATGAACACCTAAGCATATCTATTTTATTTGTCCTTCTACATATGCATACCATATAAAAGACAGGTATTTAAAATTGGAAAAGCATGTCAGAGTTTGAAACTGACCTTTTAAATAAGTTGACTTTTAGCTTTTTTTATTTTTATGCTTGATATTTGAAAGGGAGTCTCTGATTTTTTTTTCTCTTTTGCCTCTGATTTGTTGCATAGCCAAGTGTTTTTTGAAACTGGGGCCTTGCAGAATTGAGTGTCCTCTTCTGAGAAAAGATCGTTGCTTTGCAGAGAAACTAAAGATACTGGGAATTAATAAATATGGGGATCAGATATATCACTCTGCAAACCTTATTTTCTATCTAGGTGGAACTGCACTATTCAAGTCACTTGCAAGCATCTTTTGGTAGCGCAGCAGTCAATCTCTAGTCCTTTATCTTACAGCAGTCATGATCAGTATATCCCTTTACTTATTGTAGTCTGATCATTATACAGTGCCTGTGCCAGTGTTTTACTACTGCCATTTAAGGGATCCTAAGCTGTTGTACAAACTATAGTTTGGGTAACATAGACCTATGTGTGCAGAGTCTTCTTGAAGGGTTTCAGTTTGAATGGACAGTGTGTTAGGTATGAGGTGGACTCAGCCCTAAGAGGCAGCCACCTGGAGAGCCAGGTTCTGTTTTGGATCCATTATATAGACAAGCCAAAACTGTGAAGCTTGATTCTGGATGTGAAGCCAAACCTTCCCAAAATTCAGAACCGAGTGCCAGTTTGGATTCATCATAGAGTTATAGCCCTGAGCTGTGAAGTTTGAATCCAGATTCAGATCAATTTTTTTTTTCCTGTATAAAGGATGTTGTAAGCCTGAGTTCTCACTTGGACCCATATGAGGTTGTCAGCTCTCCCGATAAAAGGAGTTTTCCTTAAAATCTATCTAGTGGAATCATTTGATTACATAAGGATCTCAGCATTTTTTTTTTCAAAGAAAATAAGTTTCTACCCTTCGTGGTTGTGTAAAAAAAACTTTAGAACGTGAACGAACCCTATAGGCTGAGAAAATGGAAAGCAGGAAAAAGGAGAATTTAATACTTTTTTTTTTTTTAAATCCTGTGATTTTTAAGCCAATCTCATGATTTTCGTGGCCTGACCCATGCCGTTTGAAGGATTCGGGTTGGGTCTTGTTGGCAATACTGTAGAAAATAGCCTGCGATGAGAAGCTGAGATCTAAATCTTCACTTTTCTGAATTGTAGGGTCTTTCAGATCTGGGTGTGCAGTTGAGGTCCATCTTAAAATTGACGTTATAAAGTTAGTGATGGACATTTAATTCCAGCAAAGCCTCATGATCAGATATTTCAGACAGATTCTAAAATAATTGACAAGGAAAAAATGATGGAGCTCAGCATCCTTTTATGATGTGACCTGAGTCTAAGGAGTGTTGTAGCATCGGATCCTTTCAGTCTCTCCAATGACGATCCAAATTACCTCCCCGAATCCCATTCTCATTTGAAATGGGCATTTTGTCATGAAAAAGAGAGGGAAAACCTCGAGGTTCTACCGCCAAGTTTAACAAGTTAAATAGTAAATCCTAACACATCAGAGCTCCTGTGAGGTAGAGGCATCACTTGATGATCTCTCTAATGGACTGAAAACCCTCTTAAAAGTGAGCGCAGATCACAGGTGCTGAAAGAAAATGTTTAAAATGACAGCTTAACAATGGCCCTGGTTATTTCTGTGTCTTTCCTAACCAGGGGATTAGCAATGTAAATTAGGATGCTGAAGATGGATAGGTTTTTTTCCTGTAGGTAAGGTGGCTTCATGTTCACTTATTGCATCCTTTACTAAATTATAAGGCCTACAAGCTGAATTTACTTAAAGGGATATAGTCAATTTATAAATCAAACTTCTGTCTTACATTTTTGTACCTGCTAGCTGTAGAAGTAATGAAAGAGACGAGAAAGACGAGAGAGAGAGTGGTTCCTCTTTTATTCACTTGGTTTCTTTGTGGCTTTGGCAGCACATAGTCAGTTTCACTGAATTTCTCTGTATAGGCAGATTGACTTAAATGGGCTGCATGCAAACACCAGTCTGTGCACACAGACGCAGTGGCAGGATTGGGTTCTGGGTTAGTCCCATTGGAGTTAATGGGACTCTGGATGGGTGCAAGAGTCCACCTGCAGGGATCACTGTGCGGGACTGAGGCCTTGGAGTGAAATCCTGGCCCCCATTAAATCAATGAGAATATTATTATTGTCTTCAATTGAGCCAGGATCTCATCCCATTGTTTATTTGGTTTGGGTCATCAGTACAGCAACAAGGGAGAGAAAACATTTAAAAACAGGAAAACTTGATTGTAAAAACATGAAAAGGAGGAACTTGGAGGCAAGATGCATCACTGATTTCATTAAACTGATTAGATTTCAAATTGATGGTGTTCTTTAACATTCTATTTTGACTCAGAGTATTATGGGCTGGAGCCATGCTTCACCCATAGACCTTACTTCCTGTTTGTTGGTGGGGGTTGTACCATCATTTTGAGTATGTAAATCCCACAATAAAGCAACATGTTCTTTAGTCTGCAGTAATTGTAAGTAGATGGTGATGCTCTGTATACTGTATGCTCTTGGGGTCCCTATACAAAATTGGCGATGAGGAGAAAACATAGACTGACACTGTGCCACAGAGGCCCACTGGTGATTCATTACTCTGTGTCAGCAACTCTTCTTTATACCTTGACTTTAGCAAAGCTTTAGATACGGTCTCCCACAGTATTCTTGCCAGCAAGTTAAAAAAGTATGGATTCGATTAATGGACTATAAGGTGGATAGAAACCTGGCTAGATCGTCAGGCTCAACGGGTAGTGATCAATGGCTCGATGTCTAGTTGGCAGCTGGTATCAAGCAGAGTGCCTCACGGGTCGGTCCTGGGGCCAGTTTTGTTCCACATCTTTATTAATGATCTGGATGATGGAATGGATTGCACCCTCAGCAAGTTTGCGGATGACACGAATCTGGGGGAAAGGTAGATATGCTGGAGGGTAGGGATAGGGTCCAGAGTGACCTAGTCAAATTGAAGGAGTGGGCCAGAAGAAATCTGATGAGGTTCAACAAGGACAAGTGCAGAGTCCTGCACTTAGGATGGAAGAATCCCATGCACTGCTACAGGCTGGGGACTGACTGGCTTAGAAGCAGTTCTGCAGAAAAGGACCTGGGGATTACAGTTGATGAGAAGCTGGATATGAGTCAACAATGTGCCCTTGTTGCCAAGAAGGCTAACGGCATATTGGGCTGCATTAGTAGGAGCATTGCCAGCAGATCGAGGGAAGTGATTATTCAGCACCGGTGAGGCCACTTCTGGAGTATTGCGTCCAGTTTTGGGCCCTCCACTATGGAAAGGATGTGGACAAATTGGAGAGAGTCTAGCAGAGGGCAGTGAAAATGATTAGGGGGCTGGGGCACATGACTTATAAGGAGAGGCTGAGAGAGAAGAGTGAGGGGAGATTTGACAGCAGCCTTCAACTACCTGAAGGGTGGTTCCAAAGAGAATGGAGCTAGGCTGTTCTCAGTGGTGGCAGATGACAGAACAAGAAGCAATGGTCTCAAGTTGCAGTGGTGGAGGTCTAGGTTGAATATTAGGAAAAACTATTTCGCTAAGAGAGTGGTGAAGCACTGAAATGGGTTACCTAGGGAAGTGGTGGAATCTCCATCCTTAGAGGCTTTTAAGGCCTGGCTTGACAAAGCCCTGACTGGGATGATTTAGTTGGGGTTGGTCCTTCTTTGAGCAGGGGGTTGGACTAGATGACCTCCTGAGGTCTCTTCCAACCCTAATCTTCTATGATTCTACTATTCTCAGGCCTGATATACTGGACTTTAAAAATAAATGGTAGAAGACCCCATAGTTATCCACCACTTTGGGGACTAAAGGCCCGAGATTTTGATATCACAGAACATTGGGTCCTTTAACCAGGGCGTTGAAGTTTCTGTGAACTGAGTTCAGACAAGAAACCTGCTTAGGCAAAGATTCTAACTTGCTGAAATTAAGTTTTAGTCTTAGAAGTGTATTTTTACTTTTGTTTGCTTCTAACCCTTTCTGTCTTTATTATGTATACTTGGTAACACTTAACTCTATGTCTTTTTGTTAAATAAACTCATTTTACTATAAACCAGTTTAGTTCTGCAATTGAAATTAGGGTGTTTTTTGAATCTCAATTAAATGAATGAACTGAAGTAGAGTAATGAACTTCATAATTTCTGTGTGTGTTCCGGAAGAGGAATGGACATTCCAGGAAAACGCCTCTGGAGAACTAGGGAGTTGGGGTTCATTGGTTGTTCCCTGCAAGTCAAGGATTGGACTGGCAGAGTTCTGAAGAGTTTGCTGGCAAGGCAGACAAGCTGGTGCGTCATGGAATATTAATTTCACACATTTTAGCAGTAGAAAAACTCATTTGCAGAGGCTGAGCCTTGGCCTACACTAGGAGTTGAGGTCGAATTTAGCAGCATTAAATCGATTTAACCCTGCACCCGTCCACACGACGAAGCCCTTTTTTTCGACTTAAAGGGCTCTTAAAATCGATTTCCTTACTCCACCCCCGACAAGGGGATTAGTGCTGAAATCGGTATTGGCCTCCGGGAGCTATCCCAGAGTGCTCCATTGTGACCGCTCTGGACAGCACTCTCAACTCAGATGCATTGGCCAGGTAGACAGGAAAAGGCCCGCGAACTTTTGAATTTCAATTTCCTGTTTGGCCAGCGTGTCTGCCCTTGCTTTCACAGAGGGAGGGAGGGAAGGGGGGGCCTGACAATATGTACCCAGAACCACCTGCGACAATGTTTTAGCCCCATCAGGCACTGGGATTTCTACGCAGAATTCAAATGGGCGGCGGAGACTGTGGGAACTGTGGGATAGCTACCCACAGTGCAATGCTCCGGAAGTCGATGGTTGCCTCGGTACTGTGGACACACTCCGCTGACTACATGCACTTAGAGCATTTGTGTGGGGACACATACAATCAACTGTATAAAAACGCTTTCTACAAAACCGACTTCTATAAATTCGACCTAATTTCGTAATGTAAACATACAAAGATAACACAG
Source organism: Natator depressus (assembly GCF_965152275.1). NCBI lineage: Eukaryota > Metazoa > Chordata > Testudines > Cheloniidae > Natator > Natator depressus. The sequence goes on from NC_134234.1 coordinate 82,650,072, forward strand.
TAACTCACGATTCTGGAAACCCTAGCAGATCATCACAGGGCAGATGGTTTGGGGGAAATTCAGGACTGGGAGGGTGTTGGGATCACTGCAAAAAGTAACTGGATGGTGGAAACTAGAGTGAACAGTGTGCTTGTCTGTAGGCTGTTGGTATCAGGGTTGTTAGCCACAGCAGCATAGTGGCACTCAGAGTTGCAGAGCATGTGGTAACACAACCCCTTACATGTCTGTGTTGAATCCCCAAAGTGTCACAAGCATCTTATGGAAAAATTGAAGAGTTTAATGCAGCGAGGATCGGCAGCAATATGTTGAAAGAGTGGACCACTATTTTCTGACAAACTAGATTAGAGATGAGGGAAAAGAGAAATTAATATTTCTCTGTGTCTGTGACAGTAAAACCTACTCCCCCTTAAGAAGTTTGTTACAGTCTCAGGAACCAGGAGAGAAAAATTTGGAAGAACTGCAAAGGATCTTAACTGAGCACTGTATTCCAAAGCCCAGCATTATTGTGGAACGTTTTAAGTTTCATAATTGGATGAGGTGAATCTGTATCACTGTATGTGGCTGAGCTTAAAAAGCTAACTGAATATTGTTCATTTGGAAATGTCCTGTCTGAGAGACAGATTTGTTTGTGGTATTGATGATGAAAAAACTCAAAGGCAGTTGCTGGCAGAAGGGATCTTGACCTGTCTCAAAGCAGTAGAACTGACAACAGCAATGGACGTAGCAGTGAAAAATTTACAAGATTTGCATTTGCACAATACTGATTTTATAAACAAAAAGCAAAACCAACAAAAAGGGAGTACAGGCTCCTGAGGGGAGTTTCTGCTATGGATTAGCTCATTTGTCAATATAAAATGGCCCAGTATCATGCCTCAAGGTTGGACACTTAGCAAGGAAATACAAAGGGAATTATCGACCAGCATATTAAAGCCAAGCAGTTAAACCCCATAATTACAGAGAAAAAAGAAGGAAGCACAGGGCTTTTTTCCTGAGGGAGAAGGAAGAGACAGAGGAAGAGCCACACACTGTGTATTGTATAAAAGAGAAGAAAGTAGAACCTTATTAAATAAGAGTAGAGTTAAACAATCAGTTAACCAAGGATTGGCAACCTTTGGCATGCGGCCCATCAGGGAAACCCGCTGGCGGGCTGGGTCAGTTTGTTTACTTGAAGTGTCTGCAGGTTCGGCAAATCACAGCTCCGACTGGCCGCGGTTTGCAATTCTAGGCCAATGGGGGCCACGGAAAACGGCGGCCAGCACATCCCTCGGCCCATGCCACTTCCTGCAGCCCCCATTGGCCTGGAGCGGCAAACCGCGGCCAGTGGGAGCTGTGATCGGCCGAACCTGCAGAGCCTGGTCTAGCTGTTGATGGGCAAGAAGCATGAGAACTCTTTTGGACTTAATTCATCACAGCACTGAAGGGAAAGTTTTAAGGAATAGGCTGATCAAACAAACAACCATGATTATTATTTATTGGGGGAGGGATAGCTCAGCTTATGGGGGGAGGGGTAGCTCAGTGGTTTGAGCATTGACCTGTTAAACCCAGGGTTGTGAGTTCAATCCTTGAGGGGGCCATTTAGGGATCTGGGGCAAAAATTGGGGATTGGTCCTGCTTTGAGCAGGGGATGGGACTAGATGACATCCTGAGGTCCCTTCCAACCCTCATATTCTATGATTTCTCTCTTGGTTTGTGGCATTTATCATGCCAAAGATAGAAAGTTGGGTTTGAAGGATTGAATGTATACCAAAGTTTTAATACATGCCAGCCAACGTGGATTCTGGGTACTATCCTAGAACAAACATGACTTTTATCTTTTAAAATCTGTTTAAGTGATGATCGAGTGGCAAAATAACATCATGATCAGATCTGCTTATGGAGTGACATACAAGTGCACGAGCTTCTGGGTGAGGTCTACCGTAAGAAGCAAAGACCTGGAGAGGATGAAGTTTCCTGCAATGACCAAATTGGGAATATCTACAGTTTTGCTGAACCCAGAGACTGGGGGTACAGTTTCCAAAATGTGAGGTTTCACTGGCAGCTGAGTAGGGCCGTTATCCAGCGAGAGAAAGGTCTATATCTGGGCTGTAAATTAAAAAGGAAAGTGATGTAGTAAAGTGGTTATTAAGGGGTTAACTGAGTGACTCAGAATTTTATGGGCTAGAGCCATGCTTTGCCCTTTGCCCTTACTTCTTATTTGCTGGTATGTGTTGTATCAGCATTTTAAATATGTAGCTCCAACAATAAAGCAGTATGTTCTTTAGTCGGCAGTAACTGTAAGTACACCCTTATTTCCAGTCTTAATCCAGATAAGATTTACAACCTTCTTTCTTCCCAAGGCCTTTCCTCCTTATTTCTTTCCCTCCTTCCTTCTGACCAACATCTTTTTTGTTACACCTGGGTTCACATAGGAGATAACAGTATGTTGTTGTATCCTCTGGCTGTCCCTATAGAAAGCTATCTTTAAGAGCTGTACATGCTAGATTTAAAAAAATAGTTATTAATAGACAACTTTGACTCCTTAGGTTCTCAAATCATTCTTCAGGATGTACTGGAATAATTTATTTGTTTTACTATGCATTTAATAAATAAGATTAATAGTTAACTCTATTGATGTAAATGGCTATCTAATTCTGCTGAACCTTTGGGGAAAATATGTGTGCAATCCACAGAGACTACTGAGTTAAAACATTTTATTAACCTGATATGTCTAAGCCTTAGTTTTTCAAAAGTGGAAAAAGAGTTCCACACTTGAAACGTGCTCTACAATCCTTTACATTTAAATTGCCAAGAACCACTCAAAATGGGTTCTTTGTAAATAACTTACAGTTAACCACATAAGATTCAGCAGGATTAAGCTAAACCTTCTTTTGATACCTAACACTTCCAAAGCAATTTGGTGGCAAAGACAAATAGTTAAAGTGCAGGAAATTCATATGCATCCCCAGTGGCAACAGATCTTCAGGGTAGTGAGCATGGGAAATAGAGAATTCCTATTTGTGTTTCTTCCAATTTCTTGCCATGTTTCCTCATCCAAGCCAGTACTGCATTGCTAAAGATTCCACAGTGGCCAATGAAAGGATGAATGGAATTTAGTTCTCTTTTGTGAGCTCTGTGAGGAAAGAGAAAGGACACAGTAAAGCTTTTATTGACCCAACTCCAAATCCAGTGTGTCTAACTAGGAAATTGTTCATTCAGATGGAAGCCAAAAAAGCATCTATGCCTCAATGTGGCTGAGACAGCAAAATCAATTTAAAAAAACAACAGCTCTGTTTAGTAAGTATTCAGGGGAGGAAAATGTAGGTCTAACTAAATCAATAAATAATATAGAGAAGAAGGTATTTATTACACAGTATTCAATGAAAACAAAAGTGTCAGGTGTTGAGAAATATTAAATCTATCAGCCTTTAGTAAATACTGATTTTTAATAGGTCAGAAGTCCTAAATCATCATTTTTTAAAAAACAAAATTATCTTCAGGGACAGAATTGTATTTTATTTTTTCTGTTCTTTCCATGTGGAAATGATTTTGCCCTGTATATTGTATTGTATTCATTGTAAAAGCACTTGTAAGGTCATAAAAGTTAGACTTTAAGACCTTTTATGTAATCTTTTTTAGCCAATTTCCTGCCACAGAACTTTTGTTGTCTACAGATTTATAGCAGAAGAGCACAGTGCATCAGTAACCAGGGCCTGTTGTGAAATGTGATTGTGCGGTCTCATACACAGCTGCATAATTGATCTTTTAAAAATAAAGATGTTACATAAATGTGCTCTTGAATCTAAGTTTTCCAATAAGAAAAATAAATAAAGTCAATATTTTCAAATATAGGAGCCTTTAACTGGACCCCTAAATAGATGTTTAATCAACTAAATAAACACAGCCTGCCTCCAATCGAGTCTATGGTTGCTCAGTACTCTGAGAATCAGGACACTTCTATGTAAATGGTGAATTGTGGATGTAGAGTTCTAACTGTAGGTACCCAGATTCATTTTTTTTTGAGTTTCTCTGTTCCTTTTTATTGTGGAGATATCATCATCATCGTCATCATGTCTTTTGAGGACCATTGTGCCAGCTAGAGTATCCAAGGTTTATAGCATCATATCAAGCATTGTAGAGTGAAGTTCCCAGATCTGTCTCAAACCTGCAAATCCACGAATCTCTGTGATGGTCCAGTGGGCAATGCCAGGTAGGGTCAAGTCATGCAACCCTTCATGTCTCCATGGAAAGTTATTGCCTGGCATGGTATACATAACACTATATCGCACACCCCTGCTGAAACAATTGGCTTCAGACGGTAGCACAAGAAACCTTGGCTTTCTAAAGAGGCCTTTGATATATTAGCAAAAAAGGCAGAAGCATGCAGGCAGGGAGATGTGAAGGTAACCTTCAAGGATTAACCAGATGTAAATCAGTACAAAATTGGTATTGTTTACTTGAGCCTGCAGGAAGCCTGAAATACTATATACACACTGAAAGGTATGAACTACCCTATTCTTCACATTTGAGTTTGAATTCTGAAACCTAATGAGAAAAAGTTAAATGTAAATATCAATTTTTTCAGGGCTGATCAATTTTGCAGAAACATCAAGCTAGCATATTTATCTATTATCTTGGTGTGTAACTGCAAATAATGGGGCTGAGTTCAGTGTGAGGCAGTGAGTTGTGACTAAGGATTGGGTGGGTGGGGAAAAAGAAATTCAGGCCCTCACATCCAAACAGTTACATCTGTTCCTGGTTAAAAGGGGAAAGGAAAGAGTAGGTGACCTTAACAGAGGGCTAGGGGTTGTGTGGGGAGCAGAGGTACAAGGGGAGAAATGGCAAACTACAATAGGGTCATAGGCACAACAAGAGGAAAACAGTGGGGGATCTATTCAACATCTTAGATGTCTATACACAAATGCAAGGAGTATAGGAAATAAATAGGAAGAACTGGAATGTGCATAAACTAAATCCCCTGGCATAATTGGCATCACATTGACATGTGTCAGGGGGGTGGGGCTTAATTCTAATGACTGGAATATTGGTATTGAGCGCTATAACTTGTTCAGGAAGGACAGGCTGGGGGGAAAAAGAGATGGTGTTCCATTATACATGAAGAATACATACACTTGTTCTGAGGTCCAGATGGAGGTGAGAGGCAGACCAGTTGAAGTCCTTAAGTGAAAATAAAAGGGGAGAAAAGACGGATGATGTCATGGAGGGTCTACTGTAGACCACAAAATAAGGAGAAGGAGGGGGATGAGGCATTTCTAGAACAAATAACAGAAACAGTCAAAACACACCAGACCTTGTTGTAGTGAGAGACTTCAACCACCAGACATCTGTTGGAAAAGTAATATAGTAAACACAAAATGTCCAATAAATTCTTGGAATATACTGGGGACAAATTCTTGTTTCAGGAGGTGGAGGAAGTATGCAGGAGGACAGCAGTTAGACTTGATTCTGACTAACAGGTATGAATTGGTTGTGGATCTAAAGGTTGGGTGAAAGTGATAATGAAATGAGAGATTTCATTATTTTAAGGAAAAGAAGGAGTAAGAGCCACAGAATAAAGACAATTGACTTCAAAAAAGCAGACTTTAACAAACTTAGAGTCCCATGGGAAAAAAGGGAATAAGGAGTTCAGGAGAGCTGGCAGTTTCTCAAAGAGATAATATTAAAGGCACAACAGCAAACTATCCTAATGTGAGGGAAGGATGGGAAGAGTAGTCAGAGGCCAATGTGCCTCCCTCAGGAGCTCTTAATGACGGGAAAACCAAAAAGGAATCCTACAAAAAGCGGAAACATGGACAAATTGCTAAGCATGAGTCCAGAAGTCTAGAACAAGCACGTTGGGACAATCAGAAAGGCTAAAGAACAAAATAAATTGCACATAGCAAGGGACATAAAAGGCAATAAGAAGAGGTTCTGTAAATACATTAGGAGCAAGAGAAAGACAAAGGAAAGAGTTAGGTCCCCCTGTTAGTGGAGAAAGACAGCTAATTACAGATGACATCAAGAGGGCTAAAGTGTTTAATGCCCTGTTTTGCTTCAGTCTTCACTAAAAATATCAATGGTGATTGGATACTTACCATAATTAATATTACTATCAAAGGGGAAGAAATACAAGCCAGAATAGGGAAAGAACAGATTGAAAAGTATTTAGATAATGTAGATGCATTCAAATTGGTAGGGCCTGATGAAATTAATTCTAGGGTACTTAAGGAGCTGCCTGGAGCAATCTCGGAAGCCTTAATGATTATCTTCAAGAACTCATGGAGGATGGGTAAGGTCACAGAAGACTGGAGAAAGGCAAACATAGTACCTGACTTGTAAAAGGGGAACAAAGAAGACCTGGGGAATTACAGACCAGACATCTTGACTTCAATACCTGGAAAGATACTGGAACAAATGAACAATCAATTTGTAAGAACTTACATGATAAGTAAGGATATGACTTTTGTCACGAAGGTCACGGAGGTCTCTTGCTAAACTCATCCTCCCTCCATTTTTCCCAAATGTCTCTCCTCAGTTATCTTCTATCCTCCATGTTCCCCTGATCACTCCTCAGCTTCTCTCCTGTCTCCCCTTAATCTGCCTGCTGTGCACTCCTCACACTCCTTCTGTACTTAACTTTCCCCGGCACCCTCCTTAGTCTCATTTGTGCACCCTCAGTCAGCCTTTGGTTTTCATTCCCCTGCATCTTCAGTTTCCTGTTCCATAATCATAGAGCACAAGTCGATGGACAGCTTCCCTCAAGGCAATGCGGCTTAATTGCAGAAACAATGGCAGATGGTGGCTGTGGTTACTCAGGGTAGCTTCCCTTCCACGTGCAAATGATGTAGGGAAATGACAGCTGTCTTGACTATTGAAAGTAATGGGAGATGCTGGCTATTTTGCCTAAGGGCTTTATTTTTAAGGAGAACCACTTGAGAGACTATGGTTGGCAGGAAGCACCAAAGAAAGTCCTATTCCTACACCTATTAGCAGCTTCCTGTGGAAAATGTATTCACTTGCAGTTAAAGAGAGGTGAAGTTAAAAAGAGGTGCAGAGCCAGGGCTTCTGACCAGCCACAATTCTACCTTTCCTCGAACTTCCTCCCACTTCCTGTCATCTAAGGTGAACAGGCAGGACTGAAGTTCTCTAGTCTCCCAATGAGCCCCTGGTTTTTATGGGCCTAAAGTACAGAAAGGAAGGGGGACAGTGACCTGGGAGGTACAATGTGGGGTAGAAATCTGTTTGGCAGGACCACATAACTCTGGGTCCTGGTCACTTAGCATGTTGGCAAAAGGACCTAGAGTCTGGGAAAATGGCTTCTGAGGGAAGGAAATTAATAACAGCCAAACCTGTGGAGAGGACTTAAGCTGCAGAAAAGAGCCATAGGAGCACCCAAGCCTGTGATAAAGAGCCTTAGACTGTTAACATATTTAAATTATAAATGTAGACTAAAGCAGCAGCAAAATACACATGGTGAATGTTAATTCTGATGCCCAGTACCTCACAAGGATGTTGCTGGGCTTTAAAAATTTTGGTATGGCACTTTGAGCTACTTAGATGAAAAGTGCTGCACAAGTACAAGGGCATATTAAAGAATAATTATTTACTATGAATGAAATCAGACAAGATTGTATGTTTGACAGTTGTTCAAGTAGCAGAAGATCATTCCCCATATATTCTTTGCTGTATTTTTTCGTTCTTTTCTCTGTGAAATTTTTTAGTGTATGTATTTTTTATTTCTCCTTTTATTCCTGTGTGGTGAGTTCAGTAGCCAGAGAAGAAGCAGTAGAATCTGTTTGGAGATGGGCGTGGGTCAGAACAGTCTTTGGAGCATGAGGAGAGGTGAGTGGGAACAGAAGATAGGGAAAATGGAAGAAGCACTGATCAGCAGAAGACATTTTAAGATTTTTTTCTAGGTCATTTGTGTGACAAGCTGCACAAGTAAAATCTAGTTTTTTCTGTGCTGATTCATATAAAATCTAATTTGATGTAATGAAACTGGCCAATCCTAGTTAGGAAGTAATGTGTTTTGTGTTGGAAAGCCAGAATGAAGCACATTTCCCTTCCCACCCCACAACCCCCTACCCAACAAAAGAAAAACAAACAGACAAACAGTCCCCCTCCCCACTTCGATCTGGAGTTGGATGTGGATGTTCAGTCACTGTTTACCAGATATCACTGACTGTGTGTCATATCTGCAGTAAACTAATTCTACAGTCCTGAAATTACATCTGCACAGCAAAACTCATTTTTCCTAAAGAACACATTTTGGTATAATTTCCCCAGTCTGACTGTGCAGAGATGTGACTCTCTCCTGCCCCCATGCACTCTTTTCAACGAGGGCAGAATTTGACCATGTAACAGGGTCATACTACATTGAAATTAAAAGATTGTACTTTTGGTTTTAAAACTCCTTGAAGTAAAGCTTACCCCCCAAGGTATTATATACGCTAAATATTAGTGACTAGGTAGCATACACTCTCATATAAGGGATACATATGTATCTCAATTTAAAGTAACTCAGATCTTTGTTCTCTTCCCTTTCCAATTCCATTCAACTACTCCTTGTCTAAACCATTTGACTCTAGCCAAATTTTGTTTGTATGGTTGCCCTGTATTTCTCATTCAGGTCTTGTTCAATGTTCTTTCTGGGAATCTATGCTTCAGCTTAAAACTTAATTCTGTTATTCTTATGTGTTCACCCTTCTGAGGTTAGATTTTACTGTCATTTTCTTTTATGGTGGTGTTCCAAGCTAGGGTTGCCTTCCTTCAAAAGATCACTAGACGAGACAGATATACCACAATAACTTTCACTGAAATCACATGAAGGAAATCTGTTGACACAGAAAGCTTAAATCAGTATCATAAAGGACAGTATCAGTATCTCTCTTTAATGATCAAATCTTGTTAGGCCTCAATTTTAGATTAAATGAAGTAGAAATTGCATAATACCTAGGACTCTGTGGGCATATGTTCTGATTTGAAATGCCTTTAAAGATCTCTAAAGTGGTGAACAATATAAACATGAAAAGGAAGACTTGTGGCACCTTAGAGACTAACAAATTTATTTGAGCATACTCCTTTTCTTTTTGCAAATACAGACTAACACGGCTGCTACTCTGAAATATAATCATGCTGGACTTCAACTAAACCGATTTAGAAGAAATGCGAAGTTGTACAAAAAATTTGTTAGAATTAAATAATTGATAAATCTACCCAGAACAGCAATACATATTTAAGGTCCAGGTGGGATGACTATCACAATGTGTTTTAATAAAACAAAAAACCGAGAAAAAAAGACAACAGAAAACAATTATTAGAGCTGGACAGGAATTTTTCTAATAAATGTTTTTATTTGGAAAATGCAGATAGTTGAAATTGAAACTTTTCATGGAAATGTATTGGTTTTGACAAAACTTTTGTTGGGGAGGGGAGGGGATTTCCTCAGCTCCAGGAATGAATTGAGAGGGAGAGAGACCCCAGTGTAGCCTACAGTCTAATGGTCAGGGCACTCACCTGGGATGTTGGAGATGCAGATTAAAATCCCTGCCCAAATCAGGCAAAATGGAGACTTGAACCTGGGTGTCCCCTATCCTAGGTGAATGACCTAACACTGAGCTATTGGCTTTTCATGGGTAAGAGGTGTTGCTCCCTTTTTGCAAAAAAATTCTATAGGTCTTGGTTTTGACCTGACGTGGAACAAAACCAGATGCTGAAACCTCAAAATTTTTCATGAAACAGAATTATTGTTTTCTGGCCACATCTATTTATTACTGCCGTGAAAGTTAAAGGACATTTTGAGCATATTAGGAGCACAGGAATTTCCAGACTGGATCAGATCCTTGGTCCAGGTGGTGCATTATCCTGTCTTCAACAGTGGCCAGCACCATATGCTTCAGAGAGACCTAGATTTTCAAAAAGCAGTTGACTAAATACCATAGCAATGATTAAAAAATATTAAATAGGCTGCTGGATGGAAAACTGGTTAAAAAGTGAGGCAACAGAGAACAATTAATATGGAAAGGTGGTGTTAACGAGTGATGGACTTCAGGAATTAAGACTCTGTTATTCATAACACACATAAATTAACTGGATGAGAATATTAAAGACAATATCTCCAAGTTTGCAGATGTTATTAACATTGGAGACAGACCAAATAATGAGGAACAGAATAACTCTTATTCTAAAAGATTTAGATTATTTAGTGATTGAACTAGCAGATGGCATATAGCAATATATTAAGTTTACAAAGTGCCTTTCTAAAAGTTCTCAAGTGCAGTTCAGCAAAACACAAAATAATTAGACTGGAAACAAGGAACAAATGTAGGGCAATAAAGATATGGGAACAATAATCCAATACCCCGAGTAGTTTTGGAGTACCCAGAATGGCTTTGGTGTTAAAGTGGAAACATTTTTAAAAACTATAAACCCAGATCAGAGCAGTAGTAAAATGTAAAGTGGGAATGTTAATTCTTATGTACTGTACGTCATGGTGTTGTTGGTTTTATTTAATATGGCTGTAGTGCTTTGAGATCCTTGGTAAAAAGGTGGCATGCAAGTGCAAAAGAGTATTAATTTACTATGACCAAAGTCAGACAAGGTCAGTACATTTGAGGCTGCATGTCTCCCAAGATCCATGTTCCTTTTCCCAGTAGCAGCAACATCCCTGCTCAGTCAGCCCCACCTTCCCATAAAGGGTGCAGACCTGGCTGCTCCTGCAAAACCAATGCTATGATTTCTTTCCCCTCTCTCTCATCTGCTAGCACTCTTTGCATTGGATACCTCGTACAACTGGCTGGAGGGAGGTGGGGGGGGTCTCACAGGAGGACAGTGGAAGATCTGAGAGCGGGGAGGGCACAGATTAGCTGGCAGAAGTCTCTGCCACATGCCTCGCCCACCCTGACAGTCTGACAGAAAAGTCAGAGCCTCAGCAGGGGAGGCCAAAGAGCAAATCTGATAGCTGGATCAGCTGGCTAAAAGCCAGGGGTTAGAAAAGTCTCTGTGAACATCTTTAGTTTATGGTAACAAAAACCATGATGTTGAGAATAAAACAGCTCCAGGTTGGTTGCAGCTCACATTATGGAAATAATTGTTAGACTCCTCACACTGAAGATCAACTAGTTTTCTGAGATACGTTAAAGTCTGAGTCCTCCTTCTACTCCTAAATTCACCAGAATCAAACCAATCTGCCTGAAAGTTCACAAAGGTAATCCTATTAGAGAGAAGATTTTTCTCTGGGAAGTTTGAGGCAAATCAGAGAAGATAGTTGGGAGAGATGAAGTTTTTAAAAAAAGAAAGTGGTTTTACTTCTTGAAAATGTAATTGTTTTTTGTCACATCATAACTCCATAAAAGTGAGACCCAGAAACTCTACATTTATTTTCTTTGCTCGGTTTATGTGAGAACTGGTACTTTTGGATACATTTTTAAGGGGGTGATGGTTCCAGGTGTAAGTATTTGGGGAGAATGTCATACAGCACATAATTTATCCCAACCAGAGATGGTTGAAAAATGGGAAAACAATTTCATGAAAAAATTCAGAATGTTGAAATTTGATTTCATTTTGCAGAATGATTTCATCCATTTTTTCTAAAAGTGTCCATGCCATGATATTTTTTTTACCATTTTTTAAATTGAAGTTGTTTTCAAAATATTTCATATTTCTTAACAGGAAGAAAATGTTTTTTTGAATGAAAAATTTTAGTAAAAATTATTTAAAATATCAGAAAATTTCACAAAACAGTGGAAAATGGTGGTAATGTCAACAAATGGTTTGTGAAAGTATTTCTGATTTTGGAAAAAGACCATTAGCCAATGAAAAAAATTTGTCATGCCAAAAATTTCATCCAGGTCTAATCCCCACAGCAGTTTGGTTTTGGACTTCTAAAATATGTACTTTAAACTTCATGGGAATAATGCACGTAAATGTGGAAGTAGGAACACATTACTCATTCACTGTCTCCATTACTCCATGTCTGCTGGTATTTGGGCTGCGAATCTAATCTGAAATTGCTCTCCTGCTTTTCTAAGCTTTTACTGTAGCAAGCATTTCTATGGTTGCCACCACCATAGTATCTGAGTGATTTTTACATATGTTTCAAGTAGATCTAGAATGACCCATGAAGAAAGCAGACCTTTCCTCCACTTTCCTCTCTGACCAGAGTCTCTTATGTGAAGTTGCCCAGGGGTCCACCTCCATCACCCCTCTCAACAACTTCCATCTTCTCTTTTGTAGCCTATAGGTATTTGCCAGGTAAGGCAGAGGTATAAATTAAGGCAGTAATGTAATGAGCCTACAAGGCCTGTAAGACAATAGCTTAGCTAAACAAGGCATAAGGCCCCCAAAGCCTTAGCATAAGTAATTAACCAGGAGTAACCTTAGGTCATATGGTATCACAAAATAGAATGCTGTAATGACTAAACTGCTGACAGAAAACCACAGTTTATACCAGCTTGTGATATTTTAAGTAAGGACCATCAGCAGATGTCTGAGCATAAGAGTTCCATGGTAACTAATTGACATATATGCTAAAAAGCTTGTGGTAAACAAACTAGCAAGCTATGGGAGAAGGGCACCCCAGTATTAGTATGGTGAGGATATACAAATTAGGAAAAGGAGAGAAACCCCTCCTGAATATGCATTAGGCACAGTGCTGTCAGCAGGGGCACTGGAACAGGAGGGGCCAAGGCCCTTCCACTTTTGAAAATGAGGTCCCTCAAGCCAGCCAGGCCAGAAGCTGGACCCTGGCCTGGGGAGCCTGGGCAGCTGTGGGGAACCATGAACCCTCCACCTGCCTGAGGTGTGGGGGCCAGAGCACCCAGGGCAGATGGAGGGTCTGCGGCTCCTCACAGCTACCCAGGCGGCTGTTATCATGACCCGGCTGCAGCTCTTTGGCCCCTGAGGGTCCCCCGTCCCCGCCAGGCCAGAAGCCACAGCCGGGTCGGTGTACCAGCCATGTGGGCAGCTGTGGGGAGCCATGAACCCTCCATCTGCCCTGGGCAGGGGGCCCTGTAGGGCAGGGATGCGGGCCAGGGGCTGCTCTCGGGCCTCCCTACCCCGGGCAGGTGGAGGGGTCCGGGCTCCCTGGCCTGGCTCCGGCTTCCGGCTTGGCTGGTGGGCAGGGCCTCAGGGCAAGAGGAGGGGCAGGGCCCCCCTACTTTTAGGAATAATCCAATGCCCCTGGGCATCAGCATAACACATTATGAAAGTTGTAACCTGGGCTGTGTGCCTTAGGAGATCTAACTCTTGGGAGGTGCCAGGATGACGACCACTGTGATGGTGGCGAGGAAGAGGAGGTGGAGGAGGAAGATAATGACTAATACTTCAGGTTGTTCTGCAGGGGATGGGGTGAGAATATGGATGCTTAGATGCACATTCTGTATTATCTCTAACAATCCTACTGCATTGGAGTGTTTATAACTCTGCTAACTGTGTTAATAAAACAATTTCAAATGCTGGTTTTTCCTAAGGATGGGAGTTGCAGCCATGCATGTCAGGGGTTCCCAACTAAATGTTAATTTTAATACTGGGCCTGATCTTGGGGCAAAAACCTACCAAACTTCAAAGTGCTAATTGGGAATTCTTAAGTAATCAATATAATTAATATACACTCAGTATATCATTCAACATCTTTCTTAGCTAGATTATCTGTAGCATTCTGGCTCTGATTGTCGTGAGCATATTGTGGGGTGTGGCATGCCACGTACCTGCCATGACAAGGCCAAACGTAACATAGACAGTCAGCATAAGTTAGAGCAGCCCCTAGGCTACTCAAACATACTCTAGTACAATACAATACAAATTTGGCTCTCTGATATCATCCTGCTTTGCTGAGCAGTGCATAAGCAAAGCAGAATAAATGGACCTCTGACTTCATAAATGCCTAGTCCTGTTCCTCACTCACTCCACTGTATTTTCAGAGGCCTTTCTCTTCCTTTCTTTTAACTCTTCATAACTCATTTGTGCTGTTTCCTCTCTCTGTCTACGTCACTCTGTTTCTCTCCTTCTGAGCCATATGACCGACTGTCTCTGCGTAACGCATTCGTGATAACATGACCAAGGATGGGCGATAGAAACTAATTGTACTGTGTTTTTAAAAAGAGGCTAAGATGTAATCTCATTATGTAGAGGGATTCGGGCACTGCTATATTAATAATTTTGCTTTTTCCATTAATAACAGTGTGTTTCATCTTACGTAAGCACGAACAATCCGTTTTTAATCAACTTCGCTGAGCTTCATCTTTGAGATGCATTAAGTGAGAGCTCATAAGGTCATGTTCGTGGGATTAAAGAAAGTACTGAGGTTTTAGAGCATTAAATTCCAGTTTTCTCACTATGTGTGCCATTATTTCCACTGTGGTTTTAAAGAGGGTCTTTTTTAGTTTCTGGTTAAAGAAATAAACAAAATCTTTGTCAATTCATTGTGTAATAATATGAGCTTTAGCTAAATGGAATAACTGTTTTGGAATGCATGAATTCAGCTGAATGTTATCTTCAGACAGAATTTGATGTAATTATTTAATTAATGGAAATGAAGTATTGCAGCACTGAAGGATTTGAATAAGTGTTGAAAGACACTGTGGATAAGACCCATGGCTTGGCTGCAGCTCAGGGTAATTCATATATTCAAATAGTGAAATGGTGAATTTTCATTGCCTGTCTCGCTTTTCCTTCTTTCAGCTTTGCATCGTGATTGAACCAAAGAAATCTGTCTTCTGCCTCAAAGCAGAAATCTTGGTTGCTGAGGCAACATGTTGACTGGGGGGTGGACCCCAAAACTAAAGCAAAAAATCTTAAGTAAAGATGGCTCATTTCCAACTCACTATTTATTTTTTGATCTTCATAGAAAAGACACATACTGGCAAGAAAGCACTGCTGGTGGCTTTTTAATAAAAAAATCTGTTTGCTGAGGGATTATGACTCATAACTTGAATGTTCAGCTGGTGAGAAATGCACACTAGTATTTCAAAATTTTAAAAATATGAAACACTGTATTAAAAATCTTTAGAGGTTTTATAACCTTAGTAGGAAAAGTTCTTAAAGGCCCTAGTTGGAAAGCATCTGCTTAACCATGAAGTGGTTGCTAGGTTTTAAAAAGATTTGTTGCTTGTAGCTAATACAGAGTTGTTCCAAAATGCACTCTGTTTCACTTAATGAACATGTCTTTAATGTTCAAGTAGTCGCATAAGATTTAGCCACACAGCTCCCACTGAATTGAACAGGAGTTCTGAATTTAAATCTAGTGAAACCCATTGAAAATGTGTCAATTTAATTTGCACTCCAAACTTTTTTGTTACGAGGGGAAAAAAACCTTGTGAGTTAACTTATCAAAAGAAAGAAGCACAGTTAAAAGTGTTTGCTGAAACTTTCTTTAATTTTTTCCAATACAGACATTGGGCTAATGTAAATCCACATAAATTAATTGAAATATGTGGAGCTGTGATGAGTAATGCTAGTTGAGGCTCTGCCCCGTTTTGCCAAGGTATTCAACCTCTTTCAGTTTTGCATGTTATCTGGTGTGTACTGTAATATCTAGATACAAGATTAGGATTGCTTGAAAGCTTGTGTCTTACACGAACAGAAGTTGGTCCAATTAAAGATATTACCTCACCCACCTTGTCTCTCTAATATCCTGGGACCAACATGGCTACAATATTAAATACAAGATGTCATCTTAAAAATTTCAACCCAGTATAATCCTATTGACTTCCACTAAATTTTAATGGGGCTAAATCAGGGCAGAAAGTGATCCTAAGGATAGAGTTTCAATTAGCTTTGAATTCCTTTGTCAAGTCCTCCTTTTCTTTTTGTCTTTTAGTTCAGATTTGTGTGAAAATGTAGGTGTGTGTGTGTATACACACACACACAAATGATAACACTATATACATATACATATAATTATTTGTATTATTGCAGCACCTAGGAGCCTTAGTCAGGAGCCAGAACCCCATTGTGCTAGGTGCTGTACAAACACAGGACAAAAGGATGGTTCCTGCTCCAGAGAGTTTACAATCTAAGACAAGAGACAACCGCTGGAGACAGACAGGTGGGGGAGTACAGGGAAACAATGAGACCATACTGGTCAGCAGGACAGGCAGTGATCTCAGCTCATCAGCAGCCTAACTGTTAAGTTATTTTAAGGCATCATGGCAAAGGAAAGTTTTAAAGAGGGGATTTGTAGGAGAACAATGTAGTATTTTTGCAGATGTTTACAGTGAGCTTCTCCCAAGCATGAGGGGCAGCATAGCCAAAATCACATAGGTGCTTGTTTGAAAATGTAACGAGTGGGTGATGGAGGCTGCATCAGGAGCGGGGTCAGATGTGGGAGTCGACATCTCAATAGCAAATGAGAGAGTAGGTGTGATGGCGTGTGCACCCCATACTGATCTGACAAGAGCTGGGTGGGGCCAGATGGGTTGAAGCTACTAATTAGGCTGAAAGTCAGGGAGCTAATGGAGGAGGAATTGGCTCACCTGGGCAAGAACATGTGGGGACTGTAGAAAGCCAGGTAGCTGGCTACTGGGTAGGGGGTGGTGTCTAGGGAAGGGTAGTCGCTCTGTGGAAAGGGGGGAGGAGTGTTTGAGGCTGCGGGAAGGCAGGCTGCACAGACTACTTTAGAGGAGGGAGTGAAGAAACTGGTGAACCCAGGGTGGGGGTGGGTAGCTAATTAGGTAGAAAAAAGCCCAGGGAAACAACAACAAGGTCAAAGGCAGTACAGGCTTTGGCTACATGTTACAGGGTCCCTGAGCTGGAACCCAGTGCAGAGGGTGGGCCTGGGTTCCCCTACAAGTAGTGGGTATTGGCTCCGAGCACTGGAAATGCCAGCCGGATAGCTGGTCTGGAAACACTGTGATTTCCCTGGAAGGGGAGGGACTTAGTGGCCTCGCTGGAGTACCAATCCATGGACTGGAAGCATCTGCACCAAGAACGAGAGAGGCCACATACAGAGAGAAGAAGATGGGTGGCGAGACCACTGAGAAGGGTGCAGCTTGAGACAGAGCTAATCCCCAGAGTAACCAACTGGAGGTGCCTCAAGTGGAGAGTGGACCCTGTGACAGTGGGGATAGGCCATGGAGAGCCTTTAAAATGAAAGAAGTAGCTTTATATTTGGATGCAATGTGGAGCCAGTGATGGGGGGCAAAGAAAAGGTTACATGGCCAAAGTGGTAGGACAGGGGAATAATCTTTGCAGCAACATTCTGAATTGTTGCATTTGTCAAGGCCAGAGAAAAAGATGTTACACAAATTGAGACGCAAGGTGATAAGAGCCTGGATAAGACTTATCCACCCACAAATCTATAAGAAAAGATATATCTTAGAGATGTTATGCAGAAAGAATTTGCAAGATTTAGACACAGTCTGGGTGTGAGGACCTTGAGAGAGGTCCAGGTCAAAGATGACACTCAGGTTAGAGGCCTGAGTAACAGTCAGGATGGTGGTGCTGTCCACAGTGATCGAGAAAGGAAGTAGCAGGGAGCATTTTGGGAAAAAAAATAAGAGCTCTGGTGTAGCCATGTTGAGCTTAAGCTGATGGTTAGACACTTACATGGACATGTCCGAGAGACAGGCTTCTATTTAATGGTACAAGACAAAAAATGAAAAACAGGTACAAGAGACTGAGATGGCTCCTTTGGGCTCTGATTTCACACCCTATATTCTTTATGGAAATATGCTTATGATGTGGATATGGCATAACAGATATATTTTATGCAAGATGGGTCTTGTAAGGTATCACTGGAAAGGTTATAATTTACTGAATGTGATTATCCAATTTGTATGCATGTATCATTTCTGTATCTAAAGTAAGGAATATTGACTGTGTAACAATTACAACTGTGTGTGTATTTGAGAGACACCCACTAGACAACAGGCCATCGCCCTTGATGGGCCATAGGAAGAAACAGTAAGCCCTGGTCTACACTAGGACTTTAGGTTGAATTTAGCAGCATTAAATCGATGTAAACCTGCACCCATCCACACGATGAAGCCCTTTATTTCGACTTAAAGGGCTCTTAAAATCGATTTCCTTACTCCACCCCTGACAAGTGGATTAGCGCTTAAATCGACCTTGCCTGGTCGAATTTGGGGTACTGTGGACACAATTCGACGGTATTGGCCTCCGGGAGCTATCCCAGAGTGCTCCATTTTGACCGCTCTGGACAGCACTCTCAACTCAGATGCACTGGCCAGGTAGACAGGAAAAGAACCGCGAACTTTTGAATCTCATTTCCTGTTTGGCCAGCGTGGCAAGCTGCAGGTGACCATGCAGAGCTCATCAGCAGAGGTGACCATGATGGAGTCCCAGAATCGCAAAAAAGCTCCAGCATGGACCAAACGGGAGGTACGGGATCTGATCGCTGTATGGGGAGAGGAATCCGTGCTATCAGAACTCCGTTCCAGTTTTCGAAATGCCAAAACCTTTGTCAAAATCTCCCAGGGCATGAAGGACAGAGGCCATAACAGGGACCTGAAGCAGTGCTGCGTGAAACTGAAGGAGCTGAGGCAAGCCTACCAGAAAACCAGAGAGGCGAACGGCCGCTCCGGGTCAGAGCCCCAAACATGCCGCTTCTATGATGAGCTGCATGCCATTTTAGGGGGTTCAGCCACCACTACCCCAGCCATGCTGTTTGACTGCTTCAATGGAGATGGAGGCAATACGGAAGCAGGTTTTGGGGACGAAGAAGATGATGATGATGAGGAGGAGGTTGTAGATAGCTCACAGCAAGCAAGTGGAGAAACCGGTTTTCCTGACATCCAGGAACTGTTTCTCACCCTGGACCTGGAGCCAGTACCCCCCGAACCCACCCAAGGCTGCCTCCTGGACCCAGCAGGCGGAGAAGGGACCTCCGGTGAGTGTACCTTTTAAAATACTATACATGGTTTTAAGGCAAGCATGTGAAAGGATTACTTTGCCCTGGCGTTCGCGGCTCTCCTGGATATACTCCCAAAGCCTTTGCAAAAGGTTTCTGGGGAGGGCAGACTTATTGCGTCCTTCATGGTAGGACACTTTACCACTGCAGGCCAGTAACACATACTCGGGAATCATTGTACAACAAAGCATTGCAGTGTATGTTTGCTGGCGTTCAAACAACATCCGTTCTTTATCTCTCTGTGTTATCCTCAGGAGAGTCAGATATAATCCATGGTCACCTGGTTGAAATAGGGTGCTTTTCGTCAGGGGACTCAGAGGAGCCAATTCCTGCTGGGCTGTTTGCCTGCGGCTGAACAGAAATGTTCCCCGCTGTTAGCCACAGGGAGGGGGGAGGGTTGAGGGGGTAGCCACGCGGTGGGGGGAGGCAAAATGCGACCTTGTAACGAAAGCACATGTGCTATGTATGTAATGTTAACAGCAAGGTTTACCCTGACAGAGTGTAGCCAGTGTTTTATAAAATGTGTCTTTTTAAATACCACTGTCCCTTTTTTTTTCTCCACCAGCTGCATGTGTTTCAATGATCACAGGATCTTCTCCTTCCCAGAGGCTACTGAAGATTAGAAAGAAAAAAAAAACGCACTCGAGATGAAATGTTCTCCGAGCTCATGCTGTCCTCCCACACTGACAGAGCACAGACGAATGCGTGGAGGCAAATAATGTCAGAGTGCAGGAAAGCACAAAATGACCGGGAGGAGAGGTGGCGGGCTGAAGAGAGTAAGTGGCGGGCTGAAGAGAGTAAGTGGCGGGCTGAAGACAGGGCTGAAGCTCAAATGTGGCGGCAGCGTGATGAGAGGAGGCAGGATTCAATGCTAAGGCTGCTGGAGGACCAAACCAGTATGCTCCAGTGTATGGTTGAGCTGCAGCAAAGGCAGCTGGAGCACAGACTGCCACTACAGCCCCTGTGTAACCAACCGCCCTCCTCCCCAAGTTCCATAGCCTCCACACCCAGACGCCCAAGAATGCGGTGGGGGGGCCACCGGCCAACCAGCCACTCCGCCACAGAGGATTGCCCAAAAAAAAGAAGGCTGTCATTCAATAAATTTTAAAGTTGTAAACCTTTAAAGTGCTGTGTGGCATTTTCCTTCCCTCCTCCACCACCCCTCCTGGGCTACCTTGGTAGTCATCCCCCTATTTGTGTGATGAATGAATAAAGAATGCATGAATGTGAAGCAACAATGACTTTATTGCCTCTGCAAGCGGTGATCGAAGGGAGGAGGAGAGGGCAGTTAGCTTACAGGGAAGTAGAGTGAACCAAGGGGTGGGGGGTTTCATCAAGGAGAAACAAACAGAACTTTCACACCGTAGCCTGGCCAGTCATGAAACTGGTTTTCAAAGCTTCTCTGATGCGTACCGCGCCCTCCTGTGCTCTTCTAACCGCCCTGGTGTCTGGCTGCGCGTAACCAGCAGCCAGGCGATTTGCCTCAACCTCCCACCCCGCCATAAACGTCTCCCCCTTACTCTCACAGATATTGTGGAGCACACAGCAAGCAGTAATAACAGTGGGAATATTGGTTTCGCTGAGGTCTAAGCGAGTCAGTAAACTGCGCCAGCGCGCCTTTAAACGTCCAAATGCACACTCTACCACCATTCTGCACTTGCTCAGCCTATAGTTGAACAGCTCCTGACTACTGTCCAGGCTGCCTGTGTACGGCTTCATGAGCCATGGCATTAAGGGGTAGGCTGGGTCCCCAAGGATACATATAGGCATTTCAACATCCCCAACAGTTATTTTCTGGTCTGGGAATAAAGTCCTTTCTTGCAGCTTTTGAAACAGACCAGAGTTCCTGAAGATGCAAGCGTCATGTAACTTTCCCGGCCATCCCACGTTGATGTTGGTGAAACGTCCCTTGTGATCCACCAGAGCTTGCAGCACTATTGAAAAGTACCCCTTGCGGTTTATGTACTCGGCGGCTTGGTGCTCCGGTGCCAAGATAGGGATATGGGTTCCGTCTATGGCCCCACCACAGTTAGGGAATCCCATTGCAGCAAAGCCATCCACTATGACCTGCACATTTCCCAGGGTCACTACCCTTGATATCAGCAGATCTTTGATTGCGTGGGCTACTTGCATCACAGCAGCCCCACCAGTAGATTTGCCCAGTCCAAATTGATTCCCAACTGACCGGTAGCTGTCTGGCGTTGCAAGCTTCCACAGGGCTGTCGCCACTCGCTTCTCAACTGTGAGGGCTGCTCTCATCTTGGTATTCATGCGCTTCAGGGCAGGGGAAAGCAAGTCACAAAGTTCCATGAAAGTGCCCTTACGCATGTGAAAGTTTCGCAGCCACTGGGAATCGTCCCAGACCTGCAACACTATGCGGTCCCACCAGTCTGTGCTTGTTTCCTGAGCCCAGAATCGGCGTTCCACAGCATGAACCTGCCCCATTAGCACCATGATGCATGCATTGGCAGGGCCCATGCTTTCAGAGAAATCTGTGTCCATGTCCTGATCACTCACGTGACCGCGCTGACGTCGCCTCCTTGCCCGGTATCGCTTTGCCAGGTTCTGGTGCTGCATATACTGCTGGATAATGCGTGTGGTGTTTAATGTGCTCCTAATTGCCAAAGTGAGCTGAGTGGACTCCATGCTTGCCTTGGTATGGCGTCCGCACAGAAAAAAGGCGCGGAATGATTGTCTGCTGTTGCTCTGATGGAGGGAGGGGCGACTGACGACACGGCTTACAGGGTTGGCTTCAGGGAGCTAAAATCAACAAAGGGGGTGGCTTTACATCAAGGAGTATTTCAGGCAGGACTTCACGGAGGGTTCCAATAAGAAATGGTGCACCTAAGTTATTGTTCTTATTGGAACAAGGAGGTTAGCCTGGCCTCTGATTGATACATGGCGAGATTTACCTCGCTGCACCTTCTCTGTGAGTGACTGCAGTGTGACCTAGAGAAATGAGTCCCCTAGATGGGGGAGGAGGCAAATGAGTACAAAACAAATCTGGTCTATTTCTTGTTTTGATCCACTCCATCTATCTTTTACATCTTTGGCTGGCAGCAGACGGTGCAGAAGGACTGCATGCCATCCACATCTCATGGCTGCTTGGCAGAAGACGGTGCAGTAGGACTGCTAGCAATCCGTATTGCCTGCCTGCTCACCATAAGACGGTTCAATAGGACTGACTGCAGGACTAAAGAGAATGACCTGGTAAAGTCACTCCAAATTTAGTCCCTGCGCCCATGTCTGCCCAGGCGCTCCCAGCCGACGCGGCCAGGAGCACCTCGGACATGACGAGGACGGCTACCAGTCATACTGCACCGTCTGCTGCCAGAAGGCAATGGGTTGCTGCTACTGTGTAGCAATGCAGTACCGCATCTGCCAGCATCCAGGAGACATACGGTGACGGTTACCTGAGCGGGCTCCATGCTTGCGGTGGTATGGCGTCTGCACAGGTAACTCAGGAAAAAAGGCGCGAAACGATTGTCTGCCCTTGCTTTCACGGAGGGAGGGAGGGAAGGGGGGCCTGACGATATGTACCCAGAACCACCCGCAACAATGTTTTAGCTCCATCAGGCATTGGGATCTCAACCCAGAATTCCAATGGGCAGCGGAGACTGCGGGAACTGTGGGATAGCTACCCACAGTGCAACGCTCCGGAAGTCGACGCTAGCCTCGGTACTGTGGAAGCACTCCGCTGAGTTAATGCACTTAGAGCATTTTCTGTGGGGACACACACACTCGAATATATAAAACCGATTTCTAAAAAAACGACTTCTATAAATTCGACCTTATTCCGTAGTGTAGACATACCCTAAGACTTTGAAGATAATAATCTCTCTCCTTCCTGAGAGGCATCCTGGGATGTAGCTGTGACACTACCAGGTCAGGTGGTCCTGTCACCTGGTACTAAACACCATTTTAGACTTCTAGTAATTTTCCACTAAAAGAAGGGGATGGTCAAGACTGGGAAACAAAAAAGATTCCTGCCTTATGTAAATCTTATTTAAGGCTGGGGAGTAGGGCAAACAGGACTCTTCTCCATTGCCTTCCTGCCCAAGAAGAAAGACTGCTGAAAGTACCTGAAGAGACAAAGGAACTGAACAGTGACAAACGCAAGGGCTGAGTCCAGAGGAGTCTAGTCTGTAAAGAGAAATAATTGGAACTCTAAGCTACAGAAACTCTGCAACTTGCCTAAAACAACATTTAGGGTGAGAAATTACTTCTTGAAACTAGTCTCTTTAAGATCTTAAGCTTAGTATGTGTGTTTTGTTTTATTTGCTTGGCAATCTGCTGTGTTCTGTTTGTATCCCTTATAATCACTTAAAATCTGCCTTTTATAGTTAATAAACTTGTTTTGTTTATTATTAAACCCAGTTTGTGCAATTTCTAACTGGGGGAGGGGGCAAGAAGTTGTGCATATCTCCCTGCACATGGAGGGAGGCAGTTTATATATTAGCTTACGTTGTGTAGATTTCTCTACAGCGCGAGACAATATTATTTTGGGTGTACTTTCCAGAGGGGAGCTGCACTTGAGTGCTGGGCAATTTCCTAGCTGAGTCTTCTCATAGAGAGCTGTTTGCAGAGTCTGTTTGATTCTACAGATGGTGCATCCCTACCTGTATGCGTATGCTGCCAGGGGCTGGAAGGCCTAATTCAGCAAAACTGGGAGAGGGAGCCCAGGCTAGAAGAGCAGGCAGACTCAGTGAAAACTCAGTACATCAGGTGGCATCCCAGATGAGGTGTCCAACCCGTTACAGACTCATTATCAGTTCGATGTTTTTAGGAACATACAAAAATGCACAACACACGCAAATGTACGAGTAATACATTGATGGTGGATTTGTATATTAAATTTCAAAATCTGTGCCATTTACTCAGTAAGCCAAAATAACTAGAGAAAAACTTGTGATCAGACTGACACCTGTTTCTGACAAATTTGAACCTGGATCAATTTTAATGTATGAGTGATTGATATTTTGGGGTTTTTTTAAAGTTAACTTTAAATGCGGCACAATCCTCCCTATAATATAGATATCTGTGCAAAGGCTTTATCTAGTTGTGAGTTACAGCACAATAGTGTTGAATCAAACTGAAATAATTTAAAATATTTTAAAAGTATTTTTCCTAATGGTTATTCCAGTCAGAATTTAATTAAAATATGTCATTCCATTTGGTACCCTCTTGATTTTGTGTCTTTAGGATGTTATTAGAAAGTATTTCTAATTTACTTATTAGAAAGTATTTACAATATTATATGCATAGTGGCATAAACATATCAGATTTTTTAAAAACTGTTTCCATTAGCACAATAAGAATTAGTTGTTATAGACAGAACATGGAGAAATGTACAAATTTAGAAAAAAAACATTCTGTCTTTAGGGTAGTGGTTCCCAAACTTGTTCCGCCGCTTGTGCGGGGAAAGCCCCTGGCGGGCCGGGCCGGTTTGTTTACCTGCCGCATCCGCAGGTTCGGCCGATCGCAGCTGCCAGTGGCCGCGGTTCGCTGCTCCAGGCCAATGGGAGCTGCTGGAAGTTTTTGAACTTTTAGGTTTCACATTTTCTGCTTTTCTTTTCAACCACAAAGGCTAGAAACTTATTTACAAAAATAAAAAGCAGAGATTCTGACATAATCACATAACCCTAAGAGCAAAGGCCTTAAGTAAATACCAAGTTTTGGGAGACTAGTGATTAAAATGAGAGTTGGGAACAGTGGAATCTGTAGGACTAAAAATTCCAGAGCACCAGGTGGAAGAAAGAGCAAGTATTTGAATTTGGGGTGGGGAGGAGGTGAGGGTTGTTGAGTGGGAATTGGGGGGTCAGAGTTGGAGGGAGAGAATGATTCTGGGATTCAGAAAACCTGTGGTACAGGTGTGGGGAGCACCGCTACAATTGAAGGAATTGATTTGAGGACCGGGGAAGCAAGGGAGCAGAAGCAGAGGGAGGGGAAGGCTGGTGGAATGAAAAGGGAGGAAGCATGTCTGAAGCAAGGTGAGGGATATTTAAGTGCTGGGCATCAAAAGGCAATAGGAGGGAATCAGTCTGGGAGCTGAGAAACTCAAGATGGTGGCAGCAGGGAATATTCGGCCAGCTGGAGTGAGAGGAAGTCTTTCTGGAGATCAGATGCAGGATGAACTGATAAAAAGAGGTGTGTAGAGGATGTGGAGATCAGTCCTATAGTTGTTTCAGAGCTTCGACCTCCACAGGGACTTTTGAAGAATGGAGTGTAAAGGTGATTGAGGAGTGAGCTCTGACTGTGTGAGGATAGCAGAACCCAAAGGTGAGTAAAGTTTATATGTATTTATCAATATTTTGTTTTCTTTCTTCAAATGTTCTGAAGAAACCATTTATATTGACAGGCTTCAGAGTAGCAGCCGTGTTAGTCTATATCCGCAAAAAGAACAGGAGTACTTGTGGCACCTTAAAGACTAACAAATTTATTAGAGCATAAGCTTTCGTGGGCTACAGCCCACTTCATCGGATGCGTAGAATGGAAACATAATTTCTCTGATTATACAAATTCCGTGAACATGCAAACATCCCAGGCTGATGTTTTGAGGAGTCTTGTGGTTGACAGCATGCATGTTCCTGTGGGGAACTCCAGACCTGGACATCTCCAAGGTGACAAGAGAAGTAAGAAAACCTGAATGAAGCAACTGCTGTTGGTCTCTCTGGGGATGAGGAAAAGAAGAGTTAAGCCAGCAATCTTGGAATCTGAGTGTGGTGTCCGAGTAAGCAGTTGGATCAATTCCCCTCAAGTGCTGCTGTATGTCAGGTGAGGGGTGGGGCACAAATGTTGCTGCAAGTCAGGGATCTCCGGGGCAGGGATGTGAGCTGGGCATGGAACCTCTGCTGATGGATTTAGTGAGGGGAGAGATCCAATGGTGTTTTGTGTAAAGGAAAGTGCTGGTTGGTTAAAGAGCAGAATCGGCGATGTGCAAGTGTCATAGAATCTGGTGCAAACAGGAAAAAACAAATGTTGTGAAAAACATTTAACAATGATATATAATCATACTGCTTCCCTGTGTCCCAGGAAATTCTTTCAGGACCTGAAATGTCCTGTTTTTCCATTTCATCAATCAAAATCTGTGGTTTTTTAAGAAATACTTACACAATGTGTGTTAAGGACTTATTGCTCTACAGAGTGAAATTTGTCTGTATCTACCTGAAACAAAAGTTCAGTGGAACAAGCGCTCAGTGTAATGAAGTGTTTGGAGTGAAGAGAAAAGTCAAATGAGTTTGTACACTATAAAGGCGAGTATTTTGCCCAAAATGAATATTAACAACATGATAACTTCAGAGCACAAAGTTTAATGGGAATTTTTTTTGTCCATTCTGAGACATGAACATGTGTTGCTGTGCTGAGTGAGAAACTCAGAAGACTTTTGTCTGACTATTTTCTAATCCTAAATAATGAAGCCACAGAAGAGTTTTGGCTTTTGATTGGAAAAACATTATAGCCTCACCCTATGTGTATATTGTCCTTTGAACCATGATTTTAAAATGATTAGCAAAAGTACTGCATCCTAGCAACTTTTACAATGGGTCTGCGAAAGTCAGTGTCACCATAAGCACTTTCTGATTAACGTCAAGATGCATTTCTCTTTTAAAACAATTCACAAAACCAGCTCATTCAAAAGTTTTTGTGCACCCCATCATTCTTATGCTTTCCACTGACATGAATCTGTGCTACATAAATCATCACGAAAGGGAAGGGAAATCATTTCTATCACAAGTGACGATGAGCATGTTGATTATTTGAATAAACTATGGAAACTGGGCGGGGAAAAAATCTAACTCTTAGTTGCACTATGGACCTAAAGAATTGATTCTGTACTGTATAGTGAGTGCTATCTCTGAGGTAAAAATCTGTGTTGCTTGGTTTCAGCACCAGAAGAGGAGCGTTGATGTACATTTTGGTTTCCCATCAATGATAATATACTCATTTGTATCTATCTTTTAGAAGACATTATCAGTGCACACTCAGGACAGGCAATGTATATGTAGCAGGTATATGTAGCAGCAGGATTTGGGTGCAATTAAAATTCCAACTTATACTGTTACATAGCCCCAGGAACAAAATGCAGTAACATAATGCACCCGCAATGTGACATTGCAATTCAAAACCAGAGAGCAGAAAAAAATACCTTGCTCTTGTTGTGGTCCTAGGGTGCAGTCCTTATAACATTATCTTCACAGTGATATCACTCTAGTTGTCATGCTAAATATTTGTTTCCTCTGGGATGGGTGGGAGAGTATGCATTCTGAGGCATGGAAATGGCTACAGATAATCATCAGTGAGCAGTGAACTAAGAAAAAAGCAACATTTCATCCAGCATTACAGGAAGAAAGACAGTATATGTGATGTAGTATCGTGGGAGGGTGAAGAGTTGATAGAAACACATTACTTCACAGCAGATCACTGTCAGTACTGCTTGGTATTATCAGAGCAGAATACAGTTTAAGTCTATTCAGATCTTCATGTCAAGTTTATACATTTGATGAAAGATGTACCTGATATCTTTCATGCAAGTGTATTTTGAGTTCAATTTCCATACAATTATGGGGTTTGCATTTTAACAATTTATCCTGTGGGCTATCTGTAATCTGTGGTTGTAATCATTTGTGTACATGGTAGCTACTGAAAAATTGTATTCAGCACACAAAATAGGAGACAAATCTAAATGGAAAAAATAATTTATTTTTATTATTGGCACTGGACTCAAATGTGTGTTAAGTCAATTCCAAAAGAATTGGTGGCATAACTTGGCATGCTTGACACTAAAACAGGTTATATGTGACAGTTTAATGCTCTTTTTCCAGACAAATGAGTAGTTAATATGAAATAGAGTGAACAACAAAATCAAAATGAGGGATTCTACTAATAATTACTCTTAAGGAAAGTCTTCTCTCTAGCTCTCCCAGTGCTGTTGTTTAGATTGTGTTCTCTATAGGACAGGGACTGCCTTATGTTTGTCATGTAAAGGCCCCAACACATGGTTGGCATTTAATCAATAATTACTATAACTACAGTGAGGAATATATGTATGTTACTCCATAGATACAGAGCACAGAGGAAAGAAACAGACTTGTAAATATAAACAGTCCTTAGGAGCCAATTTTCTTTTCCCAGTTTTCTTCACAACTTTGTCCTTAAATATTCTCATTTCCCATTCATATTCATCATTATAAGTAAAAACAAATAAAGAAACCATTACATTAAATACAAAGGAATGGTGTTCTGATGCCACTGTTCTTAATTTTGTTCCAGGCTGATGGCCTGTTGCTTTCAGGAGAATGAAGAGCAGAGATGGGGGGAAGTGGTTTCTTCTACAGCCAGAGACATGAATATATTCCACTGTCAACATGCAGTCAGCCCTTTTATGGGAAAAAAGTGTCACTCCCAATGTCCACAATGGAGTTTTCTCATGAAATCAGGGCAACTAAAATCCTTTCCTTATAGTGTATTGGTATTGGGTTGCTTGATATCTGCCTAGATTTCCTCTTTTTGTTTCCCTTATCACATGGATGGACTTAATACATCCGAGCATGGGCGTAACACCCTTGCAAGTATTTTTTTATATTTTAGGAATTGGGCCCATAGTCTCAATCATTACACAATAAAGGGATTATACATTAAAAAGGACTGTATGCAATCAAGAAGAAATTTTAATTAATCATAAATAGACCTGGTCCTGTGGAACTAATGTGACCTGACAGTTCAAGGTTTGATCAGCACATCACAGAGATTAAGAACACTTTTGACTTGAACAGAGTCCCAGAGAGTCAGTTCAGGACAGTCTGAAATACTTTAGAAAAGCTAGTGTGTACAGATCACACAATGTCATTGTTTCTTTTAATGCTTCCATTCCATTAGGAACCAATGCAGGACTCTTTTAACTTCCGAGAAACCCTCCAACATCATGCTGTCCTGGTCAACACTGAAGCAACAGAGATTACAAGACATCAGACTACAATCTTTTATCCCATGTTCTGTGTGTATAAAACAAGGAGTCAGCTTCCCTTTGAAGTACTAATTGACTGTCTGTATCAATCAGTTCCTAATCCATTTCCTGCATGCATTTAGGTCTCCACAGTAACTGAGCTGGCCTGCTCTCTGGTCCAGTGCTGTAAAGCACTTAAACTAAATGTGCACAATGTAAAAGGCATAATTGATCTGAAAACCTAGCTAAAAGCACCAGACTTCCCAATTCTTGCTTTAGTTTAAAAGCAAATGTGATACATTATGGTGGGGAAGGGGAAGCTTTAGGGGAAAAAAAGCAAATTGAATAATTAGCTTTGAATATATTAGGCCAACGACCACATAATTATTATAAAATATAAATCCTACCGTCTTTTTCTGCAAAGTTTAGCTCAAAGCAAGGCAATGCTAGGGATTTAGTGATTTGTTTCGGCTCTGTATATTTAAGGTGGCAGACAGGATAGCAAAGATCTGCTTGATGGTGCCAGGTACAACTCCAATCACTCCTTTGCCTATTACAAAAATTGTTAGTACAAGGCTCTAAGGATGCTTTTACCATTCAGTGGAATCACAAGCAAAACACAAAATGATCTTTTAGTGATCATAGCTAACCAGGGACTGAAGGAGAGCTGTTTTGATTTGGTCCCAGTCTCTGCACCTCCCACAAAACAGAGATCAGGAGGAAGATTGCTTGGCATACTCAGAGAACCTGTTTGGATCAGCAGGACATCTCCCAACAAGTACTGACTCCATGAATGATGCTGAAAAACCCTGTAGCACCCCATGGTGGGTAATATAGACATTTAGGTATACAACAAGCAAAGAAATATGCAGTTGGCAGGTAGCTCCATGATTAGAGGTAACAAGAGCTGCTTCCGATATTTCAATCCCCCCAAATCATTAACAGTGACTTCACCTATTCAAAGAAGTGTGTGGTTCTTTCGTTGTGGGGCAGGTGATCATTTTCCTGCTGTGCATTGCAAACAAAATATAATAAAATGAATGTTTCCTAAAAAGCATTAAACAGTAAAGGCTTAAATATTAAATCCTTAAATGTACTGTCTTTTGCCCTCTTTTTACCTGCTATAGTAACATAATCCTCTGCATTACTGTTATTTTTGTACTTTATTTTAAAACAATTAACTTTTCAGATCCAAGGATTCAAGACAGGGAAGACAGATACTCAGCTGCTGTATACTTTGATGTAGCTACACTGAAATCAATGGTGCTCTGTCGATTTACATTAGCTGAGAATCTGGTGCTGGGGTAGTATATTTTACATATGAATAGAGAATGAGAATCAATGAAGAACTTTCACATTTTTTAAATTTACCAGATGAGGAATTAGTACGGTCTCTTTCAGGTATATGAAGTAGGAATATTGACTGAGATTTCAAAAATAACTAGTGATTGTGACTGCCCAACTTGTGAAACCTTAAGGAGGGTTGATTTTTCAGAAAGTAGGTGCTCGGCACTTTCTGAAGAGTAGGTCCCTTTAGGATGTCTCAGAAACATTAGTCACTTTTGAAAATCTTGGCCAATATTTGTAACTCTTAAGTCATATGTAGTCCAATGAAACTATCATTGAAATCCTGGATTTGCTTTTTTTTTTTAAGCAATTACTTTAAAGTGACCCTATATGGTTTCCAGTACAATTTTGACTTGCCTTAAACACCCCCCTTTATAGGTAAACATGCTTGTCTCGTAGGTGGTCACTTAAGACAGTTTTGACTATATGGCCAGTCCTATCATGCAGGCAGACCTTGTGGGTGTGTAGTGGGGCTAAGACAGAGGATGGAGGAAAATAAACAAATAAGCCAAACAAAATAAACTCATTTCCTGCTTATAGCTACTTACTCCAGGGTTCTAGATCCTCCAATAGCTTTTTTCCCCACTACTCTGCTGCTGCCTGAGCAGTCGCTGCTCACGCCTACTTGCAGCTTTCTCCCCTTCAAGGCATATCCCCAAACAGGGTCAAATAAAGGCAACCTGGGGTCCTAACCACATCCCTATGACTTTGCCCCCATGCTCTGGCTCTTCATCTGTACCATGGCCCTACAAAGCCATCTGTTGGCCTGGTGAGGGGGCTCATAACTGTTCCTTTCTGGGCAGGCTTGGGTCTGTCTAGAGGAGGAAGGACTCTGCCCACATGAAACAGACAGAGAACTCTGTGTTGAAGACCCTGCTGACACCACCCCAGTAGAGCCATGTTTTATTGGAGGGTGTAGGGCAAAGTGGTGGGTTTCAGAGTTAACCCATTGAGATGAATGGGACATATCACACCGCTCAGAGCTATTGTTTCATGTCCAGGCAGGCTTCACTGTATTGGTTTATACTTAAATAAAGCTGTCAGGGTTACATTTATAACCTTCAGAGTGAGACACTGTTAAAAAAAAGTTGAGCCTCTGACAGTAACATAGGAACAGCAGATGGTGGGGCTAGAGATATATACCCATAGTTCTGATGCTGTAATTCAGCCCTGCCCAAAGTGACTGCAAGTGTGTCTCCTGGGTGGGAGCATCAGCATGTCCCTGTGTGCGCATTGGATGAAAGGCTAGACCCCAAAGTTCAAAAATAATGAGTCAACCTCAGAAACTGAGGAGGTTGCCCCCAAATCATGAGATATTTAAGAAAGATCATATGTTTTCTGGTCTGGCTCTTGATTTTTTGAACTTTCCCTGGCTACTTTTTCATAATTTAATGAATACAGTGATTATTGTCCCCCACTACAGGAGCTCTTTCTGGCTGCCTGATGGGGCAGAGCCTCATGCTTCTCCCCAAATTCAAATTATTCTTTGTGTGTTCCCAGCCCCATATCACACCCTTTTGCCCCTCCCTGGGCCTGGTGTTGCAGAGATGGAGAGGAGCAGAGAGCAGACTAAGCGGTTGTTTACAGTGGGGAGAAGGAAACAGAGCCACCCTGAGCTATTGGGCTCTTTCTGCTTTTTCCTTCCCCTCGCTTCCTGTGAAAATGGTGTCAGCTGCCCCCCCCCCCGCCTACCTCTCTCTTCTCTTGCCAAAATTGCTTCACTAGCTGTGAGAGTTGGCAACATTGGAACATGATGTCTGTCCCTGTCTTGCTGGGGGAAAGGAACATGTTTTTCAGTCAAGTTACCTCAAAAGTCCTTGTAATGCAGACTGACACAGACTCATAGACATGTATGGCTGAAAGTGACATCAAGAAGTCAACTCCAGCCCCCTGTGCTAAGGCAGGTCCAAATAAATGTAGACCATCGCTGACTGCTGTTTGCCCAATCTGTTCTTAGAAACCTCTAATGATGGGTATGTCACAACTTCCCTTGGAAGCCTATTCCAGAGTTTAACTACACCTATAGTTACAATGTTTTTTCTATCTAACCTAAATGTCCCTTGATGCCAATTAAGACCATTGCTTCTTGTTCTACCTCCAGTGCACATGGAGAACAATTGATCACAGTCCTCTTTGTGACAGACTTTAACATATCAGGTTATCAGGTCCCCCCTCTCCCAGTCTTCTCTTCTCAAGACTAAACATGCCAAGTTTTTTACCCTTTCCTCATAGGTCAGGTTTTTCTATACCTTTTATAATTTTTGTTGTTCTCCTCTGGACTCTCTCCTACATGTCCATATCTTTCCTAATGTGTGATTCTCAGAACTAAACACAGTATTCCAGATGAGGCCTCACCAGTGCCAAGTAGAGCAGGACAATTACCCTCCCATGTCTTACATACAACATTCCCATTAATATCCCCCAAAATAATATTAGCCTTTTTCAGAACTGCATCACATTGTTGACTCATATTCAATTTGTAATTCACTATGGCCGCCAGACCTTTTTCAGTAGTACTGCCACCTATCCAGTTATTCCCCGTTTTGTAGTTGTGTAGACATTTTCCTTCCTAAGTGAAGTACTATACACTTGTCTCAATTGAATATTATCTTATTGATTTCAGCTTAATTCTCCAGTTTATCAAGATTGTTTTGAATTCTAATGCTATCCTCCAAAGTGCTTGCAACCCTTCAATTTGTCATCCACAAATTTTATAAACATACTCTCCAGTCCATTATCAAAGTCACTAGTGAAAATATTGAATAGTACCAACCCTAGGACTGACCCCTGTGGCACTCCCACTTTGTCCAACCTGTTCTTAAAAAATTCCATTGATGGTAATTCCACAACTTCCTTTGGAAGCCTATTCCAGAATTTAACTACCTGTTTTGTTAGAAAGTTTTTCTTAATATCTAACCTAAATCTCCCTTGCTGCAGATTAAACCCATTAGTTCATGTTAGCTGCTTGCGTGGTAGCATAGATTTGCCCTAGTTTGACCAGTTTATCATGCACTAAAGGCAATGTGTCTTGTCTACACTAGCATTTTAAAACATTTAAGTAACATGTATTAGCTAATGTACTAATATCACCCTTGAAATCCTCGCCTGGAATAGGGGTGTGTGTGTGTCTGTGCGCATGCACGTCCTGTAAAGAGAAAAATGCATTTGAGTTATGGGTGTATGGGAACAGAGAACAACATGTACTGGATGGGGGTGAGAAAAGAAGGATTGACCAGGAAGTTAAACAACAGAGGATGAAGGAGATGTTGGAGGTGAAGAAAGACTAAAAATACATAGCAGAATAAGAGAGGAAAGGGAAGGAACAGGAAGGAGGGAGACAGAAGGAACTGTGGGAAAATTATATATTATTGAAGAAACTTGAGGGCAAACCAAAGTAAGGGATAATAAGATGCATTAGATTGTATAGTTAATATAGAGGAAAAAAGAGGGAAATGAGGGAAAAGACAAAGACAAGGAAGAGCAACTCCAAAGGAGATATTTTTATAAAAAAAAAAATATAACTTAAGAGAAATCATAACTGCAAAATGTTAAATAAATAATTTTAAAAGTAAAACCTGGGATGGGCTAGTATTGCTAGATGGGCAAAAATGGATAGATGTATTGCATAAGGATAGATGTATTGGGTAAGGAAGGAAAGGGATGCAACTTTTGGAGAAGTTGACCTAGGACAGGAAAATGCCTAGAACTTGATGGGTCCTATGCTTATTGGCAGATTTGCTCACCTCAGAGATTCACAGCAGCCCTCAGTTTGGCCACTTTCATGGCTCAAATCTGCCATTCACTCAGATAACCTAGTCACTGGCCAGCATGGGGGAAAAGGGAAAAACAACCCCTGCAGTCTCTGCTGATCCACCATGTAGGTTGGGGAACAGCCCAGAGACTTCCCCTCTGGTGGAACCCACAGTCCAGATCAACTCCTCCTGTGTTGGATCAAGAGTTGGGAGGTTTGGGGGAACCCAGGCTTGCCTTCTACTCCAGGTTCCAGCCCAGGGCCCTGTGGATAGCAGCTGTCTAGAGTGCCTGCTGTAATAGCTGCATGACAGCTACAACTCCCTGGGCTACTTCCCCATGGCCTCCTCCCAACACCTTCTTTATCCTCACCACAGGACCTTCCTCCAGGTGTCTGATAATGCTTGTACTCCTCAGTCCTCCAGCAGCACGTCCTCTCATTCCCAGCTCCTTACACATGCCCCCTACTAACTGATGGGAGGTCCTTTTTAAACCAGGTGTCCTGATTAGCCTGCCTGCCATAATTGATTCTAGAAAGTTCTTAATTGGTTCCAGGTGTCTTGATTAGCTTGGCTGTCTTAATTGGTTCTAGCAGGTTCCTGATTGCTCTAGGGCAGCCCCTGCTCTGGTCACTCAGGGAACAGAAACCTGTTCATCCAGTGGCCAGTATATTTCTCTTCCACCAGACTCCTGTACCTTACTGGTCTGGGTCTGTCACAATATCAACAAGAGAAGTTAAGCGTTCAGTTAAAACAAATCAAATTTCAGGGTGCCAAAGATTATGACTCCTTGGCAGAAAATTTCCCCAGAAGCTCACACTACTACTTTCTCAGCATCTTGGAGAAGCTTCCAAAGGGGAGATACCATCATGTGCTTCCTCTTCACCTGTGCAGTTCTCAACTTAAAAGGACTCATACAACTTCCTTATCTACTGGAGAAGGTAAAGGAACCTCCTCTTGATGAAATCAATGGTAAAGATCCAATTGATTCAACGTGAACATGATCAGACCATAAATAGAAATGCAATCCTGCTCAAACTCAATGAGAGCTTTGTTACATATATCACTGAGAGTAGGATTAGTCACTAGTGATCAAATTTTCAAAAGAGATCAGCTCCCATTTAGGATATGTCTAAATTGTGACAGGAGGTGTGATTGCAGCTCATGTAGGCATATCAGTACTAGCTGTAATCTAGCTAGTGTGGCTAAATATGGCAGTGAAGATACAGCAGTGTAGGCTTCAACATGAGCGAACAGCAGAGAGGCTAACAGAGGGAGTTTGCCTGGGATCTGTCTGGGATCTGTCTGGGAGGAGGTACACTAAGGGCTGCATTAGGGAGGCTGTGTTGGTGAGTATCTGAGTGTCTGTTGTGGGGACAGTTTGACCGTGTGCTTGATTGGTTGTTTGAAAAGTGTGAATTGGGAGTGCTTTGTTCCAGGTGAGCCTTGAGGGGGCCTGACTGTTATAAAAAGCCAGTCAGCTGTGAACCAGCTGAGTGGTGAACAGCAGAGAGGCTAACAGAGGGAGTTTGCCTGGGAGTTCACCTGGGGGAGCCCACTGAGGCTTACATCTTGCTGGCTTCTCTGAGTAGTTACTACAACTCCTGAGGAAGCTCATAGGAGGATGGTAATATGGATGGTGAGTATTCAGCTGTTGTGACCTGCACTGGATGTGCCACGTTTGTCTTTCTTCCACAGGACAGAAGCAACTTTGTCTGTACAAAGTGCAAGCTGGTCTCCATATTGGAAGAGAAGGTTCAAAGTCTGGAGAAACAAGTATCAACCCTGCATTGCATAAGAGAAACTGAAGATTTCCTGGACAGACGTCAGGATATGCTTCTACAGGCACAATGTTCTGAAGATTCAGAGCAGGGTGCGCAGTGGGGACAGAAGGGCGGTGAAGAAACATGACAGCATGTGACCTCCAGAAGAAGAAAGGGGAGCATCCATGTATGAGCAACACAGATACAGATAAGCAACCATTTTCATGTTCTCTTCACAGGTACTAATGCGGAGAGTGGACTAGATGATACATCTCAGGGAAGGGTACAGAAGGAGACTCTGCCGATTGGAAGGCATGAGATGCACTGTCCTAGGGATGGGGGTTCCACGACGACCGCTCCCAAGAGAAGGAGGTGGTGGTGGTGGTCGGGGACTCTCTCCTCAGGGGGACTGAGTCATCTCTCTGCCTCCCCGACCGGGAAAATCGAGAAGTCTGCTGCTTGCCAGGAGCTAGGATTCACGATGTCACGGAGACACTGCCGAGACTCATCAAGCCCTCAGATCGCTACCCCTTCCTGCTTCTCCACGTGGGCACCCATGATACTGCCAAGAATAACCTTGAGTGGATCACTGCAGACTATGTGGCTCTGGAAAGAAGGATAAAGGAGTTTGAGGTGCAAGTGGTGTTCTCGTCCATCCTCCCTGTGGAAGGAAAAGGCCTGGGTAGAGACCGTCGAATCGTGGAAGTCAACGACTGGCTATGCAGGTGGTGTCAGAGAGAAGGCTTTGGATTCTTTGACCATGGGATGGTCTTCCAAGAAGGACGAGTGCTAGGCAGAGATGGGCTCCACCTAACAAAGAGAGGGAAGAGCCCTTTGCAAGTAGGCTGGTTAACCTAGTGAGGAGGGCTTTAAACTAGGTTCACCAGGGGAAGGAGACCAAAGCCCTGAGGTAAGTGGGGATGTGGGATACAGGGAGGAAGCACGAGCAGGAGAGCACGAGGGGGAGGGCTCCTGCCTCATACTAAGAAAGCAGGACAAACATCAAGTTATCTCAAGTGCCTATATACAAATGCAAGAAGCCTGGGAAACAAGCAGGGAGAACTGAAAGTCCTGGCACAGTCAAGGAATTATGATGTGATTGGAATAACAGAGACTTGGTGGGATAACTCACATGACTGGAGTACTGTCATGGATGGATATAAACTGTTCAGGAAGGACAGGCAGGGCAGAAAAGGTGGGGGAGTTGCATTGTATATAAAAGAGCAGTATAACTGCTCAGAGCTCCGGTATGAAACTGGAGAAAAACCTGAGAGTCTCTTGATTAAGTTTAGAAGTGTGAGCAACAAGGGTGATGTCAGGTGGGAGTCTGCTATAGACCACCAGACCAGGGGGATGAGGTGGACGAGGCTTTCTTCCGGCAACTAATGGAACTTACTAGATCACAGGCCCTGGTTCTCATGGGAGACTTCAATCACCTTGATATCTGCTGGGAGAGCAATGCAGCAGTGCACAGATAATCCAGGAAGTTTTTGGAAAGAGTAGGGGACAATTTCCTGGTGCAAGTGCTGGAGGAGCCAACTAGGGGCAGAGCTCTTCTTGACCTGCTGCTCAAAACTGGGAAGAATTAGTAGGGGAAGCAAAAGTGGATGGGAACCTGGGAGGCAGTGACCATGAGATGGTCGAGTTCAGGATCCTGACACAGGGAAGAAAGGAGAGCAGCAGAATACAGATCCTGGACTTCAGAAAAACAGACTTTGACAACCTCAGGGAACTGATGATCCCCTGGGAGAATAATATGAGGGGGAAAGGAGTTCAGGAGAGCTGGCTGTATTTTAAAGAATCCTTATTGAGGTTACAGGGACAAACCATCCCGATGTGTAGAAAGAATAGTAAATATGGCAGGCGACCAGCTTGGCTGAACAGTGAAATCCTTGCTGATCTTAAACACAAAAAAGAAGCTTACAAGAAGTGGAAGACTGGACAAATGACCAGGGAAGAGTATAAAAATATTGCTTGGGCATGCAGGAGTGAAATCAGGAAGGCCAAATAACACCTGGAGTTGCAGCTAGCAAGAGATGTTAAGAGTAACAGGAAGGATTTCTTCGGGTATGTTAGCAACAAGAAGAAAGTCAAGGAAAGTGTGGGCCCCTTACTGAATGAGGGAGGCAACCTAGTGAGAGAGGATGCGGAAAAAGCTAATGTACTCAATGCTTTTTTTGCCTCTGTCTTCACGAACAAGGTCAGCTCCCAGACTACTGCACTGGGCAGCACAGCATGGGGAGGGAGGTGACCAGCCCCCTGTGAAGAAAGAAGTGGTTTGGGACTATTTAGAAAAGCTGAACGAGCACAAGTCCATGGGGCTGGATGCGCTGCATCCGAGAGTGCTAAAGGAGTTGGCAGATGTGATTGCAGAGCCATTGGCCATTATCTTTGAAAACTCATGCCGATCGGGGGAAGTCCCAGACAACTGGAAAAAGGCTAATGTAGTTCCCATCTTTAAAAAAGGGAAGGAGGAGGATCCTGGGAACTACAGGCCAGTCAGCCTCACCTCAGTCCCTGGAAAAATCACAGAGCAGGTCCTCAAGAAATCAATTCTGAAGCACTTTAGAGGAAAGGAAAGCGATCAGGAACAGTCAGCATGGATTCACCAAGGGCAAGTCATGCCTGACTAACCTAATTGCCTTCTATGACGAGATAAGTGGCTCTGTGGATGAGGGGAAAGCAGTGGACATGTTGTTCCTTGACTTTAGCAAAGCTTTTGACACTGTCTCCCACAGTATTCTTGCCAGCAAGTTAAAGAGGTATGGGCTGGATGAATGGACTATAAGGTCGCTAGAAAGTTGGCTAGATTGTCGGGCTCAGTAGGCAGTGATCAATGGCTCCATGTCTAGTTGGCAGCCGGTATCAAGAAAAGGAGGACTTGTGGCACCTTACAGACTAACAAATTTATTTGAGCATAAGCTTTCGTGAGCTACAGCTCACTTCATTGGATGCATGCAGTGGAAAATACAGTGGGGAGATTTATATGCACAGAGAACATGAAACAATGGGTGTTACCATACACACTGTAACAAGAGTGATCAGGTAAGGTGAGGTATTACCAGCAGGAGAGAAAAAACCTTTTGTAGTGATAATCAAGGTGGGCCATTTCCAGCAGTTGACAAGAACATGTGAGGAACCGTAGGCGGGGAAAAATAAACATGGGGAAATAGTTTTACTTTGTGTAATGACACATCCACTCCCAGTTTTTATTCTATTCAGGGGACACCATCATAGGGCCTAATCACATCAGCCACGCTATCAGAGGCTCATTCACCTGCACATCTACCAATGTGATATATGCCATCATGTGCCAGCAATGCCCCTCTGCCATGTTCATTGGCCAAACCGGACAGTTTCTACGTAAAAGAATAAATGGACACAAATCAGACATCAAGAATTATAACATTCAAAAACCAGTCGGAGAACACGTAAATCTCTTTGGTCACTCAATTACAGACCTAAAAGTCACAATATTACAACAAAAAAACTTCAAAAACAGACTCCAACGAGAGACTGCTGAATTGGAATTAATTTGCAAACTGGACACCATTACATTAAGCTTGAATAAAGACTGGGAGTGAATGTATCTTGACACAAAGTAAAACTATTTCCCCATGTTTATTTCCCCCTCCACCCCCGAATGTTCCTCACACGTTCTTGTCAACTGCTGGAAATGGCCCACCTTGATTATCACTACAAAAGGTTTTTTCTCTCCTGCTGGTAATACCTCACCTTACCTGATCACTCTTGTTACAGTGTGTATGGTAACACCCATTGTTTCATATTCTCTGTGTAGATAAAATCTCCCAACTGTATTTTCCACTGTATGCATCCGATGAAGTGAGCTGTAGCTCATGAAAATTTATGCTGAAATAAATGTTAGTCTCTAAGGTGCCACAAGTCCTCCTTTTCTTTTTGCGGATACAGACTAACATGGCTGCTGCTCTGAAACCAGTTAATTTACACCACCACAGTCTTCCTGTTACAGATAGAAAGAAGGATTTGTTGTAACCTGAAACCCTAACTTACTCATTACCCAACAGACAGTCTATTTGCCGCAGCAACAACTATAAAGGCAGTTTAATGGAACCCTTCCCTGCAGCTGGAGAATATCAAGCTGTTTGGAGAATTCCTGGTAAACAGGCATTTTCTGAAATATAAACATTTGATTTCGAAATGAATATTTATTCTGTTTTGCCCCAAATTTATTTTTAAAGAGGAAATGTCTGTGTAAATAGATGATTAAGATCCAGAGTGCATGTTACCAAGGAGGGATGCCGATAGCCTTATTTCTGATAGTCGAAAGAAGAAAACATTCTAAATCTGCGATGAGCCAAAAGGAAACACAATTTTGCAAACAACTTCCATTGCATTTGGGGGTGAAGCACGATCAAGGATTTAAATGTATTCTGAGTGCACTGGTTGTGCGCAAAGTCACACAGTAGCATGTGGAATCCTTTCTGAAGCTGTGGATAGCAAAGCATCAGATCATAGCTGGCCCTGTGCTGGTATGCTAGAATGGCAGGGAGAAGGTAAAAGAAGCCTTCCTCACCATGCACATTCATGCAGGGAGAGGCCACACCTAAATACAAGGACCAGTGATAATGGTGCTAGAGGCCCTGATTTAGGAAGGTATTTAAGCATATCTTTATGCACATAAGTAGTGTCACATGGGACTGCTCATGTGCTTTAAATTATGCACGTGCTTTATTACTTTGCTGGACACCTCCAGTTTAGAACTCTGGTGCAGGGAGGGAGGGAACTTCATCTAGGGTAAAGCCAGAATCATTGGCTGTCTGCACAGGGGGCATGCCAAGGGTAAGAAAAGTGGACAACTGGAGTGCACTGCAATCTAGCAATCCCTAGCTGGCTCTGACTCCAAGGGGCTGTCTGCCTGTGAGGGCAGATTAGAGAAGAAACCCCTGTGACTGTTCTAGTCCGTGTCATAAGAATCATAGAACAAACTCCAGAATCAGGAAGCCACAATCAGCTTCTTTGAGACTCTCACTCTTGACTATGCGCAGCCGAGTCAGGCCCAGCTGTATTTAAAAAATGTTTCTGCTCTCATAGCCCATCTTCTAGCTGGTCTTGCAGCGACAGCCCATCCTTTCATGGCAATGAATATCATGAGTAAGCCCACGAGTCTATCGTGGAAGTTACGGATTCCATGACTTTCTGTGACCTCTGTGACTTCTGCAGGGGCTGGTACTGGCTCAGGGGCTGGCCAAGCCGGGCAGCTCCTGGGCCAGCAGCAGCAGTTTGGGTGTGTGGGAGGGGGCTCAGCTCTAGGGGTGGAGGGTTCGGAGTGTGGGGGACCTCTGCACTGTGTGCTGCCTGTGCCCACAGGGCCTGCACCTGCAGCTCCTATTGGCTGCGGTTCCTGGCCAATGGGAGCTGCGGCAGCTGGTGCTTGTGCCCCTCCGTCGCCTAGGAGCTGCAGGGACATGGAGCTGGGTAGGGAGCCTCTGCCAGCCCTGCCAACCCTCCCCCCGAGCACCAGCAGGGGTCCCGGGACACGTGCTGCAGCCCGGCTCCCTCCTGCCCTGCACCAGCGGGGTCCCAGGCCACCTTCCACAGCACCCATGGCACCCCTCAGACCTCCCCCCCCCTTAGAGCACCTTTGGCCTCTGCCCAAGTTTTAGTCACAGGTATTTTTAATAAAAGTTATGGACAGGTCATGAGCCATGAATTTTTGTTTACTGCCCAACACCTGTCCATGACATTTACTAAAAATACCCATGACTAAAATGTAGCCTTAATCATAAGCACAGGACACTGGACCAAAAATCTGCACTTGGCTAGGCACACAACGTGCCAAATTCACGGCTGGTGCAAGGCAACCTAAGTCCATTGGTAATAGTATATTTAACCCAGAGAAAGTTAGCTGTGCAGTTTCAAAGGTAGAATTTGGCATTATGACAATAAGATCAAGCAGAATACTAGCCAAGTACACTTTTTGCAAAGATTGCTTCTCTTTGAAACTTCCCAAGAGGACACACAGAATATCAAAATAACATGGAGAACATGGCTTTCAGGAGGGCTAGGTATCCTGTACTTAGTTTAGTCCCTTAACATGGTTATTTTTGGACTTGATTACCAGGCTGCTTAGGGGTGCTGGAACAATTTGTATAGTAGGGGTGCTGAGAGCCATTGAACCAATCTGTAAACCATGTATATGATGGAAACTACTTCAAGCCAGGGGGTGCAGCAACACTCCCAGCACCCATAGTTCCAGCACCTATGGGCTGCTTGTTTAACTGTTCCAACTATTGGGCATATAGTCTACATATCTTAAGCTAGTTTAATACCAAGAAAAACCATAATAACTTTATAAGTCCCCTCTCTCCTTACTTGAAGGTTTCCATTACTCCCTAGAAGGAGTCCAGGAATGCTGTACATGTAGGGGCTTTCAAAAGC
This sequence comes from Natator depressus, assembly GCF_965152275.1. Lineage (NCBI taxonomy): Eukaryota > Metazoa > Chordata > Testudines > Cheloniidae > Natator > Natator depressus. The sequence continues at coordinate 82,692,138 of NC_134234.1, forward strand.
TATTTTCAAATTTAAATGAAACAAATAGTTCCAATAAGATTAAAATACTTTAGAATAGTGTAGTTTTCCAGCAAGCAGAATAGCTGGCATAAATTACTGTTTTATGTAGGTCTGCAGTCTGTTCAAGGAAGGGTTGAGAACATGCACCTCCTGCCTCATGATAATCCATTTTGCTAAATAAGTGGCTTAAAGATGGGTTCAAAATGGCACGTCCTTTTGCCTTGATTCATTCTCCATGTATTTCATATTTAGTATATTTCAAATGATTGGAATAGTGATGTTAGAGGTTCAGAATTACAGGTAAAATAATGACAGGTTTCAGAGTAACAGCCGTGTTAGTTTGTATTCGCAAAAAGAAAAGGAGTACTTGTGGCACCTAAGAGACTAACCAATTTATTTGAGCATAAGCTTTCGTGAGCTACAGCTCACTTCATCGGATGCATACTGTGGAAAGTATAGAAGATTTCCCCTTGTTTTTTCCTACCCTCCCCCCCCCCCAGACGTTCTTGTTAAACCCTGGATTTGTGCTGGAAATGGCCCATCTTGATTATCATACACATTAGATAAGCTATTACCAGCAGGAGAGTGGGGTGGGGGGAGAGAAAACCTTTTGTAGTGGTAAACACCCATTTTTTCATGCTTTGTGTGTATAAAAAGATCTTCTATACTTTCCACAGTATGCATCTGATGAAGTGAGCTGCAGCTCACGAAAGCTTATGCTCAAATAAATTGGTTAGTCTTTAAGGTAAAATAATGCCTACAGGAAGTGATAAGCACCACAGAGGGAGATAATCTGATATTTTTAATATGGCTTGGACAATATATTTAATTAGAATTAATTGCTGTTCCTCTTGAATAATACATTAATGGAATAATAGCCACACATTTTCTTTGCTCAGTACCCAAATGACACTCACTTTAACCTTTCCTACATTCTCTCGGAAAAGAGAGAATACGTAATTAAAAGACAATTAAAACCCCATGTTCGGCATTATAGTATCTTAGAGGGAAAAGGAACCAGTAAGTTATAAGTATCTTCTAACTGCCAAACAAAAGGCCTTCCACGATGGTGTGCATTCTTTAGCCATATATGTGTTGCACTGAGCATTGTGTAATATGACTGAATGATTTCTCTCTCCCTAGGATCCTTGCAAACATGATTTCTCTCTCTCTCTCCGTCTTCCCAGCCCCAATAAGGCTATTCCAGTGAGTACAATTTTAAAATGTGCTAATAAATAGAAGTGGACCTTATGGAGAAATTAAATGTTGGAAATATAAGTCAGAACAGAATATCCTAGTCACATTTTTAGAAAGGTCACATGGTCCTTCATCTACTGTATGGTATGGACAAATTATGGGAAACCAATGGGGCAGTGGTGGGCAACCTGCGGCCCATGGGTTGATGGTCCACAAGCACAGCCCCCCAATAGCTCGTGCAGTTTGCTGTTCCCAGCCAATGGGAGCTGTGGGAAGTGGCTGCCAGTACGTCCCTGCGAACCACGGCCACTGGGAGCTGAGGGCGGCCATGTCTGCGGATGATCGATCTAAACACTGTCTCATCACCCACCAGCGGATTACCCTGACAGGCCGTGTGCGGCCCACGGCCCACAGGTTGCCCTTCGCTGCAATGGGGGATGTACAAATGCAAAAGATGGCTATGTGGTAGCATACTCCACAGTATATAGCAAGCGCTACTCCTTCATGGCTGCAATGTAGCTCTCTTCACAACTGGAGGTCATAGCCAAAGACAGAGGAGTAGATGGAAGAGCAGCATTACCACATCCATTTCCCTTTGCAGAGTGGAGTAAGTCACAGTGTAGAAAGCATCTTCCTTTAGTAGTGAGGTGAGCCTATGAGTACCTCTTCCATGGCTTTTCACTCTCTGGAGACTTATGGGCCCAACCGGTATCATCATGGCAGAGCTATGCTACTAGGGCTGAGTGAGGGAGAATCTTGGCCAGAACAAAATCCATGCAATCTGACCCTATTGTTCCTCTGTATTTCAGCCTTTTGTTATGCTGGCAATCCCACTCACTAGCTATTGTTTCTTCTTCTAGCCTACATACTAGATGGGATAACATGCGGAGCTGTAGCCCAGAAACAGCTTCACATGGTAACACGGTGGCTTCCCATTCTCCATAAATTTTCACATGAAGATGAGTGTATAGCCCTGTGCGTTTTTTCCTCCACATGCTAATCTCTCTCTTTTTGATATTATTAATTATTATTATTATTATTATTTATTTGTTTTATCATAGCACCGAGGAGCCCTAGGCATGGACTACCACCCCACTCTGCTAGGCACTGTACAAACACAGAACAAAAAGATGGTCCCTGCCCCCAAAGAATTTACAGTCTAAGATTAAAGCAAGAGACTACAGATGGAAACCAACAATTAGATAGGGGATTACAAGGAAACAATTAAAATAATATTGGTCAGGATGATAAGCAACAGCCTAGACATTGCCAAGCTTTTTGTAGGCATCAGAGCAAAGGAAGATTTTGAAGGAGGATAATGAGGTAGCTTTATGAATGTTTAAGATGCTTGCTTTAAAATTTAAAAAGTGGATGATGGAGATAGGAGCTGACATCTTGAAAGTGAATGAGAGATGATATTTTGGGTGGGCCTTGAAAGTGAAGACAAGAAGCTTGTGTTTGATGTGATAGAGAAGTGGGAGCCAGTGGAGGGAAGCCCAGACGGGGGACCTAGTGTGACACTCTGTACCTTGGGGGAACACCCTGCACCCCCATGTTCATCCTTATAATATGATTGTGTGGTACTCAATGCAAAGTTTGTCTTGTTGGGTGTCTTTGGAAGGTTCATGATGCACTGAGCATTGTTGTAAAAGTAACGTTATATGTTGTAATTTCATGTATATAGTTATGAGGCTGAAAATGTGTCCTCATGGCTTAAAACAAGCCCAGGCAAAACTCTCCAGAAGCAGAGGGGCAGTTCACACCTCATCGGGGCATGTATGTGACAAACCCAGTCCATCCTCACAGGAACAAAGGACACTGGTCTAGGCAGCAACAAAGGATCTGTTGGACTCTTGAGTGAGTCACCCTCATTCCTTTGGTGAGTCAGGGACTATGATGAAGTAATGCTCACCTGACTCTGAAGGGGGGGCAAAGCCAAGAGGAAAGAAAGAACATGATAAAAGGGAGAGACGTTTGCCATGCTCTCTCTCTTCCACCTATATCTACAGACACCACCACCACCACCAAGTGACTGAACCGCTGATCAAAGTGGATAGCCTGGCTGAAAAGCAACCAGCCAGCCTGTGCTGAGACGCATCTAAATTTGTAAGGGCACTGAAAGTATTAAGATCAGCTTAGAATGCATTTTGCTTTTATTTCATTTGACCAAATCTGACTTCTTGTGCTTTGACTTATAATCACTTAAAATCTATCTTTTGTAGTTAATAAATCTGTTCTACCTGAAGCAGTGCATTTGGTTTGAAGCATGTCATAGACTCCCCTGGGGATAACAAGTCTGGTACATATCAATTTCTTTGTTAAATTGATGAACTCATATAAGCTTGCAGTGTCCAGTGGGCATAACTGGACACTGGAAGACGGAGGTTCTTTGGGTTGTGTCTGGGACCGGAGATATTGGCTAGTGTCATTCGATTGCACAATCCAAGCAGTGGATGGCCAAAAGTGCTCACTCACATAGCTAAGAGCAGCTTACATGCTAGAGGCTGTGCATGAACAGCCCAGGAGTGGGGTTTCTCACAGTGGAGCAGGGTAAGATTGGCTTCCAGAGTCGAGGATTGGAGTGACCTAGCAGATCACCGATCCAGATAACATGAGGGGAGCGTCACACATAGTCAAAGCAATAGGCTAGGAAAATGACTCTTGCAGAAGCATTCTGAATGGATATGAGCAGGGTAAGATTGCTTTTATCAAGGCCAGAGAAAAGGATGTTGCCGTATTTGAGATGCAAGATGATGAGAGCCTGGGCAAGGGTTTTAGGTGTGTGGATGGATAGGATATCCATTTTAGGGATATTATGCAGTGAGAATTGGCAAGACTTAGACATAAGCCTGGATGTGAGGACCTAGAGAGAGGGGCAAATCAATGATGACATCCAGGTTATGGGCCTGAATGACAGGTAGGTTGGTGATATTGCCATAGTGATCTAGAAAAAAGGGGAGTAGAGGGGAGGGCTTGAGGGGAAGATTAAGAGCTCTATTTTAGCCATGTTGACCTTGAGTTGACAGGTAGAGATCCATAAAGAGATGTTAGAGAGACAGATTGAGACTTCAGTTTAGACAGAAGGCAGCTCTGGAGGAAAGAAGTATATTTATGGGTCATCAGCATAGAGATGGTAGTTAAATTTGTGTTTGTGGATGAGATTATCCAGAATGAGGGTGTAAAGGGATAAGAGAAAGGGACCAAGGACAGAAACCGGTGGACCCTCCCCCAAGAAAGTTGGAAGGGGATGAGGGGGGTCTGCTGAAGGAGTGATTAGAGAGGCAGGGGAGAACCAGGAAAGGACAGAGTCATGGCAGCCAAGGGAGGACAAGAAGAACATGGTCAACTGTGTCTAAGGTAGCTGACAGGTCAAGGAGGTTGAGAATGGAATACTGGTTCTGAGCTGTCACTAGGAGAAGATCATTAAAGATTTTGGTGAGAGTGATTTGAGTGGTCTGCAAGGGGCAGAAGCTGGATTGGAGGGGTCAAAATGGGAGACAGCATGTTTGTATTATGAGGTGAGGAAAAAGTCAGAGAAGAGTGAGAGGTTAGGGAGAAGAGTAAGGGAGGGGATGAGAATATGTGTCAGGGAGATCGGGGATGGTATGGCATCACTGGGGCAAGTGGGGTATGTTTGCAGCAGCTTCTAATGAAACCTGTGTTAATCCATTTCTACACTAATTGCATTTGTATAAAGAAATTTCTCCCTCTTTTAAGACCCAGTCTTTTGTTAGCTTAGTTTGAATCATTTCATTTTCAGCTTGTTACCCTCTTGAACAGCTTTTTGGCATCCATCTTTTCTATTCCCCTCAGAGTTTTACATAGCATATTCACTTCCCCTCCTAATCGCTTGTATAAAGAATGGAGATTTTTTTCCTACTCTAAATAGCTACAATCCATGAGATTGACTGTTAGTGAAGGGGAAAAACTCAAAAAATAGAGAGGAGTGGTTTGGAGAAGCATCTGACATTCATCTGAGTCTTTGGTCTAGAAACTGGGTTAGGCTTTCCCATGGGATACCAGTTCTGGAAGTGATGGATCCATTATCACTTCAAAGTCTTTTCCTGATCAGTGTCTTACAATACGTGAACAACTGGTCCCCAGTTCATCAGGGTTCTTAAACACATGCCTAACTTTAAAGCATCTAATTAGTCCTATTGACTTCAATGTATATGAGCAGGATCAGATTGCATTTATCAAGGTCAGAGAAAAGGATATTGCAGTAATTGAGATGCACATTTTCAAATACCTTGCTGAATCAGGGCCCTAGAATATGAATGATTGGGCATTTTTTTAACCTAGTTTTTATTACCCCAATTTTTTCAACCCTAATCTAGTCTTTTCCTGCTAATTCACTAAATGTTTCATGTCTCTTGCAAATTTGAACACCGTGATAAACATTCCTCCTCCTCTAGGTCATTGGTTTATCCTATGAACAAGAGCTGCTCTACTGCTAACAGATTCTTTTAACACTTCACTTGTCAGCTCCTCCCTACTCAGTCTGTATCCATTTATCATATGGCTTCAGTTACTAAGCAATTTTTTTAACCAGTTGAGAATTTCACCATCAATATCACATTAACTAAAATTTTACACCAGCCTTTTATGTGGTACTGTATCAAAAGCCTTTGTCAGGTTCAAATGCTGTAGATTATATCTGCTACTTCACCCTTAGCAGTTCTTATTGTCACTTCCTCAAAGAAGTTAATCAGATTTGTTAAGTGTGACCTGCTGTCTATTACCAGTCTTTAGTTATCTAAGTGCTGTTCTGTTTAACTCCTGTAATCACTGACTCTCAGATCATTCCACAAAAGCTTTTTAATGTCTATTACTAATGTGAATAAAATACCTTTCTTTTACCTTTCCTTGGTTTGGGATACATGAGCTTTTTGACTGTGTTTCTTCAGCAGTTAATTTTTTGTATAGTTTTTATACAAACATAAAGCCTCTTTTTGCCATCTTCACTCATAGTGAGTAGTGTCTTAACTCTTTGAGTAATCCGATTGATTTCCACTACTGTTAGCAGTAATGGCTCCTAGCATTTTTAATTGGTCTTGTTGACCTGCATGTGTCACTGATGAGATGATGCAGGTCTCTTCCGATGGTGTCGCTGGTTGTGCCTGGGTTGAGCACAGGCACTTGGAACAGTCCATTGTATCTGGTTTATTTCTGTTGGTTTTTTTCTGTTTCCCCCCTCAGACTGTACACCCCAAGTCATCCACCAACAAGTCTTTGAGAATAGGTAAAGATTGTTTTGGCAAAAATAATTATAAAATGCAAGCAGCTCCTGTGTTAAGAACAGGAGCGCCTTTCTTAATTAATTTTTATGGGATCCTGTTTTCCTTCACTGTGCTAGTTAACTTTTTCTTGGCCCTGTAGTTTTGTGCTGTGCTTTAATAAAAATATTACAATCCTCCTACCCCCTTCCAAACTAAAAAATGCATCATACACAAATCACTGTACAAAGACACATTCAGACTTTGCTTTTGTTTTTGCAACAGAAACATTCTGTTTGAAATATAATAAATCACTTCCTTCACCCGCATATGTCAGTGCACACCACTCATGCTCATTTTCCTCACACTTTTTCACTTAAGAAACAGATGTTACATGGTATAACAGGAAGGGAAAGGTGCTAGCAGGCACTTTGAGACCAGCTGTGTACCTACAGTGTATTATGTTCCTGCAACAGTTTGTTCTCTTTAAGGCTGACGTATTGCTTGCCACTTCTTCATACACACAACTTCCTATAACCAGGGGAAATTAACTCCATCATAAAGTGTGAGTTTGATGGATCAGGAAACTAGATCACCCATCTCTAGCCCTTTGTTTCTCTATAAAAACTTCTATGCTAAGGCATGATAATCTTTTAGATTTGGGCAGATTAAAATAGATTTTAATCATAATTGGGAAATTACTAGGAGGGGGGACTGGCAAATTGATATGGTCTTGTATAGACCTATAGGTCTTTTTTGAATTTAGATCCTGTTAGTAGTGATTGAAAGACATTATCATCTGACATCTATTCAAGAGCCTGTCGAAAACAAATTTAGCCTCTGTCCAGTTCCTACTTGATAGATGCCCACATTTACGAGACTTACCACCCTATCTGGCATCCCTTGATGGCGGTCTCTTCACATGGCCAAAGACTGAATGAGCACAGAAGGTGAACATCCCCTGTCCACCTTAGAGATGATCTCTCCATGGCAGAGCTATGGGACAAGCTATATGCTGTAGCTAAATACAGAGCTTTGTTGTCCAGTGAGCAGTTTGGCATTTTTCAGAAGCACTAAAAACACAGAATAAACATAGGTTTTCCCTTCAGTTACATTGACAGGTTCCAAGGAGGGTTGGTTTTCATGGGTGAACTTGTGCTGATAGTGTTAAAAGAGAATGAAGGACTACAGCAGTGTCTTGTGTTAGTGCAGACAGACTCTGTGCAAGTTTCCCTGTGCAGCTCTTCTGGTGCACTCAGTTCTGACCTGAAATCTCTTTGCTATGCTGTACCAGTCCTTGGCCCCTCTTGAACAAAGACTGACAATCATGCTGAATTGTGCCAAATTATGTGTTGGTTTTGCAGTGTTGCCAAAATGAGACTTGAATGAAACTACCCCAAAAATGTCTGCTCGTAGCCTAAATCAGCATTTGAACACAAGTCTCCAGAGCTGAAAGCCTGGTGTACTAAACTCCAGCTGTGACTTGATCAAAGCACAGCTCAATTTATATGTAGAATATGATTATAAGAACAGTCAGGAATTTTGTGAGTAAGAGGAGAGTGTCAAAAATAAGAGATGAAAGAAAAATTTGCACAGCCTTGAGTTGGTGTTTTATTGTATACTAGTAACCCAGGACCTATCAAACTGTATATTTTAAAAACAATAAAGCAATAGAAAGGATTTTAGAAACAACAACACTTTTGTAAGTGGAAGGTGTATCTCCAACATTCAGACAAATGTGATAGTTCATCTTAAAAGGCAATGAAAAAAGGAGACTGGAAAGCTACGGAGATAGCAGTGCACCTTGTATCACTGCTCCCTGAGCAGGCGGGAGTGGCGTTGGTGATCTTTGTATTAGTTGTGAGCAGAACTTACCCTGTTGTGGTTGATGCAAGGCTAAGTGGTCAATGAAAATGAGGAAACAGAAAGGAACTAAGAAATAATTATGTCATTTGTTAGCGAGAGAATAGATGGGATGAAAAGTTCACATCCAAACCAAAGCTCCCCTGAAATCCAGGTGTGTTCAGACTCCAGCTTTTGGTTTCACCCTATTTCTAGTTTAGAATTATAATAAGTGTGAGGGCCTGCATATTATCTCGTGTAGTTAAAGTGAGTGAAAATGTCCACAGGAAGTATGCAAGGCACTGGAGAATCAGACTTCTTATCCATAGCCTTTATATCTACAAATAACCCAGTCATGACAAACCTCAAAAGAGAATGAGCCTCTCCTAACTGTAGCACTGTAGCTGCTCTTGACAGTGCTCCTTGTTGAGTTTGGAGGACCTGGAGAACAGGGTACCTGGAGATTTAGAGAGCAAAAGTCAATGGGACAAGGTAAGGGCCACTGTTTGAGGTCTCTAGCAAACAATAGCCAGTGAAACGAAGCTGAGGGTTGTCAGTCAGTAAAGAACTGGACTAGAATTTCATAACAAGGTTTTGTCCTAAATACCAGAGAACATAGACTGTTTAGAGGTAAACTGCTTGTGGAATCTAATTAAATGAGTCTTCTGAGTAAGTGAATGACACTGTTCTACTAATACAACTTTTTATGTAAGAAAGAAAGTATGGAGCTGAATCACTGACTAATAGGCGTTAATGCGCTGATACTTATTTACAGTGATAGGGCTAGATTCACCAGTACACTCCAGGTCCTTTGTGCTACATCACTCCTGGCTGAGTTTATAGCTGCTCTGTGGCATAAAACAGCCATAACATACAGGTGGATTTGGCTCATAGGCATTCTAGACTTCACTATTACATTGACTCCAACTAAAGTTTCCCAGGCATAATGTTCCTTAAAAGTCTTCATTTATTCACATAGTTCACTGTCACTGACGTATGTATTGGGAAATACTACACCAACATCGTTATTATTCCTCACTCTGACTGTCACTTCATCACCCACAGTAACCACATTATGTCACGTTTCCAGAGAATTAAGTGAAACACATTCAAAATGGGTAACATTCGCTGACTGGCAGCATGATAGGAGAGACAGTTGCTGAAGGGGAGGCCTCTGTGTGCTGAGGAAGTGAGCTCCTGCTAATTATATCTCTTAGTTACTTATATGGCCTACATCTGAGCACCTCAGAGTCTTTGTGTTTATCTTCACAACACCCTGTGAGGTAGGAAAGTATTATCAGCCTCTTTTTACAGATGGGGAACCGAAGCACACAGAGACTGACTTTTTAGGAAGACTGTGGTGGAGCAGGAAATTGAACTAAAGTCTCCCAAGTTCATGGGTAGTGTTCTAACTTCATATCTGTTGCATTTGAATATCCTGGTACAGAGGTGAGTAACTGGGGAGAGGCCTAGGGAGTGATTATTGGAACTACACTACAAGTGCCCAGAACTCCCCTCTTGTAGCGGCTGTGAAGGAACAACCCCACAGACTGCCTGAAAGCTGCAGAAGGTTGGATTTTGTTACCCCTAACCTCTACATAGGCCAGCTACATAAGCCCAAGTAGTCCGCATGGTTTCTCAGATTGATGCAAGACTCAATAATCATTCATAAAGCAATGGTTTCATTCAGCCAAGTGAAAATGAGAAGCTGGTTTAGGCTCTTACCACCCTGTACTTACAGTAAAATCTGAAGTTTACTGAAATGTTGAAGAGATTCATGAAGATCACATTTCCAAATTCAGTGTTCAGTCTTGCAGATATTTAGTTAGATCTGCTTATCTGTTAGGTTTTTATATTGGCTTCCGTCACTGTGGGATTGAAACAGTACTACTGTATGTCTGAGTGCCTCTGAGTTGAGATACGGGGTGGTGTTGTGGCTGTGTTTGTCCCAGGATATTAGAGAGACAAGGAGAGTGAGATAATATCTTTTATTGGTCCAACTTCTGTTGGTGAGAAAGACAAGCTTTTGAGCTTACACAGAGCTCTTCTTCAGGTCTAGGAAATGTACTCAGAGGTCTGTAAGTTCGAAAGCTTGTCTCGCTCACTAACAGAAGTTGGTCAATGAAAGTTGTTACCTTACACACCTTATCTCTCTGACTTGAGATCATAGAATATCAGGGTTGGAAGAGACCTCAGAAGGTCATCTAGTCCAACCCCCTGCTCAAAGAAGGACCAAACCCCAACCAAATCATCCTGAAATCCTACCCCAGTAAAGTCAGTGGGACTTTTGCATGGTATTCAGAGCAGTTTATGGATCTATTCCTGTGCATGATTTTGAAGGCGGGACATTTCTCAATGTGCTTTGCATTGCTGACATGATATAAAACAGAAGTTCAAGGAGTACATGAAAGTCAAATGTTTCTAAAGGGTGACAGGTGGCAAGAGCAGGAGAAGTTCTGGGAAGGTAAACTGACCTTTCTCTTAGCATCTACACTCACAACAAGAACAGATGTGCAGCACATGGACTAAGGGAACAGGACTCTGCCAACAAAATAAAATGAAAGGAAACAAGAAAAAAACATAAGTAACTGTAAAATATGAATAAATGATTGCGAGTATTTTGGGGATTGTGTTGGATCAGAGACTTGTTCTACAACTGTTGCCAATGTCAAGCCTAGACCTAGCTAAGGGATGCCTTAGTTTAGGAGGAAAAAAAAAAGATACAAACATATTGCTTTAATTCTATGAGACAATGTGCTCTTCCAAAAATCAATTTAAAATCACTCTCAGACCTGCTGTTTTCTTTCTTTTGTGCTCAGTTGAAAAGAAAAACACAATAAGGTTCTTATACTGTATGACTTTCTCTGTGTGTGTTTAAAAAATAATCTACCACCTTGACCAGCAGTACCTCTGCTACAATGGGTGTATGCAGAACAATGGATACATTAGATTTATTTCCTTTTAATAAGGAGTGGCACCTTTTAATAAGTGAGTGAAATCATGTTAGTTGCCATGCTTGGGAAAACCTCTGTGGGGCAGGCTTCCAGGAATAACATCACATGTCAAAACTAATTCCTAGTGGAATCCTATTAGGGTGACACCCGTGATGAAGTTGGCCCATGTCAGGCAAAACAGATTGGTTGGCATTGTGGTGTAATTCCTGGAAGTTCTTTCCCTCCTTCAGAATAATATGAAAGAAACATTGGCAGCTACCACCAAACTGCTAGGCAGTAGGTGGATGTTCCAGGCTGTCAGTCGCTAGTGAAAATTATGATCAAAATCTTTTGGTGAATGGAATTTATTTAGCAATATTAAAAAACCTCTTTGTAAAACCATGGGTAAAAGATGGGCTGCTTGAAAGCATTTAAAAGTGTTTTCTCATTTCTCCCACACTAATTCATCACCAAGATGGTATGTCAGGTTATTCTGATGACAGTATAATGGCCAAGTTCCATCTAAACAAACAAAATACTAATAATGAAGGAGCTTCTTCTTCAATATCTGCATAAAAAAAAGGAAAGAGTAACCCCCACATAGTTACAAAGCAATTCAGTTAGTCTTTCTCAAACTTACTTGGAACCCATTTTCCATACTGGGACCTCTGCAAGCCTCCCCCCAAATGTCTGGGACATTATCCCATTTAGCAACTGGGGAAGATAGGGTGGTTGTTGTAACTCTCAACACCTGTTTTTGACCCCCAGATTGAGAATCCATACAACACACTGGACAACAGAGTTGGGGGGGGGGGAGGAGAAGGGGGAAGAGAATCCTGTGCTCAGAACCTCTCTCTTCTAATACTGCATGTTGTGACTGTCTGTGTGGTATTTGTGATAACCGCACTAGTAATGTGTTTTATTTGAGCCATTACATATTTAAATTATAAACTATTTGGGGTGGGGAGTTAGTGTCTTCCTATGTATTTTTAGAGCACCTAGCATTCTGCAGGCACGATCAGATGAGAAATAATAACTAAGTAAGATTAACTGGGAACACACCGGTGTACTCTAACAAGAAGAGAAAAAAGAGGCACTATTTATTTTAGTAGTGAATGAACAAAGTAAATCAACTTTAACTATTAGGAACGTGCTTCTGCTGAAGTCCATGGCAAAATGTTCATTGACTTTAGGGGGAGCAGAATTTGAGTCACGAATATAAAGTGTTAGTTACTTGCAGACATTTAGTAAATTATAAAAAGTTGACTGTAACAATCATTCTGAATATCGTTAGCATACCCCCAAAAGAGAACAAAGCATTGCTTCATTCCTTGGCGATCCACACCCTTCATATTCATATGAAGCAAATAAGAGCAGACAGATGCAGGTGCAGAACTGGATCCCCTTCCATCTGGATTGAGACAGCTCAGCCAAGAAATTAAGGATGAACAAACCTGTTGTGGGGGGGGGGGGGAAGAACTTGACCCAAACCCCAAAGTGGGCTACTCTAATCCCAGTTATTGTTTATTTTCCTATCACTCTGCACTTCCAGTTCCAACAAGGAACTGAAGTGGAATTCAGAAATGAGAGCCTGGTTTTGCTGCATCAGTAAAATGTCTGGGCTGCCTGAACACAGCCCTTCTGGACAAAGACAGTCTGTCTTTTCATTATGTATGTGCAATGCAGCAGTGCTATTTTGGGGGACTTTAGGTGCTAATGCAATATAAATTAAGCCTACTAATAATAAACCTTGCAAGAAGGTATATGCTTCAGATATTTCCAGCTCAATTCTGTTGCCTTCCTGTGGTCAACACAAGGAAAAGCAAGGCAACCATATTTAATCTGCTTATCCAAACCTTTTGTAGTTCCCTCATTACTACCAGAAAGTTTAGTTTCTGTCCCACTCTTAATTTTCTAATTTAAAATCCTCATCTCACACAATAATTCTCAACATTCTAGAATGAGGAAACAAAAGACAATTGCTGAGATTACAAGCTATGTCTTGTACTACATGAGTAGGAAGAGTAAAGACCCAGGATGAAGGTCAAAATTACAAAGCAAATAAAACAAAGTCCATTAAAAATAGTCTAACGGCTGTGGGAAGAGAAATATATAAGAAGACAACAACTACAAATTATAAAATAATTAACATTAAGAGGTCAGTGGCCATAAGCAACAAAGTCAGTTTGTTCTCATCCAGTTCTCTTATATGTTGCTCTACAGCTTTCTATTCTCAGCTCAGCAGTTAAGAATTATTTCTTTAAAAAATTCATGGACATGAAAGGTTATACTACTAATCCAAGAATTAGCTACAGCTAAATGTTAAAATTCTGTTTATTTAAATGTGACTTTTTTCACAATTCTAGCTCAGATAATATTAACCACTCAAAGAAAATTTCAGTAAAGTTTTTATATGGTTAATGCACAGTATTTTACAATAGGCTGAGTATAAATATATAAATGATAAAGAAAAAAAATAACCACTCCAAGAATATAAGAGCTGTAATATATTTATGATTCTGAATCTTTATAATTAAGTGTCAGAGTCATTCCAACTAAGGCACAGATGACCAACTGATGCAAAAGATCTTATAAATTGTGCTAATGTTACAATCAGATACCAGCGAGCCATCTATTACCAAAGTCAGTTCACAGTTGGTGTAATTCAAGTAGCTTCAAGGAAGCTATGCCAGTTTACTCCAGACAAGGAACTGGTCCCAATGCAGCAAGAAGTTGTACAACTTTCACCCAGACTCATAAAAATTAGCAATAAAGAAAAGCATGTAGACATACAAAAGCATGCAACGCTGTGGAAAATATTCACAGAATCACAGGACATGATTTAAAGTAACCTCTAAGCTTGTGACCTCATGGTTGGGTGACTCACATGGATCAAAGTTAGGAAATAAGAAGTCAATTCCATTAGTTGAGAGTACTTGTCTGAAAGCAGGGGGTCAAGCCAGACCTTGATTTTTATCAAGACAGCAGTGAAACAAGTAAAGTAATTGTTTTTATGATAAAGAACATCATTGTGGAGGACAGACTGAATCTGGAGTTTTTTTCACTGCCCTTGGCCAATAATACATCCGTTAACGATGGGAAGCACATTTCTGTGCTTCAGAGATTAAAAACATTCTAAGTAAAAGCTGCTGCCAACCAGTTGCAAATCACATCTTTCACAACTGTACTAGTACAGCCTGGAATCCTGGTGACTTGGTGGTGAAGTATTTGTGATTAAGGTGGATGACCATTTTATTCAGCAAAACAAGAACAGAAAAGGATTTTATTGTAAAACCTGTAGAAACTGATAAACATTAGTTAGACCAACAGTTTGCTTCAGTGTGTCGCCTCAGCAACATTGTCTATTGCGAACATATCAAACATATCCATCCTTTCTCTACAGTGGCTTCCCATAGAATATCAAGGCAAGGTCAAGGTCTCAGTCCTTACTGTCAATAGGCTCCACCACCTGGCCCAACATAACATAGCTTAATACACTGGGATGAAGACCGCAGTTGACAACCCCATACTGTTCTACCATAGGGCAAATATTATGCAGGAGATAGAGATTTCTCAGAGGCTCGTCCTAGACTGTGGAACAAACTCCCACAGGGTTTAAGAAACATCAGAAACCTCATCATATGCTCCAAGTACATGGTGCATTTCTTGGACCTGCCTTCTCTAACATAAGCACATAACATGAACATTAAAATTAAAAAAAAAAAGTAAAAAGAGAAATGCTTCTCCCCCCCCCCAAAAAAAACTCTACTGAAACAAAACTTTTTTTTTGCATACACAGTTTTCCTGCTGGGGTGAGGATGAGAGAGACAATGAACCATATTTGATAGCTGTTAGTCACATTGCTTAATGCCCTACTGGAAGGCGCTGAGATACTACAGGGGTGAGGGCAGTATAAGAATCTATATAGAATAGATTCTGCTGTGCTGGCTGGCTCTGAGATCCCACATGGAATCTCAGTGTGATGAACATAAAGTATCTGGAAGGAATTTGGTATGAGATTTTCAAAAGCGCTTAGCGTTGGCCTAACTCTGCTCCCATTAAATTCAGTGGTCAAACTGTCATTGACTTTAATAGAAGCTGAGTTAAGCCAATGCTGAGTGCTTTTGAAAGTCTCACCCTCGATTACTTCTGCAGTGTAATGAGTTTATGATTTTACTTATGTGTTGGTTGACTCTGTGGTTTAAAATAGAGTCAGATTCAAGCAAACTGTATAGAAGTTTGGCAAATTCTATTTTGCACATTTTTAGCACAGGTATGAAAAATATATGTAAAGCAAGTTTGATGTTTTTCTCAGGATTTCAAGATACTTGAGGATTATGTAAGGGTTTTAGAAAGCCATTTTTTTCAGGTGTTTCGATTCTACCTTTCCAAGCTTGACAGTAGGCAGAGTCAGACAAATTTAATGGGACAGGTGGCCAAGTTTTCCAAAGAGCTCGGACCAGATTTTCAGTACTCAGCAGCCAAAGCTGTGGACAGATTTCCAAAAGTGCATATGCAATATAGAAGCACAGGTCCCACTGGCTATAAAAAAAGGGACTTGGGCTCTTAAGTTACTTCTGTGCATTTGAAAAATCTCAGTGTCAGCTCCCATTTAGACACCAGCATAAGGGTAAGACTTTAAAAAAATGCTTAATATCCTGTAGCCTCCACTATGACACCTGACTTTCAAAAGAGCTCAAACACCCAATGTGAAAATTCTGTCCATAGTAATAAATATATAAGAAAAACAACTGCATATGAGCCTTTAAATCCCTCAGTCTATTAACCCTGAAACTGAATGTTGAGTACTACCGCAATGGATATGGTCATCTGGGCAAAGATCCTGCCACTGACTTTTTGCACCTTTCCAATGTTGTCTTCTTTATTCTCTAAGTTCCTTAAACACAAGGAATTGGCACCACAAAAGCATCAGAACTTTTACTAAAGACAAATCATGTAAGAAGATCTGTTTAAATATACCACACATAAATTCTATCAGCATGAAGAGTTGAACAATATGTAACTGTAAGCAGAGATCGTGGCTGCTAACATCAAAAGCATTTCATGCCAGAACTTCAAATACTTTAATGGATGTAGGGAGACAACCTAATAATTGCTTAACATACCTTTAGTGATTTACACTTGAATAATTTAATAACCAAGTGCCTTCAAGCTTGGAAATAATTTGTGGTACCAACCCATAAATTCCACAAAATATCTATGAGCTCTAGCCCTGGAACAATAAATCTGAGTTTATTTTTGGCCTTAGCATTTTTCAGGTTTAGGAGAGGGAAAAATATTTATGAATTCTTTTAAGTCCTTATAAGCCTTGAAAGCAAGATCTGAATGAACAGGGTGTTGGGAATCACTCTTTCATTCAGTGATTATCAGCATTTTTAAACTTAATTGGTGCTAGATGGGAAAAAAACAACCTCAGAAGTTCACCACAGCAATATAACAAGTCACATGGTTTCAGTCACCAGATGTTGATAATAGGGAGAGGGGCAGGCTTGCTATAGCAGTTGATGAGAAGAGAGAGGAAAGGGGGAGGGAGAAGGATTGAGAGGCAATGTCATCACTTGATGAGAGAGGAAGCCAGAAGTTTCAGTTCATACAGGTTGTGAACACATGGCATCCGTTGGGAGGACCTCCCTCCCTCCTCCAGATCTTAGAAGAAGTCCCTAGTGGTGTACTCTGTCTTGTGTAGGGTTACGATACTTCAAGTTTCCAAATAGAGGACACTATCAAGCGGAGGGGAGGGAAAGCTGGAGGGGGTATTTGTTCAGCATCTTCATTAATGATCTAGATGATGGGATGGCCTGCACCCTCCGCAAGTTTGTGGATGACACTAAGCTGTGGGGAGAGGTAGGTATGCTGGAGGGCAGGGATAGGGTTCAGAGTGACCTACACAAATTGGAGGACTGGGCTTAAAAAAAAATCTGATGAGGTTCAACAAGGAAAAGAGCAGAGTCCTGCACTTAGGACGGAAGAATCCCATGCACAGCTACACACTGGGGACCAACTGGCTAAGCGGCAGTTCTGCAGAAAAGGACCTGGGGATTACAGTGGACGAGAAGCTGGATATGAGTCAGTGTGCCCTTGTCGTCAGGAAGGCTAATGGCATATTGGGCTGCAGTAGTAGCAGTATTGCCAGCAGATTGAGGGAAGTGATTATTCCCCTCTATTGGACACTAGAGGGACCACATCTGGAGTATTACATCCAGTTTTGGACCCCCCACTACAGAAAGGATGTGAATAAATTGGAGAGATTCCAGTGGAGGGCAACAAAAATGATTAGGGGGCTAGAGCACATGACTTATGAGGAAAGGCTGAGGGATCTGGGGTTATTTAGTCTGCAGAAGAGAAGAGCGAGGGGGGATTTGATAGCAGCCTTCAACTACCTGAAGGGGGGTTCCAAATAGGATGGAGCTAGGCTTTTCTCAGTGGTGGCAATGGCAGAACAAGGAGCAATGGTCTCAAGTTGCAGTGTGGGAGGTCTAGGTTGGATATTAGGAAACACTAAGAGGGTGGTGAAGCCCTGGAATGGGTTACTTAGGGAGATGGTGGAATCTCCATCCTAAGAGGTTTTTAAGGCCCAGCTTGACAAAGCCCTTGCTGGGATGATTTAGTTGGGGTTGGTCCTGCTTTGAGCAGAAGGTTGGTCTAGATGACCTCCTGAGCTGGAGGAGTGTGTGTACACTGGGATGGGAGGAAGTATTTGGAGCGTGCTGGAGGGGGTACCTGTGGCTTCACAGTCGAGGTGGGGGGCAGTGTCGTGCTCCCTGTCAGGGTGGTAGGGTGGCTGGCACAGGCCTGGGACGCAGCACAATCCCCTCAGCCAGCACCTCCCAGCGGGCCTATCCCCTTCCCCAGGGCAGAGAGCCGGCGACTGGCCCTGTTATCCCTCATGGCCAGGCTCTGAGGCCCCACAGTGGGGAGGGGGAGAGGCACTGGGAGGTGCTAGCTGATGGGCTGGCGCTGCCCAGTGGCCCACATAAATGTGTCTCATGCTCAGATCTCCAAAGAGAAACATGATGTTTCAAAGGGCCTGGTTCATCTCCTCTCTTGCATTATCTTCCGCTTCTACCATTGAAACCTATTCCAGGGCTTCTCAGCTACTTTGGTCTGGATGCTGCTTCTTCCCCTGGATGGAAACTGCACAAGGACTTGCCACCGGAGGCCTGTATACTACTCATTCTCCTCCCAGTCTTCCTTTACCAGGCGTTGCTGCAAGATGCTTCCAGTAACTCTCTCTCCTTGGTCCCTGCTCTCTTCGGTGCTCTGCAGCTTTCTACCCTTTCAGTCCTCTTCCCCTTAAGCCTCTCTCTGCAACACCATGCCTGGGAATGAATAATTAAAAAGGGGAGAGAGTGGGTAAAACTGAGTGAGTCTGAGATGTCCTTTAATTAATTGTCAACTAGACCAGCATTTGAGATTGGAGGGAAAGGAGTGAAACCATCTCACAGGAATACTGTGAGGAGAGACTAATTGTTAAGCTTGTGTACTAATCTTTCCAATCCCTGCAACACCTTCAGTTCTGCCACTGACTTCAGTGGAGTTATACCAGCTCTAAGACCCACTGCGATTAGGCCTGTTGTGTGAGCTCAGTCTCCTTCTTATGGGAGATGATGACACCAGTATGACCTTGGCAACAACAAAACATGTATTTATTAGCCTTAGCCCCACTGCGATGCCGACCGGACTTTTGATGATGACACTCAAATGAATGGGTGTCATCAGCATGGAAGCATGTCCTCTGGAATGGTGGCCAAAGCATGAAGGGGAATACAAATGTGTAGCATACCTGGCACATAAATACCTTGCATTGCTACAAAATTGCCATGCAAATGCCTTCTCACTTTCTGGTGCACTGTAAATAAGAGGGCAGCATTATTTCCTGTAAATGTAAACAAACTTGTTTGTCTTAGCAGTTGGCTGAACAAGAAGTAGGACTGAGTGGACTTGTAGGCACAGAAGATTTACATGTTTTGTTTTAGAGTGCAGTTATGTAACAAAAAAGTCTACATTTGTAAATTGCACTTTCACGACAAAGATTCCACTATAATACTTGTATGAGGTGAATTGAAAATACTATTTCTTTTATCATTTTACAATGCAAATATTTGTAATTAAAATACACACTTTATAGTCTGAAATATATATGAAAATGTAGAAAAACATGCAAAATATTTAATAAATTTCAATTGGTATTCTATTGGTTAACAGTGCGATTAAAACAGATTAATCACGATTAATTTTTTTAATAGTGATTATTTTAAAGTTAATTGTGTGAGTTAACTGCATTTAATTGAGAGCCCTACTTTTCACATCTTCTCTGGAGAACGGATGATTTCAATCTGAAATATGGGCCCATGTGATTCTAGAATGATAGTGCTCATTTTATTTTATGAGACTTTATGGTGATAATTTGTATAGTATTTTAAGCAAAATCCATTGTTACATTTTATTTGTTTATTAGGTTATACATGTTTGGCTAATGTGCTACTATATGATAAATAAATAGGGCTGTCTATTGTCCCCTTTTCTTTAACTTTTATATTAATGATATTGTTTTAGTATTGGAGATCACTATTTCCCCCCCTAAAACAATGGATTACCTTGTGTCTGTTATTATATGCAGATAATTTGGATCTATTATCACAAACATCAGTGGGACTGAAAATGTGTTTGGTTTATTCTGTCAACAGGGGGGCCTTTTGATAAATTACTCTAAAACGAAATAATTGTTTTTAGTCAAAGATGGATGTTGCATAAATGGAGGATTGATTGGCAATATACTCAACAATTTAGTTCTTTCCTCTACCCGGGTATCTGGTTCTCACAAAATGGGTTGTGGGATAAACATATTCATGTAAAAAAAAAAGTCTAAAATTCAATGCAAGCTGTGTTGCATTTCACCTGGACTCATGGGGGCAATTTAATTGCACCAGCCCTTAGATTGTTTGAGGCCAAGGTACGTGCTCAGATCTTATATGGCTCAGAAATTTGGGATGTAATGATCCCACCAGATGAGAAGTGATTCAAAACAAATTGCTTAGGAAGATTCTTGGTCTCCTAAACAATACCCCAGCTGGTCTCCTCAAAGCTGAGATAAGCATGAATTCTATTCTGTCCAAAGTGCAATACCATAATATAAATTTTTGGCTTCACATTCATAGTATGCATTCACAACATTTGCCAAGGCTATGCTTAGAGGAACAGTAACTTTTTCCATGTAAATTTCCCTGGTTAGAGTATATTCAAAATTCTTTGCATTCTCTAGGCTTCTCAGAATTGGAAATGATTAGATTTAATTTTAAAATGTGAAATCCCTAATAAAGTTGAGATTAGAGGATAATAATAAGCAAATAGACATGGAAGTTATTTCCATTACAAATATGTCACCTTGGTTCCCCCTTCTTAAAATGACTCAAGGATATTTAGACAGTTTGTCCAATAACAAGTTAAGAAGGGCCTTTACTGCTCTCCATTTTCAACCAATGCAGTCAGTTTACTTAGAAGGCCAGTATACTGGCACTGAGAAATTGAACTGCCTCTGTTCATGTGGCTCTAGGCAGTGAAAGACCTAGCCTATTATTAGTTATGTTGTAATTTACATTGCCACTTCAGATCAAAATGGCCTTCTGTGTTTTTGTCTCAGATGCTTTTTTCTACAGTCTCAGAAAATAGAGTATTTATTAGGAATTGATAATGTATCTGTGATCCAAGCACTTGACCTATTTACATGGTCAGCCACTAAACTAAAGAAAAGGCAAGTGGCACAGTGATTATATATGGTTAAATTGGTTTATGTTCTCTCTCATTTGTATTTATATGTATTTTGATACACATATCAAATTCTGGATTTAGTTTTAAGTTTTATTGTAATATATTTTGTTTTTGGAGCATTGGCCTATGCCTAAGTCACAGTTAATAAACTTGACTTGATGATAAATAGATAGGAAAATGATTCCAGTAAATACTTCAAGCAGGATCAATAGTGTTGTAATTAGTGCCACAATATGGATGAAAAATGCTCAGATTCTGCTCTTTTTTTAAACCGGTGTAATATGCTGGTGAATTAAGTTATACTGGTTTAAAACTGGTCTGGGATAAGAATCAGCCCCTAAAAGCCTATTATGTTTGTTAAGAACTAGATTCCACCACTCATGGTCATGTTAAGTAGGACATTATTCAGAAAATAGTCACACTGAAATCAATGGGAGTATTAGCAAAGTCAGATAATTGTAGAGGTTGCTCCTTTTTCTAAACCTCAGAGGCCCCAAGAAACTACAGCAAAGATGGACAAATGTATAGCTTGAACATTTGTGGTGTTAGGTAAGTTTGGAAATCTCTTCCAGATGAAAGAACTGTTGAGTTGGAAAAAACTTTCTGCATGAATATAGAAGCCATGCAATGTGCTATAATTAAGGCTAGAGAGAGGAATATGTAAAAATAGAGTTAGTTTTTCATATAGCCTATGAAAGAATGAAACCAGTGCTCCTATAGAAGTCGATGAGGCATTTACACAAAATGTTAAGATTGTCATTTAAAACTGCACAACACATGTCTAGCAGCAAGTTTAGCAGTAGGGAAAAGTTAGATATAACTTAAGGCACCCATGGGTCTTGCAGCTCAGCTGGCTGTGCACCTGAAAAAGAAAAGGAGAGCTGGTCTTAATCTCCAGACCTGTCATTCATTTCTTTAACACAAAAAGTATGGGACACAGGTGGCTAGATGTCAAAGATCATACTCTGTCTGCATGCTTCATAAGGCTTGGGACAAATGTAGGAAGCAGGCTGGGTGATTGGAAAAAAAAATCACTAGAACTGGGTGCAATTTCAGTGACCCAGGTCAAAGGTTGCATTGCTTTTGGTGTTTTACAAAGGTTTGACAGATTAAATGCACACCTCCCATGGTTAACAAATAAGCCATGCAAGTTAAGTATTCATAAGCATTATAGCTTCATTCAGTATTCTTATTGTAAGGCAATCTGGGCCAATTAACATGAGTAACGCACTCACTGTACACACCTACATTTGGATTACACTGGCTTCTGGAAAACACATTAAAATATGTCTAACTGCAAAATCACACCACAGTGAAGGGAAAAGGATGAGCGAGATAAGCAGGAAAGCTATTTGGATTCCATTATCAAAGTTGGTGGTAAATGTATAATTTCCCATGTGTATACCTGGCTCATTTATATTACTACTGAGAAACTGTCTATTGAATTTTCCGCCCTACGTTGCAGTGGAGGCTTGTAGAAAAGTATGGGAGACTGAAAGTCATTTGGTGACTCAGTACTTCTAAAAGCCTGGACACCCAAGTGGTTGTGTGGGTGCTGCTCCTGCTTACAGTCTAAAATAGCATTAATGAAGGAGAATTCCTGTATGGCTTTTACTGTTCCTCCAACTATTGTTGAGAGCTGCCACAGACAGATCTCATTCTTTGGAATTGGTTGCTGCTACTCTTTAGGTCTGCCTCTTGGAAGTTTGTTTGTTAGAGGCAGAAAGTGAAACTTATGGTGCATAGGAGAGACAAAGCTCCAACGAACATTGATCCCATGGATCTATGCTGATTTATACCAGCTGAGGATCTGGCTCATTGATATTAAAATATTTTCTCAAGTCTGGAGTGTGCTTCAGCCTTTGGTCTATCAGAGCCTGGATTGATCAGATTGCAAAGCTCATCTGTTTTCTTGGGCATTTGGGGAGGAGGCAGGATCAGAGTTGGAAAGAATTATTTATTGGTATGGGAAAATTATGTTTTGAGACCAGGTCTGATTATCACTGTGGAAGTACCAACATTGGATTTGATTATTTTAATGTGATATATTTTTATTTAGAAATATTGTGAATTTTAAATTTTTGTAAGGGGCATGCAGGGCTTGGGATGGAACTTTTATTATTTAGTTTTAATAAATCTAACTAAAGACCCCAATAAATGGTCAGTTAAACTTATTTTCCTACATGCCTGTGAATGTTTACAGAATTTCAGCAGTCTCTTTATTTTGAGAAATGCACATGAGTTTCCTTCTTCACCATCAAAATTCTCTATTTTGAGATTGTGAATGCTGGTGATTGCATATAGAAACTGTACTTCAGGCAGTAAGATAAGGGGGGTGGGAAGAGTTAAGCAAAACTCACCCTTTGATTTATTCATTCCATTTTATTTCTAGATTTGTCAGACCTATTTCATAGCCAGTGTCTGGTTGCGTATGCAACAATGTTACTAAAATATATAGTTTATCCATGTAACAAAGGGGACTCACCACTGCGGCGCCTGCTGCTGGCCATCCTGGGAATTAGCTCTCAGCCCTTCCAGTTGACATTCAGCTAGTGGTCAGGCCCGGCTCTAGGCACCAGCAAAGCAAGCATGTGCTTGGGATGGCACAATTCCAGGGGCGGCATTCCAGACATCCTTTTTTTTTTTTTTTGGCTTGGGCAGTTGCGTTCTCAGAGCTTGGGGCCGCAAATTTTTTGCTTGGGGCAGCAAAAAACCTAAAGCAGGCCCTGCTAGTAGGGTCATACCTGCCATCGCTGTTGTCTCCACTCTTTGGACCCACATCACGCCCCAGACTGCAGCATCCTCTTCTAGGCACAGTCCTCCAGCTGTACCCACCACTCCAGTATCTCTGCCCTTCCAGGGGAACCATCTGTCTCTAGTCCATCCACTTGCTGCTGTGGCCCACTGCAGCCTTCAGTCCAGCCCCTCACCTCTAGGGGTAAACTGCAATCCAAATACTGGCCACCCCCTCTGTGGCAAGTGAGGGGAAAAGGAGGGAGGAGGCCTACCTGCTCCAGGCCCTCACCCAGGGACTCCATAGCCGGCAGCCCCATGCTACTGCTCCTCCAACTCCCACTGCGTATTTCCCTGGGCCACTTCCCCATAACCTGAGCCCCTTCCTGGCCCTTTGTATAAGGGGCCTCAGTCTGGAGCTCCCTATTTCTTCCCTGACCCTACCCAGCACTGCTCTATCTAAGGTACTCCTCTAAGGCAGCCAGTCCTTCTCCCTTGCACTCCAAGGAGAGACTCCCTTCTGCTCTACCGAGCAGCCCTTTATATATGGCCCTCGCTGGCCCTAATTGGCTGCTCCAGCAAGCCTTCCCCCTATTGGTGGGCTCAATAAGCCCTTTCCTGATTTGTGGATTCTGCACAGCCTCCCTGGTGCTACTTTTAACCCCTTCTTCTCCCTATGTGGGGCAGGCACTCCACCACAATTGACAAAAAATAACATAGATGTTCTTACCAGGATGATGTCACTGTTTGCATCTCTCACTATCATCTTTCCCAAGTGAGGCCTGAAGGCTTAGAATCATAGAACAGGAAGGGACCTTGAGAGGTCATCTAGCTCAGTCCCCTGCACTCAAGGCAGGACTAAGTATTATCTAGACCACGCCTGTCTACACAGACAGGGCTGCAGTGGCATAGCTGTGCTGATGCAGCTGTCCCGCTGTAGCACTTAGTGAAGATGCTACATACACTGACAAGAGTGCTTCTCCCTGAGAGGAGGTAGCTATGTTGACTCCTGTCGATATAGCACTGTCTACATGGGGAGTTAGGTCAGTATAACTATGTCTCTCAGGATTTTCCCGCCCCTAAGCGACATAGTTATACCAACATAAGTCTGTAGTGTAGACCAAGCCTGAGTAAACCGATGAGCCTTAGCAATCAGGCTACTGCTTAGGGCCGCAAAGAAAGGTGAACGCGGGAAGAAAGGATAAGTGTTATAATAGTAGAATTGTGTTGTTATTTCCAGTAGTTTTGTTGTGTGTCTAGCTTGCTGGTTGCACTAAATGAATAGAATTTTTAAATACAAATTGTATACAATATACAATGCCAGAAGTTTGAAAGTAGAACAGTCCCTTACTTTCCTCATTACGTGGACAACAGCTCTGCCCCCATACTACATCTAGAATCAACTGAATATTCACACTTAACAAACACATTAGCTAGGCAACAACTTACTGAAATACAGATATATATATATATATAGAGAGAGAGAGAGAGAAATGCAGCATGAAATCATAGCATAATCCAAACAGAAGTGTTTTGCTTTGTGTTACTGCTGCATGCAGCATCTTCTTTAGCAACCACAATTTCCCTAGGTTTTTTGTACAGGAAATGTATTCAGTTCATCCATCTGGTGCTGTCCGTGCCTGGACTAGATGAGATTTGTTTTGTAGGTTCATCAGCATGTTCACTGGGCAGATTAATGAATTCTATTCGTTCTGAATGAAAGTCACTGAGGCATTTGGCAAAAGATTGCAGAGCTGCACTGATTTTCTCTGTGGTATTGGACATATTTGCTGCTTTATTTCATGGCACAGGGATGGATGATTGCCTCATTGAGGATATGGGCCTCATTACTCAAGGTCTCAGGAGAAAAAGATTTAATGTAAGTACGAGCAGGTGCCTTTCTCAATTTGCTCCCAAACTCAGCCTACAACCGTTATGTAGTGTTCAGACTCAGCCCCTTCCTAGAGACTGGTTTTTAAGAGTGAAATTAACCATAAGAAGACATTGAAGTTCAACCCAAACCTCCCTCCAAGCTACTCATCCCATAATCTACATCCTCTCTCCAGAGTCTACTGTCTAAATAGCCCTTATATCTGGGTGGGCTAATGAGCCACCTGTGCCAGTCAGTTAGGAGAACCTATCTTCACATTCCACAGCAGGATTGACACCTGCTAACAGGCTGGGTATTTCAGGCAATCTCTGTTACCATGAGACTGAACTTCCATTACATTTTCCATGTGTGTCACCTTTATCACAGCTTGGTCTGAGCACAAGAAAACCTCCCCTGCCAAGGAGAGGGAGTGTGTGTTTTTCATTCCAGAATGGAGAGGTCTTTTCTTAATGCCACATGAAAATGTTATCAACAGCAGTGGGCTTGAATCCCACTCCTAGAACTCAGTTTTGGGGCATTTGAAATGTAGACCAATGCGCTGAGATCTATGGATGAAGCTGCTCTGTAACAGCTAGGGTTTATGATTATTAGATGATTTACATGTTTTTGGCTTGTGCCTGTCTTTCATTATCATGGCATGTGAATTGCAAAATGGAATGACTATCTGACTGTCATATTTCACTCACCTCCATGCAATATTTTGCCTCCCATATAACGATAATGTGCATAATCCACGATTTAACAAACAAATTGTCTCTTATTTCACCTAGTACACAAAGATACATGCTACTATGATGTTTTTAAGCTTCTTTTTTCAGCCCCCTAGGAAAGCATCTGCTGTCACTTTAGCATTCCATGTCCACTTGATCAGCTCTGTCTCTTCAGAATATCCTCCTTATAAGTAAATTCTTGTTAAAATATTCAGAAACAAAACTGGCACAAAATATAAATGGACTGGCAATGCAAGTGTGAAAATCTTGTTGGGCTTGATTCTCCACTGCATGTCATCTTGTGTTGTCATTACCCCTGGGGAAAACATGGGTGTAAAATGCTAGCACAAGTGAGGAGAAAATTCTGATCCATTAGAGTTTTAAGCCCATTTTGCACAGTTGTAAAAGACCTACCCAAAGGTGCAATGAAGAATTCTGCCCAATGTGTCTGTGTTTTAAGTTTTACCAACAGCACACACAAATACACACACACTTGTTGAGAAACAGAAAATGAGCTCTACCCCGCAGCTGCTTCCTTCTGAGCTGGAGAAAGGGCCCAAACATTCCATTGTAAATGAAAACCCCTCTATCCTGGGGGGGTGGGGTGGGGGTTCAGATCTGGATCCAGATTCTCCTCAGGTCTCTCCCTCCTAATGAAGAGAATTGGAACACCAAATCGGAATGTCCTGACATTTGGAGAAGTTTGAATTCAGAGCTACAGCTGGATCTGAACTTCATGACTTAGGCTTGCTCTAACTTTTTACCCCCAAATGTTTGCATGGTACGTGGCATTTCGCTGCAAATCCCATTTCACCTCCACTTCCTGAGGCTCCACAAGTGCCTTTCACCTACATTTTGTGGATGTTCTGACCCGATGCAAGTCCTAGTCCCTAATTTCCTGATGATTCTTTGCTGTTCTAAAAGTCAAATATTAGACTTAGGTGGATGAACTGTAGCATATGGATGGAGGTTACACAAGAGAATAGAGTATCTAGGCAGAAAAAAAATCAAACAAAGGCATAAAAAAGTCCTTTCCATTCTCCATAAGAGGACTGATCAGTGGTCAACAGCTGGCATTTATGCTTACCATTATTTAATTACATTTGTAAAGTTGCCATGTTGTTGAAGTCCTGGATGGAGAATAAAATGGTGGCCGAAACAAAAATGCTAGATCTAATCTACTAATCTCTTTTTAAAAATGGAAAGAAAATAGAGATGTAAAAGGGAATAGAAAATAGAGAAGAGCATTTATATGAAACACTCCAAATATCACACATAAAAATGAGCAACTCAACCGGAGGGGAAATACCTGTGTGAGAGGTTATTGTAGCACAATACTATTCTCCTTTGAAATTTTACACATGTAAAAGGACACAAAGCTTTCCAAGAGTGTCTGTTTAAGAAGGGTCTCTGAATCCCAGAAGCAATATGTAGCTTGATACATTGTAATACTGCATTGCCAATGTAAACAGGCTTTATTCTTCAATATAAAAGCTAGAAAAAAATCCATATAAAACCTGCATAAACTGTGAGCATTCAGATTTATTACTGAGCCTCAGAGGCACTTTTCTCTGCTCCTCTTTTTTTCATAGGCACACAGTTGGAAGCAGAAATGAGGTATTTTTATATGACTGTATGTGTTGGGAGGGGTGGGAGGGAGTGTGAATCTAAAACCTTGTGCCATAAATGCTACCCCAGCATGATATGTAAAGGAAAATAGAAATGGTGAATTGTGAATTTCTATAATTTTCACTTTGTGGAATTTTCTTCTGCCTTGTTATCTTTGTAAAGAATGTAGGTTTTTATTAACTCCTTGAAAATGAAATGAGACCGAATACCAGAAGATCTAAGTGTTATTGGCAAAAGTATGGTGTTTGGGAAGGAGTAACCAGTATAACTTTGGCATCGTCAAGGGCTTGGCCATAGCTTGGTTATGGAGGTAGCAGGAAAGAAAGGCGCTGAATACAACACCAAGGCTATAGGCCTAGAATGATGGGGCTGATGGTGGAATTGTTGGGTGAAGGAAGAGGAAAGATTCTCAGGGTAGTGGGTGGGGGAAGGAAATGAGGCAAGGGGTAGGATTCTAGGATGTGTATGGAGGGGGCTGAGGGTATGGGGAGGGTTCTGGGGTGTGTGTGGAGAGGAATGACGTGTTCAGTCACAATGCATAAACCTATGTATTTATATTGCCTGGTATTTTATAGCTCAGACCTGAAAAAGTGAAGTTCTTGCAAGATCAAGGATTTTAATAATCTTTATTATGTTAAAAATGTATCCCACAGGTGAGTCAGAGAAAATGGCTGCTTGGTAAGCAGGCATTTCTCCTTCAAATAGCAACCAAAATAAATAAATAAATCAATCAATAAATCCCAAAGTAATTTGCTTTTAGTTTAACACAATTAGCACTCTCTCACATAGGCGCCAATTTACTTAGATCCTGGGGGGTGCTCAACCCCTGCTCCACCCCAGGCCCTAGCCCCACTTCACACCTTCCTCCAAGCCCCCACCCCTGCCCTGTTTCTTCCCACCCCTGCCCTGCCCCGGCTCTTTCTGCCCCTCCTCTGCCTCTTCCTGCCCCCACTTGCTCTGGCCCAGGACCCCACAAAACCCTAATCCTTCTCTGTAATGCACTGTTACAAACAATAATTATAACCTATTTAGGAAGGATCAAGTGGGCAAAAGAGGAGGGGGAGTGGCACTCTGTGATAACTCCGAAGAAAAATGATCTTGAATACTATTGGATCAGTGTCCCAGATGAAGCACAAGATGGGTGCCTATTGGTGTTTGCTACAGACCACCAGATCACATTATGTTGAATGGCTCCTTATGGATCTATCTATAATGTATAGGGAAAGAACTCTGTGATTAGGGAGGACTTCAATTTGAGTGACATATTTTTGAGGTCTCATGCCACCAGTATTGAAATATACTTGGAATTTACAAATACTATAGACAACAATTTCCTAACTCAAAAAGTGTTGCATGCAACATGGGGGAATTCTATATTAGACCTCATCTGGATGGATCATGAGGTACTGAATACAGAACTAAGAATGAATGGTAGCTTTAGTATAAGTGATAATGAGTTGATCACATTTATAATATACAAACAGAATAAAGCTGGGAGAAAGAATTTAATCAGAAAAATGTGAATAAATAATTGGGAATTGTTTAAGAACGCTTTACTAGATGCCGAAAAAACCCACAGTCAAAGAAGAAGGCCATCACCTGTTAACAAATTAACCTGGTGTGATGCTCTGTACCTCAGGGGAACACCCTACGCCCCCATGTTCATCTTTATAAAATGATTGTGTGGTATCCAATGCAAAGTTTGTCATGTTGGGTGTCTTCGGAAGGCTCATAATGCACTGAGCATGGTTGTTATAGTAATGTTATAGTAATTGTTACAGTAATGTTATAGTAAGGTTATAATTTCATGTATATAGTTATGAGGCTGAAAATGTATCCTCGTGGCTTAAAGCAAGCCCATGCAAAAACTCCCCAAGAACAGAGATGCAGTTCACACCTCATCAGGGCATGGATGGGACAAATCCAGCCCAGCCTCACAGGAATAATGGACACTGGTTTAGGCAGCAACAAAAGAATCTGTTAGACCCTCGAGTGAGTCACCCCGTTCCCTTGGTCAGTTTGGGACTACGATGAGGTAATGCTCACCTGACTCTGAAGGGGGCGGGGGCAAAGCCAAGAGGACAGAAAGGACCTGATAAAAGGGAGAGACATTTTGCCATGCTCTCTCTCTTCCACCTATATCTACAGACACCACCACCACCAAGTGACTGAACCACTGATCAAAGTAGAGAGCCTGGCTGAAAAGCAACTAGCCAGCCTGTGTTGAGAAGCATCTACATTTGTAAGGACATTGAAAGTGTTAAGATCAGCTTAGAATGCATTTTGCTTTTATTTCATTTGACCAAATCTGACTTGTTATGCTTTGACTTATAATCACTTAAATCTACCTTTATAGTTAATAAATCTGTTTGTTTATTCCATCTAAAACAGTGCATTTGGTTTGTAGTGTGTCAGAGACTCCCCTTGGGAGAACAAGCCAGGTTCATATCAATTTCTTTGTTAAATTGAAGAACTTATATAAGCTTGAAGCATCCAACAGGCATAACTGGACACTGCAAGACGGAGATTCCCAGGGTTGTGTCTGGGACCGGAGATATTGACTAGTGTCAGTCGCTTGCAAGTAGCTGGGAACAGCTTACATGCCAGAGGCTGTGCGTGAACAGCCCAGGAGTGGGGGTTCTCACAACACAGCAGGGTAAGGCTGGCTCCCAGAGTCAAGGATTGGAGTGGCCTAGCAGATCACTGGTCCAGACAACACCAGAGGGGCACGTCACACCTGGTTTAGAGGAAAAAGTGAAGGAAGCATTAAAAATTATATATAAATAAATAAGGAGGAAGCTGACAGTAATGAATATAAATCAGAAGCTAGGAATTGTAGAAAATTGATAAGAGAAGCAAAGGCACACAAGAAAAATTCTATGGTCAGCACAGTTAAGAACAGTTAGAAGATTTTAAAGTATATTAGGAACAAAAAGAATGCTAACAATGGTATTGATCCATTACTAGATGGAAATGGCAGAAATATAAATAATAGTGGAGAAAAGGCAAAAGTGTTTAATAAATATTTCTGTTCTATATTTGGGGAAAAATCAAACAGACTATGTAGTCATATCATATAATTATGACAACACTTGTTTCATAGTTTTCAAAGACCTGGCTGAGGAGCTCACTGGGACCATTAAAATTGATTTTCAATACATCTTGGAAAACTAGGGAAGTTCCAGAAGACTGGAAGAAAGCTAATGTTGTGCTAATATTCCAAAAGGGTAAATGATATGACCCTGGTAATTATAAGCTTCTCTGTCTGATTTCAGTCCCAGACAAGACAATGGACTGGGCAATATGGTGGTTGGCTAGTAAAGAATTGAAGGAGAATAATATAATTAATGCAAATCAACATGATTTTGTGGAAAATAGATCTGGTAAAACTAAAAATTTTTGGATGAGATTACCAGTTTGGTTGATAAAGTTAATAGTGTTGATGTAATGTACTTTGACTTCTGTAAGGGATTTGACTTGGTACTATGTGACAGTCTGATTAAAAAAAACTATAAAGATATAAAATTAACAACGGCACACATTAAATGGATTAAAAACTGGCTAACTGATGGGGCACAAAAGTTAATTGTAAACAGCGAATTATCATCATTGCATAGATGTGTTTCCAGAGGGGCGTTGCAGGGGTCGGTTCTTGACTTTATGCTATTTAATATTTTTATCAATACCCTGGAAGAAAACATAAAATCATCATTGACAAAGTTTGCAGATAACCCAAAAAATTATGCAAGTGGTGAATAATGAAGAGGACAGGTTACTAATATATAATGATCTGGATTGGTTGGTGAGCTGGATGCAAGCAAACAATATACGTTTTCATATAGTTAAATATGAATATATACACCCAGGAACAAATAATGTAGGCCATACATACCCAATGGGGGATGCTATACTGGGAAGCAAGGACTCTGACAAAGATTTGGGGGTAGGGATTAGAGATAAACACTGAACATGAGCTGCCAAAAGGGCTAATGAAATTCTTGGATGCATAAACAGGGGAATCTCAAGTAGGAGTAGAGTGATGACGACTTCTGGAATACTGCGTTCAGTTCTGGTGTCCACAATTCAAGAAAGATGTTGATAAAATGGAGAGGATTCAGAGAAGAACTAGGGGAATGATTAAAAGTTTGGAAAACATGCCTTATAGTGATGGTGTCAAAGAGATCAATCTATTTAGCTAAACAAAGAGAAGGTTAAGGGGTGACTCAATTACAGTCTATAACAGGAGTTGGCAACCTTCGGCAAGCGGCCCACCAGAGTAATCCATGGGAACAGCAAACCACGGCCACTGGGAGCTGTGGGCGGCTGTGCATGTGGACAGTCAATGTAAACAAAATGTTTCACGGCCAGCCAGTGGATTACCCTGATGGGCCACGTGCCGAAGTTCGTCGACCCCTGGTCTTTAGGTACATACATAGGAAGCTAATATTTTATAATGGGCAGTTCAATCGAGCAGAGAAAGGTATAACCATCAAATGGTGGGAAGTTGAAGCTAGACGAATTCAGACTGGAAATAAGGCTTTCCTTTTTAACAGGGAGGGTAATTAACCATTGGAACAATTTACCGAGGGTTTTTGATGGAGATTCTTCATCCCTGGCAATTTTAAAATCAAGATTGGATTTTTTTTAAAAGATATGCTCTAGGAATTATTCTAGGGAAGTTTTATGGTCTGTGATCTATAGGAGGTCAGACTAGATGATTAAATGATCCCTTCTGGCCTTGGAATCTATAAAGAAAAAGAGCAGATAATTTAATTACCTATTGAAATCTACTTAAAAAAATAAATTGTCATTTGTAATCCATACACTCTCTAATAAACATAGCTTCCCTCATATATTAACTATGAGAACATAAGCATGCCATATATATGTATATCTGTAGGGGATAAGTGCCTGACACTAACACTCTGCATCGTGATGTTAGTTTACTCTGGCTAAAGTAAGAAGTTGGAACTGTATGACTAGAAATATTTTCAATTTTAGTCTTACTGGCAACTTAGAATTCTTTCTATATTGAGGACCATACAAACTGAATGATTACAGGAGATTCAGAAAAAGGAAAGTAACCTCCAAGAGAAACTTTGCGGCTGTTATGTACTCTATCGTTTTAGAAAAAGCCCTTCAAGTTTTCCATGCCTTGAAAGTTATTAGCTGCACCAGATTAGTGGTTTTGTCTGCAAGCCAGAGTATAAATCATCATCAGCGTGAGGCATGATATTCACTATTAATGCCTTGTTTTCCCTACTGAAATGTCTTTTTGTGCTTATTTTCTCTTGATCCTTGGCATTCTGCTGACCATCAATCAAAGAACAACTTGGACATTCCTCTCTGTCTTGCCTCAGTGAACTCTTGCTTTTCTTGACCATTAACCACCCTCTGGAATGTACATTTACTGTCTGTATCTCTAGGCCCCTGTATTCTCCTCTCCCATCTACCCTCCCTTCCTGGCACCAGCTTGCAGAGCAATATTTCCCATCTGTTGAATGAAGAACATTTCATATGCCCTTTGAGATGGTCTGGGAGCCCACAGAGAACCACTGAAGCACAACCCCATTTTTATTCCACAGGACTGTGGGAGCCCAGAGAGATAAGACGACTTTCAGCTAGTCCGAACGCACCACCTTATACACAAAACCAAATATTCCTGCCTTTTATTATTTAATAAGTTTCATATTCAATGCCAAAAGGATTGTGGGTTGATGTTTATCTAAAGATGTATCTTGAGAAAAGTTATCTTGAAATGTGTGAGCAAGCTTGATTTTCATGCACCAGCTGGTTTCTTTCTTTACAAAAATGCAGTGTTTACTGGACTGAGGAACACCCTACATTCATTATTCAGTGGCAAGGAAGTTTTGACTACTCCTTGAGCTTCTACAAAACCCTTCAAAGGGAAGGAAAGGGGAAATGGTTCAACACAAGTTCAGTTAGATACTTGAATAAATTATAATGACATTTCCCAGAAAGTTCCCAAACTCAGAGACTTTCCTTGTCTAAAGCTTATTGGTATTTCTGTTTTTTTTTAATGTATGCATGCTTGTTTTTCATGGGGTGGGAGCTAACACTGTTGTGCTAAGTTATTTATGTCAGTTATTATTCTAATATGGAAATAAAGTAGAAACTACATACAAAATTAATTTTAATCTATAGCTATGTCTTTAATGGTATGGTTTATTCATGACTGAAGTTTGACTAGTAACATAGCTGAGAAGTATTGTATGGACTTATTGTGCAAAACATTCTAATTAATTTGTTTTATTTATTTATGTTGGCCCTGATCTATTACAATCTTAATGATTAATTTGTTCTGATTTATCAAACAAAGACTAGGGCCTTGATCCTGCAATGATGCTCAATAACACGGGTGTTCACATTAAGATTTCATTGTAGGATCGAGAAGTACACAGTGAATTTTCATCTTTACATTATTTGGCACCACCTAAATTTAACCTCATTTAGTATGTTTCCTAATGCTGTTTTTGGTAAGTATCAAGTAGTACCATTGATTACTTAAATGAAATCAGTTGCCTTAAAGAAATTGTAATAAAGCAGCCATCCCCCTGTACCACTTCTCAGTAAAGTTAAAATATTATAATAGTTTTACATGTATGTAGTATCTTTCATTAAAAAAGCTTTACAAATTACGTACATACAGCATTATTGAACTATAGTGACCTCTGGGGTATAGACAAGTGTCAGCTAGTACACTGGATGCTTCATAACAGAGGTCAGAAGTTTTACTCACCATTAGAGAAAGCAGGGGTATGGATGGCTCAAGATAGAGGAGATGCATGAATATTGCACTGCTTGGAAGAAGTTCATTGCACTAATTTAAGGTGGGTACACAAATGTTTGAAAGACAAATTTTCAAAGAATAGTTATCAATGATTTGCTGTCAAAATGGGAGGATGAAACCAGTGGAGTCCCACAAGAGTCTGTCCTGGGTACGTTACTAGTCAATATGATCATTTATGACTTGGATGATGGAGATGAGAGTATGTTTATAACATCTGCAGATGACACCAAGCTGGAAGAGGTTGCAAGCACTTTGGAGGACAGGATTAGAATTCAAAATGATCTTGGAGAACTGGTCTGAAATAAATAAGATGAAACTGATTAAAGATAAGTGCAAAGTACTATACCTAGGAAGGAAAAAAACAAAGAAGAAATACAAACTGGAGAATACCTAGATAGATAGCAGGATTGCAGAAAAGAATCTGGAGGTTATAGTGGATCACAAATTGAATGAGTCAACATTTCTCGATGCTATTTCGAGAAATGCAAATGTCATTCTCGGCTGTATTAATAGGAATGTCATATGTAAAAGACATGGGAGGTAATTGTTCCGCTCTATTTGGCACTGGTGAAGTGTCATTGGAGTACTGTGTCCAGTTTTGGGCACCGCACTTTAAGAAAGATGAGGGGAAATTGGAGGAAGTCCAAAGGAGTGACAAAAATGATGAGAAGTTTAGACAACATGACCTGCGAGGAAAGATTGAAAGAAGCATTTTGTCTAGAGAAGAGAAGGCTGAGGGGAAACATGATAACAGTCTTCAAATATGTAAAAGGTTGTTATAAAGAGAATGATAATCAATTGTTCTCCATATCTACTGACGGTAAGACAAAAAGTAATTGGCTTAGTTTGCAGCAAGGGAGATTTAAGTTAGATATTAGGAAATCTTTCTATAAGGATAGTTAAGTACTGGAAGAGGTTACTTAAGGAGCTTGTGGAATCCATGCCCTAGGATGTTTTAAAGAACAGGTTAGACAAACAATTGTCAGGGATGATCTAGGTATACTTAGCCAGTGCAGGGGGATGGACAAGATGACCTTTGGAGGTCCCTTCCAGCCCTACATTTCTATGATTCAATACTTATTTTTGTATGTTATTCATCATGTAGAAGTACCACAGAATGTTTCATAGTGTCAGTTAACTCACAAAAATACCACAATTCTAGCATCTCTCTAGTAAACAGAGAGTGTAACCCTTTTGAATGGTGTGCCAGGGAGCACCCTCCTTCACAGTAGCCTTATATACACAGAATGTAGTGGTACTATCTTCATTTGAAGAAGCCTGCCATTTCTCTGTTGCTGAGATAGAGGCAGAATCTTAACTGCTGAAATAGATATTAGGCAGAATTGACACATTTTACCCAAAGAACTGATTTTTTTTAAACTTGATGGTTGCTCCAGTCAACATTTGGATTTCCTCATTTGAATTGGATCGTCTACTTTCTACATGAAAACTACAGAAGTGTCCTGAATTGCTGAAACTTGCACAATACTTCTTTTAGGTTCATTTTTCATTCAAATAGACTTTAGGTACAGCACTGTAGTCAAGCAAAGACTCTAAGAGGGCCAGATCTTAAGCAGGCATCAATGGAGCTGTACTGACTTATGCCAACTGTGGATCTGGTCCGCTGTCTTGAGTTTGACAGACTGCAAGTTGTTGACCCTTTGTAAACACATGTAAAGAGATGTCCCTTTAATCTGGGTATCAGATGACTTCATATGCATGCCTTTTGGAGTTTATCTGAGATCATTAAGATGAGCCACTGAAGTTACTAACTTTGCATGTTTTATGTGAGTAGAAGAGAGGATGCTCAAAAGTAGTCTTTCCAGTAGAAGAACAGAGTGATTTTTTTATTATTATTTCCTGAATCAAGAAACAAAACTATGGGAGGCATAGGTCTCATTCTCAGGTATGGAATTCGTGTTGAACAGAGACCTAAAAAAGCTGAGGCCCAAATTTTGAATTTCTGCATTGTGGTAGGGAAGAAAGAAAAGGAGAGCAAACACTGGAAGTAAGGTCCTGAAAACAGTAAGAGAGGAGTGCAGCCCAGGTGTCATGTTTCCCTTTACCCTCACAAATCCTCTTTGATGGCCCAGGGTATTGTCTGCTCTCTGCACCATCACAGTAGGAAGTAGTATTGAGGAACAGATCAGCCAAATGAATGGCCCTCACTACTGGCATCTTCCCCTGGGATCTATAATATTTAGTGCCAAGCTTCAAACTCCATAGGGTGAGGACTAAAGAAGGCTCAACTAAGAAAATACCATAATTAAGAATTTGTAACATTTCTGATAACTGCGGGAGGGGAAGGGATAAAAATTGTGCTTTCCCTCCATTTTTTTAAAGTCATGAGCTTGTCTGATCTCTGTGATTCTAGGATGTACCTTATTTCATTTCTTGTAAACCCTTCTGTAGTTTTTTTAAGTGACGGTTTGTAGGATTTGGGGGAGAAAAAAAAAGTAAACTTTTAAACTGAAAAAATATAGGACATATTTTAAAGCAGGCAGAATTATCTATCATGGGTATACCCTGTATATCTGGCTAGTTTATTTCTAATGCCATCTTATCAAATTAAGGCATAAGGACTAAAATAGGCTTGTTTAGAAAAAAGAGCACAAATTGGCTTCTTCAGTACCTTGACTACATGCAATGATGTAATGGAAAAAGAAACAAAGTAAATGGCATCTAATTTGCAAGACTGGCTGATTATCTATGCACAAATAGCTCAAAAAATCTGTGGTATATGAAAAAATAGAGTAGGTTTATATGTTCTTTAGACATGGATGTTTATAGAAATTTAGCATGGTCTTTTCCCCTCAAAAGAAATGTTGAGCATATTGTATAAACATCAACTTTTTCATATGAAATAAGATTTAAAAGAAAATGTAATTTGTAGGGATAAAACTTCTTTATTAATTATGATAAAGCTATGTATGTATTAGGGGAATTTAGGTCAGTCTTTTATCTCCTGTTATTAATGTAACCTTTAAAAGAGTTATGAGAGCTAACTTTTTTTATCCTATTACCTCTAAAAACAATTCATGTATTAGCAAGAGAATGAGAGTTACCATGTAAGGGGAAAATGTAATTCTTGGGGGGAAATGGTTATATTTAAACAAACCACATTTTAAGTACTTCCTGTCATCACTGGCAAACTGCTAAAGAATCATACAACAGTTTAAACTACTATTCCTAGTGATAAGTAAGAATAAATAGTTACAACTTACTGATTCCAAAGATACCTCTGCACCTGGAATGTAAACTCTGGGGGTAACTGTGTTCTCAGACATTGGTGTAAACTGAAATATGGGGGGTAGATCTTACAGGCTGGATGAACTGCACTCAATGCAGGAACAAGAGGATGGCAAACAGGGGCAAGGCTTTAAATAATCCTGGGACTAGCAAGACAGAAGGCATTTACCAGTTTAAGGCAGAGGTACCTTAGAGCTGATGTAACTTATAAGTGGCTGCCCAACAAATTTAATAGCATTCCCTGTGGAGTAAACT
The DNA here is from genome assembly GCF_965152275.1 of Natator depressus. Classification (NCBI taxonomy): domain Eukaryota; kingdom Metazoa; phylum Chordata; order Testudines; family Cheloniidae; genus Natator; species Natator depressus. Next base: position 82,730,393 of record NC_134234.1, read on the forward strand.
ACTGCACAATGTGAGCATATGTGGCAAAATCTGGGTAATATTTGGGTGTATCTCAAGAATTACAATTTAACATCTGGTACAACTATATGCAAAACTTCTCTGTAAAAGTTCCTCACATTGCAGTGCTTTTCCTAGATCACAAAATACAAGAGCTAGAGGCCTAGAACCCATGGACCAGGATCACAGCTCCACCCCAACTGCTTTGCACAACTCCAGAAATGTCTATCAGTCAAGTCACGTTTCTGGCTGTTTTCCATTGCTGGAATGGCACAAAATGGCTGGAGTATGTTAGTGTATCTGGATCTAAAATAGTAGATACATACACTACAATATTGGTACTACTACCTCTTCACAGTTAGCTCTGCACTTAAGTCTTTAATGTAAACATACTTTAAGGACTTGTCTACATCAGGAACCTATTGTGAAATGAGCTAGCTTGCTGTGTGGATACTTTTCATAGCTTAATAGCTATTGCCTAATATCTATTCTGAGACAAAAACTGTAAAGATGGCTCATTAGAGAGACTCCCAAATTATTAAGTTATTCCATAGCCCAGGCAAGTTTTATTGAGTAACATGATATAATAATGTACCAAGTTATGGAAACGTCCATGGTTTATGGGTCACAGAAAAGATATGCATCCCTTCCAATGAATAAACCACTTATTGTATCCACTGTCAGGTTCGATAAAATTTCTGCTGAAATAGGAAGTAAACCAACAATTAGTAGGAGCAAGCCAACTGTCTGATGTATGAGTATTGACTCAACATCTGCTTCTCTAGCTGTTGTTTATTGCCAACGAGAAATAAATAACTTTTTTGGGGAGCTGATGGAAATATTCTTTTTATGCTCAGCTTGACTGAAAATGTTCATTATTTAAAACATTTTTTTGTTTTTTAGAGGCTTTTAAAAATAATAATTAGAGACATGAGGTAATAAAACATCCTTAGAAGTGAATGATTTATGAGTAATAAAAAGTGGCCTATTCTTCACGATATTCAATCCTCTAATTATCCACAAAAAAGTTTGGATGGGACGCTCATTATCTGAATCTTTACCATTTGCCAGAGTGCTTTTGGCAACCTTTTTAGTAATATCAGCAGGACTATAGGAAATGAGCCGGAAAGCATTAAAAATAATATTCAAAACAATCTTTAGGTGTTTGATTCTTTCATGAACTACTCATTAAGCCATTCAAACTTTAATCCAAAACTGCATGCTGAAGTAGAAAAGTAATGAAACGAGATGCATGAATTTTGTGTGGATACATAACTTTAGAAATATGGATTAGGATCTCTTTTGTCTCTGCTTAACACAAAGACTACTAAGGCATTTGGTATTTATTAATAATGGTCCATTGGACTGAGACCTGGCCAAGGGGATGTTAGGATTGTGGACAGATGGGACATTTAAGAAGGGCTTGCCATTCAGTCAACTGGGCTGGGGATGGGAGGGAAGAGACTGATTTTCCAGGGCAAACTGCAGGAAAAGTCACGGAATCTCTGCCAGTGGCTAAGAAGTGCACAGGGTTCACTTGTAAAGAAGTGAGCCATGTAAAAAGACATTGCCTTCAGAGAAAACCGGCTCAATGCAGGAATAAAGGCAGGAGCTTGAAGAACTGGCAAAGGAAGAAGAGGGCATCTGGTGGCACAAATGCTCAGGAGGCAGGTGCACCAGAGGTGGCACTGGAAACAAAGAATGATACAGTTGCTCAACAGATCTACCCCCTGAAGGGGAATCTAGTGAAAGGACTATAGTCACTGACACTAGCCTCCCAAAGGCGGCTGTGTATGCAGAGGTGCCCCATGGGGGCCAGAAGGTGACAGCAGAGAATCTGCAAGGGGAATCAGGAAGTGTGAGGCAGACTCAACTAGCAGCCCTAAGGGAGCAGGAGTTGTGAATAGCATGAAGACCCAGGAGGAGAACAAGGCCTGTGAGAAGGTCATAGATACAGCCTGGAAAGGGGAGGACATGAGAACCCTCCTCTCCTTGACAGAGAAGAGGAACTTGATTCTGTTAAAGAGGCCAGATAGCAGGCCATGGAGGAAAAGGAGCATTTTTTGGTGCAAACAGACCACCAGAATGGGGAGCTGGCAAGAATGTAGGCAGTCTCTGGTGTGAGTGGTAATGTGGCCATATTGGAGGCCAAGTAAGATTTTTAGAAGGGGGGATGGCAATACCTCAGGGTGCTCCCTTTTGTCTGGAGGCAGAGTTGCAGGAAACTTTCTCTCGCACTCCCTCTGGTGTCAGTTCCTCTGCCACAATGATGAGTTGTAGCTGATCCCTTCCCTGGACTCCCTCACTGGGACTCGTGAGAAATGGCCAGAGTCCCCTTCAGGCATTCAGCTCTAAACAAAAGGTCCATCGCTCCTCCTGGGTACAATTTTGATTTATCTCTCTTGTCAGGGTGTTGACCCTTCCCAGCTCTAGGGCTGCTGGGACTAGGATGCAAACTACTGGACCTTCCTCTAGACCCGTCCCCCTTCTACTGATTTCCCAGCTCAATTTAGGTAGTGCTTTACTTGCTTCACCACAGCAGTTGGGGTCTGTTTCTAATTAGGTACCATTACACACAAAAGGTTCACTAATTTGGCCTCATGTTGCCAGCTCATTAATGAGACTGAGAAAGAGCTGCTAAGGCGGGACTCGGGTCCTGAACCAGCAAGATGCTGAGGGTCTTCAACTTCATATTGAAGTAACAGAGCAGTCAGCATTCTGAAAGGGCTCTAAAATAACAGGAGTGTGGCCAATCAGAACTAAGGTGCATTGGCCGGGAAGCTTCTACTGCATCTGCTTCCATGCCTTGCTTTATCCAGTACTATCATTAATTTCCATGAAAACTACATGGAATTAAAACAAAGCTGAAGTTATACCTGGCTGGGCTGTAAGTTCATAAATAAATATTTGTTCCCACTCACTTTAAATAGTGTGAGTCTGATTCTCATTTATACAAAATCTCTGTGTAATCTAGGTACTCACTGCCCACAGCACTACGGTATCTGAGTGCCTCACCATCACTCACAAATTTATCTTTGCAATGCCCCTGTGAAGTAGGAAAGTACTACAGTCTCATTTAATATATGGGGACCTGAGGCACAGAGATTAAGCCAAATTTTTAAAGGTATTTAGGTACCTATAGTTGCAGACAGGTGCTTTTGAAAATAAGCTGAGGTGCCTATCTGTATCTTTGGGTACCTTTAAAAATCTGTCCCATAGGGTATGTCTACACTGCAATTAGACATTCATGGTTGGCCCATGCCAGCTGACTTGGGCTCAGGGCGTGGGACTGTTTAATTGTGGTATGCATGTTCTGGCTCGGGCTGCAGCCCAAACTCTGGGACCCTCACACCTCTAGAGCCTGGGCCCCAGCATGAGCCAGGATGTCTACACTGTAATTAAACAGCCCTGCAGCCCAAGCCCCATGAGCCTAAGTCAGCTGGCATGGGCCAGCCCTCGGTGTCTAACTGCAGTGTAGACATATCCCAAATGACTTAATTAAGCTAAACAGTGAGTCTGTGGCAGAGCAGGAATTCAGTAGGTCTCCAGGGTACCAGACCATAACCACTAGGCCACCCTTCCTTCCCCACTGTGTCAGAATAAAGGGGTTTCAAAATGGGCACATATTTACATACACTTTATGATCCCTTCGCACTATCGAACTGTAACTGAGAATCAGCCTCCATGTCTATAATGCTATATGGGAAGAGTCTACTAAGTGGCTGGACAAAATGGATGTTTTGCAATTGTAAAATACTGTTTACAATTCCCATAACACATTTGGAACGAACCCAGGATAACCAGCATTTGTGGCTTTAGTATCTAAATAACAGCTATAGAATTATTTAAAAAATATTTTAAACTGAGGAAGACTGTCAGTTTATATACTTCACATTGACTTTGCTGTGCCCTCAGTGTTGTAATAAAATACAATACAAACTACTTATATTTGAACATACTGTGAGATCTCCTTTCCTCTGAGTTCCCGAGTGCCGGCTTCAGGCACTGTGGTCCAGGGGCTAGGGCTTGAGAATGGAGTCAAAAAGCCTGGCTTGTACTCCTTTCTCTGCCATTGATCACTGTCTGACCTTGACTAAACATTGAACTCCTCTGTGCTGTAAAATGAGTGGATGCACATTTGTGAAGCACTTAGAAAGTGAGAAAACATTTGGTTCCCAGCTTACTTTCCATCCAAGTCTAGACTGGAAAGTGATGAAAGGTTGCTTTCCTTGTATGCCCCCCACAGAACAGAAGTGCAAGTGCCAGGACTCTTCTGACAAAGCCTATTCTTGCATGCAAGAACTGTAGCGGTCAGATTGTTTATCAAGCATCCATACTTAATCCAAATTCATACTGCAATCTTGCTGAGAATTGCTCATCACTGTTTAAAAAAATCCCAGAAACCCCAACTTATAGAAATAATACTAATGCACTTCATATAGACTTATTAATTCAGCCTTAATTAAGTAGGAAATATACCACAGAAGACTTCAAGAAGCCTGACTTTCATGTACAAAGGTGCCACGAATATCATTCGGACAGTGTAATTGGGCCTAAATTACCCTTACACTCACTCTAAAGCTGCTTCATACTGCTCTAGCTCTGTAAAGTGACCCTAGTGTAGATGAGAATCAGTCCCATTATCTCTCTTCCTCTGTGGCCGAGCTTCCATTGATTTCAGTGGTGCAAGATCAGGCAGTCTGTATCCAGGAATCCCTAGTGTATCCATCACTGTGGTAAATACCAGATGCATAATGGAGTTGCATGGTAGCTGTATGAGCAACTCCACCCTATTTCATCAGTCGTTACTTGTTTGTTTTGAGTTTGTTTATTTTTCACTCTCCCCTGCTTCTACTTTTATCTCCCTAAGCAGTCTTACTAACTGGGGAAAGGCTTGAGTGAAGATAATTATTTCTTCCAGTTGTGGCCCCTCAACTGAGAATACCCCACTCCCATGAATTTCACTCTGGGCTCTGTCACCTGCTGTGTCTCTTCCTTCACCCTCCCCCCAACCCCCCAATGAAGTTGTCTTGGTGAGTTGTGGATTTAGATGCAGTTTCAGGTTGCTAGACCCTAGGCCAGTGGTTCCCAAATGTCCCTCGGCCCACGCTGCTTCCAGAAGCTCCCATTGGCCTGGAGCAGCGAACCGCGGCCACTGGGAGCCGCGATCGGCCGAACCTGCGGACGTGGCAGGTAAACAAACCGGCCCGGCCTGTCAGGGGCTTTCCCTGCACAAGCGGCAGAACAAGTTTGGGAACCACTGCCATAGGCCATTATGGTCCTTATGGACCAAGGTGTTTGAATCATTGCTGTCTTGTAATTTTATTGTAGTAATTTACACTTGTGAAAAGTAGTGGAAAATGCTACCATTCTGCTTTCGTAGTGTTTTCCTGTCACATTGCATTGGTGAAAATAACTGGTGCAGGCCAGTGGCAGATTAGGCTACAGTGGAAAAATTAGTTTAATGAGCCTATGAATCAATATTCAACTTAGGTGAGTTATTTATATAGAAAATATTTTCTATGTGGCTCAGCGGTGCTATGTTACCTACATGGCACTTATTGATAAGAGAACAGGAAATATGGGATAAGAGTACCTCAGTGTGTAGCTAGATTCCTTGCTTATTCTTAAAAATAACCATGCAAAAATCTTGTGAAAAGCACTTATGATTTTATTGGTTTCCAGTTGATTTGGTCTGGAACAAAAAGGTAGATTTTGTAAGATCTGCTCTTAGCTTTGGACTATCCTCATATTGTCTGTTCCACTAGATCATTAAAATATATATACTAGCTGGAATGTATCCTTGATTTATCCACAATTTACAGGATTAATAGATGAGTTTTCTTAAATTGAAAGAGAAGTAACTGGGCACACTTTGCATTTGATTGTATGCTTTATAAAGCATCTTGTTTGCTTCAGTAGTTCCAGCCATTTATCAGATATAGTAACCTCACATCAGGTGTTAGTTAAAAGTCCATAATGGATCGAGACAGAACTGGGGAGAGCTGAATCCTGTGCTCCCTGTACCCAATTTTTCTGCACAGCATAATTTACTTGCCTATCTTCTGTTCATATGGCAGAGGGATGGGAGTAAATTAAGAATATGGGTTCCAGATTAGAACTCAAAGCTTTAGAACTCTGAGTTAAATTTGGCTTTGGCAAATTCCAAAGTGTCTGAATTTCCTTATATAAAATTTAGAATGTACCCCCTCCCGTCGTTTTAGAAGTAGGGCAAGGATTATTTTCAGAGGCCAATCTTTGTTGCTGGCATGGCCAAAGTTTCCATTCAGTTGGAAATACATATTTTGTTAATTACATCTCCCTTGAAAAGAAATGATTTAAATTAAGGAAAATAATATGCAAAATTAGACCAAGTTTCTTGACATCAGAAACTTTAAAAATAAGTTCTAGAGGTTTCACAAAACTCAAAACACTAGCATTTTCTCCATGTGTATTGTGATTTGCCAGCACAAATACACACATTTTCCATCATGCACAGCCCTTCCTACAAGTGAGTGTGCAGGCTATATTTTTCAGCCATCAGGACCACATTTAACTGTCTCTTTTTAAGATCTCAGAAAGTGATATTGTGTATCTTTACTTCTCTTTAAACTCATAGCTTCTATTAACACTGATAAGATTTAGGTATAGACACAGAGAAAATTAACCTGTGCCAAAGTGCCTAACCCAAGAGTGGCTAACCTGAGCCTGAGAAGGAGCCAGAATTTACCAGTGTACATTGCCAAAGAGCCATAGTAATACATCAGCAGCCCCCCTCAGCTCCCGACTCTGCTCCCAGTGCCTCCCACTCACTGTCAGACCCGCCAATCAGTGCCTCCCCTTCCCTCTCGGCACCTCCAGATCAGCTGTTTTGTGGTGTGCAGGAGGCTCTGGGATGGGGAGGGGGAGGAGTGAGGACATGGCAGGCTCAGGGGCAGGGTTGGGAAGGGGTGGAATGGAGGCAGGGCCTGGGGCAGAGCCAGGGGTTGAGCAGTGAGCACCCCCCGGCACATTGGAAAGTTGGTGCCTGTAGCTCCAGCCCCGGAGTCAGTGCCTATACGAGGAGCCACATACTAAACTTCTGAAGAGCCGCATGTGGCTCCAGAGCCACAGGTTGGCCACCCCGGCCTAACCTGTCACTTAGTAGAGAAGTGGAAACATTGGTATTGGAATGTGGCCAATCAGAACTAAGGTGCATTGGCAGGGAAGCTTCGACTGCATCTGCTTCCATGCCTTGCTTTATCCAGTACTATCATTAATTTCCATGAAAACTACATGGAATTAAAACAAAGCTGAAGTTATACCTGGCTGGGCTGTAAGTACAGAAGTGGAAATGTTGCATCTTGGCCGATAGCCTCTGGCTAAAATGAAATAAAATTAATATGAAAATACAGAATTTAACATTCACAGTACAGCTGATCAGAGAATAGGGTTTTTATGCAAAACTTAGACAAATATTTCATTTTCATTGAAATTTTCTGAAAAATATTTGGCTTTTCAGCAAAATATTGAAAACTGAAATATTTCAGCTAAAAACCAATATATTTTGGCATGAAGACAAAATATTTTGATTTAAAATGGCACCATGGGCATTTAAGTTTGGGGATGCCTTATGCATCTAATCTCTTCTCTGGCTGGATTACACCTCCCATGTAATTTCTCTCTTGGTGGGGGGGAAAGGGTGCATCATAGCAGTCGCTGCCCATGGTGCACCCTGTGAGTTATAGTCTGGCCAGAGAGTCCAGCCCATAGAGGAGAATGGAAGCATAAGGTACCCAAATTACAAATTCCATGAGGCACTGTGGTGCCATTTTGAATCTAAATATTTCTGGTTTTGTCCAAAAATATTTTGGTCTTCAGGCACTTGTTTTTAATGAAGTATTAAAATTTTTCACAGAACTGTGCAAAACAAAAATTGTTTTGTTCAAAGCCCAACTTTCTGTTGAAAAAGAGTTTTCACAGAAAATTTTTGACTAGTTGTAATCTACAGAATCAATCCTTAATGATCAGGGGTAGGAGCTTTCTACAGGGATCAATTTCCAGCCATACAAATGTGCATAGAGTGAGCATGTGTGAATGTTTCTCATTCTTATCAAGCGCGTCAACGTCTCCTTTCTGCACGTGTGGATAGAGACAGATTGCTTGATGAGCTGTTAAAGTCCACTGAGGGAATCCCTGTCTCAAAGAAGCATTGCAGTGGAAATGGGGCTTTCATAGAAGAACCTTCACTCCTTCATGGAGAGAATAGAAGGAATTAGCAGGTGTTTTAAACACACCTGCCACAGAGGCATGAGGAAAGTCAAATAGCGGCTGGTACTGGAGAAATTTTACTGGTACTGGAGCAGCTGCATCCTAGCTAGTTGTAACAGAAGCTTGAAATAAAATTCAGAGGTGTTTGGAGGGAGGGAGACTCACAAGAGCTCCTAGGAATATTCAAGACTATAAAGGTGCGGCTGATCACAAAATCAGTGCAGTTGAGGAAAGGCTGTTTATGGGGGTGGGAGGGGGGAAAGAAACTTTGTGATTTAGGCCATAGAGCTTCTAAGACAGAACGAGGCTAGAAAAATGTGACTGTAGTAAAAACCCTACTAGAGGACAGAAGGAAAAACAGATGCTAGACCCAACCTATGGCACATGTGCCAAAGGCGGCACGCAAGCTGATTTTCAGTGGCACTCACACTGCCCGGGTCCTGGCCACCGGTCCGGGGGGATCTGCATTTTAATTTAATTTTATATGAAACTTCTTAAACATTTTTACAACCTTATTTACTTTACATACAACAATAGTTTAGTTATACATTATAGACTTATAGAAAGAGACCTTCTAAAAACGTTAAAATGTATTACTGGCACGTGAAACCTTAAATTAGAGGGAATAAATGAAGATTCGGCACACCACTTCTGAAAGGTTGCCGACCCCTGCACTAGACTTTTAAAATGTGGTTTTCTCAAGAGGGGTGCACAAAACTAAAAGCCATTTTAGAAATCTTAGAGAACTCAGCCACTTTAAAAAAAATAGCCTCTAATTTCTTGGGGCTTTTTATTCCGCAGACACAAGATCTCCATTTGTTACTTTGTTTTTTGTCTATTAAAACTTATTGCCCTGACACTTTTTTGGTTTTCTATAATAATTAGCACTCACATAGTGCTTTGCACTCAGATGCTTCACAAAAATGGATAATCCGTTGTGGCCCCGTTTTACGAGGAGTCTATCTATGTCAACTATGCTGCATTTCAATCTTCCTCTAGCATGAGTTGAAAATCTGCATACAACTGTTTCTCACATATGTTGTTTGTGCTTTTTCAATCTGTTTCTTGCTTGTTTATTTGTAAGGAACAACAGCTTATTACTGTTTCATTCTCTGTTCCAGGATGTCCTTAGGAAAAAAATATTTCTCAATGGAATTTTTGGTGGTACTATAGTTTAATAGAAATCAAGTAAAACAATCAGTTACAGAGGAGTGGCAAGCACAATGCAAAGGAGAGTATTTGAACCCAAAGTGGACACCTGTTTGTTCACCTTAGGGCTCAATTCAGCTCTCAAATGAGTATATAGAGTACAGCTATAAGTGAATCCTACATATGTGTCAGAAGAAAGAATTTGGCCCATAATGATGCCGGAAAAGCTTCAGTCAGTACACAGTTAACATGGCTGAAAAAGTTACTGTACTACTGGAATGTTCACAATGATTTCAGAGAACTTGCAAAGGATGAATGGTTGGAAACCTTTTGGTAAAAATTCACAAGTCAAAGACAGAGTTAAAAGGAAAATAATCACAATAATTTAATTTAATAAAGAAATGACTGAAAAACAGATCACTGAACTTCAGACACGTTTAGATACACAATGTTGGATGAGAATACATCTTGAATTGAAAATCTAAAAAAGGCTAATTTCTCCAGATGAGGTTTGAAAGGAAATTAAGCCCTGTTGTCAGCCAGACTCTAGTTCAAAAATATTAATAAACTGAAAACTCAGAATTATCTAAAAGGTTCTACATTTTCTATTTTAGAAACCACAGGACTCCAAAAGGAGCTGCTTGTTGTTGGGCTCTGAATTCCTTTATCCTTGCTGCATGTGTGAAGACTATCTCACTGTACTCTTTAGTCAACATGGAATTAATGTAAATTGAATGGATTTCAGTGAGTTATTTACTAAAAAGATGACTTATTATGGAAACCTGATCTCTGCTGTCTGAAGGGATTGTATAGGTATTAAGTCATATTCACTTATTCACTGATAAGACTAGTTATTCAGTTGCTGGAAAATAATTTGACCTTAAGCAACGATCAGCTTTACTCCATTTTAAAGATGCTTGAAAAACGAAGGGACATTTTTGCACACATATTTGCAAAATTTCTCATGATTTTTTTCCATCAGTATTCCCATGAAAAATGATCAGAGTTTAATTTTTTTCCAAACAGTTCTACTGTACTTTATCTCTCTCTCTCCTGCATCCAATAGATTTTTTTTTTAAAGATACAGATGATTGCACTGTCTTGAAATTATGCAGTTAGCTACCTTTGATTATATTTCTTTCAGGATAAATTTTGTTAAAAGATAACTGGGCAATGAGAATAGTTGCAGTTAGAGTTTGCAAATATTTGAGATGTGCACAAACATCACATGGTAGTTTCCTATTGTGCACCTTCTCTGACACTGCACCGTCTGACCATTCACCATGGTTCTGTTTCATGTACCAGCAGATGGGTATATGCCTGTATAACTATTCAACATTCTCTTGTTGTCCATGTTTCTAAGATAGCAGATTGAAGATAACTGAGGTAACATAATCAGCCAAGTAAGCGTAAGTAGCCAATCATGAATAATTCAGTTAGAATTCATTGTCATAATACAAATCATGATGAGATAATGTGGCCTTAAACTGAATGTAATAGGTAATTACAGGCAAATTAGTTCATTTAAATACTGAACTAGCCCAAGACCTCAGCCAATTCAAGGTTTTAAAAAAAGTGTTTGGTAGTCTAGAAAACTTTTAGCCAATCAGATAACCAGCAATGCTCACCCTTTCTCTCCTCTACTGTCCCCTGGACCTCCAACAGCCACCTGAGTCTCTTCTTGTCTTTGGATGTGTAATTTTCCTTCCCCAGAACATACACAGATTTGATACCAATTTAAAGCCCAGCAAGTAGAATACTTCTCAGCTCCACCAGTGCCCATACCTTTTCAGATCTTGTGTACTCTGTGACTTATCAGATATGCATAATGCATAATTATCTTTTGAGATCTAACCCTTTTGCTCCACTTTGAAGGGACAAAGTGGCTGAAAACTGGTCACAAATGCCCAGTAGAGAATTCACTGGCTTAGGAGAACTCCCTTTTAGTACAAGTGTGCTGGCTTCAGGCATTACACCCATTGTCCCATCACTTCCTGGCATAGATGGAGCTCCACTACATCAACCCTCCACTAATGTAGGGTCCATTAAGGGCCCTATATCAGTAGTGCAACTTTCAACTGGCTGGACATGAACAGCACCATGACAGAGATCTGGCACAGAAAGAGGGTGGCTGTATGACTTACCCAAGAATCCATGACAGTGTCAATTATCAGTCCTCCTGGTTTCCACTCCCATGCTTAGTCCATAAGCCCTGGCTGCTGCTTAAAGTTTTGGGGAGGAAAGTGGAAAAAAATAATGAATAAGTTGTTAATTAAACTTTCTCAAATCTTGTTTAAGGATTGATTTGCATTATTAGGTGAAGCTTTGGGTTACTTCCTACTTTGTCCAAACCATCACTCATCTCAATTTTAGCTTTCCAGCTGGGGCAGTACTGCGTGCTGCCCTGTTCCCGGATGCACTACTCAAGATACAAAATTAAGACCCTCAGAGCAATGTCCCTTTCCACTTCCAGCTCATTTAGCAAAAGCTGAACAAAAAAGCCTTTAAGTCTGACTTTTGGATGTTTGAAATATCAGCCTTCCCTCCACTCATTTGATGAGACTCATAAATTTGATCCCAATAAGATACTAATTTGCTCAGATGCAACCACTGTGAGCTTCAAACATAGCTTATAAATTGCATATAATTTGAAAGCTTTACTGGGATGATATGCACCTGCAAATTGTTAGCTAACACCCACAGACACATGCTATGGCCCTTTAACAGCTCACAGTTCTTGCAGCTAGAAGGGTCTGAGAATGGTAAATGCCTGACATTTTATCCCAAGTGGTGGTGACATTACAGTGACTGTGAAAGATGAAAAAAGAAACAAATTGAAACAAAACAAAAAAATCTTGGATTTAAAACAAAACAATAAGAACAAAAAACAGAACAAAACAGAAAACCCAAACCCAAATCACCCTTTCTATCCCCTCTCCCCCCATGTACCAGAAAAACAAAAACAGACAGAACAAATATCTTTGGGACTGCAAGTCATAGCCAATAATACAGCTGCAAAGTTATAAAACAGCCGCAGAAGGACTGATGACTATCAGAATCTGGCATTCTGCCAGGCTTAATGGCCTCCTCCTTAATGGAAAAAATGCTAAAATGTGTTCCACAAGTCATTCTTTTTGTGCTTCTCTAGTGTATTTGAATGAATGGGAATAGTGAAACATTTGAGTTGGTGGGTAGGGACCCACAACTATTTGTTCTAATTTGTGAAGATTGAACAGTGTAGGAATTCCTCATTCCGGACTCCAAAACATTAAAGAACACTTTTAGAGTCAGCTTGCAATCGCTAATAAACCAACTTCTACCAGCTAATCCAAAATGGTATATAGAAGGGAACATTTGGGATAAAAGTTTTTAAATGGTGGGATTCTTCTTATCATTTTTCCCTCAGTGATGTGGATTCCTCAAATTCTCGGCTTGTGTCTTAAAAATAAAATAACATATACTGCAAATGTTCTGTTTTGGATGAAGATATAAAAAGTCAGTAGCACATATTGCTGAGCTGACTGCAAAATGCCCAAGGATCTGAATTTTCAAATCTGTAAAATATATATTTTGGGTTACTTTGGACTTAGTCGTTCCATATGTACAGGATTTGTAAATGACAAAACACACTAATGGAAAAGTCCTATGGAATTTAATAGGGATGAAACTGGTCTGGTTTAATAAAAAATGAAATAGTATTCTGTAGAAATCACTTTAAAAGCATATGGAACTTAATAGGGAATAATATCCTTTCCACAGAACTTTTAAACCACCATATAGAATTTAATGCAGAAATATATCACTGCTATAGAATGTTATAAGTTGGTTTAAAAATTCTACAGAAAGAATATTATAAAGAATAATAACCTATAAGAGTTTTTCCATAAGGAAACTGCATTTTCTGAAGAGAGGCTGATACAGGAGCCTGCCAATAAAAGGTAGGTTAACTGGATGGAATGTATCTTTTGTGTAGCCTGTAACAAAGGGTTCACTCTTGTGATTCTTGCTGATTTGCTGAGGAGTGTAAGAGGTAGGGTACTGGAGTAGATAGGCCACTGATCTGATTAGGATGGCAGTTCCCATGTTCCTATGTGTTGATTCTTGCTTTGCAATCAAGGTAAAAATATCAAATTTGTGCAGAACTCAGGGCCTCTCCCTTATGTCACACTGAGACCACTGGGAAGGGAACCTGTTGTGTCAATAACATTTCAGCTGAAAATAAGCTTTTTTATACTAGTTGTGGCACTGGCAGATATGTAGAGTTTATTTTTAGATCCAAATGGTTTTTAATTCTCTCTATTGTCATGTGGTACAACATAGTTTTGTAGCTTAAACATACTTGGCAAATCCCCTTGTATTTGTTCAAATTGCCCCCACCCACTACATACATAGTGAACCAAGACTTAGCAAATACTTCCAAGTGTCTTCAGACCAGGTCAGGGGTCATCCCACTTGGAACGTAGGGGCTTCAGATGCTATTTCCTTTACACAAGCTAATTACAACCAAATGTTTTCTCTGATAGAAAGGGAGAGAAGTAAAAATGAAACCCAGTGGGCAGGTTATTTGATACACTATCTGTAGCTATTGACATTCTATTTAGTCCAGCAGTATTTTTTTTCTCTCTATCCACCTACATCAGTGCCACGTGGGTTTAATTATTTTGCTGTTAGTACTGTTCCCATCATTTCATTTATCATTGGCAATGGTTTGTATGTGTCTGTGTGAGCAGGGGAGACTTCTGGAAGTCTAGTAGCTAGGATAGTTTTAGTCTACACAGCACACTTTGACTTTCTTCTTATTTTTAGTAATTAATAGGAGGATGAAGGCAAGCAATAGAGATTATAGAATATGGACATCCATAAACCAAAGTGTATGCAGTCCATCAGGGCAACTACTATTGATTTGCGAGGCAGGGAAAGAACTCCAGGATTTACCAAGGGAACTACTCCCTTTGAATGACATGTACCAGTTCAGTTCACAGCTTTGGTTCACATCATGATGTTCCTCAAGGAATCCCACTGGCATCCAAAAAAGGAAAAAAATGAGCTTTATATTTGTACTATTGCCAGAATGCCAGTTTTGCACTTTTTACTCTTTGAAGGCACTTAAAGGCTATGAAACGACATGTGTTGTACTATTCCAAAACCATGGGCTTCAATGGGAATATTCATGTGAGTAAGGCAAGCGGGATTTTCTCCATATGTATTAATTGGCAAAGTTTAACCAATTGCCTCCTGCACATGCTATAGTACCCACATTCTTAACATTGCCATTCACCACCTGTACTCAGCATGTTGTCCCACACAGTCATTAACTTTGAAAACTAATGCAAGCCAAACAAAAGCCGAAGAATAAATGAGTTGCCATAAGAAAACAATTAAAAAGTCACCTGTTGTGAAAAGACATATTTAATCAAACCTGGGTAAAGAGACCACCCAAGATTAGGGAGAAGTTTTTCTGCAAGCCTGGTCTTTACAACACAGGTGCATTAATGTGAATGACTAATTGTGATGGGCTGTGATGATTATCTCAATGGCTTTCATTTTCTGAATTATAAATAAGATAAATAAGAATAGTTCCCAAATGTTGCCTTTTTTTTACAAGCAGAGTGCTAGGTGACCATCCAAATCTGATGTTCTTTATAGATGGCTTCCTATCTTAAAATTATTTTTATTCATTTTAATACAAACAAACATATACTAATGTAGGCTCTGATCTCTCAAACCCAGGTGCACAGAAGTAGTCCTTATCCAGGCAGATAATCCCATTAAAATCTTGTGGGAGTAATGACTAATTTTGTGAGCAAGGATTCGCAAGATCAAGCGAGGATGTGCCAGACAACCCAAGCAGGGTATCAAAGTTAAATCATAGCACAGTCCATGTTCTGAATAAACCTTCAGATAGAGTTACAGGAAAAATCAGTAGTACAATCCAAGTCTGTTTGGGAGTTTAAAAGGTTATAATAATGTCAGATGAAGTGAGCTAGGTTGTAATTTAACCCATGTCTAGATACTTTATTAAAAGTCTCTGAGGATTCCTTGGTGTCACAAGTTATTTTTTTCCCAAAAGCATGAGTGGTGCATGCATTCAAACAGTTAATCCATTCTTTTCCAGATGGCATTAATGGTTTGATCCAGGGCCTCGTTAGGCATCTCCTGGCTGTGGATAGAGCTACACAAACAAATTTAGAATGGTGTCTGTCCAGACCTGCTGTTGACAGATCATAAAGGAGGCAAGTTTGTGGATTGTTAATGTTGGGAATCACCAGTGCTGCTTGTAAATAAAGTCTAGAATATTTGTTCATTTCTCTACTTTTCCAGTATAAATTCCACAAGGTTTTAACTTCAGTTTTACACTTGGCTAGAACTAAGCAGACAATTATATTTTAGGTTTCAGAGTAGCAGCCGTGTTAGTCTGTATTTGCAAAAAGAAAAGGAGTACTTGTGGCACCTTAGAGACTAACAAATTTATTTGAGCATAAGCTTTCATGAGCTACAGCTCACTTCATCGGAGGCAGGGCTGGTAGCACTAGCACTTCCTATTGTTAAGGCCGCCCAGCAGTTCCCATCATAATACTGTTGTCAGTTGTTCTATTACTTTGCTCAACTTCAGCCATTTTGGTTGAAATTTTCCATTCCAGCTGTTTGCCTCAGGTTGAACTTTTTTGGAAAATTTCATCCAAAACCGCTCAGCCATTTCTGGAACATGGTTTGGGGGGAAAATTGTTACATTACCCATGCTAAAAAATTCTGGTGAATTTTTCTTTGAAAAGTCTAGCAACCCCATGTTTTGGAGCAGAGACTTGAAATTTGGCAAGGGGCGGCTTTTGTGCCAGGGATGTGCTTTTAGGCATCCATCTGAAAATCCTCCCAAATTTAGCCAAGTTATAAGCCTTTGAAAAATCAGTTTGCACATCCTCAGTAAAGCTTAGATTTTAGCGTATAAATTCCCCAAAGGTTCTGTGTACACTGGGCATACTCCAGCCTGAAGCTGAGCAGGACTTTTCCTGCAATTGTAGCTCTGGATTGTTGTGGGCTGTTCCTGAACTGAGAACACAGAGCCTGTCTCTACTGTACTCTCACATACCCCCCTGTTGGGCCCAGGCAGTATGGAAGAGGAGGCTGCCTTATTCAAATGTATAGAGTACAAGAGATGGATCTATGGGACTAGGGTAGGAGGGGGGACTGGGCAATGGAGCCTGGAAAGGGAAGGAGGGGTGAAAACTGGGACTAAAGGCTGGTAAGGTGGTGGGGAGAGGGCAACTGGGAGCTGGGGGCAGAGACTGGGATTATCTGATCAAAGAGAGGGGGAGACTGAGATTGGATGAGGAGCTATGGGGGGAGACTGGGACTGGTGGGGAAGGAGAATGGGACTGAGAACCAGAAGTGAGGGGAGAAGGGAGGCAGATCTGATGAGGAGCTGGAGTGAGAGGGGAGAACTGTGAGTGGTTGAGTAAAGAGGCTGGGACAAGGACTTGGGAGGGAAGGATAATGAGGTTGACTGAGGAGCCTGTAGAGGGAGACTGGGACGGGGAGACAGTAGAGACAAGAAACATGGGCAGCGTGACTGGAGGTCAGTGTGGGAGAGAGACAGATTAGATGAGGAGCAGGGATGGGGAGTATGACTGGCTGGACAAGGAGACTGGGCACAAGCTGCTTAGGAGTGGGGAAGTGGGAATGGCTGGGCAAAGAGACAGGGAGTCCCAAAGGATGAGACAAGGATTTTCTGGGTAAGCAGCTTTAGTGGCAGAGGTCTGTGCTGTGGATCTAAAGGTTCCAACTCTGGCAAAGACTCATGTGGGAATCACTATGATACCAGAATAAAGGAATTTGTTTGCGTTTAAAAAAAATCCTAGGATATTACTAGGGCTGTCAATTAATCACAGTTAACTCACGCGATTAACTCAAAACAATTAATTGCGATTAGAAAAATTAATCACAATTAATCACAGTTTTAATCACACTGTTAAACAATAGAATACCAACTGAAATGTATTAACTATTTTGGGATATTTTTCCAGATTTTCAAATATATTAATTTGAATGACAACACAGAATACAAAGTGTACAGTGCTCAATTTATGTTATTATTTTTATTACAAATATTTGCTCTGTAAAATGATAAACAAAAGAAATAGTATTTTTCAATTCACCTTATGCAAGTACCATAATGCAATCTCTTTTTTGTGACAGTGCAACTTACAAATGTAGATTTTTTTGTTACATAATTGCATTCAAAAACAAAACAATGTAAAACTTTAGAGCCTACAAGTCTACTCAGTCCTACTTCTTCTCCAGCCAGTTGCTAAGACAAACAAGTTTGTTTACATTTAAGAGAGATAATGCTGCCGGCTTCTTATTTACAATGTCACCTGAAAATGAGAACAAGCATTCACATGGCACTTTTGTAGCTGATATTGCAAGGTATTTACGTGCCAGATATGCTAAACATTCGTATGCCCTTTCATGCTTAGGCTACCATTCCAGAGGACATGCTTCCATGCTGATGACGCTCGTTAAAAAAAATAATGCATTAATTAAATTTTGACTGAACTCCTTGAGGGAGAATAATATGTCCACATTCTGCCATGTATTTCATGTTATAGCTATCTCAGATGATGACCCAGCACATGTTGTTCATTTTAAGAACACTTTCCTGCAGATTTGATGAAATGCAAAGAAGGTACCAATGTGAGATTTCTAAAGATAGCTAAAGCACTCAGCCCAAGGTTTAATAATCTGAAGTGTCTTCCAAAATCTGAGAGGGACAAGGTGTGGAGCATGCTTTCAGAAGTCTTAAAAGAGAACACTCCGATGTGGAAAGTACAGAACCTTAACCATCAAAAAAGAAAATCAACCTGCTGGTAGCATCTGACTCAGATGATGAAAGTGATCATGCGTCGGTCTGCACTGCTTTGGATTGTTATCGAGCAGAACACCTCATCAGCATGGACGCATGTACTCTGGAATGGTGGTTGAAGATGAAGGGATATATGAATCTTTAGTGCATCTGGCACGTAAATATCTTCTACCACTGGTCACAACAGTGCCATGCGAACTTCTCTTCTCACTTTCAGGTGACATTGTAAAGAAGAAGCAGGCAGCATTATCTCCTGCAAATGTAAACAAACTTGTTTGTCTGAATGACTGGCTGAACAAGAAGTAGGACTGAGTGGACTTGTAGGCTCTGAAGTTGTACATTGTTTTGTTTTTGAATGCACTTTTTTGTACATAATTCTACATTTTTAGGTTCAAATTTCTTGATAAAGAGATTGCATTACAGTACTTGTGTGAGGTGAATTGAAAAATACTATTTCTTTTGTTTTTACAGCATAAATATTTGTCATAAAAATAAATATAAAGTGAGCATTGTACACTTTGTATTCTGTGTTGTGATTGAAATCAATATATTTGAAAATGTAGATAACACCCAAAATATTTAAATAAATGGCATTCTATTATTGTTTAACAGTGTGATTAATCACAATTATTTTTTTAATTGCTTGACAACCTTAAATATTACACACAAAAATTACACTAAAAACTTTAGTAAGACTACATATTCCAGCACGCAAAAGTTAGAAAATATAAGAATTTAAGGTTGCCCATGCAACTATAATTCAGCCCCCTTGTGCATATTCATTATGATATTATCTTTAATTACCTGATCACATACTACTTTTTCCCCTTACATTCAAACACTTCAAATGTCAAGGAGGAAGAATCAGACAAGAATCTCTAGCTCTAAATCCACTACTATGGTTCTAATCACAGGTCAACTTAGAAGAAGCCTATTTTACAGTTCCAATTTGGATGCAGTCAAACTCTGTTTTCATGAGAGTCTTCTCCAAGAGGGAAGAAATTACATGAGATTTTTCCAGTGTCAGATTTGAACCCAGGCCTGAACCCTAATTCTAAGTTTGCCTCAAAACCATAACATAAACCGTAACCCAAAACTAATCCAAATCTGGGTCTGAACCTGGCTTCCTTGGTCCATCTGAATTTCTGGATACCAATGAGCCATGCCTGATTTATCCCAGGCTATTCAGGACTTCCAAAAAAAAAAAATTTGCACTGGACTATGGTATTCCATGCTCACATACTCATGAGCATTCTCACCCCTTTGCAAACTACCCAGCTTGAACAGTGATTATTTGAACAAAAACAAATTTAAAAACAAAATAAAAAGCAAAGAAGGAAAATGTTTAATTTCCCCCCCACTTTGCTAGTATGGCTTCAGGAACTAGTAGAGAGAGATCAAGGAGAAGCAGCAGCAAAGACCACCAGCAAACAGCAGCTGTGATGTGAAACAGCAGGAAGAAACCACTCACAGGAAGAAAAAGAGGCGTTTCTCCTCTCCCAATAAAGGTTTGTGGAAACATGAAAGGAAATAAATCTGTAGAACTCTTAATACAAAATAAAGGCTCAACATAAAACCAGTATTGAACCAAGGGTAAGGAGAAATATAACCCAACCCAACTACATGCAGTGTTTTGTTTAACTCTCTCTAAAACAAAAAAGCCTCTTTCAAGTACATTGAGATACAAATATAAAAGGGCAACTCTAAAGCTGACAAGATACTTTGAAAAACCCATGCTGTTATTGTACCCCAGCGCTAGCATGTTCCATGAGAAAAGAGAAAAATTGTGCACATCAAAGAGGACTTTTTCTTTAAACTGTGATAGGGTAATAATAATTATATTAATACTTTTAATACTATTTTTGTTTTTGGCACTTATTCTGAAACGTCTCACAACCTTAAGAAAAACAACTCAGTGCAATACAATGCCATACAACAATCAAACACAGACAACATATAGGCATCCAATATCAAGAGGTCCAAATGGGTGAAAAGCTGGACTAAAGGCATGCCGAAATGATGAGTTAATGTACGGTGAGCTGGGGAGCAAATCTATAGACCTCCAGCGTGATATGAACCAATAATCCATGTGGATCCTGCTGCTTGTACACTAGATGTGCACATTGACTTGCTGCTGTTTGAAACGGAGGACAAGAGAGAGACCCCAACATTGTTATACCAATAAAATAAAAACCAGCAGGATCTTATTAAAGGGGAAAAGGCAAAATGCTACATTTATTGTGAATACAGAAAGAATCATAGTAAGCAGTTTGTTATAACTATAACTTTCCATTCAATTTCATATTTATTCACACATTCATTCATACACACACACACACAGGTTCTGCAAGGTTGTTATCATCGTTACCAGCCTTAGAGTTGCTCATGCCAAGCCACTGGCCAGGTGGCCTGGACATGAGGAGGGAGCAGGGCCTTGTCAGATGCTCATCTGATGCTCCTGGAAGTTGGTTTGCAGAATCAGACCCCAAAGTTCTCACTTTCTAGAGTCCATTTTTATAGGAATTTCTTCCTATGCCAGTCTATGGGAATTGCTTCATCATGCTGTTCCTGAATCAATCAGCGGATGGCACATTCCTGACGGCTCCATGCTGCCAGATGTTATCTTGTTCTTTGGTTCTCCCATTCTTGAGGCTGTTGGGTGGATTCCAGTCTGCCCTCCGGGGGTCCTCTGGTTATTTCCACTTGACGCCTTCTTCAGCTGATGGACACTGGATTCTTAGGCTGGCACCTCCCTGATCATTCAGTTATTATCCACACCAAGCATCCATCCACATACATCCTCTATCTCTATTTTAATCACAATTGTTAACAAAGCGAGATGAATACAACAAAAGGGCGGGGAGTCTCTGGGTGCTGTTTCTGTTGTTACAGAGTATTGCTTTGAGTCTCTCTCTGTGTGAGTAGTTGTTGTTACAAAGAATTGCTTTGAGAACAGACTCTGTCTTAGAATGTACTAACACAATTAGCAGCTTGCAAGTTTCACACATAGTGGGAGAGAAACAGTACCAAAAACCAAGAGACCTCTTAATTAGTAATACCCTGGAATTTAAACTATGGGGAATCAAACTCATTTGTGATTTTAATACAGAACTTCTTTTATATGATCCAACAACATGACTGACGAAGGCTGGGAGATTGGAAAGTTTAAGTTTTTGCCTTTCTAAACTTCTATGGTTGTACTGAAGAAAAAGTTAACGGGCCCTATAAATAGGGGACTGACTAGGGCAGCCAGGAAAAGCAGCAGCCACCAGGGGTATAGCTACAGAAAGCCGAACTCGCGCAATGTGGCTATGAAAATAGGAGTGCTTTTCACCTCCTTTGACCCTAGCCCCCCGCCCTGCCATGACTCCCTGAAACTATCCAGTTAACAAACAAATCAACCAACCCCCTCCTGATTTGCCCATTCCTGCAAAAAAACAAACAAACACACACACACCCCACTTAGACTGAAAGCTCCTTGGGGCAAGGACTGTCTTTTGTTCTTTGTTTATACAGCCCAGTGAGGTCCTGGGCCATGATTAGAGCACCTAGGTGCTATGGTAATACAAATAATAAACAATAATAGAGTTTTTACCTCAAAAATGGGAATAGAGCAAGAGACTCTATGAAATTCACTCCAGTCTTCACTATTGCTATCAATTTTAGTGAAAGGAGCTCCAATGTTCTGAGGATGATATAGATATTGTCCTGAGGGCAGTTTTGCCTGTTAGCTAGCGTCCCCTATTGGTAGCCAGAAAGGAATAAGTATGATGAGAAAAAATGGAGCAGAGTGGTAAAGCAAAACTGAACTATACTGCGTGCTCCCAACTGAAAGGTATTTTGCTAAAGAGACTGTGTTAAAATAGCCTGAGGTTGCTTTGTATTGCTTTGTCCAGTGTGTGAGGGGGTCATTTTTATTGGTGGATGTCTAAGCAATATGATTTCCTCATGGCTTTTTTGTTGTTGCAATAACATCTAAATAGCAATGATCAATAGGATGTCTTATAACAACTCTCATGGCTATCCAGTTGAATGGGCTGGTTTAGAAACACTAGCTTCTATTGTGATTTACTAAACCATGACACCTGCTGCTCACTGCATGCCTCCCGTAACTATGGATTTTAGTTTGAGAATTTATACCTTTGTTTTGATTGTTGGTAAGGATGTCTTGCAATATCCAGACTGTTCTGTGAACAGCGTATTTGTGCCTGTTCTGGGGGTCATATGTGTGGACACTTAGGATATTTCACTGTGTGGGCCACATCTATTTGCCATTCATCTGTAGGACATGTTGATTTTTTTTCTTCCTTTTCTTCCTGTCATCCTTGTTCTGCCCAGTTGGTCACCTAAAGGGAACACTTTTATTGCTGCCTTAAGCCATATGGGCTGTACCTTTTATGGCTGGTTTATCAAGTCTCCCTTGCCCTAACATAGGCATACTCCACCTCCTCATCCCAGTTACACTGGATGAGTTAGCATGCTTTGTCACTGTGTGTACTGTAGACGGGACGACTGTGTGTACTGTAGATTGTAACCCTCCTTTTCTGTTCATCTTTGTGCCTATCTTTTGCCCCTGTGTGCCTTTCTATCTTCAGAGCAATGACTGGGACCTTGAAATATAAGAACAAGAGGCCCTTTCTCCTCCGCCCTTTTCCTTTGCTTCCTTAATTTATTTAATCTAATTCCTGTTTACCCTGTGGGCATCTGTCAAGTGTTGAGAGGTGTAATTATTAAATAGGAAAGCCCTTCCAGAAGCTGTGTGTACGTGGTCACACACACACACACTTCAATACTTCAAAGAAAGGCCTCTGATACAAATAGGGAGTATACACATCTAGAAAGAACTTACACTCACATTTTCACAGGCCATGGTAACAGTTAAAAAAAAATCCTATTTTTTATGTTGACACTAGATGTAAAGAGAATGTAAGAGATAGATGTAAGAGAATCCACCATATAATTGTCTAAAAAGAAGTCGATACAATATTCTAAGAACAGGACAGAAGAGTTGGGGAAAGAGGCAATAAGAACAGGAAATGAGTTTTATCCAAGCAGGAGAAGTTTTACAGCCCATTGTAGCTCAAGGGCAGGCTGCTCACCCACACTGCTTCCTTCAAGGCTGTTTTGAGTTTTAGTTTCCTATAAGGGGTTTCCATATGGAAATTCAATGAACAGCAAAGCAAAATTATGTGAGACCTAGCCTAAGAATATGGTATGGACAGAGTACAAAAATAATGTTTTTAATAGAGGACAGCTGTATGACATATTGTGCATCTCATTAAAAAATAAATTAAGCACATTGAAATTAGACAAACTTCCCAGAGTTGATTCTGTATAGGGTATGGAAAGCTACTTATTTTTATATCCTTTAGCAATCTAGTTGTACAGTCCTTCCAATGCAGAAATAGACTATACTTAGCATACCGATAACTACTCTACATTCTGCATTGGACTATGCAGGGCCTGCTGGTCTGAGAGCCAATAAAGGGAACCTACTTTAGTGGTGTGTCATGGTCCAAAGAACTATATGCTGCATGATGGACTACCAATAGGGCTGGTTCACAGCCATGTGGTAGCCAGAAGTGACTTCACCTTCAAATCTGCAGTAATTGCTTTTCTGGTGGGGGCCAGAAGTTGGTGGATAACACATTTGCATGTGTGGGATTATATATATGTATATCTAATATATGCTATATCAGGGAAATGGCGCATCCTTATCTGTAGGGCCCTACCAAATTCACGGCCATGAAAAACATGTCATGGACCGTGAAATCTGGTCTTTTGTGTGCTTTTACACTATACTATACAGATTTCACGGGGGGAGACCAGTGTTTCACAGACTGGGGGCCCTGACCCAAAGGGAGTTGCAGGGCGGTCGCAAGGTTATTTTAGAGGGGATTGTGGTAGTGCCACCCTTACTTCTGTTCTGCCTTCAGAGCTGGGCGACTGGAGAGTGGCGGCTGCTGACTGAGAGCCCAGCTCTGCTGCCCAGAAGTAAGGATGACAATCCCATACCATGCCATCCTTACCTCTGCACTGCTGCTGCTGGTGGCTCTGCCTTCAGAGCTGCGCTCCCAGCCAGCAGCTGCTGCTCTCCAGCTGCCCAGCTCTGAAGGCAGCGCTGCCGCCCGCAGCAGTGCAGAGGTAAGACTAGCAGTACCGCAAGACCCCCTACAATAACCTTGTGACCCCCCCCCCCCCCACACACACAGCTCCTTTTTGGGTCAGGACCCCTACAATTACAACACCGTGACATTTCAGATTCATATAGCTTAAATCATGACATTTATTATTTTAAAAACCCCATGACCGTGAAATTGATCAAAATGGACTGTGAATTTGGTAGAGCCCTACTTATCTGGGACCCTCACCTGATTATTACCATAAATTTACATGAAACTTTAGAAATAGGGCAAGATGTTTCTTCAAAAAGTTTACAATCGAAATTACAGCTAATTCTCTGCTACTTTGGATTGGGAGTCTCAGGACCAACTCAGGCTGATGATCAGCCACAGAGGACCCCCACTTGCTGGGTTGTGTCCACCGTAAGCAGTTTCTTTCTTTTTTTTTTCTGTTATTTTCTCCTCCCACACCATCAGGTGAAGAGGGCGTTCATCAGTTTTGTGAATTTATTTTGGTCCTGTTCTAGTCTGATCGAGATTCTTATTGTCATGTTGATGGATTTGGCTTCTCTCTTTATTGTTCTGTGTAGTGTTTCTGTAAGCTGCCCTCTTTTTCTCTTTCCAGGTGGAAGTGATGTTGGTGGCATCCTTAAAGCATGTCCTAAATATGTCCATTGTTGTCTGCTTACCATGCTTTTTGCTTCAGGTTGGTTTGTGCTATTTAGAACTTCTAATGTTGCAAGAAACTCTTCTCAAGGGTCTTCTGAAGATCTTCTGCAGGCATTTACTTTGGAATTAGTTGATCTTCATATTAATTTGTGTTGTAGATTTCAGTGACACTGCTCCATAAAAGAGATCAGACATGATGACAGTGTTAAAATTTGTATTTTTGTTTCAGTGCCAACCATGCCACTTTTCCAAATCTTTTCAAGATTATGAATATTGTTTGCTGCTTTTGATACTCATTGATTGACATCTGGCATGCTGTCCTCATCAGTGCACATCTCACTCACTAGATAGGTAAAATGAGTTAGTACTTGTAATGATTCTTTGTCTACTCTGATGGTTGCTTTTGGGACATTGATAGTCATATATTTTGTCTTCCCATTGTTGATGCAGCAAAACAAGTTGGTTTGTTTTTCTGCCAAAAACTGGATCTTCTCTTCCAATAATCATATGTTTAACTAGGAAGTTTTCCAATTGTGCTTCATCTTTTGTCCA
Organism: Natator depressus; assembly: GCF_965152275.1. NCBI lineage: Eukaryota > Metazoa > Chordata > Testudines > Cheloniidae > Natator > Natator depressus. The sequence goes on from NC_134234.1 coordinate 82,755,992, forward strand.
TAAAATTCCTTGGTTGCTGTAAAGGGGCACTCACCTCCTGAGTGCCTCTTGTCAGTTGGGTGTAGTGCTGCAATCTATCTTGGTTCTGGTGCCCTCTATAGGTTGTTGCTTTTTCTGGGTGAGTCATTAGTGGCTCAGCCCTCCAGCCAAGTCACACAGTCTGAAATGGATAAGCAAACCCCTTCTGGGTAACAAAGTTATCAAATGGCTGGCCTTCTCCAGGGCCTTCAACCCAATCTCTAGGCCTGATTACATTTTAGCCTCTTTCTCAGGCTTTTAGTAAAGAGTCTTGTCCCCATTTCGGGACTCAAGCCACTTCCCCACTGGCCATTGAGGGGACCCAGCCCACCCACTACTCTGAGTCCCAGTCCAAGTACCCTGTAAACAGCAGTTGAATACTGCTTCCCTTGATAGTTGCTGCTGCATTTCCTGTGCTGCTTCCCATCACCTTCGGTCCCATCACCTTCACCCATTACCTTAGCGTTATAGTCCCTGGGTTTTCTCTATCTGTTCTGTACTTGAGGATCAGTCTTTTGAGGAACAGTCTTTTCCAGGCCTCCTTGCCTAGAGAGTTTCACAGTCCTTTAGCTCTTCCTCACCCTTCTAGTCCCAGCCAGGAACTGACCTTCTCAGGCCCTACAGCTCCTTTTATCTGAACCAGCTGGGCTTTCTGATTGGCTGCTTCCATGCAGACTCCCTAGGCAGGCCTGGAGGACCCACCTCTGCTCCTCCTTCCTGGGGTGGGGTGTAGTAGAACTGTGGGGCCTCGAAGGGCCTGGTACATCCTGTCACTGTTGCCTTCTGTAACTACTTTCCTCATGACATAACCAATGACCAGTGCAAACAACAGTGGGGACATAATACATCCTTGCCTTATTGCAGTTGTCACTGCAAACTACTGGATAATGTTGCCACCATCTCTGACTGCACATATCATAGAGATCCTTGATGTTTCTAATTATTCACTGTAAGCAGTGGGTCAAGTTATTTTTCAGGCTACAGGATCAACAATCTGAAGGCTTGGGAGAGGGCACTGGAATGGCTAGTACTTGATTCAGGGCTTCCCTGTAGCTTTAAGAAAAGGAGTACTTGTGGCACCTTAGACTAGGTTAGAGACTAACCAATTTATTTGAGCATAAGCTTTCGTGAGCTACAGCTCACTTCATCGGATGCATACTGTGGAAACTGCAGTTTTATGCTCAAATAAATTGGTTAGTCTCTAAGGTGCCACAAGTACTCCTTTTCTTTTTGCGAATACAGACTAACACGGCTGTTACTCTGAAACCTGTAGCTTTAATAATCATTTGACCTAGTGCTTGGGTGGGTCACACCCCACTCTTTTGACCCACAGACCCCTACAGCTGCAGACTTGGCAACCTGTCACAGCTGGCTCTGCAGCATAGGTTTAAAAAGTCTACATATTACACTTTTGAGGATTTTAGGTTTTAGCTGTTATAATTGGCAGGATTCCTTTCTAGTATTTGGTAATAATTCTTTACAAAAGGCCAGCAAATAAACATCCCAAATTTAACAGCTAAAATGACAAGAACCTCAGCAAGGTATATCTAGACATTAGCTTCTGCATATATACCATCCAGTTACTATGAGACCCAGAGGTCAGAGCTTCCAACTGGGGATATTGATTAGCCCAGAACACACTACGTGCAAGGCAGTATGTATTTCTCCTTTTCCCTAAGAGGTATATAGTGTATATATATAGTGCTTGCTAACATGTGTAGGATTTTTTTCTGCTCATGGCTTTAAGGCTCAAGATTTCAGAAAATGCATGACTAGGTCTTTCTTAGCTAATGTACTGGGAATTCATTCTCTCAAAATGCCTGAAAAAGCCAAATGTGCAGCATGATTCATAGGTCAGACACATTATATAGAGAGAAGGGGGAAGAAAAATAACCCCAAAGGATACATTTTAAACCAGCTTCAGACCATCAACTTCTTCTAGCTATGGACTAATCTCCCGGAAATGCCCCATGACTTGACTATTATTACTCAATTATTTATTGTTATTACAACAACACTTATGGCTTTGTTATGATTAAGTATTTTTCTTTCCATGAAGGTTTCAAATATATGGGGCCAGATCTTTGGCTGGTATAAGCTGTCATAGCTTTGCTAACTCTGTGGAAGTACTCTGGAGAAGAGGATAGTGTGGAGGAGTGCAGAAAGAAGTTGACACTTTCACTTACTTAGGGCTCCAGTCTGGGACTTCTAGTGGGAGTGAGGAAAATGTCTCCCTGCACCTTCTTTGACCTTGCACCAACAGGACGGATGGACTGTTGAGGCCAGGGCAGAGTGGGGTTCTCAAAGAGGCACTGTAGCCCAGTGTGGGTGAAGATATTATGCTTTGGGAAGTTGCACCCTGAGCAAGTGGTGGAAGATCTATGGACTGGAAGGTGGGCTGGAAGATTATTTTATTTCCATCAGACTTGTTTTGTTAACTGTGAAATGGGTGGACTTTTGTGCTGTTGCTGGAGGGCTAAGTTGCCTCAGCAGAGCACCATCAGCCGAAAGTTAATAGTTCACCACAAAGAGTCAGCATGTTCACCAAAAGGGAAACCAAGGCACAGAGCACTAGGTACTACAGTGATTGTGTCACAGGCCTTAACAAAATTACCCTGAAGAATAATAATAACCTAACAATATGTAAGTGCTGCACCACTAAAGTCAATGAATTTTTTTGCCATTCATTTCCAGTGGAATAGGACTGGACCCTATATCTCAAAGGCTGTGACACAGAACATGAAAACATTCCATTCTTGGAAGCATCTATGAACCTATAAAATATTGTAATGATCTGATTAGTGTGTTTCTTTCCACTATAGCTGCCTACTGTATAAAATCAGAATAGCTTAGCTGTGTGCCATAGGTCCTATACTACGAACAACTAATTAACATTCTTCATTAGCTCAAATAGTGTATGGTGGAAGAAGGAAAATCAGAGTTCTATCCTGGCTTTTGCTGTTAAGTTCTCAGTGGTGAAGGGGTGCTAAAAAGGGACATCTGTGAAACTTTATGTGACCACTAATTTAAACCTTTCTCTCTCAGCCCTATCCTTCTAATTTCTACCCAGACAAATTGATGGAATAACTCCTTACATAATCACTTATTATTAGTCATTTTGTTGGGCCTAAACACATTTATCTGTCATAGGATTTATATAGCATCTGTCTCTGTGGTACCTAAAAGCTGCACAAAAACTCAGAACAAAAATATTGTTTTCAATCTCTTTGCTGATCATGAATGGAGTGTGATTTTGTGTATAGAATGTCCTGTCATCTTTACTTAAAAATTATATTTCAAAAGCATCAGTTTTGGTGCAATGTCACAGAAATTTCTGTCTGGCTTCAGGGAAGCCTGTGCAGAGCCCCAAACTGCCCCAGAACTAGCACTGTAATATAAGGAGTTTTAATTTGGTAATGTGTAATTACTATTTATGTTCTGAACAGCACATACAGTCCTCTGCATACACACTGGATTCCTGTTAGGTTGATGAGTTCTGAATGCACAACCAGTGCAAGGATCTTGGGGCAGTCACAGAAGCCTGTCCTCATGGAAGATTCTATAGGCACAAACCCTACAATGAGATCTATGGAAATTTGGAGGGAGGTGGCAATGCTCTCCACCCAGCCCCATTCACCAAACCATAAAGTTTGAAATATTCAAAGTTAATGTAGGGGCTTCCAGAGAGTGATGAGGTAGGAGCAACCTTTCTCAGCCTTCCTGCCTGCCTCTCTTATGGACAAATTGCGGACTGTGGAAGTTGATTTTCCATTATTTTCAATGCCTTTCTTCATGGAAAAATAGACGGGATGAGCTCTCATTAACTTGGGGAAAAGTCAGTTGTAAAACTCCCATTGACTCTGTTGGGAACAGAGTTAGGGCAATGTTGAGCATTTTTAAAAATCCCACTCTAAAATTCTAAGCTGATCATAGCTGAGTGAGGGTGCTCAGCACTTCCAGGATCTGCTCAGTACTTTTCAGGATCAGGTTCTCTATCTATCACTAGATAACAGGGCAGCTCCAAACTTGGGAATATAGAAACATTTTGTAGACTGACAACAGATAAGGAAGTAATTAGAAAAGGCTATAAAAGGTAATGACTCTTTGTTATCCTTTCAAATAACTGTAGTCTTTACAGTCTGTCATTATTCAGCAGGAAGCATGTTTGTCATAAAATCATTTTTGTTGTCATAAAAATAAACGATAAAGTAGTAAATCCCACTAAGTAATTGTTAACGAGCATACAGAATTAATATTCCATATTTGGGTTGGGTAGGAATTCTCCCCCATGTCAGATTGGCAGAGACCTTGAGTTTTTTCACCTTCCTCTACACCCTGGAGCATGGGTCACTTGCAAAGATCACCTGGTTGCGGAGCATGGTGGCCTGTGCTATACAGGAAATGAGAATGGATGAACTGGGGATCCCTTCTGGCCTTAAACTCTATGACTCTATATCCCACAGAAACCGATTCAATGATGCCACTAGAATAAAGACAAAATATATTTTAATGTATATTTTAAAAAGGTCTGTAAGTGCTAATGTCCCATCTGATGATCTTTACCAGTCACATAAGGATCAACTAGAATTGAGTTTCGCTAGAAGGTTAAGTCTTTTTAACTACCGTAGCTGGTCATAACTTGATGGGTCAGTTACTTGATTAATTCCAGCCTTCCAATAACTTTTGTTTCAATTTTTCTTCCTGGCAGTGTAATTATTGGTCGTATTATAGATGAATATGAATGGTTCTGTCAACCTATTTCAGGTTGCAATGGGGAAAATATAGCTGGGCATAATAAAGATAACTCAACTTCAGCTATACTTTGTGAACATATTCTTTGATTTATGCTGTTTTTAAAACTGCAGAGATAACATTCTTGGAAATAAACACAGCAAGGTTTTGTTACATTCAGTGTCATTCTGAAGACATATTCCATTTGGCTGGAGCCTGTGGCTGCAGCTGGCTCTATTTCATTACACCACTTCTAGCACCTGCAGTTTTAGGAAATAACTGAGATTTTCAGTTGACATGTTCTAGGCATTTATTTATGCTGCAAGTTAAAATGATTAAATCTGTATGCTAGAGGGGAGTGTTCCTACGTTAGGAGAAGCAATTGGTGTGGGGGAGGGGGAGAGAAGATTTCTCAAATAACTCAAAGTAGCGTTCCATATCACTGTGCCCAATAGAAAATGTAAGGTTAAGCCAACGTTAATCTAGCGCAAATTAACAAAAGTAATGAATTTCAGAAATTAGGCAGCCACGCTGTCCTTAATTGGAGCCTTAAGATGTCAGAACACTCCATGGACTTGATGGGTTATACAGAGTGCTGGTCATCACAGATTTAGGCCCTCATTCTTTTGGCCTATATAGAGATAGTCATTTAAATAAGCATGTTATTTGCTTTACAAGGTGAATGGTACCATTGTATTTGGTCCTCAGGATTGCTAGGATATAGGGATGCCTCAGTCATACACCCAAAAGGCGGCACATAGGAGCCAAAATGAAGGAGCTATACCTGGGCACAGGGAATCCTTGAGAATCAATCTGGCTTTAGGACCACTTTTAATTGGCAATGTGTTACCAAGCCAATGAAGGAGAGGGTCTGATCCACGGTCTTTTGAACAGAGACTTTCACTATATTTGCCTCAACTGTGCAGTATACACTGCAGTATCCAGTGAATGCATCTTTAGTTCTTCTATCTCAAATTCAAAACTTTCCTCACCAAGCTGAATTTCTGGATTTTTTTTTTAAATGACAGCATCCACTGTCTAAAGAGACTTAGGGAAAACATGCAAGGAAAATCCACACTGAAGAAGAATAAAAATATAAATAAATGACAAAAGCTGTCTTCAAACTCTCACACTTACCATGCTACAAACTACAAATTGCCCTGGGTTATCAGTACCAGTCCTGGGCAACCTGCAGCCCATCAAGGTAAGCTGATTGCAGGCCGCGAGACATTTTACGGCAGTTAACTGTCCACAGGCACGGCCCCCCTGCAGCTCCTAGTGGCTGCGGTTCACCATTCCCGGCCAATGGGAGTTGTGGGAAGCGGCGGCCTGCACGTCCCTGCAGCCCGCCACTTCCCCCAGCTCCCACTGGCTGGGAATGGCAAACCCCGGCCACTGGGAGCTGCGGGGGGCCGTGCCTGTGAATGGTCAAAGTCTGCAAAATGTCTCGCTGCCCGCAATCAGTTTACCCTGATGGGCCTCATGTGGCCCGTGGGCTGCAGGTTGCCTACCACTGATCTGTTATAATGGATACACTGAATGAATCTAGGTAATTTGGGTGAAAGAAATCATGAAATGATAGATTCCATGAGTCTAAGGAAAGGAAGGAGTGACCGCAGCAGAATAAGGACAATGGGTTTCAAAAAAGCAGATTTTAATAGACTCAGAAAATTGATAGGTAAGGTCTCATGGAAAGAAAATCTAAGGGAAACAGAAGGTCAGTACAGCTGGTAGTTTCCAAAGAGATAATATTAAAAAAACAAACTATCCCAAAGTGAAGGAAAGATAGAAAGAATATTAAGAGGTCAATATGGCTCCATCAGCAGCTCTTAATGACCTGAAAATCAAAAAGGAAATCCTACAAAAATTGGAAACATGGACAAATTGCCAAGGAGGAGTACAAAAGAATAGCACAAGCATGTAGGGACAAAATCAGAAAGGCGAAGGCATAAAATGAGTTCTTTCTAACAAGAGACATAAAAAGCAACAAGAAGAGGTTCTATAAAATTAATTAGAAGCAAGAGAAAGACTAAGGGAAGTGTAAGTCTACTACTTCACAGGCAAGGAGGGCTAATAACAGATGATAGCAAGAAGGCTGAGGTGTTTAATGCCTATTTTGCTTTAGTCTTCACTAAAAAGGTTGTAACCAGATTTTTAACACAATTAATATTAACAACAAAGGGGAAGGGACATAAAACAGAATAGGGATATAATAGGTTAAAGAATATTTAGATAAGTTAGATATATTCAATTCATCAAGGCATGATGAAATTCATCCTATGGCACTTAAGGAACTAGCTGAAGCAATCTTGGAACTCTTAACCATTATTTTCAAGGACAGAGGATGAGTGAGGTTCCAGAGGACTGGATAAGGGCAAACATAATACTGTCTTTTTAAAGGGAAACAAAGAGGACCCAGGGAATTATAGACCAGTAAGCTTAATTTAGGTACCTGGAAAAACACTGGAACAAATTATTAAACAATCTATTTGTAATCACCTAGAAGATAATAGAGGACAGCTCACTTACTTACCAGTTTAACAGTCGTGGGTCACCAGTGTGGTTAGATGTTTGGCTGCGTGTGTCCCCTCTGTGTGCTGCCCCAGCCCTGCGCAGATAGCTGGCATGGCAGACCTCGAGCGAACCACCCAATGACCACAAAATCCATTAAGGGATGAAGGCACCCAGCCAGGTTTATTGTCGATGACGCACGGTACTAGTATCCCGCAGACTCTACTGGACCACTAATACATGAATGACCATAACAATGGACCTGCTCAGTGAATGGCGGGACTTTCTGTTCCTCCCTAGGCTAGACAAAGAGATACATCTTTATACCCCAATACAAACAAGTTAGTATTACCCCTCTGACATAGTTAATTACTGCCCCCTGACGTAGCTAGTTATTACCCATCACCTTGTACATGTTGGTTCAATCAAAACATTTTTATTACGTACTGTTATCCTGACCTTATCTTTTAGGAGGGATCAGTGTGTACCTGTTATCCTTGGGGAATGTTTTTGTACCATCCTTAATCTTGGGGTGTTCTCGTACCTCTTGATATTGGGATGTGTTTGCGTGAGTACTCTGTGACTAGCACTTCTTAGGAATGTGTATTTCTGCAATATCAGCCCCGTTCTTGCCAGATTCTGTAAGCAGGTCCTGCCTCATACCAGGCCTCTGATACAAAGGCTTACGTCTCAGGCTCTCTTCCTACTACAATAAGTAATAGACAACATGGATTTGTCAAGAACAAATCATGACAAACCAACCTAATTTCCTTCTTTGACAGGGGACTAATTGGCTAGGCTGTAGTATTGTAAAAAAATATATGGGTGTTATAGTGGATCACAAACGGAATATGAGCCAACGATGTAATGCAGTTGCAAAAGAGGCTAATATTTTTGGGTGTATTAACAGGCGTTTCATTTGTATGACCATGGGAGATAATTGTTCCACTCTACTCAGCACAGCAGAGGCCTCAGTTGGAGTACTGCGTCCAGTTATCAGTGCCACACTTTAAGAAAGATGTGGGTAAACTGGAGAGAGTCCAGAGGAGAGCTACAGAAATGATATAAAGATTTAAAAAACCTGATCTATGAGGAAAGGTTAAAAAAGTGGGCATTTTTACGCTTCAGAGATGGGACTTGATAACAGTCTTCATATATATTAAGGGCTGTTATAAAGATGATGGTGCTAAATTGTTCTCTATATCCACTGAAGGGAAGGACAAGGTATAATGAGCTTACCTGCACCAAGGGATATTTAAGTTAGATATTAGGAAAAACGTTCTAACTATAAGGGTAGTTAAGCTTTCAAGGAAGGTTATGGAATCCCCATAAGTGGAGGTTTTAAGAACAGGTTAACCAACAGTATGGTCTAAGGCAGGGGTTCCCAAACTTGGTTCACAGGTTATTCAGGGTAAGTCCTTGGCGGCCCGCAAGACGCTTTGTTTACCTGAGCGTCCGCAGGTACGGCCACTCGCAGCTCCCAGTGGCCATAGTTCACTGTTCCCGGCCAATGGAAGCTGCGGGAAGCAGTGACCCGGCCCGCGCCGCTTACCGCAGCTCCCGTTGGCAGGGAATGGTGAACCACGGCCACTGGGAGCTGCGAGTAGCTGCACCTATGGATGCTCAGGTAAACAAAGCATCTTGCGGCCTGCCAAGGACTTACCTTGAATAAGCTGTGAACCAAGTTTGGGAACCCCTGGTCTAGGTGTATTTGGTTCTGTAGATAACCTGTTGAGGTCCCTTCCAGCTCTATATTTCTATGATCCTATGAATCTGGTTTAAAACGGAGATGTTTATCTAAACTTGAGATAAATTCCCAGGTAAAATGCTTCGTTGCGGTAAAGTTAAAGTTATGCAAAAAAGTGAGATTTAAAAAAAAACCTCCTGGCATTCACCTGTTCCCTTTGAAATCAATGGGAGTTCTGAAAATCCCATCCATAGTGTCTATCAGTTACCTAATTGGGGGGGGGGGGGGGATATAAAGCCCTTACTATAAATAAATAAATAAATAAATAAATAATGGAAGCCAGGGAATTTTACATTAGGGTTAAAGAAAAAAATAAAATGAAAGTCTGGAAATGCATAGTTAGATGTCATCCAAACATTACTCTGATTTCAGCATCCCACCCACATGCTATACATCTGTTTGATTTACCCAGCATCTAGTGGTTGCAAAAGAAAAGTCAATGTTTGCAAACAGTCATATACTCTGGTTTCTCTGAGATACCACAGATTTGTCCTATACTTAGAATAAAAATAACAGTGATATTTCAGATTCCACCTTGTAAAAATTATAGGTAAATTTTGGATGTTTGAAAAACTGTAGGTGATCAGAATAATTATTGTGTGGTGTGTTTTCAGTGTTTTTCTAGGAAGACATGCAGATGTATGACAATTCTCCTCTGCTGCAGCAGCTAACCATATTGTTACCAATTTATTAAGAAGTGTTGGAGCCACTATATGCTTTAGATGAGCAAGAACTGGTCTGTCTGGTTCGCAGCCAAATGAGGGTTTTGAGGTAGTGTTTCTGCAATGCATTTTGAGAAGGAGACATCTGTGTTCCTTGCTACTATTATGTTGGTAGGTGAAGTGAAGTTTGCAATGGAGGAGGGCTTGTGCTGAGTTGGTAATCCATATGGATTAAAAAGTTAAAACGAAGTGTATACATCTATATTTCAGCATGTGATGTATGCGTTTGGGATGCAGGTTGGAAAAGCCCATGAATTGTGGTGGTATAGCTTGGTGGAAAGGGTCTCCTTGGGAATATGCAGAGCATTGATATTGATATGTGTTAAAGTTTTTAGAATCTCAACTTTTGAATTTTTACATATGTATATATGAGTATTTGAAAATTCCAGTATATTCAACTGATATTCAATAGAACCTCAGAGTTATGAACACCTCGGGAATGGAGGTTGTTCATAACTCTGAAATGTGCGCAACTCTGAGCAAAACATTATGGTTGTGCTTTCAAATGTTTACTGTTGAACATTGACTTAATACAACTTTGAAACTTTACTATGTAGAAGAAAAATGCTGCTTTTACCATCTTAATTTAAATTAAATAAACACAGAAACAGTTTCCTTACCTTGTCAAAAAATGTAAACTTTCCCTTTATTTTTAGTAGTTTACATTTGACACAGTACTGTACTGTATTTGCTTTTTTTTCTTGTCTCTGCTGCTACCTGATGGCATACTCCCAGTTCCAAATGAGGAGTGTGGTTGACTGGTCAGTTAGTAACTCTGGTGTTCATAACTCTGAGGTTCTACTGTACACACACACACACACACACACACACACACAGTCTAACTAAACTTCCAGTTTTCCAACTGCTTGATTTGTGAAATAACTAAAAATTCTTAAAAGGTTCCTTTCTTAAGTAAATGATATACATTTACAGCCTTAAACCAATTCTTAATTAATTTTTTGCCTGACATTTCTTTAGTTTTTGTGGTAAATTGACCAAAAGAAAAAGAAAAGAATTTTTATTATTAGCCAAGAGCCCAATCACTGACTTCATGGCAATCAGTATCCACCCTCAAGTACAGTATTGGCAAATCTCATGCTTTTACTACAAGTCTTGACATATTTGATGTTCTTCTCACAGGCAGAACCCCTGAGGTAAGGAGAGTATGTGGGAACCTCGGTTTTCCTTTACATTTTTTTCTAGCCCTCGTGGTTGTAGAATTAAAGCTTGAAAACAGGAGCCCTAAAAGCTCAAAAATCTGAAGGAAAATAAAATAAATGCATTTGTTTGATCTCATATTTTTTAAGTTAATCTCATGATTTTGCGCGCCTGAATCATGACTTTTAAATGCTTGGGGCTGGAAGTACTATGGGCATGCAAATAAGATATGTTGGAATACAGGAGTATTAATTGGTGTGTCTTGCCTCTCCAGCTTGCTAAAACTGCATATAATTTTGTCAACCCTTCAGCTATGCACTTGTTAAAATCCTTCAGTCCAGATGGTTGGGATCTGGATGCTAAGTCAGCCAGAGGCTGTCCCCTACATGATTTCGAAAAAGTCTTTTAACATAGGTAGATCTGTTTTGCACTTTAGGAAATTTGGAGGCAACGTTTAACTCTATAAATACCATCGAGATAATTTGTCTGGTGGAATTTGTAACATTCTGCTGGGGAGCTGGTAAATGTTATAAAGGACAGTGAGCTCACAGTATTCTCAGGGATGTGAAATTAACAAATTACTTAATTAACCATCCAGACTTCCCCCCACTACTCAGGTAGCAAGTCTCATTGTGAGTGAGAGAATAAAATAAACTCTAGGCCAACATGTTCTTGAAATTTGATGTTCTAAAACCAAAATAGAACCACTTACATAAGTGAAACACTTGATTTTTCAAATTGTCATACAGCACAAACACATTTCCTTTAAAAATTGTTATGTGGTAGAGAGATCACACATGAGAAATATCAGGCAGATTGATTTAGTTTGGAAAAGTTAATGTGTCCATGTAAATAAGGCCTTTAATGGAAAGAGTGTCACGATCTTAATTACAGAAAGACTACCACCTGTCCATAATAAATAAACATTATTGGAGTGCCCATTACAGTGCCCAGTCTAACCCTCAATTGCCCATTTCATTTTAAGAAGTGTCCCATAACATGTGTTAACCCCTTACGTTTAACAGTCTGTTCCTGAAGCTTGAAAACTTGCGCCTTTCGCCAACAGAAGTCGGTCCAAAAAAAAAAAATTACCTCAACTACCTTATCTCTCCCATTAGAGAGTGTCATTATAGGATGGATTTTTAAAAGAATAATATTTGCCAAGGCAGAGTCAAATTCCATAAGTGTCAGTAATGAGGCTTGCTTAACCAACTTGAACTGAAAAATATAATGCCAAAATCTTATTGAGTGTGATAGAGTAAGGAAAACTTGAATATATATGTAATGTTTTTCTGAATTATTACAACACTGAATATGAATGGTTTACAAGTCTTTGAAGGGTGAAAACACTAGGGATATTTTAGGATTGGCCAAAATGTTATAATCCAGGTTGTGCACACAGCTCTTGTAATGAAATCTGAAAACAGGAAAAAGGATTATGTACTTTGTTATGAACATGAAGATCCTTGAGGTTTGTCAAAAGATTTTCCAGGGTTCAACAAACCTTTTGCTGAATTTTGCAAAGTTTCACACTAGGCCTGAAAACAAAACCTACTGATTTTATCTTGGTTCTAGGTTTATTTTGGGTCAGCATTTCTTTTTCCCTGGAAGACCCCAGAATCACCTCATTACCTTTAGATACTGCGTATTCCAGCCTTCATAACACACTCATTAAATTTTCAAAGAAGCACTTTTTTGCTTTCTCCCGTGCTGCCCCTCACTCTTTGGAGGTGCTTCCTGTAAATATCGAAAGGCTACCTCATTATCCACCTTCAAATCCATCGTTAAGAGTCTATTTTGCCATGAGGCCTACAACCAACTTGATAATAGTTAGGCTGCTGGTGTGCTGAGACCACTGTCTATCATGCTGGCCAATACTGTATAACTTGTTTCTCTATACTTCCCCGTCTATCTGTATCCATCTCTTGTCTTTTATCTTACACTTAGGGCAGCTCTACCACATAAGTTGGTCTAATTTACATTGCTCAAGGGTGTGAACCTTGCACCCCGAGCGATGCAAGTTTTGCATTGTCCACGCCATGTTGTGTCAGCGGGAAACGGTCTCCCATTGGCATACTGCATCTTCACCACACACGCTACAGCGGGTTAGCTGCATCGGTGCATCTGCGCCATTGTAGTGCTTTAGTATAGACCTGCCCTCAAATTGTAAGCTCTTTGGGGTAGAGGCCATGTTCTGTGTTTGCAGAGCACAATGAGATCCTGGTCCATGACTAGGGCTCCTAGGCACTATGGCAATACACATAATAAGTGTAGACACAGTGGGTGAAATCCTGGCTCCATTGAAGTGAAAGGTAATTGAAATTGACTTCAGTGGGTCAGGATTTCACCCAGCGGCCTTAGGAATGGAACTAAGGTGCAGCCCATCATCCCTCCATCCCTCTTCACCCCCGCCCCCAACCCTGCAGAGATACCTGAGGCTGTAGTACCTATATCATGGGCCCCCCTCCATTGTTGGGGACCCCTTTTAAGGAGAATTTTGGTGGTATCCATGGCTGGGAGTTCCTGACAGCTGAAGGGGGCTATGTGTTGAATGACACCTAAGCCTCAGAGCCAGTGCAGAGCACAGAGGCCCCAGCCTGCTGTGAATCCTCCTGGATCTGTGGGGATTCCTGGGGTTTGTTGGCAGTACTCACAGTCTGTTCTGTGGGGACCTGGGAAAATAAGCCTCTTTCCCAAAAGGAACGATTTGAGAGGCACTCTGAAAGGATAGCCTGATAATAAGCTCCAACCTTTCAGCCCCCTCCCATAAATTTTACCATGAGGACAGGAGCTCTTGCTCATTATGCATTATGAGTGAGAGTTTCAAAAACACTCAAGACAGAGCAGCAACAAGCACTATTATAATGTCCTTGCTATAGCTCTGCTTTTTTCATAACTCATTTTCATTGCTTGCATTGTATCGATTTCACTTTTATTATTATTATTAAAAAGCCTCATTGCCGTTGGTGTTGCAGATGTCTCGTACAATGATCATTTAAGCAAAACTGTTTTAGGAAAACAGAATTTCATGCCGTCAGCGTTCCCTTTGGCAGGATTACTGTTTATTTTTTATTTTATTTTCAATTTTAAAAAGGATGAGCCAAATGTTAGCCCTCATTAATAACTTTGGGCTGAGTTCCAAGGTGCTGGAAACTTTCCAAAGTCATTCAGTTTGTTTCTGATATATTTTTTCAACACCTAAAATAGCAGAAAACTAACTTCTGCCTTTTCTCAACAATGTTCTCTGGTGCTTTGTGAATCAGTTGAAGCTCGGTTTAAGTTAGAGACTATCTGGAATTTTTGGAGATCCACTAGAACAATTCAATTCCAAATTAAAGCCCTGATCCTGCAAACAATTATGCACATACCTTACTTTACTCATATGAGTTTTAAAAAAGGGTGTGAGAAGCAATCCTCAGCCCTTTTGAAAAATCCCAGTAGGAACCTATCTATATCTTTAGATGCCTACATATCTTTGAAAATCTGGCCTTAAAACCTGAACTTGCAACTGTATGAGGACACTCTTCCAGGGACATTGAATAGTTGTTTTTCCCCCATACACCTCCACACAACACCACTGTTTTAGGATTGTTTTGGTGTGGCCTCACACAGCACACCTTACAATAAAAAGCCTGCTTCACCAAGTCCCCAGTTGTCTACACCCATGCATTATAGTCTACTATGAGCCTTTATTATACTAACCTTAATATGGAATCAAAATATGCTGTATACTTTGATGTTCCAAAAAGGGTTTTGTTTTTGTTTTGCAAAAGTGATATCTGGACAATGGGTGTTTGGACTCTTGACCTCACTCATGTGGAGTGAATCTTCACTTGTGCAGTTTTTCACTTTTCTCATATATTGTGGAGAGTTAAAAAAATAAATACAATCCCTGTACAGTGGACTGACAGTGTGAGATCCATCTGATTCCCTCCACCCTAAAGGGTTTACTTACATTTTCCTTTTATAAACAGTTTTCTGATGAGCGAGCACTTGAGAACTTGACTTTACATCAGACATGTTTCTGCAGTGCTTTGAAGATATAAAGTACTCCATATGTGTGCATTGTCCCTTATGGTTTGTGTTAGCTGTTAGCTATAACATTCTCCCGCCCATTCCCTCACAGGGTACATCTACACTGAAGCTGGGAGGTGAGATTCCCTGCTCAGGTAGATGTACATGGGCTAGCTCTGCTTGAGCTACCATGCTAAAATAGCCATGTGGCAGCCGGGATGGTGGATCAAGCTAGGTGTCTGAGTATGTACCTAGGATCTCAAATGGGGTTGTACTTGGGCAGCTAGCCCAAGCCACTGCCCATGCTACTGTTGCCACACTACTATTTTAGTTCAATAGCTTGAGAAGAGCTAACACGCGTACATCTACCAGAGTTGAGCATTACACCTCCCAGCTGCAGAGTAGACATAGCTTCCCTTCATCACATGCTCTTCCTCTTTTTACCTTATCCCTCTCTTCAATCCCCCCCGCAAATTTCCTTTTCCCCTCTTTCAGTTAATCCCTCCCAACAAAACTCCCATCCAAAGGGAAGAAGAAACAAACACACACAAATAACCAAACTAATATGATATCTGAAAACCATCACTGATCATTCTGTGTCTGTGATATATTCCTTCCTGCTTCCCCTTTCTCTGTCTTGTAGATTGTAAGTGCTTCAGGGCAAAGGCTGTCCCTTATTCTTTCTTGTACAGTACCTAGCCTGCAGCCCTGATCTTGGTTGGGGTCCCTAAGCACTTCTATAATAGAAATGATGATGATATTGATGTTTTCTCTGAAAACAAAACATATAATGCTTTACTTAAAAGACTAAGGCAACATGTTTGCAACAGAAAAAAATAACTATTAAACAGTTTCTGACATGAAGGCCCTGATTCAGCTAAGCACTTAAGTTTGTTTCTAAATTTAAACATGTGAATAGTCCCTTAGTGAATCAGAGCCTAGGGTATGTCTATACTACCCGCCGGATTGGCGGGCAGTGATCGATCCAGCGGGGGTCGATTTATCGTGTCTAGACTAGACGCGATAAATCGACCCCCGAGCACTCTCCCATTGACTCCTGTGCTCCTCCGGCGCAAGAGGTGCAGGTAGAGTCGACGGGGGAATGGCAGCAGTCGACTCACCGCAGTGAAGTCACTGCGGTGAGTAGATCTAAGTATGTCAACTTCAGCTACATTATTCACGTAGCTGAAGTTCCGTAACTTAGATCGATCCCCTTCCTCCCCCCCCCCCCAGTGTAGACAAGGCCTAAGTCAATTGAGCCTTGACTTCTATAGGTTTTGTATCCAGTGTGCTTGCTGACCTGAAAGTACACAATTGTCATATCATGTTTTTTAATTCAGTCCATGCCTAATACATAACTATGACTGTAATAGTAATAATATTAAAGTGCCAACAGCATCTTTAGCATTATACAAAGCACAAAAGAAGATTGTACAAGACCAGCACTGTTTACAACTCTTATCTCTGATCCTGCAAGCAGATAATACGCTGCTATGGATTCTTATGCCCCTTCATACATACTCTTACTAAGCCCCTTGTTGCAACCTGAAATGGATATATGGGTCTGGACCAGCTTGTGTATATGCAGGATCAGGACCTAAAAACCAGACAGAATGCCAACAAGATCACACTGAGGATTCCAAAAGATGGCAATAATTTAGAATTTTGTTGTTGTTCTAGTGGTTGCTGTGATGATGTCTGTTGCTTTACTATTTGCTTGTGAGCCTTGAAGCTTGCTTTTAGTCTGTGTGGACTAGACCTATCCATATGTGAGACAAAATCCCATGCTTTTTTCCTTCCCTAATAGCAAGCTTCTGCAGTTTGTTTCATTTTTAACTTTCAATATGAAACTCAGCCATTCATGTTTTTGAGGACTCAGGGTACAGATGACTTAGTATGATATAAAGATAGTCTACAGCAAATGAAATGTATCTTCTCTGTAAATGTCTTAGCAGATTAATATTTAGTAATGTGAGTCCTATGAATCATGTATAATTTACAGTTCAGTGCTTGCCAAATAGACGTACATCTTACATGTATACTAAACATCACTGAATGCTATTTGAACAACCAATGGATTTTAAATTAGCATATGGTAGCTGTCCCTTTAATTCTACACAACATACTTTATTTTTTGAACACTGAGTTCAAAGGGCTTCAATACTTACTTAGCTTTTATGTTTTTGTGGGCTCATATGGGCCCAATCACAGCATCATCTGACTACTTTGCATAAAGAAAAACTTCAATGAAAGGCAAGCCTTTCAAAGTTTACACATCTCTCATAGACTATAACCCTTGCTCACCACTTAAAAGAAAAAAACCAAGGAATTTATGCTGAAGCCACAATAATTTCTAACAAACACTTCATCTGCTGAGCAGACTATTCTTCGAAGATCAAATATAGGTCTACCCAGAATAAAGTCATGAGCTAGTACACCAAAAGACAATCATATGGACTATCCTGCTTTTGTTGACTTCAATGACAAAACTTCCATTTAATTCAATGGGAGATGTGTCAGGCTTATAATGTCTTGCTGTTGATATTATTTCCAGGAAATCTATTTTGTATCAAAATAATAATGATAGGGTCAATCTGTAGGTGCTCTTGTAATTGCATGTGATCATTTATTTTCATATTTGCATTTGTCTAGGTGGGGCTTACTGTCTGTGTGAGGTTTTGGAAACGTATATGGTTGTAGTTTTCTGTCTTAGTCCTCTGCTCACGTCTGTTATATGACTTCACTGACCTCAGTATGAGCAACTGGAATGACCTACTGACTTCAATAGGACCATTCAAATCAGTAAAATTACTTGCATCCTTAAATCTTGGTTGGATTGGGCCCTTTAATGTTAAAATGGTTCATTGGGATCAAGACCCAAACTGGTATGTGCATCAATGTTTAATCCAGCATACATAACACTCAGCGTACATAACAAAAGCATTTTGGTATACTGGAAGCCTCCAGGCTCCATCTCTGTAGTGGGCTGTCTGGTCCTATGCATAGCAAGTACCGGTAGTTAAATATTTGCTGTGTAAAAACAGATTACCAAAGCCTCAATTCAGCAAGATATTTAATGTGAAGTATGTCTTTAAGCTCGTGTGTAGTTCCACTGAAGACAATGGGACAAGTCACATGCTTAAAGTGAAGCACATACTTACCTTCTTTGTTGAATTAGGGCTTAAAAATCCAATCCTGTAACCCTGACTTCCTTGAGTCATTGGGTGAAATCCTAGCACTACTGAAGTTTGTCGTTCTCTATTTTCATAGGCAGAGGTTGCAGGATTGATGCTAAGTGGACGTTCTAGTTACTTGTGTTTTACATGCTACTAAAACACCTATGAAAAGAATGCCAAATGAAAAACTCTGTATGTTTTAGCCAGTTCCTTAAAGGAGTAGACATGAATTTTTAGTTAAAGAGGTTTTACTTATCTGATTAAAGTTGGCCGATCTGGAACCTTTCTAGCTATTCCCTGGTGTTAAACAGATGCTCTTAAAGAAGGAGTTTTTCTTCTCTCCACGATGATGCAATTTATTAGTTTACTGACAGATTGCTCAAGACTGAGATGGCTGCTTACACAGTTATGGCTTGGACAGATTTTAGTAATATATGGTTTGTACAATTAAAGCCTTTGTGTGTCTTCAAGTCATAGCCTGTTTGTTTACATACGAATAAGAATTGTGTATATTCCAAGCAGTAAACTTATTTGTGAAAGCTTGGTGATTTAGCCCTGTAATCCCAAAGGAAAAATAAGGATGTAGGAATCCTTAGATTGCTTCAGACAGTATACAACATGATATAAACACCACAAATCTCATTTGACTCTCAAATGTACTTATGTTTTTTAAATTTTTCCAGTATTTCTTGTCCTCTTGCATCTGTATGCATAAAGATTAATAAACTCTAGCATTCCCTATAGGAATGTCTAATCCATAGTATAAAATGAGAACTAAATCCTAGCAGAACTTATTTTTCCCCTTCTGTTTAAATGCTCTATCTTCACTGCAATTAAAAAAAAATGGCCAGGAATTTTAAGGCCAAGATAATCAAAATAAGTGCCTAAATTGCTATGTGCTGAGCCTTTTGAATATCAGGTCACTTATTTAGGTGCCTAAATATGGAATTAAAGCCTTGTTTTAGACACCTACCTTTGAAAATATTAGCATCAGTGAACAGAATTATACAATTCAAAACAGATATAAATTTCAGAAATTTCTTACAGAAAAAAAATCATTTATGTAGTAAGGAGTAGACTGGCATGAAAACAGTTTTCCTGGCCCATGAAACTTTTAGAGATATAAAAAGTTTTCCCTTTTTCACTGGGAGAAAAGCAAGACATTTTAAAATTTTTCACAAGATAGAGGGCTACTCCTGAGTAACCAGTAGCCCAGTAATTAGGGCACTTGCCTGGGATTTGGGAAAATCTGATTCAAGTCCTGCTGTTGATTAAATGGTATGGGCAATTGATTGACTACATTTGTGGTTCATTATGAAATATGTGCAAGAGACCAATAAACCAAACTTAGTCAAATTTGTTGTGTAGAGACAAAACAGCACAATATGAAAAGGAGAGATAGTACATTCCTTCTAGGGAGCAATTCTTATCTCGTAGCATGTTCACTTTACACAGAAGATGTGCTTTAGAAATAGGCATTTAAACTAGCTACAATTACAGTATGGATTTAAAAGTTACAAACCTCATTGTACATCACTAAAATCCAATCCACCAATTTGTAACAGTTCCTTAACTTATTTTGTTCTGTACTTTTTCTTATCTCTGTTTTGGGTATTATGTTCCACACCAGTTGCCTGTGAAGGCACCTGTACTAGGACATAGAACTAGTACATCTTGATTTTGACAGATTTTATATTTGCTACTACAAAAGCTGACTTCAGCTTTGCAAGGTGTTATGGGATAATAAGCATAAGTGAACAAGAGTAAGCACCATACCATTCAAATATAAGCTTTATTCTAACATTTATATGTAATATAATGTCTAATACGTACTGTATTAATGTGGTGTGCAAACACTCAACATAAATGTTTTGGCTAAAACTGTTCTTCCTGAATCTCTCACATGCTATGTAAGTGCCATTCAGCTGTAGAGTCGGTCTCTCTGTTCCTCCCAAAGAATATTGAATTACTTATACAAAGCGGAACTACACCAACAGGACAGACTGAGAGAGATGAATATCCAAAGTTGAGGTTGCAAGTCAGTTTTTAGATATCTGCAAAGTACTTCGCTGTCCCTTGACTGCCATTTACAAAACTCCTGCTATGGAGTCTGATAAGAAAAAGCTGGACTGAAGGTCTTTAGCAACTCAAGTCATTGCAAGGATGTCTCAGTGTCGATTGTTATCTATCTGGAACATTAATGATACTGTGCTATCCAACAAGCAACAAAACAATTTTGGTTTAATTATCTACATATTCAGGTTTTACTGAGTTAAAGGTCCACATCAGGCTAATGGGCATGCTTTTCATTAATTGCTCGGAGGGGGGGACCCAAACTGACCACAATGGTATCCAACACTGTATAGTTCTAAGTGCAATCGTATTTTTAACATATCTTGCTTTTCTTAATATTGTTATTAGTATTTTTGAGGCAAAATTAGTTGCCTCACAGAACATAGAGGTGATGCTCCCAAGAGTTTACAATCTAAATTTATGCATGATGCAATTAAACAAGTTTCAGAGTAACAGCCGTGTTAGTCTGTATTCGCAAAAAGAAAAGGAGTACTTGTGGCACCTTAGAGACTAACCAATTTATTTGAGCATAAGCTTTCGTGAGCTACAGCTCACTTCATCGGATGCATCCGATGAAGTGAGCTGTAGCTCACGAAAGCTTATGCTCAAATAAATTGGTTAGTCTCTAAGGTGCCACAAGTACTCCTTTTCTTTTTACAATTAAACAAGTTATAGGGAGGCTGGTGGAAGGGAAGACAAGGATTATGGGAGTGAGATGTGCCCCTCAATATGTTTTCATAATAAAAAAGCACCCTCTCAGTCAGTGTTTATAAATGAGTAACTTATTACTTTTTTCCAGGAGGGCAATGTATTGAACCAAGGAGGTGAAAGTGGCAATGATTTAGGGGTGAGAGGTTTGGGTGCGGGGGGGGGGGGAATAGGAAATTAGTAAAGAGTGCTGGGAAGTAGACAAATAGGGGGAATACGAGAAAAGGGTGTATGTAAAAATAAGAATTATCATGAGAAAAACAAGTCTCCCGGTGAGGTAGGGAAAACAAAGGGTGGCCATATAAATGTGAAGTGAAGCACGTGGCAGTAAAAGGTCAGTGGATGTTTTTTCATGAGTCCTGGAGTGACTGGAAGGGTTTCCAAGAGAATGCTGGTTGGGGGGAAGGAGGCAGGTTGCCAGGACTACAGGTGCCTGAAGAAACTTCTGGCTAGGCTGGGGGAAGAAACGGAGGGGACTCACATTACATCCCTGCTCTCTCACTACTGCTGGCTGATTCAGGGGCTCTCCCTAAGAAGCAGGAACTTTTTAAAGGACACTACAGGCTGCCATTTGCGGTGGGGAAAAGATCCCACATAGATCAGTGACAGGTTGTTGGGACCAGGCATCCCAGGAGTAACTTTCCATTGGGCTGTGGAGAGGAAAGGCAGAGAGGATTGTTGGGATTAGAACCCAGCGGTGATTGAGCTGGTTCTAGTAACTCAGTTTCAAGTACATTTTGAACCCCCTTAATAATCTCCAAAAATTAGATGTGTCTAGAATGGTCACACAGTTTTTAAAAAGTTATAAAGTGTGGCCCTACGTACAATCCCAATATTTGGATAATTCCATTTGCAGCCACAGTAGGATATTTTAACATTATTGGAATGTTAATGACTGGAAAGTGGGTAAGGGATCTCTGTAGCAACCCATTGCTTAGTCTACCATATCCAGTGATTTTGTGAAAGTGCTCTGAAAATAATTCCTGAAATGACTCACCTTCTCCAATCCATTTGCAAAAAGACTTCTTTAGCTAGTGGACTGGTTACAAATGTTTGTGATTTTCACAGTCTTTGTAATGCAACTGCAATCATTGTGTGGAAATTCTTTGGAGGCATATGGATATACTGGCAATCTTTGCAAGTGCTTTCTGCTGATGTTTTCAAACTGTTCATTTATAATTAACATGATTTTACAATGTCAGTATCCTCCAGCTGTTTGTAGAGCCTTCAACTGGCATTGGCATGTCATTCTAATTTCAAATCTATGCAAATTCCCCCCCCCTCTTTTTTTCTTTTTGGCTGGGTTTTAAGTAACTGGCAGAGCTTTGCTAAGTGTCACATGATCTATAGCAAACAGAATACAGAGAACTTATTAAATATTCACATACTGTCTGTGAGCTATTCTGTAATGCTTTGCAAAAGTGTACCAGCTTGGTTGAATGTTAAAGAACATTCACTAAGATTAAATAGTCTCTGGTTCCAAATAAACTGCTTATTTGAACTTCCAATGTTGTTAATGATGTCGTTCAGGAAGTGTTTTGGGGTTTGGGTTTTTTGTTTTTTTTGTGGGTTATTTTTTTTGAGATAACACAGACTACCTACAAGCTGCTCCTACTGTAACTTGCCTACTGCTTACCCACCACCTTTGGCAAATATTTGTATTTCACTGTAGTACAAATTTGGCATTGTTCATACTAACCTTTCCTTTGCATTACATATCTTTTGTCTTATAAAATGTCAATATGACACTTTCTGAAAGTGGTTTATACAACCTTGCAATTTCTTTGGAATATTAATTTGCTTTTTAGCAGAAACTTCCTCAGAATCACTAGAATCTCATTCTCCTTGGGGTAAATTGTCACAGCCCTGACTTGGTGTTTAATGAGAACAAGAGGGTGTAATACGCCTTCCCCGTTGCTTTCATGTTTGGGTTTACTCAGATTTTTTATTCCAGATTTAGGGGGGAGAGCAGGTGTTATTTCCCCATATTTCCTGCTCTGACACCTCTCTGTTTCCCCTTCCATCCTCTGTCAATCTTGTCTACTTAGCTTGTAAGCTTTTGGGGATAGGGAATGTCTTTATTGTATGATTGTATAACATCTAGTACAATGAGGCCCTGATCTCATTTGGAGCCTCTTCCTGCTACTGTAATACAAATGTTTAATAATAAAGGGCCCTCCCTCTACACTGACCGTTCCACAGCCCAGAGTCAGACACATTGTGCGTGTGTGCTCATATGTGGTGGAGATGGTGGGGGTGGGGGAAGGGGAAATGGGAGCAGAACCAGACAATCAAATGGTGCCTGATATTACACAATACCAGAGAGGGCCACATTTTAAAGATATGTGACTAAGGGAGTTAGGCACCTAATTACCTTTAAAAATCTCTCCCAGAATATTGAAAAACCAGTCCCTGTTCGTGTAGGATCAACTGCATCATCTCAGAAGACAGTAATCAACACTACTGCTGCAGTTCTTTGGTGCAAGAGGGCAATTTAAACACGAGTTAGACTCCACAGAACCCTGATGACTGAGGATGCGCAGGAAATGAGTTCTTCTAAGTATCCCACCTCTGCCTTGGCCTGAGGTGGGCAAGATCAAGGGTTCCAAGGCCAACTGCTTACAGTGTGTCATGGTTGACTCTCTGTTGCTGTGTTCCCTATACAGGCAGAATTACTGCTCCTGGAAAGTTGATTAAATTAGTTTCAAATACATAATGGACAACTTTATGAAACATATAAGCCAAACCTTATTGGTAAGGGGTAGCACTCAATACAGTACTGTAGAATGATGTGCTGGATAGACAGTCTTGGATTGCTCTGTGTAGCCATAGCGTCATGGCAGGTTCACTCATCTTTAAAGTGCCTCCTTGTGGCTGTGTCAAAGGATTAGCCCCACTCAGGTCTGACGCCCCTTCCCTCATACCATGGCCCCTCTCCTTCTAGGACTCATGGTGCTCTTGTTTCGTGACTCAGCCCTCTGGCCAGGTCACTATAGTCCTCCCCTTCTGAGGTATCAAAGTTTTTCTATAACAGATTCAGGCAGTCTGCTGATGTACTGCTCTCTGGATGCCACTCCCCCAGTGGCCAGTAGTGGAACGTGGGCCCACCCACTGCTCTGGGTTCCAACCGAGAACCCTATACTTGGCAACTGTGGTCTGCTTTCTCTCAGACCCTGTTGATCTTCCCTTGATCTCCTTCCTACAGCTTCCAGTTCCCCACATGTCTGGAAGTGCCAGCTAAAACTCCCTTCTCCCAAGGAGTAACTGCAGATGACTGAACTCCATAGGCTGAAATACTCCTCTCTACTCCCAGGGCGTGAATTCAAACTACTTCCCTGCAGCCTCTTTTTGTTGACAGCTTCCTGGCTTTATCCTAGTGCTGCCTGTTCCTTCTCAGCTGGGCTCTGTCATCATTCAGGGGAATACTTAGACCACGTAATTCCCCTCAGCTGTGGCCTACCTGGTTAATTGGCCCACCCTCAACCTCATTAACTCATCACAAACAGCTACAACACATGTAGAGGCAGTGTAAGCTTCTCACTCTCAAATGCCAGTTTGCTGTAACCATGGTTTGAGGGATCACCTCAAGAGGAGTAACTGCAGTTCCATCTCCATGTCAACTTATTCCTTGGTCTTTCTGCTGAGACTGTGAACATGGGTACCAAGCAATACAAAACGTGACTGTGGTTTTTGTAATGTAGATATCTACTCATTGTGAAATAGATTGAGACCAGCAATTCGCGTCATACAGGCCAGAAAACAGCCATCAGACAGTAACACATTGTAGTTAATATTAACTTGGACTGGAACTATAGGTTCTTAGGCTCCAAATCCAATTACCAATTCTCTGATTTATCTTGTTTCCCAGTATACTTTTTTTAACCGCAGTTAGCAGAATTATTCATGATTTGATTCTGTCAATAATAAAAGTTCTGATAGATGAAGTTCTGCTACCTTACTTTAGAGACAATGTGCACTTAAACAAATGCGGGTATGTGAAGTGCATTGTTTGAGAGTATGTAGTATTTTCCTTGGAAAAGAGATGGTTCTTGTTTGTTTTGTTCTAGATAAACACCTGCAAAATATTTAAAGATATATCATATGGTTGGAGGGACTGGCAGTCCCAAATTTCTGGTTATAATTTTAAAATATACATGGGAGAAAGAAACTGTTTTTCAGATTTGCCAATGTTTTTTTCTGCCTACAACTCCAGCAGATGACGGAAGGAGGCAGTCACGTTGTACTTAATATGCCTTATAGTAGGAGACCTACCTAATGCTCATAATATTTCCTTTTCAGCTGACTGTATACATTGGCATACATATGATAAGTGAAGCAATGAATTCCAGGAACAAATATGAAATAAAACATTTAAACTAGAACTATAAGGGTTTAAAATCCTACCTGGTTGGCAAGCTTTCTTTAAATACTTTATTTCTGCCACAATTTATCAATTTTTAGAGCAAAGAGTCCCTTCATCAATAAAAGCTGCTTCCTGTTTGAAGGAGGAAATCTTTTACCTCTGGTAATTACTTCATGTTAAATCACATATTCTGCCCTACTCCTTTCCCTACGGCAGAAACTCTGACATCTCCCCTATATGGGCTCTTGGGAAAGATGTCAGAGGATTCCACTAACTATGCCAAATGAATTTTCTAACATCGGAATGTTTCATCCCTGGCTGACAGGTCACATCTCTTGTCAGGTGTATTTAAAAATAAACTCAGCCCTTATGCCATACCTGTGAAGAATGTCATAATAAAACTGGATTGAATTCTGAAAACTATGGTGTCATGATAAGCAGGTCCTGTGTAATGTGCAAGATAAGTAGAATGTTTCTAACACCTGGCCAGCTCTACAACTTGCTTCCATGCATTTGGAGGATTATTTTGTGGTTGGGTTGATTGGCTTCCAAGACAGTGTAGCTCAAAGCCAGAATCTGCAACAGTTCAGGCTTTCATAGCCCCAAAGGCCGGATACTTTGTGCTGGATTTGGCCCCAAACTTGATAGCTAGTTTCCTATGGTGATAACATGTAGCAGGATGGCGAGGGAGAGACCTATATAATGAATAGTAAGATAAATCTGCAAGACTTAAGAGTTTAGATAGAAATGAAGGAAACCAATAACATCAAGATATTGGTAAAGGTTACTTATGGGACAGAAATCTTATTCTCCATAAAAATGGCTGATCTCATTTCAGAACTTTTGGCCCATCTTCCAAAAATTTGAAATCAGTGGGACGGTGTATAAAGTTAAGCACATACTAACTCTTTGAAGCATTATTTGTAGGTAAGATGTGTGTTATTTCGCCACCTGTTGTTTTCCTATATGATTTGTGGGAGGTTAGAAACTGTGTGAATTTACTTTAAACTTAGAAATGCGTGCCACTTTCCAGTTTGCATTATTTATCATTAATAAAAGTACTGATCAAAGGAAGGGCTCAGAGTGTAACAAACAGAAACATAATCAGGTTACACCTAATATAAAGTATCCAGTGGTCCATAATCAGGATTGCAGACCCCATTGGTTGAGTGATTGTTGATCCCTTATTTTTTAAAGGACTTATTTGGTGCCTCATGCTGAGCTAGATGAGAAATGTTTTTTGTGTCCCATGAAACTTTTAAGGATTTCAAAAGTTCAGGGGCAGGGCATGGGGAAAAGAGCATGAGAGAGAGAGAGAGAGTGTGTGTGTGACTGACTAACTACCCCTGAAGAACCAATAGTCCAGTGGTTAGGGTGCTCACCTGGAAGCTGGGAATCAGGTTCAAGTTTCTGCTCTGCCTGATTCTGCTGGGACTTGATAAGTGATGATCAGAATCAGGCCCTTTGACTGAAAGCACTTGAAGTCAGAGGTATATTTTTTTGTTTGTGTGTAAATCAACATGCACACTAAACACCGTAGAAGAAAAAGAATACAGGATCAGATTGTGCTTGACTATTATGTGACTGTAAAGGGGTGGGAAGGCAGTAAGAAATCAAGTTTGTGAGAACGCCTTTAATCGTAGCCCAATTGTTTAAAGTAGTTATATGTATTGCCATGTGTGCACTTGTCATGTATTTTGTCATGCTACCTCATCGGTCCTCCTAGGGAGAATGTAATAGACAACCTACTAACAGATTTCAAACAGGTGAGTGCCTACAGTTAAACTTACACATTAATATTCTACAACACCTAAAACTAAATGGAAAGGAAGTTGTAACACATGAAGTGAGCCGTAGCTCACGAAAGCTTATGCTCATATAAATTGGTTAGTCTCTAAGGTGCCACAAGTACTCCTTTTCTTTTTGTAACACAGGAAGTTATTCCAGCTATTCCCAAATTATAAAATTCCTGCTAACCCACAGAATCTGGTTTACACTTGATTAAAAACATCAAACTTTTAGAGAATAGTGACTTCCATTTTTAAAGGAAGCTATTATTAGAGGCTATTATATTGATTTTAATTCTGGGAAATCCCAGGGCCACCCAGCTGTTCCCCAAAAAGTGTAGTACTAAGAAGCTGAGTGGAAAAAAGGTAGGAAGACATTAGGAAACACCTAAAAATAAGCCCAACTGATCCTCTGACCATGTATGTTGGACAGTTATTTTGGGTCATTAGTGAAACTTGAGATCTTCAGTACTGTATCATAATATGAATTTGTTACAAAAAGGACATTTAGTTGAACTATGGTTTGATCCTCAGCTATTTATGATGTTAAAAGATACTTCAACTTGAAGCTATTCTGTGTTAATTTAACAAAGAAGAGTCAATAAAACTCCAGGCTGTCTGTACTGAAAAGATGAAAAGGGATACAACACAGTGTTAGGGGGCTTATTCCTTCACCCACTTACTTCCCTGGTCCTTCTCGCATGAACAGAGAGCAACAATACCCGAAGTCCAAAGGTGCAAACAATTCAATGTTTATTGGGGTGAACTTCCAGCAAGCATGATTCCTTTTTCCTTCCTTAGTGTCCCCCTTCCCAGCTCTGACATCACAGAGCCTTACACCTGTGTCCCTGTTCCCATTCCTGCCCTTAGCAAAACATGATTCCAATTTCCTTACCCCCATTCCCTGTTCCCATTTCCCCCTTTAGCAAAACATGATTCCAATTTCCCCACCCCCATTCCCTGTTCCCATTTCCCCCACACACACCCACATCCACTTCCTGATTGACTGCAGACTATATAGTAAAACTTGAGTTCTGCTTTGCTATACATTAGCCAATCATTTTCCTGAAATTTAACTAACCAATCCGAACACATTGTAACATGATTATGTAATCTATTATATCCCACCATTTTAATTAGTTTACACCCAGCAAAATTAATTATACAGCAGACAGGAACAATCACAGAACCAGACAGAGATTATACAGACAAACAATAGCAAAGTGGGAACTATAATGACAAAACAATACAGAAGTGAGGATTTCACATCCCAGCTATTGATAAGTGAGTTCTTGCCAGACAGGATGCTATCAAACTAAGTTTCCTTTCCTCTGGAGGTGATAGGCACTATCAGGACAGGATCGTATTCCTAACAGCCCAATAGCACCTTCTTTCAATGTGACTAGTTTGGAATGTGAGGATGTGACCGGTCGCTTCCCAGCTTATGGCTGCTTCTGCTGCTTAGCCAAAGGCCTTAGTCTAAGAACAGGGCCTCAGACTGTCACAGAAAGAGAAGGCCCTTACACCAGTAGACAGTGATTTTGATTCTTTCTTTTATAGCTCTATAACTAGTCAAGTGATAAGAATACACCTAAATTCTTAGAGTATAGGCCTTTACAGACAGACCTGAATATCTGTATCCTAACACACAGCCTCTGAGGTTATTGTGTTTTCTGGCTGAGCTGTGGTTCTTCTGCTTTCCGGGGCTGTTTTTTGGGGGGCACTGGTGCAAACAGGATGAAATATGAAAGAGGGAAGTCAGAAAATTAAAGATCTTGGGCTGAATTGAGTGGAGAGTTTAAGTGAGTTTAAGTTGGTGTAACCTAACAACCTCTTCTGGCCTCCTGCATGTAAAACCAACTTGGATTAATTTTAAACTCACACCACTTACTGATATGTAATTTACACTACTTTACACACCATTTCAGGATTTGGCCTACTGAATGTAATGGAGTCTGAACTGATGTAACTGAAACACAGGGACTGGAAGATTGTGTATCAGAAAAAATAGCTAAAAAGCTAAAATCCTGGAAGTTCTAGTCATGCACTGCATAACAAAATAAAGACAAAGTTTTCCATTTGCAACATAGTAGTTTAGTTCAGATGTGATGGATACAGCAGCCATCATTAGCCATATTTTCATATCATAAGGAAGAATAGCTGAATGTGCCACATTAATAGAATATATTGGTTATATCTATACAACACCTTGGGTAAAATTCTAGCCCCAGTGAAGGCAATGGTAGTTTTGCCATTCATGTCAGTGGAGCCAAGATTACACGTTTATACAGAACAGAGAGTGATAGTTCAACTCCGCCTTACTCTGTTTATGCGAGGCAGAGATGTGGTTGTGATGCATTAACAAAACATGCTTCTTTGGTCTATAGTGCTGGCCTAGCTTTTTTTCCTCATGTAATTATATTCATTTTATTTGAAATTTACAGTAACAACAAAAGGACTATCTGAGTTAGATCCTGAGCTACAATGATGTAGTAATACCTATTTACACCAGCTGTGCATCTGACTGTACATAGTTATATGTTTGGTTTCAGCATCTTCACAGTTATACTTGGAAAAATGGAAGTGTGGGCAAAAGTTGGGATTGGATTCCTCAATTCACATTTCCTAATTCCAAAGTCTTTGCAAGTCGGTAAACCTATTTAACTTTATAAGGGTTTTAGTTTTAACTTGGTTGAGCACAATCAAGACCACTTTCCTTGCTTTGCTGTCTCATTACTTCCCTTCAGTAGCAAATATCCAGTTGTATGCACTTTTTGTCATGAACTTTTGTTGATTAAATAATGTACCCAGTGCTTTCATAAGCACAAAAGTAATGATTTTGGGGGAAATTTAGTCATTAAAAAGTAATAATCAAATAATATTTTGATTTGCTTAAATATAAAAAATAGTTGTTGTTTTTTAATATATTTTTTATTATTGGAAAATATCAGCTTGGAAGTGTGTGCATACCCAAAATACAATAAAGATGTATCTAATAAAGTATATTCTACCCAATCATTGACACTGTTAGTTTGGGTATGTGTATAAAATACAGTAGCAGGATTTATATCTGTTTCACATCCTGAACAGTGTATAATTTAAATTGCCTTTAAAATATAGGTTAGGCTTTTGGGGATATTATTGGATCACAAGTATTGACATAATTTATACTTAATTATTTTAAGAAAACAATCCTTTGTGCTAAAATAATAATATAACAACACAAATCCTTGACAGAATGTACTGCACTTGGAGCTAGGTAAATGCTTGAGATGTACCTAACTGAAGTATCTTTGTTCTATGTTAGAGGAATTTACAAACCTCTTATCTTTTGGTTTCGCAGACATTCCTGCATGGAACTTGGAGCAAAGTACTTCCTTTGTAAACACCAGATTTGTCTTCAAAAAATTTGTCGTAAGGATGATCTGGATGAATTTAAAGGAAAATAGCTGGTCTTTGCAGGATTAGTTTAAATAGTTGAACAAATCCAGACATCTACTATGCCTCTTACTATTAAGTCATCCTCAGCAGAGAGTATAAGTGACTTGGTTGCAGTAGAAAAAACTGCGTATATTAGGGCTGTTTGTTTAGACTCTTAATAATACTAAGTATATATAACCATGCTCTACTGATATATTATTACATATGTATGGGAAAATGAACTTCTGGCAAAAAACCATGAGCACCTGGGCCAGCCGAGTAAACTTCAGCTTGGATAGAACATAGGAATGAGGCTTGAAATCATAGAAAATTACCATGTATCGGTTGGGGTGAAAGGGTAGCGGAAAATGTTGAACGTCCAGTTGGGGATTATGAATATGGCCAGGTGATGGGGAATACGTCACAGATTGGTTGTGGGGAGGAGCTAGGATGTGGTAGGGGAAACAGTGGGGCTGGGGGCAACTAAGGAAATCAGGTACTAGACTGGATGTTTGTAGGGGAAACCAAGGGTGATCAAATGCAGCTAGCAGGGCTTTAGTAAGCATTGATTGAATATGTGGCCTGACCCAACGCCTTGGATATTGGCAGAGAGTTGGGAGATGGACAGGGAAAAATGGTGCTACTTCTAATGTTTTAATCCAAGTTTAATTTTAATCTTGAATAATGAGTTCTATGCTTTGCTAGAGCCTGGCTGAGAGGTAGACTTGGATGAGAGGATGCTAGACAAAGCTCACTACAGACTTCAGAGGTCATGCTGAAGGAAGATTTTTTAGTGTGAAAAGGATGGTCCCTGTGCTCAATCCTGAGGATGCTTATGTGTCTTGGTTCTAAATTAACTGTAACCACTCTGGAAAAACACGTCACAGTCATTATAAACACTTCAATGAAAACATGTGCTCAGTGTGTTGCAGACAAAATGTTAGGATAGTTGAAGAGGAGGATAGAAAAATATAGATATTATAATGCTGTAATATAAGTAAATTGTACACTTTTACTTATAATACTGTGTTCATTTCTGATCATCTTATCCTGTAAAGGATGTAGCTGAAATGGAGTACTTTCAGATACAGCTAACAAATGTGCTTGGAGGCATGGAAAGATTTCCACCTGAACACAGATTATAAAGATGTGAATTGTTTAGCTGAGAGAGGAGAAATATAAGAAAGAACTTTGTGTTTTTGATTTACAAATTGTTGAATAACTGTTGGTTTTAACTAGAGCTGAATGGAGAATTTCCAACAGAACATTTTCCCATCAGAAATTACCAATTTGAAGTTTTTTTAAACGTGTTGATTTCAGCTAAATTTCAATTAGAAAAAAATGGAACAGAGTATTCCAATAAGGTCAAAATGGAACATTTACATGTCCTGTTTCAAAAAGAGTTATTGTTTCAATTAAAAATATTTATTATAAAATAATATGTATTTTAAAACAGTTGAAATTGGAACAGAACATTTCAATTTTATCAAAAATAAATGTTTTAATTGACCCAAAACAATTTCCCCCCCAGAATTTTATTTAGCAATTTTGTGTGTGTGTGTGGTTTTATTCTCTTTCGAAACAGAAGAAAAAAATCATAATCCTGGAACTTCCCACAAGATAGAAAATACAGTTCCTGCCCATCTCTAGTTTTAATATATTGTAATAACTATATTTAATACTGTGCATTGTATACTGGAGGTACCTGATCTCAAGATTACTTGCTGAAAACCTCTTAATCAGCAGAATGATTATTAATTACCTGCACATGTAACCAATTTGCTAATGATTTATTTTTCTCAATTAGGAGCCATCTAAATCTTTATTTGTACAGTTTTCTGGTTCAACTTAACTGACTTTTGAAGGCAAAGCCAAAAGGCAGCAACAAAATGGGATTTAGATTCATTTAGTGATCATCTGATCTAGTGGGTATCTTGTTGCAATCAAAAAATCGCACACAAGTTCTTGAAAGCTCTCCTGGAAAATTGTGCTACAGTAGAAAATCCAAGGGAGCTGTTATTTTACTTTTACTTTTGTTATTTTACTCACTCCAAGATCAATCAATGGGCCTCCTTCAAGAGGATATTCTAACATTTGCATCAAATTACCCGAGAACACTTTTCTGATGGTATTTATATAAAATTGAGCTGCACACATTTTGGGAAAAAAATCACAGTAGATGAATTTCACCCCTATACAGACAGCAGTATATGACCTATGCATCTCTTAAGCTCTTTTTTAACCCAGGCAGTTCCAGGGTAACTTAAGAAACCATAAAGTTAAACAAAAATATGTGATTTGGATGTTTCCTAAGAAGTTATGTCAGTCATCGACTGACTTGTGCCCAGCAGTATTCAGGTTTATATCCCTTGAATACTTTCTTCATTGTGCATTATTTTACATTTTACAACATTGAATAGACCTAAAAATGGCCATTCTTCAACAAAAAGACTTCAAAAACAGACTCCAACAAGAGACTGCTGCATTGGAATTAATTTGCAAACTGGATACAATTAATTTAGGCTTCAATAAAGACTGGGAGTGGATGGGTCATTACACAAAGTAAAAATATTTCCCCATGTTTATTCCCCCCTACCCCCACACACTGTTCCTCACATGTTCTTGTCAACTGCTGGAAATGGCCCACCTTGATTATCACTACAAAAGCCCCCCCTCCTCCCCCCCGCTCTCCTGCTGGTAATAGCTCTCCTTACCTGATCACTCTTGTTACAGTCTGCATGGTAACACCCATTGTTTC
The DNA here is from genome assembly GCF_965152275.1 of Natator depressus. NCBI lineage: Eukaryota > Metazoa > Chordata > Testudines > Cheloniidae > Natator > Natator depressus. The sequence goes on from NC_134234.1 coordinate 82,789,178, forward strand.
ATGTTCTCTATGTATATAAAATCTCCCCACTGTACTTTCCACTACATGCATCTGATGACATGAGCTGTAGCTCACAAAAGCTTATGCTCAAATAAATTTGTTAGTCTCTAAGGTGCCACAAGTACTCCTTTTCTATCTGCCATTGTGTTGCTCATTTACCTAGTTTTATTAGGTCTCACTGAAGTTTCTCTCAGTCTCCTCCAATCTTGACTAACCTAAATAACTCCATATTATCTACAAATTTTGAAACAGTACTGTTGGCCCACTGTGCAGATAATGAATAAATATATTAACAACACTAGTCCCACAGCAGAACCATGGGATAGTCTCCTGTTAACTTTTTGCCCTGGTGAAAATTGACCATTTATTACTCTTTATTTTCTGTCTCTGAGCTAGTTCCTGCTCCATGACAGAACCTTACCTTTCACCCCAACCATGTAATTTTCTTAATAGGCTCTTGTGAGGATAAGAGACTATGCTATAAAATCACAGAATATTCAAAGGTTTCAGAGTAACAGCCGTGTTAGTCTATATTCGCAAAAAGAAAAGGAGTACTTGTGGCACCTTAGAGACTAACCAATTTATTTGAGCATGAGCTTTCGTGAGCTACAGCTCACTTCATCGGATGCGTCCGATGAAGTGAGCTGTAGCTCACGAAAGCTCATGCTCAAATAAATTGGTTAGAATATTCAAAGCCTATTATATTACATGTTACATGTATCTTTAGGGCTTATTAGTGATTGCATTCCTCAGTAAGTGGGTAAGGTAAGGAATGCTTCTTGCAGGAACTGAAGACAATGAGGGCCATTAAGTCAAATCCCCATTATTGAAACAATGCAGGTAATAAGTCTTTTGACGTTTTCCCCCCTCTCTCTTCCCCCACCTCTGGAAGAAGTATAGAGTGGTTGAAACTATATAAAATGACAGCCCTGACCTGGGAGACACCATCTGAGAACTGAAAGGTATGAGAGTGTTACCAGCAGAAACACGCACTGTGGGAGAACCTGAAGTATTTTAGGCCTACTGGGGTCTCCATGTGGAAGATAGGTGACACCTGGTAATACATTGTTTTAGGATATGTTTTCTTTGAAATGCTTTCATTCTGAATAAGTGGTACTTTGATTTATGAAGGCTGGCTGGTCACTGGGTAACCCTGTCATTGTTCCAGAGAGAACAGAATTGCAAGGGCTGAACTGAAGTCAGAATTGTTGAGGCAATCACAGTGATTCACAGGAGCCTAACGTTCCAGTCTGAAGGGAGAGAACTGTGGGAATCTGTCCTGAGAAAGGTGCTAGCTGCAGGCTTGAGAGCAAAGTGGGGTGCCTCCCCTATGAAGGGGAGGAGGGCCAGAGGAGGAGTTAACTTGGGAACTGTGACACAGAGATTTTTTTCAAAGTCTTTTTGTAAGTCCAAATAATGTTGAACAATCATTTTTCCTTTATTCCCTATTTTGCTGACTTAAAGAATTGTAATAGATCAGAGTTATGTTTTTCTTTGCAGAAGTTACTTTGCTTTGTCCTTATAGATTGTTCATTTAGGAATTTAACACTTCTACTTTAAATTTATCATTTCAGTCAATTTACCTGGTGCTAAATCTCTACTAATTTATGTAATTTCTAGGACTGTCAAGCAATTAAAAAAATTAATTCTGATTAATGGTACTGTTAAAGAATAATAGAATACCACTTAAATAGTTTTGGATGTTTTCTAGATTTTCAAATATATTGATTTCAAATACAACACAGAATACAAAGTGTACAGTGCTCACTTTATATTATTATTTTTTATTACAAATATCCGCACAGTAAAAAAATAAATAGTATTTTTCAATTCACTTAATACAAATAATGTAGTGCAATCTCTTTATCATGAAAGTTGAACTTACAAATATAGAATTATGTACAAAAAATAACTGCACTCAAAAATAAAACAATGTAAAACTTTAGAGCCTACAAGTCCACTCAGTCCTACTTCTTGTTCAGCCAGTCACTCAGACAAACAAGTTTGGTTACATTTGCAGGAGATAATGTGGCCTGCTTCTTGTTTACAATGTCACCTGAAAGTGACAACAGGTGTTTGCATGGCACTGTTGTAACCAGTGTCGCAAGATATTTACATGCCAGATGCACTAAAGATTCGTATGTCCCTTCATCCTTCAACCCAAAATATTTAATGCATTTCAATTTGTATTCTATTGTTTAATAGTGTGACTAAAAGTGCGATTAATCGTGATTAATTTTTTTGAGTTAATCTCATGAGTTAACTGTGATTAATCAACAGCCCTAGTCATTTCTAAAACTATTCCATGTGCCATTTTAAAAGACAGGGATGATATTTTCTCCCCTCCTGTCTCTGGTATTGTAGCTGACATTTGAATAAAAGTTATGTCCAAGGCTGGGATTACAGAAAGAGATGGTCTTGTGGTTATGGCATACCACAGGGACTCTGGATCACTTGGTAAACTGGGCACAAGGAAACAATATGTTTTTTAATGTGACTAAAAATACATGTAGGAACAAAGAATATAGATCAAACTTACAGGACGGGGGACTCTATACAGGGGAAGTATGACTCTGAAAAAGATTCGGGGATCATGATGGATAATCAGCTGAAAATGAGTTCCCGGGGTGACTCTTTGGCCAAAAGAGCTAATACAGTCCTGGGATGTATAAAACAGGGGAATCTTGAGTAGGAGTAAACAGGTTATTTTACATCTGTATTTGGCACTGGTGCTACTGGTGCTGGAATACTGAGTTCAGCTCTGTTGTCCATGATTTAAGAAAGATGTTGATAAATTGAAGAGGTTTCAGGGGAGTGCCACGAAAATGATTTAAGGATTAGAAAACCTTCATTAGAATGATAGACTCAAAGAGCTCAATCTATTTAGCTTAACAAAGAGAGGGTTAAGGGGTGGCTTGATTGCAGTCTATAAATAAGTACATGGAGAACAAATAGTTAATAATGCACTCCACTTCAGCAGATAAAGATAAACATGATCCAATAGCTGGAAGCTGAAGCCACAGAAATTCAGATTGGAAATAAGGTGTACATTTATAACAGAGTAATTAACCATACAAGAGTGAGAGTAATTAATCACTCAAATAATTTACAAAGGGTTGTGGTGTATTTTTCATCACTGACAATTTTTAAATAAAGATTGGATGCTTTTCTAAAAGGTATACTCTAGAAATTATTTTGGAGAAGTTCTGTGTTATAGAGGAGGTCAGACTAGATGATCACATCCTGTCCTGTCTGGCCTTGAAATCTATACATTTCTTGGGAAAATCATCTAATATTTCTGTATTTCAAATCCCCATCTACAAATTGAGATGATAACACTTCCTTATTTCCAATGGTTGTTGTAAGTGTAAATTCATCATTAAAATGTGTGAGGGTCTGAGATATGATGGTGGTGAGTATCCTGAAAGTACTCAGATAAAAAGACAAATATGAAAGATGGTCAAGGCCAAATTTCTTCTGGATCCTCATGGTGCAGTGCATGATGTAAATAAATAATAAAGAAAATATTGGCCAGGAAGGATTTAATTTAGTAGAACAAGACACACTGGATTTTTATTGAAACATAACAGTTTGATTAATATACAAAGCAGGATGAGGGGAAAAAAAGGGTGCTATGATCCACAGAAGAAAGAGTATGAAGTTAGTGAAGGACTATTCATCTGAGCCTTTTTCACCAGGTTCTCCTATAAACAGTATGTTTAGCAGAGAGAAATACAGAAATGTGTGTGTTCCTCAGAATTAAAAGTTAAAAACTGAGCAATTAAGCAGAATAAAATAGAGAGAGAGAGAGATGAATGAAGAAGCATAAAACAAGGAGAGGGACATCTTCAAGTTATTCCAAACTATGAAGTTAAGCATGTGTTTAAGTCCGGGATCATCAACCTTTGGTGGCCAGCACATCCCTCAGCCCGCACCGCTTCCTGCAGCCCCCATTGGCCTGGAGCGGCAAACCACAGCCAGTGGGAGCTGCGATTGGCCGAACCTGCAGATGCGGCAGGTAAACAAACTGGCCTGGCCCACCAGGGGGCTTTCCCTGGTGGGCCGTAAGACAAAGGTTGCTGATCCCTGATTTAAATGCTTTGCTGGAACAGGGCCTTCTTTTGCAAGTAGTCCCCTTGATTTCAGCAGGACTAATTAGCACTAATTGTGAGCAATGGTGGCAGAGCAGTCTCTGTGGCTTTAGTAATGAAAAAATAATATTTATGAGAACTCCAAGCAGTCTTTTCTGACTTGTTTGGGGACCTCTCTCCAGGTTTTTTTTTCAGAATCAGGTGAGTTTGGTTATCTATTATCCATAAGTGTTTTGTTAGTTCCTTCAGGCAAAAGGTCTGATTGCTCTCTCTCTCTCTCAGATTGGGTATCACCTTGTTCTTCTTGAAGTGCTTGCTTGTGTCCATTCCCATGTAGGTGTGTGCTCGTCCCAAGCACCACCACCAGAAAGTTTTCCCCTCAGTGGTATCCGTCAGGTCAGCTCTGGTGCCCCCTGGAGTTGCGTGCTCATGGCACTGGTATAAAGGGTCCCACCGACCCGCCAACCTCTCAGTTCCTTCTTACCACCTATGACGGTCACTGGAACTACAGCTTGTCCTAACATTTTGCAAATACTACTTTGATGATTTTATTGTATTTAGTTGTCTTTATCTGTAGTTGTTAAGTTTCAGTTGTTAAGACAGTTAGCTAGTTAGGATAGTGAACCCCATTCAGCATGGTTAGTCCCTCCCAAGGCATGCCTTGGTCTCTGGGGTTTAAGTCTTGTGCTGCATGCCACAAGCCCATGCCTGTCAGTGACCCCTATTCCAGTTGCCTTAAGTGCCTGGGGGAAGCTCACGTGCAGGAGTGACGCAAGATCTGCAAAGACTTCAGGCTCCGCACCAAAAAAGACGGACACTAGGCTTCGGTTTCTCCGCATGGAGGCAGCACTTTGTCCTCCCTCAGAGCCGAGTCACTCTGACTTGGCACCAAGTAGTTCTGCCTTGATAAGAAGCACCCCAGCTTCTCTTAGGAAGACTCAGTGATGATCCAGATCTCCGGTGCCTAAAAAGGATGCTCCTTCTACTTCTCAGGACTCGCAGCATTGTCTGTCATCCCCACTGCCAAAATAGATCACTCCAGCAGGGGACTCTCAGCACTGTTCTCCATCACCAGTGCTGAGAAAGAAAACAGAAGAAAATGACAGAGGGCGATCTCCAACTCCGAGTTTTGTGGGGCAAAATGATGCTAGCAGAGTGCGACCCACACTGGGCCACTCTGAGGCTCCTGCAACTCATCTGGTGCTGTTGACTCTAGCCCTGGAATGGGCACCATTGAGTCCAGCACAGATGGACTCCTCATGAAAAGAGAGCCATCAAAGCTCCACTGCCTTGGTGATACCATCTACACCAGAGGTGTTTGAGACCAGAAGAGATTTATTCTTTCTCCTGATACCACCATCTCCTGCCACATGGGAAAAGTTAGTGGTGGCACCAGCGACAAGAGTGCCTATGGCACCGAGGACTAAGGTGCCATCAAAAGGACAACCGGCCATGATGGTGCAGCCCTGGTCCCCTCCCTCCTGGCACTGTTCGCTGGCACTGGTCAGCACCACTTCTCCCTGGTCACCTGGAAGGGAATCCTCAGAAACGGACTCAGAGGCAGAGTCATAAGTCTCCTGCAGGAGCCAGCACCGACACTCCAGCTGAACAACAAATAACAGACCAGGGCCAGAGCATCCCACCTGCAGCTTGGCCACCTGCCCAATGGCAGGTGCCAGTGCAGTGGCTGTTCTGGAACTCCTGGGCTTTTCCTCTAATCCAGGGGTCACATTCCAGAAGGTCCATTGTATTGGAGACTAGAACACCTCCACCGCTCCCCTTGGAGCAGGACCCAGGTTCCAGTACCAAGATCAGTACCAAATATCAAGACCTGGCACCACGAGACCTATCCAGTGATGAGGGCGAGGAACAATACCCCCTGCCTATGCAAGCATCCTTTTCCTCCTCTCCAGATGTGGTGGTGATGGGAGCAGATATAGTGCCCTTCCAGAATGATTACAGGGCACATCAGGAGCTCCTCAAGAGTGGCTCAAAACATGTGGATCCAGGTAGAGGAGATAAGGAAGTCCTCCCATGCCCTGGAGGACATTTTAGTGGCATCGGGCCCCTCAAGGATGGTATTGCCCTTAAATGATGCTATAATTGACCCCATCAAGGCGTTAGGGCAGACTCCAGCATCCCTTCAGCCGACAGCATGTGAGACTTCGGCTCAGACCTCTCCAGGTGTTGCTGGCATCTGTATACTCACCAAGCCAGTGCCATCTGGATACAGTCATCACAGTTCTCCCATCAGTGATCCCCTCCCTGAATTGGTGCCTAGACCCACAGATGGTGTGTGCAGAGCTCCCATTCTCAGGACCCCAGCCTTCAGGGTCTCTCATCACAGATGCTTCAGCAACAGGCTGTGGGCTCACTTGGGTCCCTCTGAACTCAAGACCTCTGATCTCTGGAAGCTCTTGCTACATATCAACATCAGAAAGCTCAGGGCAGCTTGACAGGCTTGGCAGGCATTTCAACCCCATGTAGCGGGCAAGTGTGTATCAGTCCTTACAGACAACACAACAGCGATGTTTTATATCAACAGGCAGGGTGGAGTGCACTCCACATGTGGGAATTCTGCATAGCCCATTCAATCCACCTCAAAGCCTCTTATCTGCTGGAGTCACAGAACAAACTAGCGGATCACCTCACCAGATCCTTCTCCAACCACCAGGAGTCATTTATCCATCCCGACATCATGAAAGTCATGTTCCAGAAGTGGGGGAATCCCCAGATAGATCTGTTCATGACAAAGCCCAGTTCTGCTCCTTCCTGGGCCACAGCCTGAGTTTGCTTGCTGACACCTTTCTCCTTCCTTGGATCGGTCATCTTTTCTATGCATCTCCTCCCATCCCTTCATACACAAGGTCTTGCTGAGGGTCAGATGGGACAAGGCACAAGTCATCCTGATAGCCCCCACCTGGCCACATCAGCACTGGCTCACTACACTCCTAAACCTTTCGGTGGAAATGCCAATCTGTCTACCTCTGTTTCCAGACCTGATCTCTCAGGAACACAGCTGCCTTTGTTAGCTGAACTTTGAGTTCCTTCATCTCATGGCCTGGAAGCTCCATGGCAGAACCCCACAAAGCTAGCATGCTCAGGGCCTGTTCGTGAGGTGCTTTTAGGGAGCAGGAAACCATCCACCAGAGCCACCAACCTGGCAAAGTGGAAAAGGTTCTTGATCTGGTCTACACACAAAGGCATTTCACTTACGCAGTCAACACTGCCATTCATTTTAGCCTACTTACTTCCTCTGAAACAGCAAGGGCTAACTGTGTTGTCTATTAAGGTCCATCTGGCCTCAATCTCGGCCTTCCACCCCTGGGAGAACGGTCATTCTGTTTTTTCGAACTCTATGTGCAGTCGGTTTCTTACCGGCCTTGAGAAACTGTACTCCCACGTACAGCAACCAATTCCTCCCTGGATCCACAATTTGGTATTGGGAAGGCTGACAGGCTTTCCATTTGAACTATTGGCAACATGCTCGCTTCTCCAACTGACATGTAAGGTGGCTTTCTTGGTGGCCATTACTTCTGCCAGAAGGATCTCTGAGATCCTTACTTCAGAACCACCTTATACAGTATTCTTCAAGAACAAGGTCCAATTGCATCCTCACCCTGCCTTCCATGCAAAGGCAGTCTCCCAAATCCATAGTATTCAATCTTGCTTCTGGTATTCTACCCAAAACCACATGCCAACAGAGAGTAACAGAGGCTCCACTCACTGGAAGGTAGACGCGCATTAACCTTCTACATAGAAAGGACTAAATCTTTTTGGAGATCCACTCAACTGTGTGTAGCCATTGCAATAAGATGAAAGGTCTCATCCCAGGGAATTTCATCATGGATAACCTACTGTATCTGCTCATGCTACAACCTAGCAGAGGTCCCTGCTCCACTTGCCCTGACAGCCCATTCTCCAAAGGCCCAGGAACCTTTGGCAGAATTTGTGTCACAAGTTCCTTTCCAGGACATTTGTAGAGCAACAATGTGGTCTTCTGTTCACACTTTTGTGTCTCATTATGCCATTACCCAACAGGCTTGAGACGATGCTGGATTTGGCCAAGAAGTATTACAATCAACATGCCAGTAAACTCTGAACCCTCCACCTGTGTAACTACTTGGGAGTCACCTACATTGGAATGGACATAAGCAAGCACTCAAAGAATAAAACATGGTTACTAACCTTTTGTAACCATTCTTTGAGATGTGTGGCTCATGTCCTTTCCATACCCGTCAGAGTTAGCTGGCAAGAAGGAAGGGGGGTTTGGGGGAGGGGCACCGGGACCCTTTATACCAGCACTATGAGAGCACGATTCCAGGGTGCACCAAAGCTGATCCAATGGATATCACTCGGGGCGGTGCTTGTTGTGAACACACACCTACAGTTGAATGGACATGAGAGACACATCTTGAAGAATAGCAGTTATGTAAGGTTAGTAAGTGGTTTTTATGTTCCACTGAATTATTCCTGATTTACCCCCGTGTAAGGAGAGAATCAGGCCCAGGGTATTTTAATTTTTACCAGTTTCTAACTGAAATGAATGTACAGTAAGTGTCTATATTCATCTTTGATATATTCAACTGTACTGCAGTAGGCTAGAGATGAAGCTTGGAAAAAGTTAGAATAATCTCAGAAATATTCTTAAAAGTAGATGGTAGAAGAGAAAAGTGGCTTTTAAGAGGGTCTAGAATAGGACTTCTTTCAGGAGCAATGCAAAACAAATGAATCATTTAAAGCATTGGTTAGGTCTGTGTGTCTGGGAGTATTTCCCCCCCCCCCCATATCTTTCCTGGTAAAGGTAGACTTTTAGTGTAAGAGTCTATGATTTAGTGATTTCAACAGTGAAGAAAATTATGGCCTTTGCAAAATCTGTTACAATTTCTAACTCTGTTCCTAACTACAGTAGTACTCTCCCTACTGAATTAATATTCCTGACTTTAGAGTGACTCTGACTTTTCTGTAAGCAACGTATCGTAGATTACATTTTGGTTGCTCACCGTCACCTAAATAAAATGGTCTTTTTATATAAATTGTTAAATTTAAAAATGAATGTGGCCTGGACTTGATAGCTAACTCTGTCGCATGAAGTGTGACATGTTGAAAATACATGCAAGTTCGACAAATTTATCCTCATACATAGGTGCAAAAGGCAATGGATACGTGGAGATCTGTACTGAAGGAGGGCTGTTAACTGAAAAATCAAGTTTAAACCATTCTACTAGTCTCTGTGCCTATTTAATACATTTTGAAAAGATTTTAAGTTATATGCTCAACCCCAGCAAAGATGTAAAGATCTTATAAAAAGCTATGGAATATAAAACAGCTTTTTCTAGTTCATAGGAAATAGTCTGGAAGCTTTGTAAACACTGCAAGCTAAGCTAAAACCAAAATTACTCTACTTAGTACTGTCGGGTTACTTATCAATTACATATGCAAACACAGACTGTTTTTTACAGATCTTACTTCTAAATGAGCTTCTGTTTCTGGTTGAAAACTATGTCTTTGTACGCTTCAATACTGTACAATTCAGACTCAGTGAGCTGGGATTTCTTTGCCATATATCATCAAAACTTTTAGGCTTGCCTTATCTTTTGTCAGCCCAACTAGTTTTCTTTATCAGACGTGGGGGGATCAGCCTTTCTTGGTATTATTGTGGGCTTTTACTTCCTACCTCCCTCATTGTGTTTACAGTGAATGCACTGTTTGTATATAGAGAGAGGCCATCAGAAACTCCACAACTTACTGGAGTTTAGTCTATCAAGAGCTGGTTGTAAACAAAGATGAGAAAAAGCCAATTCCTTTGCCCAGGAGTTTTGCGTGGTGGCTAGATATCTTGTTTAGTGACTTTAAACACTCTTCTTGCGATGTATTGCTGATTTCTTAACCATTCAAACAAACCATAAACAATCTGTAGTATGTAAGGCATGATTGCTCTAATATAATACTTATAAAGAATCATTTCTAGCTTCAGTTTTAAGCTTTCTGAAATCCACTCTTAATACTGCAAAATATTTACAGTTGTGTTCATGCAGTTTGTGACAAAACTCCAGTTGACAACAATGAAAATTGTATATGCCGGTTTAGGGCACAGTTAAAATGCATTACATTTTAAACCAAAACTGGCATTTCTGAAACCACTGCTGGCTGGCGCCATGTTGCTGAAAGAAAGCAACATCACTTGGGATTTTAGCAGTAAGGCAACTCCATGTAGAAAAATGTGACCCACTTTCCATCTTGTTTCAGAGTAGCAGCCGTGTTAGTCTTTATCCACAAAAAGAAAAGGGAGTACTTGTTGCACCTTAGAGACTAACAAATTTATCTGAGCATAAGCTTTCATGAGCTACAGCTCACTTCATTGGATTCATGCAGTAGAAAATACAGTGGGGAGATTTTATATACACAGAGAACATGAAACAATGGGTGTTACCATACATACTGTAACGAGAGTGATCAGGTAAGGTGAGCTGTTACCAGCAGGAGAGGGGGGTGGGGGGGAACAAACAAGCAAACCAACCTTTTGTAGTGATAGTCAAGGTGGGCCATTTCCAGCAGTTGACAAGAACATGTGAGGAACAGTGCTGGGGGGGGGGGGGAATAAACATGGGGAAATAGTTTTACTTTGTGTAATGACCCTTCCACTCCCAGTCTTTATTCAAGCCTAAGTTAATTGTGTCCAGTTTGCAAATTAATTCCAATTCAGCAGTCTCTCATTGGAGTCTGTTTCTGAAGTTTTTTTGGTTGAAGAATTGCCACTTTTAGGTCTGTAATCGAGTGACCAAAGAGATTGAAGCATCAGTAGGTTTCCGGTATAGGGTGGTGGTCATGTGACCATCGCTTATTAGCACTGTAGTGTCCAGGAAGTGGATCTCTTCTGGTATCCCACCATCAACCTCAGCCTGGACCAGTCCACACAAGAGATCCATTTCTTGGACACTACTGTGCTAATAAGCGATGGTCACATAAACACCACCCTATACCGGAAACCTACTGACCACTGTGCTTACCTACATGCCTCCAGCTTTCATCCAGATCACACCACACAATCCATTGTCTACAGCCAAGCTCTATGATACAACCGCATTTGCTCCAACCCCTCCGACAGAGACAAACACCTGCAAGATCTCTATCAAGCATTCTTACAACTACAATACCCAACTGCTTAAGTGAAGAAACAGATTGACAGAGCCAGAAGTTACCTACTACAGGACAGGCCAAGCAAAGAAAATAACAGAACACCACTAGCCATCACCTTCAGCCCCCAACTAAAACCTCTCCAACGCAACATCAAGGATCTACAACCTATCCTGAAGGATGACCCATCACTCTCACAGATCTTTGGGAGACAGGCCAGTCCTTGCTTACAGACAGCCACCCAACCTGAAGCGAATACTCACCAGCAACCACACAACAGAACCACTAACCCAGGAACCTATCCTTGCAACAAAGCCCGTTGCCAACTGTGTCCACATATCTATTCAGGGGACACCATCATAGGGCCTAATGACATCAGCCACACTATCAGAGGCTTGTTCACCTGCACATCTATCAATGTGATATATGCCATGTGCCAGCAATGCCCCTCTGCCATGTACGTTGGCCAAAAGTGGACAGTCTCTACGTAAAAGAATAAATGGACACAAATCAGATATCAAGAATTATAACATTAAAAAACCAGTTGGAGAACACTTCAATCTCTTTGGTCACTCGATTACAGACCTAAAAGTGGCAATTCTTCAACAAAAAAACTTCAGAAACAGACTCCAATGAGAGACTGCTGAATTGGAATTAATTTGCAAACTGGACATAATTACCTTAGGCTTGAATAAAGACTGGGAGTGGATGTGTTATTACACAAAGTAAAACTATTTCCCCATGTTTATTCCCCCCCAGCACTGCTCCTCACATGTTCTTGTCAACTGCTGGAAATGGCCCACCTTGACTATCACTACAAAAGGTGTTTTCCCCTGCCGTCCTCCTGCTGGTAATAGCTCACCTTACCTGATCACTCTTGTTACAGTGTGACACCCTTTGTTTCATGTTCTCTGTGTATATAAAATCTCCCCACTGTATTTTCTACTGCATGCATCCGATGAAGTGAGCTGTAGCTCATGAAAGCTTATGCTCAAATTAATTTGTTAGTCTCTAAGGTGCCACAGGTACTCCTTTTCTTTTTCCATCTTGTGTTTTCCCAGATTCAACATGAAAAGAAGAAAACTGCAGTTTAAATATTAAGATCTGATTTTCAAATTTGCTTAGCACCTTTGATAATCAGGACATGAACATTTTGCTTAAATATTAAACCAATGTTATGGTACATCAGAATGCAAACTAACTCAGTCCCTCACATTGAGCATCTATATTTTTGATGTTCCCTCTGATATTACCTTTCAGTAAGATAACTGGTATCAAAACTAATTTAGGCTCAGGAATACTATTGTATTTTCAAGCCCATTTAACAGTTTATGCACAGCGATTGGTGATGAATGAATTTTAGAACTTTCAATATAGTATTCATTTTTCCCTCAAGTAAGACATTTTACAAAGACTTCTCTGAAAGTTTACATTCTGTGAAAACTCAAAATTTGACTGCTTTTAATTCTGAATGTTTGTTGGTGTTATAGGAATTTAAATGAGGTTGATTTTGTTATCCATACGAACACTAGCGTGCTATGTGCAGCTTGCACAGCACAGCACAGCACATGGTATTGTTTTTAAGGTTCATGGCCATGTCTGAATGACCTATGTGTTAGGGTCGTCATTTCAAGAATCATGTGTTACCCTTGAACTCTTTTTCTTCGTCTCATTCAGAAGGTTGGCATTCCTTGGCCCAGGTTCCCCTCCTATGTGGAAGTACCTGCATGAGGGGGCATGGTGGGAGGAAAACTCTACAAGGATCTTTATATGAAATTTCCCAAAATCATTTCCTGGGGAGTGGTATTATTTGCCACTCAGTGGAATGAGTTGTGGTCTACCTGGAGAATCCAATGGATTGGGCAAGTACTGAATGGATCCCATAGGACTTACAGAAGGAAAATGCTATCAGTGGGAAGCCCCTGTATCTCTATCTTTGGGGCCCTCATCCCCTCTGGTATCCAGGCAGGAAAATGTAACCCATTTGGTAAACATTTTGTTCATTCCTGCATTCCATTATTGTGAAATATATGCAGTAGTTGTCACTATTACAAGATAGTACAAAAATTATTCGTAACTATGGAGGATGTGATCATGTAATTAAAAATTATCATATCAGATCCCGGGCAAGAGAATAGAGTGGGAATCAATTAATAAAAAATTAAAGGAAGTAATATAATTAATGCCAATCAAAATGGGTTTATGGAAAGTAGATCCTGTCATACCAACTATGTCTTTCTGGTGAGATTCCAAGTTTCTTTGATAAAAATAATAGTGTTGATGTAATATATTTAGACTTCTGTAAGACATTTGACTTGGTACCACAAAAAATTTTGATTAAAATACTAGTAAGATATAAAATTAACATGGCACACATTAAATGGATTAAAAGCTGGCTAACTGATTGGTCACAAAATGTAATTGTAAATAGGGAATCATCATTGAACGGGTGTGTTTCTAGATGGGTCTTGCAGGGATTAGTTCTTGGCCCTAAGCTATTTAACATTTTTATGACAAGGAAGAGAACATAAAATCATCACTAATAAAGTTTACGAATGACACAAAATTGGGGAAGTGGTAAAAAAATAAAGAGGACAGATCGCTGGTACAGAGCAATCTGGATTGCTTGGTAAGCAAGCAAACAATATTCATTTTAATATGGCTAAATGTAAATTAATACATCAAGGAACAAAGAACTTACATGATGGGGAACTCCTCACTGGGAAGCAGTGACTCTGAAAAGGATTTGGGGGTTGTGGTAGATAATCACTTAACATGAGCTCCCAGTGTGAAGCTGTTGCCGAGAGGGCTAATACAATCCTTAGATGCATGAACAGGAGGAGAATCTTGACTAGGAGTAGAGAGGTTATTTTATCTCTGTATTTGGCACTGATGTGATTACAGCTGGAATCCTGAGTTCATTTTTGGTGTCCATGATTCAAGAAGGATTTAGATAAATTGGAGAGGATTCAGAGAAGAGCCATTGCAATCATTAAAGGATTAGAAAACATGCCTTATAGTGATAGACTCAAAGAGTTCAATCTATTTAGCTTAACAAAGAGAAGGTTAAGTGATGATTTGAATATAGTCAAGAAGTACTTCCATGAGGAGAAAATATTTTATAATGGGTTCTTAAACCTAGCAGAGAAAAGTATAACATGACACTGGAAGTTTCAGATGGACAAAATCTGTCTGGAAATAAGGTATATGTTTTTAATTGTGAGAGTAATTAATCATTAGGACAACTTAGTCTGGGTTATAGTGGATTGTCAACCACTTACAATTTTTAAATTGAGATTGGATATTTTTCTAAAAGATATGTTCTAGGAATTATTTTGCTGAAGTTCTATGCCCTGTGTTATACAGGAGATCAGACTAGTAGATCACAGTTGTCCCTTCCGGTCTTGGAAACTGTGAATCTTTTCTGGTACCATATAAGGCAGACTGGTCTACAATTCTCTAGATCTTCTTTGTTTCCCTTTTTAAAAGATAAATACTATATTTGACCTCCCTCATCCATAAATTCTCAAAAACATTTGTGAATGGTTGGGAGATTGCTTCAGCTAGTACTTAAGTATCGTATGATGAATTTCCTCAGGCCCTTCTGACTTGAACAATCCAACTTACCTAAATATTCTTTAACCTATTATTTTCCTTTTCTGGCTTGCGTCCCTTCCCCCTTGATGTTAATATTAATTGTGTTTATTATCTGGTCAGTTAGTCTGTTTTAGTGAAGACAAAGAAAAATAGGCATTAATCCAGTTATGGGCAACCTGCGGCTCGTCAGGGTAATCCGCTGGGGGGTCACAAGACAGTTTGTTTACACTGATCATCTGCAGGCACAGCCACCTGCAGCTTCCAGTGGCTACGGTTCACTGTTCACGGCCAATGGGAGCTGTGGGAAGCGGCGCAGGCCGCAGGGATGTGCTGGCCGCCAATTCCCGCAGCTCCCATTGGCCAGGAATGGCGAACCGCGGCCACTGGGAGCTGCGGGCAGCCGTACCTGCGGAAGGTCAATGTAAACAAATTGTCTCATAGTCCATCAGTGGGTTAACCTGAAGGACTGCGGGCGGCCCGCAGGCTGCCCACCACTGCATTAAACACTTCAGCTTTCTTGATGTCATCTATTATTAGCACTCCAGCCCTGATAAGAAGTGGGCTTATACTTTCATCTTTGTCTTACTCTTAATGTATTTATAGGACCTCTACTTATTGCCTTTTATGTCCCTTGGTAGGTGTAATTCATTTTGTGCCATAGCCTTTCTGACTTTTTCCCTACATGCTTGTGCTACTCTTTTGTACTCTTCATTAGCAATTTGTCCATGTTTCCACTTCTCATAGGATTCATTTTTGATTTTCAGTTCATTAAACAGCTCCTGGTGGAGCCTTGTTGGCCTCTTACTGTACTTCTTATCTTTCCTTCACTTTGGGACAGCTTGCTGTTGTGCCTTGAATATTGTCTCTTTAACAAACTGCCATCTCCCCTGAATCCCTATTTCCCTTATATTTTCTTCCCATGGGACATTACCTACCAGTTCTCTGAGTTTGTTAAAGTCTGCTGTTTTTGAAGTCCATTGTTCTTATTCTGCTGCTCTCAATCCTTCCTTTCCTTAGAATCATGACATCTATCTTGTCAGGATGGCAGCTAGAGCACAACTCAATGCACCAATCAGAAGGCTTTGGGGCATTTTTTGTCCCGGAGTCACTGTTCCAATTTGGATTGTATTTCCAGGAGTCTGTCCTAGCTCAGTGAGGAAGAATGGACAGAGCTCACAAATAATTAGTGAACCCCAGAGGGGTTAAAGACATTTCAATAAATTATAATTGAATGTTGCCATTGACTTTAATGGAGGAAGGAGTAGATCTTGGGCCTGATGTCTAGAAGTGTATAATAGCTACCATTGATTTCTGTGGAGCTTGTGAGTTCTCAGGAGCTATAAAAATCAGGCCCTTGATGAGCTGGAGGAGCAGAGTTACACAGAAGTTCAGGCAAAATAGTTTGGCTTTACTTGGTATTGCAGCTGTAAGGGCAGGTAATTGCTGTTAACATATTTTATTATTTCACAGTGATTAGTGATCTAATGTCAGAGTTTTGTTCTGTCAATGCAAGTCTATTCAAGTACCTAATAAAATATATTTCCCTTTAAGATGGTAAATAATCTGTGCACTTGGAATCAAAACAAAAACCACACATTTTACAGTTTAAAAAACTTCCTTTAAAGGAAGTAACCCCTAGATTATTACATAAATTAGAGGAAGAATAGATGCTTTGATATTTCCAGGAATAAGGATATCTGAATTTCCCCCAAACAGGCTGAGGACGGGAAAGAGCTATGCAGCTGGGCAGGATGTAAAGTAAGTGATTGCAGGAGTGACAATAGGAATGAAGTAAAGAAATGCTGAAAGGCATAAAAATAGCACTAGAATATATGGCTAATTACTGTAGGTGCACAGGAGGAATTTAGTAATGGTAAGAAAACTAAATATTTTCTTTCATATAGTATATAGTGGTGACTTTTTGTTTGAATGCCAGTCTGTATACAGTTGTGTAGGCTTTTGAATCCAGTTTAAATAGTTCTGTGTGATTTGCCTTAGGACTGAAAATGTTAATGGAAAAGATGTGTTTGTTTCCCTAGGGTCCAAGTCAACAGAAGCATTTATATATCATGTAACATATTCAGCCATTTTTACCATATCCAGAGTTTGCTATATCCATTAGCATCACGAGGATGAAAGAATGATTATTAACTTAGTCCAGTGTCTACAAAGAGATAATGAGGAGCTTGATAGCTGCTTCCTCTCCTTCTGGAATCCCAGATGCACTGAAAAGTAAATGTGTAAATGTGGCATATCTTCATCTGAAAAGTTAAAACAGATTCTGACAGATGTGATCGGGTGCTTCCTTTTAACCTTTGGCTCCTGAGCTATTTCTTTGAAGTCCTTCTTGCTACAGGTAGTGAAAGCTGTGTGTGTTATTTTAGTTATTTCTCCTTCCCAAGTAGGAAGTAGCTCTTCCACAACATTTTTTTAACGTCTGATTTATATGCTTTGTTTGCTTTACCATTCTGTCCTCCTCCTTTCTTTGCAGAAAAATATGTCTGGTGCATACCTTTGTCTCAGTTGCTTCCTATTCTTTATAAGATCTACAAAACTTTTTTGGAAGGAAGATCAGATGTTACTGAAATATAAGCCAGATATTCAAACTAGCAAACTCTCATTTAATCTTTGAAACTGTTAATGCTGTTTAACTCCCCCCCCCCCGCCCCCTCCCCAGGATTGTTTTAAACACTTATTTTTAGGAACCTTTTCTTTTGAGGGAGGGTGGTGGAAGAGGTAACCTTTTTTAAAAATATGCTTGTTTACCAGCTTCAAGAATCAACCTTTCTTGCCAAAGAGAACATAATCACATAATCTATTATTCGTAATAAAACATCTGTGAATTTTTTCCAGTTGAAAAAAATGGAATTTCACAGTTATAACACAACCTGCTAAAGTTAGCAAGAGGATAAGTATTCAGCATTAATATATGAAACAGATAGATAATACAAAGGAACGGACATTGACTGGATTTTAGGATAAGAATGAGCTATAGTTTGATTTATATTTTCTGAGTTTCTTAGGTAGCAGACATCTTCTGCCATTCCTTGAGTTCACTTATAGCCTAAGAAGGTAATGTAAGCAAATTTCTCCAAGAACCAAAACTTACATTCCCTGCACATCTTATGTTGGGTTCAGTGTTTAAGATCTTCTCTCATATATATTTTCTATAGCATGGTTTGCAAAGTCTATTTAGGGCTGTCTGAATTGTGCAGGATAGTAGACTATACTCTAAGTAGATATAAACAATGTAATGATGTGCTCTGGAATAGACATAATTTTTTAAAATAAACTTTTCTTTATTCACATCTAATTGTAATTTAGAGAAATATATCTATAATATAAAAATACTGGTAAAGCAAACCAGTTTACTGATTGGCGCCAACTATTTTCTTTTCTCAAAAGAGATTTACATTAGCCTATGGATACATATGTATGGCCTACATTTGATTGCTCCCAAGATATTAGAAAAAAATCTGAAAATAACATAATGTGCATTTTAAAACATCTGTTACTGCTGGTGTCTTTAGGGGGAACAAATATGTTAAGTCACTCACTGGTCAATAGGAACTTAGTGTGCTAAACAATAATACACCAGCAGATGTATAATAAGGGCCAGCAGGCTGGAAATTTTTGGCTACTGCCTCTTCCTCAGTAACAGGAAATGAACAGCTCCTGGCATAGGCTGCCTACATATTTCTTTGTCATTCTTTGTATGCGGCCCGCATGATTTCAATAGTCAAGACTTCACTTTGTGCCTTTAAAAGCATCCATATTCCATCATCTAAGTTTCAATGTGTCTTTTACACAAGCAATACTTTTGCGCTGAGTTACTGGAGGCAGAGCTTGTCTTTTGGTTTTACATATTTTCAAACTGTGTTTGCAGCATTTTCACACTCTCTAGGAGTGCTCAAGCAAAAGTGAGGTTGTGCCTAGGTATTTAGAGCTTCTACCCTTTATGAATGAGATAAAATTAAAAAAAAGTGTAACCTAAAGTTATCTGCATAAGGTATTCAAAAGACAAACACTTTTATTTTAAATAGTAAATATGTAACTTTGTGGAAAACATAGGGTTGGTACATGGATATTTTTCACAAAGGCATCCTTTCAACATCATTTGACTAACAATTGAATGGGGTGAGGACTTCTGCCAAACGTGCCAGTTATTTAATTTTTTTCTCATTTTAACTTTTTTCAAACCCAATTGTTATCTGTAGTATAACCCCTCTCTTAAGATGAGTGAAATGTCATCTGTGGCACAAGGGCATTATGGCCTTGGATATATTTGAAGGGAACACTATCAAGAGATTTCTAAAATTCCAGAAGAGTAGATCTGGATCAAATGTGGATGCAAATGAGTAACTGCTCATTAGGGCAACATTAAAGTGAACAAGTATAATTAGTTGATCAATCCAGTTTCTTATATGGCACATATCACCAAAGTACCTGAGCACCTCCCATGACTTAAAAGATGGCAATACTTTCCTTTGATTCCCTCCCGGCCATCAAAAAGGCTTAAGGGGGTTCAGTGGCTTATTTTTAAATGAATCTATGAGAATTAGGGCACTGTTGTGGGAAAGCTGGAGTTATGAGATGGGTTTTGTAAAGCTTGGTATCATTTTAAACAATCAGAGACCAAGCACTAGGCTAGAGGAGAACATGAACATGAACAGGAAGAAAGCTAATATTTCAAAATTTGCAACTTATTTTAAAAAGTGTTCAGAAGATCCGAGTATCCAAGCAATAAAATTTAGTCTTGTATTGAATATACTGTACACTGGATACTCAAGAAAGTTTTGCCACTGGTGTGCGCTCGCTCTCTTTCTCTCTAGTGTAAAACTACTAGAGGTAGCAAAATCTATCTGCACACTATGTAGGAATGTCCAAAGGCATGGGTGGCACATATGAGAGGCTTGGGGAGGCTCCCCAAAATAAAAAATGGTTGACCACGCAGGGGGCAAATGCCAGATGCAGATCAACTCCCTTTGGAGGTGCACTGGCTTGCTGCCTTTGCACCTTAGGTGTAGGAGTGCTGGAAGCACCCTGGAAGTGGGGGCCCACCGGCGGCCGTACTGTGGCCCCGCCCCCCAGCTCTGCCCCTCCCCTTAAGGGCGAGCAACCATGGGGAGGAGATGGAGAGGAGCGAGCAATGGGTGAGGCCTCAGGGAACAGGCAGAATGGGGGTGGGAAGAGGCAAAGTGAGGGCAGATGTCAGGGGAAGAGGCAGAATGCGGCTGAGGGCTTGGGGTGGACTGGGGGCAGAGCGTGGCTCGGGCTATGGGGGGGAGGGGTGGACCAGTGGTGGGGCCTTGCTCCGGATGCTGGTGGCCCTCCCACTTCTAGGGAACTTCCACTACTCCAAGGAGTAGCCTCCCCAAATGAAAGACTCACACGCCACCTATGTCCAAAGGTTAGTCTCCTGGTGTACAATTAACTCAGGGGTTCACTTAGTATTATGAGTGGATATGATGCTAAGTGTAGAATTAGCTACTTGGGAGACTCTAATGTCCTGTGAATTTGTCTGAGAAGTTTTGGAGAGTGGTTATTTGTTCTCAGTTATTCGGTTAGTATTTTTAGACTTGTAAATGTTGCTAATTTCCATTATGGAAAAAATCTTTCTATCAAATATAATATATTGGAATAACAACTTCTTGGTAATGTTTGCAGACAGAATAGTTACCTTAGGTCTGTGTCTAGTTTCATACTCACCTATACTCTCCAGCTGCTTGAGCTGGTCAGAACAACCATAAACTCAATGTAACTGTATTGTTTATCCTAGTTTACAGCTTCCTTGTACTGCTGGGGTGGTGTCAAAGAAGCCTCAGGATATTAATAAGCCTGGACCAACATACGTAACTGTGTGATTTTATTTTTGCTTCTCTCATCTTCCCTCTCCCACCCCTTCCCGCCTTTATTTGTTAAAACCACTTTTTGGATCTTGTTTAAAATTATATTGTAAATTGTTTGGGTGTGGGACTATGTCTACCTGCCTGTAGGTGCAATGCCTTGCACAGTGGAGCCCCAATCCTGATTGGGATCTTGGAGCATTACCAAAATACTGATGATAAAAATTGGCCTTCCCATAATAAGTCATTTGCACAAACACATAACCCCAGCCTGTTGCTCACTCACTCTCACACACAAATAAAAATAACAGGTTTCAGAGTAACAGCCGTGTTAGTCTGTATTCGCAAAAAGAAAAGGAGTACTTGTGGCACCTTAGAGACTAACCAATTTATTTGAGCATAAGCTTTCGTGAGCTACAGCTCACTTCATCGGATGCATACAGAACTGAGCTGTAGCTCACAAAAGTTTATGCTCAAATAAATTGGTTAGTCTCTAAGGTGCCACAAGTACTCCTTTTCTTTTTGCAAATAAAAATAAATGAACCATAAACAAAGCAAATTATTTTTCCAATAGACTGAGAAGAAAGAGATAGAAAGGGAAATTTGTTATTGTTATTTCTATTTTTAAATACCTGGAAGATGCTCGGCTACAGGCTGATGAGGGCCATAAAAGCAGATAGATTGACAACAAATTACTATGTTTCAAAAGAACTCCTTGAGAACAACATGTCAGTGCTGGCTGTCAACTTGAGCAGGTGAGGGGGACTCTTGGCAACATGTCTTTCCCTTCACCCCTTAGTAAGCTTCTAAAAGTCCAAGAAAGATCATTTCTTTATGTAGAAAAGAGCTGATGAGCTTGAGGCCTATGGTACATTTGATTACTAGGAGCAGTGAGCATATGACACAACCATAGAATTTCAAGAAGATGATTCTGGAAGCAAAGTTTGTCATTTGGTGACTGAAACAAGCATTCAGGAAGCCTTTATTAGACCTTAGTGGGATACTGTGTGGTATATTTGACAATATACTTGGTGTTGGTAAATTACCTCAAAATCAGTTTTAGTTTTATAGTTTCAGAGTAACAGCCGTGTTAGTCTGTATTCGCAAAAAGAAAAGGAGTACTTGTGGCACCTTAGAGACTAACCAATTTATTTGAGCATAAGCTTTCGTGAGCTACAGCTCACTTCATCGGATGCATACTGTGGAAAATACAGAAGATGTTTTTATACACACAAACCATGAAAAAACGGGTGTTTATCACTACAAAAGGTTTTCTCTCCCCCCACCCTACTCTCCTGCTGGTAATAGCTTATCTAAAGTGATCACTCTCCTTACAATGTGTATGATAATCAAGGTGGGCCATTTCTAGCACAAATCCAGGGTTTAACAAGAACGTCTGAGGAACAGTGGGGGTGGGGAGGGAAGGAGGGAATAAACAAGGGGAAATAGGTTACTTTTTATAATAACTCAACCATTCCCAGTCTGTATTCAAGCCTAAGTTAATTGTATCCAATTTGCAAATTAATTCCAATTCAGCAGTCTCTCATTGGAGTCTGTTTTCGAAGTTTTTTTGTTGAAGGATAGTCACTTTGAGATCAGAAATCGAGTGACCAGAGAGATTGAAGTGTTCTCCAACTGGTTTTTGAATGTTATAATTCTTGACATCTGATTTGTGTCCATTTATTCTTTTACGTAGAGACTGTCCAGTTTGCCCAATGTACATGGCAGAGGGGCATTGCTGGCACATGATGGCATATATCACATTGGTGGATGTGCAGGTGAATGAGCCTTTGATAGTGTGGCTGATGTTATTAGGCCCTATGATGGTGTCCCCTGAATAGATATGTGGACACAGTTGGCAACGGGCTTTGTTGCAAGGATAGGTTCCTGGGTTAGTGGTTCTGTTGTGTGGTTGCTGGTGAGTATTCGCTTCAGGTTGGGAGGCTGTCTGTAGGCAAGGACTGGCCTGTCTCCCAAGATTTGTGAGAGGGTTGGGTCATCCTTCAGGATAGGCTGTAGATCCTTGATAATGCGTTAGAGGGGTTTTAGTTGGGGGCTGAAGGTGACGGCTAGTGGCGTTCTGTTATTTTCTTTGTTAGGCCTATCCTGTCGTAGGTGACTTCTGGGAACTCTTCTGGCTCTATCAATCTGTTTCTTCACTTCCGCAGGTGGGTATTGTAGTTGTTAGAATGCTTGATAGAGATCTTGTAGGTGTTTGTCTCTGTCTGAGGGGTTGGAGGAAATGCGGCTGTATCGCAGAGCTTGGCTGTAGACAATGGATCGTGTGGTGTGGTCTGGGTGAAAGCTGGAGGTATGTAGGTAGGAATAGCGGTCAGTAGGTTTCCGGTATAGGGTGGTGTTTATGTGACCATCGTTTATTAGCACTGTAGTGTCCAGGAAGTGGATCTCTTGTATGGACTGGACCAGGCTGAGGTTAATGGTGGGATGTTGAAATCATGGTGGAATTCCTCAAGGGCTTCTTTTCCATGGGTCCAGATGATGAAGATGTCATCAATATAGCGCAAGTAGAGTAGGGGCATTAGGGGACGAGAGCTGAGGAAGCGTTGTTCTAAGTCAGCCATAAAAATGTTGGCATACTGTGGGGCCATGCGGGTACCCATAGCAGTGCCACTGATTTGAAGGTATACATTGTCCCCAAATGTTAAATAGTTATGGGTAAGGACAAAGTCACAAAGTCAGCCTGGTCCAGTCCACACAAGAGAGAGAGCTGGGTACATACTGCCAAACAATATTGACAAATGTTCAGACTTTAAATAGTTTGTGAATTTGCTTCAAAAACCTCTTTTATTAGCATTGAGTGAGTGTTAGTTCACAGGAAAAGAAAATGTTTTCAGTTTTTATGCAAATATACATTTGTAAAAGTGTTTGCACTGAAACTGTTGTGTGACTAACCTGAAAAATTTATGGGGGTTTTGGACTTATCCAGTCACGGAGCAGAAACAATACTATGTGACTTAATTAACTAGTGACACAGCCAGAATAGCAGATTATAAATAGTAAATGCTCCAAGCAATTGTTGCAGGTTGAAATGCTGTCTCCACTGAAGTCAAAGGCAAAACTCACATTGACTTAAGTGGGGCCAGGATCTCACAAAAGATGAACAGTTTGTGAACAATCCAGATGCGGAAGTATGTTGGCATAAAAAATTCTTTGTACAATTTGAAATAACATCAACAAAATCATAAAAACCAAAGCAGAACAAAAAATTACCTTATTCATTGAATAAATCATTCATTGAGATGAGTTTATGGAACTGTCACTGGAGCCATGTGATCCCCATTGACTTTTTGATGGGCTTTAATGGCTAAAGCCCTGCCCACTGTTGCGAAAACTCAGGGATCCAAGATTGTTTGATGTATTTGCCATAACGTAATATGCCTGGAAGCCCTGCTGGCACATATACAGTACAGCACTATCCAGCAGCATTAAGTCAGAAGCAATTCATCATGCAGCAGTGGTATTTTGCTGGTGGCCAATACAGAATCACACAATTAAAGGTAGAAACACCCCCCGCCCTCCCACACATGTTAGATCACCATGTCAATCCTCAGCTACTGGTGGTTTGTTCCCTACAACACATTCTTAAGTCTTTTGTCAAGTCTAATTTTTGAATGACTCTACTTATTTGTTTTTATTACTTCCAATGGGAGACCAGTCCTAAGTCTAAAAGACTAACTAAAATTTCTCCCCAATATTCAATCTAGATTTTCTTTTGCTCAATTTATTCCCACTTTCTACTAGTTACTGTCCCTTTGATAACCCTCAACAATTCTTCTCCATCCTTGAGTTAACTCACTGGGAAGGAGCTGCAGCAAAGACAAAGCCCGGAGACAGAAACTGACTAAATCATTGTGAGTGGGGAAACTTGTGGGAACTACAGGGAGCTGGTATTAAAACCTTGGATCAATGACACTTGCAGCCCCTTTATCTTGCAGATGATATGGGCAGAAGAGATGGGAAATGCAATTTTTTATGAGGCATTTTAGTTTTGAATCTGTGTCTGCTTTTTCTCCTTCTGGTATTACTAGGGTGTACAGCACACTGGTATCTAGGCACTAACATGTTTTTTCTTGTTAACTACAGTACAATGTTTTCTGCACAGGAATATTACTACTACCCTTTCAAAAGGGTTGTTAAATTTTAGGAGGGCACAGACTGAGGCTATTTGTTTAAAATCACACCAAGAAGGTGTGATATATTAAAAGTAAAGATGAATTTTTGACCTGTTGATCAGAGAAGGGGATGTAGCAAAAATCTG
Source organism: Natator depressus (assembly GCF_965152275.1). Classification (NCBI taxonomy): domain Eukaryota; kingdom Metazoa; phylum Chordata; order Testudines; family Cheloniidae; genus Natator; species Natator depressus. The sequence continues at coordinate 82,814,128 of NC_134234.1, forward strand.
ACTCCAAATTTCTCTAACCTTTAGAAGAGGTTCAGAAAACAAACAAGGATCTGGATCTAAATTTCACACATTACTTCCATCTCTGTTGTGAGTTGAACCAACTCCCTGGCTCCAAATACCTCCACATTTGGAGGGTAAAGTGCTTTAGAATCCAGAGATCCTGGGAAGAAGATGAGAGAGAGACAGAATGAACCACTTGTGACAGATGTTAGACTAGAATAGTACATGAAATCCAGTTCCAAATTTCATGTTTGTCTCCAGCTGTATAAGATTCTAAGCCAAACATTGGATTCAGAGCCACTCTCTGAAATCTTCAGGGTGGGATGAAGGAAAGTCAGAATCCAGATCTGGATCAGAGTTCTGTGGCTCAGAGCCATCACTAATGCTGAGACTAAGAGAGTATTAGAGCTGTGTATTTATATGCAATGCTTGTGGTAATCCCAAACAACACTCATGCTGCTTTACTCAAGTCTTTGATGTTGATAAGAGAGAGGCTCATGCCAAGTCTGGCACATCAGAGTTTGAATGGTACAATGGCAGCAGCCGCAACCGCTTTGTTCTGCATGAAGGCTTACATGTTGAGAAGAGATTGTGCTTACAGTTGTGAACAATGTAAAAATATTTTCAGAAGTCATCATGCTGTTTCATGTCAATTATTTGTTGAGTAAGGCTAACTATCTACCAGCCGACAGTTTTCAAACCAGCAGGAAATGAACCAATTTTTTCCCCCCCTTTATTGCAGAGAATGTAACGAGGAATGTTCCACTGCTGACAGAGTTCTTTAGAAATCACTCTACTGCAGAGGTTCCCAAACCTGTTCTGCTGCTTGTGCAGGGAAAGCCCCTGGCGGGCCGGGCCGGTTTGTTTACCAGCCAGGTCTGCAGGTTCAGCCAATCGCGGCTCCCAGTGGTCGCAGTTCACTGCTTCAGGCCAATGGGAGCTGCTGGTAGAAATAATGATTCCTGGCCCTCCTGCTTGGTTTGGGCTGGCTTGACTTGCAGCAATTCTTGTAATGCAAAATGAAATATTAAAAGAAGCAGCTTTATTTTGGTGAACAGCAAGTTAGAAAACCTAGTGAAGTGTTGATATTCTTACCCCTCAATAGTTACATCATCCCTATCCACTCACATGTAGGAGCTGTCCAAAACTTGGCAGGTTCAAGATTTGATCAATGTGGGCTGTAACTGGGATTTGCCTTGAGTTTCAAGGATTAAAAACAAAAACTCATTTAAAATGACAAAATTTCACCTGGTTTCAGGGCTAAACTGTGAATGGATACTGAAATCCATACTTAAAATGGTTCTCTGTCTGGTCAAAAGTATACATCTAAATTACACATCTTGAATATCAGTATAAGGTTCCATCCTTGTAGGTGGACACCCTCTTCAGGAACTTGACATACTAGAAATGAAGTGGAGAGAATGCACCCTGCCCCTTATGCTATGGGTATGAATGTTCATTTTAGGGTTGTGTGAAACCTAACTTTATGAATCCTGAAAGCACTTGAAACTCACCTATTTTAGGTTTGAATGAAACTGGTAAGAGTTATCTCAGAGAAAGCTTTGGAAACTCTTGCACAAAAACATCAAAATAATGTGATGGAAACATTTGAATTGTTAAAAATAAATGTATAAATAAAGTGAACAATATAAAAAAGCAATTCAAATGGGAAGTAAAACAAGACACTTACGCCAGCTCTTCAACTCACGTAAATTAGCATAACTCATAAATTCACAGAGTTTAGGTCAGAAAGGGTCATTAGATCATATACTCTGACCTTCTGTATAACACAGATAAAGAATTTCTTCTAGTTATTCTTGTATTGAGCCAAATGACTTGTGATTGACTAAAGCCCATCTTCCAGAAAGGCATCCAGCCTTAATTAACTCCCCTGAAGTCAATGTGGCTAGTTTGATTTACATCAGCTGAGAATCTGGCCCTTAATTTTTAGTGACTGACTTTTTATTAATGGTAAAAAAAAAAATCAACAACTTGACCATAGCTACTTTTAGGGAAAGAATTAAAAGAGAGGTTGACAAATACAAAAGGTAAGAGAACACAACAGAGTTGAAACATAGTTATGGATAGAGCGGGTTGAAAAAAATTCAACAGAACAGTTTTCTTTTGGAAAGTGTAGTTTGCTGAAATCTGAACTTTCCATGAGACTGTGTCGATTTCTAAAAAAAATTCATGGGGGGGGAGGGAGTCAAAATGCATTGTTTTGACTTTGTTTAAAATTTTATAATGTTGAAATATTTTGCTTTGACTTTTATTTAATTATATATTAATGTTTTCATGTTACTGAAATGAAACATTTCAGAATTTCTGTTCCATAAGAAATTTCAACTTTTTGACCCAATTTAGCACAAAAATAAATGTCAAAATGTCTGAATACCATAGAATGGAAATTCCATTTTCTGAATAGTTCTAGTTATGGATATATAGTATAGCTCCTGAGTTATAGTAGGCATAAATTGTTTTTTGTAAAAGATATATCTAGAGTTTTAATAGTTAATGCAACATCTTCCAAATAAAACTTACTTTACAGTAGATTTGTAGAGGTTTCAGATGACCAAAAAATGAGGGAAAAGTGTAAATGATGAAGAGTGTTATAAATCAAAGTGCCAATAGAATAAAATTCCACCCAGTTACTGTGAAAAATCAGTTTTTTGGGAGTTATATGGCTGTGAATAGGCTTCCACAACATGGAGCCATATGGCTTTTCTATTGTATTAGGCCTAAAATATTAACCTTCATTATAGCATTACAAATATTTGCATAATAGAATCAATTAGTTAAATAGTTCTACCTGAATATCTGAAGGACACATGCTCTTGAATTATCAAAATGTTAGTGATGTATTTGAAGGATAAAGGCTGAATACCAGGCTTCTGTGTAGAAGAATTACATTCTCGGTAATGTTGAATATCTCATTCTAGAGGGACCGTATCATATAGTTGAGATTCTACCCAAAAGAAGAACATCTCAGAAACCTTGGGAAGAAGGGGTTTGGCATATGGGAAAATACCTAAGCAAATGCATACAATTATACTTTTAAATCAAAATATACCTCTTTTGACACCTTCGAAGTTTTCCAGGGAACACTAGGAATTATGAGCAAGTTGGAAAATCTCTAAGTACTCTCAGTCATTTGTTTATATAGCCTAATGACCATGTGGCTCAGGTATTGCAAATCTCTTCCAGCGCGAGACTTCAGAAGGGCTTCTCTATGATTATCACCTGTAGTGTGTGTTCAAACTACAGCAACATCTTTACTCAATGGTTTGACCACCAATGATCATACTTCAGTCGTCTAATATTCTGCAGTATTGTATTGATTTTGCACTGGCTCTGTTGATTCTTAAAACCTGAACTATGTAGGACTTGACTATATTAGGTAAATTTCTGAGTCTCATCCTAATGGACATCAGTGCAAAGGTACCTGCTTCTAAGAATACTACTATCATACCTTATGTCAGTAGGTGGTCATACTTTTGTTGTAATGGGCCCTGTCATTAGTTCATGGAGGATAGCTCTACTTAATGGTATTAATGAAAGTCAAGGATGTAACCCAATGCTTGGGCTGACTCTAAATCTCTGACTATCAGAAGCCAGGAGAGGAAGAAAGGACTGGATCTCTCCAAAATCGTTGTGTTGTGTACACTCTCCCTGAGGCTCTAGCGGTGGCCACTGTCAGAGACAGGATACTGGCCTAGACCGACTATGGGTCTGCCCAGTACAGCGTTTTTTAAAATTTGTGTAATCACTGCTGGGCTTACTCAAACCTTTTCTCTTCTTCTTTTCCATGTGGACTTTCCTATTTGCTGATCTTAATTTAAAATTATGGGATTGATATAATTTGAATGTGTTTTCACTGAACTACCATACAGCACAAACAAGAGAAGAGTAATGTAGTGACTTGTTCAAGGTCACACAGCAAGTCAATGGCAAAGCTAGAAAAAGAAGCCCAGAATCCTAAATCCTAGTACTGGACTGCCACAGGCAACAATAGATGCTGCGGTTAGTATTTTTTTTTTATATATGGCTAAGCAAGTATTTAGAACAGGGCAAACATTTCAAGCAGATGGATGCAGTTAGATGAACCTCATGACCTCTTTCTGACTGAAAATATTTCTGAGAGGTATTAGGACATGAAAAATAATCTAGAATAAATATAGGTTAGTAAATGAGCTAAGTCTTTATTTATGAGGAACTAATATGCATAACACAAAAGATAAAGGAGTGAGCAAAATTATTCATAAATTGTGCCTTGGGAAATGAGCATGTCCTTAAGTACACAAAAAATTAAGCTTATGTTGGCCATGTTCTGTAATTGCTGCACTAGTGTTTGCTGATCTTTCAGCAGCAGACAGAGCTGTAATATGCTTAATGCCAACATTGGCCTCTTGTGACAACTTTTAATACTGAGCTGTTACATACAACTATTCTTTTTTTCTTGAACTAAATAAATAAAAAGGGCAATGACAATATGGAGAAGCCAGAAATATATCCTGCTCCAAAATAAATGATAATTCTATTTTCAAAATCTGTCCCTACTATGGAAAAAGTTCAGTTCTTTGAAGCAGGGACTGCAAAATCTAAACATTATAAACCAACACTTTCAAATTTGGGCACCTAAATCCATGTTTGGGCATCTAAGTGGTCTGCTTTTTAGAGGTGCTGAGCTTTTACTGACCTCAGTGGTCATAGTTTTAGGAAAACTCAAACTAAACAAAACCCATTTGGGAATATGAATTTCTAATACACACAATAAATATTCATGGTATTAACTCATTATTTAGTATTTATTAATTACTTTGCAATAATAGTAATAAGACACTTTAGGCAGCATATATCAGATTAATAATTGAACTGCTCAAGTGGTTAATTTTTTTTGTTTTTGTCTTGTAGCATCAATGTTGTAGGGTTAGTAAAAACCTTTGTTATATTAATGTAGTGTTTTTTACTAAATAATATACTGTAGTTACACAGTTCCTGGAGAGAACTTATAATTGAATTATGGGCTGTTGTGTTCTTTTTTCTGGTGGTGAAAGAACTACTAAGTTCAATTTCACATTCTTGTAGCCAATGCCTAAAAATATCCTGAGACACTATAATTCACCTAGAAGTACTTTCTGGGTCAGATCGTGAACTTGTGTAAATTGGTGTACTGTTGTATTAATTTAGATAGAATTAGAGGGCCAAAGGTGTTAACATAACCAGTCACTGTCCAACACTAATCAAAGTTAAACTAGATCTGGGATTTGGTATACAGAGACCTCAACTTGCTTAGTACCATGGCAAACAGACAATTAAAACCCCTTTTAACCTTTTATAAAAGAAAAGAAGGACAAACAGTTAAAGCATTTAAAATGTAAAGTATTAAATAAGGCTTTCATGTTAAAAACTTTCCTTGTTCCCTTTCCCTTCAGCTGAAGAGAGTTTTTAGAAGGAACTTCCCCTCCCCACCCACTTTTAGACCAGTGGTTCTCAAACTTTTGTATTGGTGACCCCTTTCACATAGCAAGCCTCTGAGTGCGACCCCCCCCCACACACTTATAAATTAAAAACACTTTAAAATATATTTAACACCATTATAAATGCAGGAAGCAAAGCGGGGTTTGAGGTGGAGGCTGACAGCTGGCAACCCCCCATGTAATAACCTTGTGCCCCCTGAGGGGTCCTGACCCTCAGTTTGAGAACACCTGTGTTAGACAGTCTCTTAGATGGTATCAAAGATGGTAATAAAACTGTCCTTTCAGGGAAAAGAGAAGAAGTGTGTTGAGATGAACACTGGGATGTTTTCTTTAGATCTTGGTCTAACTTTTTGGAGGTTGCAGATGAGTCTCCAGGTGTTTATGGCAATTCCCAAGAGAACAAACCATTTGGGAATGTAGCAAAATATCAGTTTATCTATGTTATAATTAGTGAAAAGTAAACCACAAAAGATTCAAAGGTTTGGTTTGGATAAGCATCCAAAAGTTCATATATGATTATAAAAATTATTAAATCAGCATTTAGCACATAATGATATCTGAAGGTACAACAGCCTTGACCTATACTTAAAATAGGAGATATCTGTGGCTGGCAAATACTGATTATTGTTTAACCAATCTCTCGGTGACGGGGTCTGCATACCTCTCACTGGGCAGGAAAGGGTTAATCCCACATTATCGGTGGAGGAAGTCCCACCTCTCAGACCATGCTGGGCATGCTCCAACTGCTGCACTAAAGGAAAGCAGCCCAGCTTAGTTTGGGCTGACTGGCAAGGAGGAAGGACGTTTGGTGGAGACTCCAGCCCAGGAATCGTTACAGTCCTTGTCTGTGGGAGCTAGAGATGCCAAGACCCATTGCCATCAGTCTCCCAGGGAGTTTTCTGCTCCAAGGAGCCTGGAGACTCCAATGCCTTATTGGCTGCAGCTTCAGGAAGCCCAGTAGAAAGTGACCCAGGGAAGGTGAGTAAGTGATATCTCCCACCCGTGTAAGGTCAGTGTTTTGTGGTTGGATTCCTTGCTGATCCAGTGGCAGACCACTCTGCCACTGTTAGGGTCCTGGGTTGGGACCTGGTGGAGTCGGGTGGGCCTGGGTCCCCCTACCCTGGTCACCACCCCCTCTGTTGGTGGCCCCCAGATCTAGCCACTAGGACACACAGCCCTGCACTTGAGGGCTGCTGTATTGACTCTGACTGCTAGGCCACGCTGCCTTGAACTCCAGGGCCCCTGTATTGACTCCATGCAGCCCAGAAACCAAGGGCCACTGCTTTGACTCTGACCCTTGGACTTCATCATGGTGATGTCCAAGACAGTCTGGTAGACAGTAACCGTGGTGTCAGCACACCTACTATCCACTCCCCCATCTCCTGTTGTGTTCATACACTGCCTCACTCTCCTTACACTCTCTACCAGCACTCACAGTTTCATTCACTCTCCATGCCTCATCCCCTGCTTCTCCATCCTGCCTCATCAGTCACTCTCTGCACTGTTGTACTTGCTTACTCATTCACCATTCTCTTTGCTATCATCCCCCGCTTCTACCCATCCCATCATTCTCCACTTCCTACTCACTACTCTCATTCTGTATGTCCTTCCCTCCCACCTTTGCTATCCTCACTCTGAAAATGCACTCCCTCACATTATTAAGTGAAATCTAACCATCCATCAGTACTGCTCCATTCACTCCATCCCTTCATGTTCACATCCTATCAATCCCACTTCTATTTTCCCATTCCGCCTCTCACAGATTTTATCCACCTCATATTGCTCCATTTGCTTCCTCTCCCCTATGGGTCTCCCATCATCTCCATCTCCCAAGGCTCTTTTCTGTGAGCTCACTGGATCTCACCCACTTCTCCTATCTCCCCACACTTGTTTCTGTCTTCTCCTTAAAATTTCCCCCAGGAGTCTCTCCCTTTCCTCCCAGTTACTACTTATCCTCCATGGCTCTTGGTCTGACATTTTTACACTCCCTCCCCACTCCTGAGTCTCCATTAGGATGTCCTTTCCCCATTTAGAGCTTCCTCATTGTTTTCATGTTGTCATCTCAACATTCCCTTTTGGCCACAACAGCCTCCCACCTGATAGACCTGCCTCGTGCTCTCTCCTTTACAGTCAGCATCTTGTCACATTTTCCTTCTGCCCTAACACACCCTCTGCCGCAAGCGATGTTAACACCCAGTCCCCCACCACAACCACCTGTACGCAGTCCCCACACTCTTCTTGCTGCAGGAACTTTGAAGCATTATGCCTCTCTGCACTAGCTCTGTAGTTCCCAATCCTCCTTTAAGCATCTCCCCTGTCACCTGGTCCCTTTAATCACCAAGCCCACCATCACCATTGCTCCCTTGGGATCTGCTGAGAACACAGGATACTGGTCACGTGGCTGCCTCAGCTTTGCCCTCTCCTCTGCTCCCTGTGGCCTCTATTTGTCTGGAGACATTGACAGCTAGAAGAGAAGGTTGACAACTTGGAGAAAGGCCGGGTGAGGACTAGTACTCACAAGAGTGGACAAGAAAAAGTAATATCACAGCACCCCTTCTGGCTGGAGGCAGAAAATATAGGATTTTTACAGGTAGGGAGGAAAAACCCATGCTTGGTAAACGGGGACTGTGGCTGGGGAGGCTATGAGAACTGAATGGGAATGAGGTAGAGCCTAGCAGAATTCTAAAGACATCCCTGCAGTGCATTGTCAAGTACCAATGGCTATGTGTTTAATGAAAACTGGACTTGCTGGCCCAAATGCCAACAATCTATCATTTGTTTTTGTTCCAGATCAGAACAAAAAGTCAAAATTTTCACTGGAATGGGAATGCTGGAAAATTTTAATTCAGATACTTCAAACAATTCTTTTCTGATAAGGTCAAATTGTTTCATTTCAATAATGTGAAAACATTATAATATAAATTATTATATATAATATGCATCTATTATATTAAAATTAATTTAATATAATATAAAAGTCAAAACAAAATTAAACAAAATTAGTTAAAAATTCATTGAGATACTTTTCTAAATTTTAAATCGGGGTCGGCAACCTTTGGCACCCAACCTATCAGGGTAAAGCTGCTGGCGGTCCAGGCCAGATTGTTTATCTGGAGCATCCACAGGCACAGAGCCCCGCAGCTCCCACTGGCTGTGGTTCACCACTCCTGGCCAATGGGAGCTGTGGGAAGCGGTGATTAGCATGTCCCTCGGCCCCCGCCGCTTCCTGCAGCTCCCATTGGCCAGGAACAGTGAAACCAGTGGCAGCTGCAGGGCTCGGTGCCTGTGGATGCTCCAGATAAACAAAACGGCCCAGCTCGCCAGCGGCTTTACTCTGACAGGCCGGATGCTAAAGGTTGCCGACCCCTGGTTTAAATGAACATATTTGCAGAAAACAAGTTGTCTTCTATGAAGCTGCATTTTCCAACATTTTCTGTTCTGCTGAAAATATTTTGACCTGTTCTAATGTTTAACTCATTACAGACAGACTCCTTGCAGCCTCAGTAGTAGTTATAACTCAAGCAGGTTACTATTGATTAAGGAGTCAGAGAACCAGAGTATCCACACACTGTATGGAGAACTCTGTTCAAATGCTTATACCACATTAACTCTGTATATTTTCTTCTGGGAAGAATTAGTGGAGGCAGAAAGTCTGCAAACATTTAAAATGGATAAATGAGATTATTGAAGAAATTCCTATCCTACAAATGTAGCTTTTAGGGAAAAAAATATGTACAGTGCTTAAGAGCACTACAGAGTAATCCAAACCACATTTTAAAATGAGGCACATGATATAAAGCTATATCCTTTTTTAACTGTGTGTATTAACAGGAAGGGCACTCATTGTCTTAGGGACTGATAATGAAAGATGCTTTTTAGCTCTTGCCTATTGGTTAAAACCAATTTCCTGACGGTAGTGTCTGGCCATCATTATATTTTAAGCACATGGCATAATATATAGAATGTTTCACACTAAAATATGTTAAAAGAACATTAAGCTTGCAAATTTAAGTGCTCAAAAGTCAAACTGAATTAGAAAAAAAATCAACCTCAGGCAGACTGCAAGCTTAGAAAATGTTGGTCCAAATGGTAAAAGTTTGGCAAAACTACAAGGAACTCAAGAGGGGCTTATAGTGGAAAGTGTTGGCAATCATCATTATAAAATGCATTACCAGCTCTACCTACAAGACTCAAGCACAATTCCTTCCTGAGCTCTCCTTGAGGAAGGGAGCTCCACATTATCCTCTTCAAAGATCCATGCCTCTCTTGCATAATGGAGTGCAGAAATGGGCTGTTTACATCTGAAACAGATTTTGTCTAGAGCTCAAGTTTGGAATCAGAGCTGAATCAAGGCTAAGTTTTTATTTGATTCAATCATGCAGAAACCTTGTGAGCGACCCTCGTGAGGTTTTGGCCACATCTCAATAGAAACCAGACCTCTTCCAAATTTAGCTATGATCTGGAACCACATCCATAGGGATTTCCATCTGGGAATTTAAATCTGAATTCCCTTATCAAATGCAAAGTTATTCAGAATCAAGGCTCTTTTTTTTTAATAAAAAAAACATTTTTTTCAAATGCTGATATAATCTGTATGACTAAACATAAACATGGAAAGGGTGGGTAACTCCTAAATATTTGAATGTCCTGGCCAGAGCGCTCTTGTTATGTAAATGTCCCATTGGTATTATACTCCAAAGGTTTCTAAGAATTTTTTCTGTGTTCAGCATTAATAAGTGATCAGAACAACAAAATTTCCCAACATCATATGGGGATATATCTCAGGCCGGAAGAATGCAGCCTCAACGTGTGATATGTATCATGTCCCGTAGCATAAAATTAGATCACTGTATACCGTTTCATTAAACTTTATGTCCAGTCAACAACCATTGCTTTTCTTAGACTACCTACGGCTTCTATCTTCCAACTGAAAGACATCAGAATTTAAACAAGAATATTTAAGGAGCTGAACACAGAAAGAGAAGCATAACTCTTAAATATTAGTGGGTTGAACTTTTACTTTCTAGCAACTGGTCGCTTGTACTTATTTTGATTTTTTTTTAAAGTAAACATCATTATGATTCTTGTTGCTGTGTGTTGGCTTTCATAAAATAGTGGGTTTAGCACTGGTATCTGAAGGTGAATCATAGAATCATAGAATCATAGAATATCAGGGTTGGAAGGGACCCCAGAAGGTCATCTAGTCCAACCCCCTGCTCGAAGCAGGACCAATTCCCAGTTAAATCATCCCAGCCAGGGCTTTGTCAAGCCTGACCTTAAAAACCTCTAAGGAAGGAGATTCTACCACCTCCCTAGGTAACGCATTCCAGTGTTTCACCACCCTCTTAGTGAAAAAGTTTTTCCTAATATCCAATCTAAACCTCCCCCATTGCAACTTGAGACCATTACTCCTCGTTCTGTCATCTGCTACCATTGAGAACAGTCTAGAGCCATCCTCTTTGGAACCCCTTTCAGGTAGTTGAAAGCAGCTATCAAATCCCCCCTCATTCTTCTCTTCTGCAGACTAAACAATCCCAGCTCCCTCAGCCTCTCCTCATAAGTCATGTGCTCTAGACCCCTAATCATTTTTGTTGCCCTTCGCTGGACTCTCTCCAATTTATCCACATCCTTCTTGTAGTGTGGGGCCCAAAACTGGACACAGTACTCCAGATGAGGCCTCACCAGTGTCGAATAGAGGGGAACGATAACGTCCCTCGATCTGCTCGCTATGCCCCTACTTATACATCCCAAAATGCCATTGGCCTTCTTGGCAACAAGGGCACACTGCTGACTCATATCCAGCTTCTTGTCCACTGTCACCCTAGGTCCTTTTCCGCAGAACTGCTGCCTAGCCATTCGGTCCCTAGTCTGTAGCGGTGCATTGGATTCTTCCATCCTAAGTGTAGGACCCTGCACTTATCCTTATTGAACCTCATCAGATTTCTTTTGGCCCAATCCTCCAATTTGTCTAGGTCCTTCCGTATCCTATCCCTCCCCTCCAGCGTATCTACCACTCCTCCCAGTTTAGTATCATCTGCAAATTTGCTGAGAGTGCAATCCACACCATCCTCCAGATCATTTATGAAGATATTGAACAAAACCGGCCCCAGGACTGACCCCTGGGGCACTCCACTTGACACCGGCTGCCAACTAGACATGGAGCCATTGATCACTACCCGTTGAGCCCGACAATCTAGCCAGCTTTCTACCCACCTTATAGTGCATTCATCCAGCCCTTACTTCCTTAACTTGCTGACAAGAATACTGTGGGAGACCATGTCAAAAGCTTTGCTAAAGTCAAGAAACAATACATCCACTGCTTTCCCTTCATCCACAGAACCAGTAATCTCATCATAAAAGGCGATTAGATTAGTCAGGCATGACCTTCCCTTGGTGAATCCATGCTGACTGTTCCTGATCACTTTCCTCTCATGTAAGTGCTTCAGGATTGATTCTTTGAGGACCTGCTCCATGATTTTTCCAGGGACTGAGGTGAGGCTGACTGGCCTGTAGTTCCCAGGATCCTCCTTCCCTTTTTTTAAAGATTGGCACTACATTAGCCTTTTTCCAGTCATCCGGGACTTCCCCCGTTCGCCACGAGTTTTCAAAGATAATGGCCAAGGGCTCTGCAATCACAGCCGCCAATTCCTTCAGCACTCTCGGATGCAACTCGGTCAGATTAGACACAGTCTCAGATCCTTCAGTAAATTAATAAAAGCAAATCTTTAGCTCAGCCAGGGTCACTGAATTTTGAGCAGTGCTAGTGTGCTTTTAATGCAGCACCCTGAAAGAATAATATTGCTTTGTGACAGCATGTCCTTCCTCCTCCCCTTTTTGCTATTTGGTTCAGTTCTTTTGCAAAACAACAAGTATTTGTTAGGGAAGTGTTTATAAAACATTGATGGCACATGAAGGATCTTACTCCCATCAGCACAGTTCAAAGTAAAATAACTTTGGAATTTGGATGAAGCTTTTACATCAGGATTGTCTTCTTCCTTTAATATATCAAAGCACATCAACAATGCTTCCCCTCTTATTTTTTTTTTCTGTCTCTGAATTCCTGTAACTTTGGGAAACAGTATTTCAAGTGGTCAGTGTCACTTCACTATCTACTTGAGGAATTTTCCCCATCCTTGTTTTGAGAAGTGTTGTTTTATTTTTTTAAGTGAGACTTCATGGGAAAGTCCACACAGAAGTCAGAACCTGAGACAGCTAAGGATTAGTGTAACTGCCCAGAAAGGAATGATTAGCAGCATATTTAGTAGAGTCCTGTCCTGTAGGTAAACCTTGGAAGAGGAACTTTGCAGAACAAATCCAGGAAGAAGGCTGTTTCCATGGTCAGAGTCTGATATAGGGATTTGCTGCAGATGCTACATGTTCAAAGCAGGATCTTTGGATCTTTCTAGCTAAAATGAAGTCAGTGGTATGTTTTGGTGTTACAAACATCCTCTTCAAACATGCAAAGTCTACTAAGGACCGTTGCGCTAGCCAGAGTGACCATGGTTGATGTTGCACTAGGCATCATGTTTTGCTAGGCATATACATTTATACTACTAAATTATTTTTTCTTTGTGTTCAATAAACTATCTGCTTGGGGGACAACAAAACCAATATTTCCAATTTATTCACTGTCCCGCATGCTTAAGGAGCAACAGCTTTTCTATCCACATGACATTTTTGAAGATCATAAATTATTATTTTTAAATGGGATCATATGAAGAAAGTCTTGTGGGTTGTGGCTAGTAATTTCAGAAACAGGTATCATTCCTAGAGGATATGGACTAGATTCAAGAAAAGACTTAGGTACCTAAATGCCACTTTAAGCAACTCCATCCCAGAATTAGGCTGCAGTGGGATTAATAAAATCTGCCACCAAACCCTGTTGGTGCCTAAATTTGCATGGCATCTAAATTTTGCAGTAAAAGTTTCGTAGGTGCCTATGTTTCTGCCTCTGGGCATGCACGCAGCAGCCCCACACCAGGTATCTGGATACCTAAGCTCCAGTGCAATGTACAAACCAGAGAAAGATAGCAATTCCTCCACATAGTTCACCACTCAGAGCCTGCTTACCAGACCTGCCCCTCCTGCCCCCGGCAGGTTAGGTCACAGTGGTTGGTGTGTGGGGGAATGATGACAATGAACCTCACTTATAACCTCTAGCCAGTGGTTATCGTACTCACAGGGGATGTGGGAGACCCCCCTGCTCAAGTCTCCCCGCCACCTGATGAGGAGAAGGGATTTGAACAGGAATCTGCTACCTCTCAGGGGAATGCCCTAACACTGTACTATAGGATATTTTGATGTGGGAGTTCTTTGAGGCTATGTCTATATAGCCCTGCAATGCAGAATACAGGGGTGTGAACTGAAGAGTGCACTACCATGCTGCAGTATAACTTCCCTGTGCAGATATGAACTAAAAGGTACCTAGTTTGCATGAACATATTCCATTTCAAACAGGATTAAGTTAACGCGAACTAGGTACCTTTCAGTTCATACCCACAGTGTCCACATGGGGCAGTTACAGCACAGCACATTAGTAGGCACTGCAGTGCACAACACTGTAGTCTGAATTGTGAGGATGTGTACACAAGCCCTCAGTTTCTCCTCTTAAAGCTGTTCTGCTGTGGATATATAATTTTAAGAAATCATTGGAGCAGGGAGACTGGATCCCCCAGGCAAATGCTTTAACCACGAGGCTACATAATCATTCTCATACTTACTTTTGCTCTCTCTGGCCCAATGACTCTTTCTTTAGTTAGCCACAGTGCAACAGCTTCAACAAGAGAGACTGAGGAGGGCCCATATCCGAATATCCCATAGCCCAGTGGTTAGAGCACTCAGCTGAGAGATGGCAAATCCTTGTTCAAATCCCTTCTCCTTATCAAGCAGAAGAGGAGTCTCCCACATTCCAGGTGACTACCTTAACAACTGGGCTTCTTGCAAAAACAGCGTGGGCACCTAAACCACAGAGTTCATAGCTGAGAATCCCAGAGAGCCTCGCTCCAGCCCCAACTTAGACACTGAACTCCCTGAGCAGGATTGGGGGTTAGCACACAGCCCTGGCCTTGGCATCTCCCATTGACTAGCATAGGTGGAGAGCCACGTAGCATGCTAGCTTTTGTGAATCACATTCCAAGGTTCCTATATCTCTCCATTTGATGCAAAGGGAGTTTAGGCACCAAACTCAGGCTTTGTATATACCAGTGATTTTCTAGGCAACTGAAAGTTACATGCGGTAATGCTCAGTGTTGCCACACCTAAGTTGCTTTGTGAATCTAGCCCTAAATGTACAGCAGGTGCAGGAAGAGACTATATCTTGAGAAATGTCTTTCATCAGCCAGATAATGATGGCTATTTTGAAGGGCAATCAGTGTAAACTTTTTATCTATTTATAAAATAAAAGCACCTCAGTACTTTTACGTGTGTCAGAGCAACCAAGCTGTACACATTAGCCTATGTGTATATATACGATCCTATTACTGTTACCCGCATCCTCCCTCCCCAACTTATTATTTTTGTTATGCACACATCTTGCCATGAATTAGGTTGTAACTCTTCTGCATCAAGGACCACATGTTCTCATTGATTTGTACCATGCATAGCACAATGGGTGCTATCATAATACATAATATCAAACAATATATACATGGGGGAAAAAGCCATAGATGTTGATGCTGTCTTGCTGTGGTCTGAAGATATGTTCACAGATAACAAAGCTTAAAACAAAGAGTCAGCTACAATGGGGCAATGCTGAAGAATTTATGATTTTCGCCATGGGACAGTAGGGGATAAATGCTGACTAAATCATGGAAGAACCAGTTTGCTTTGTGTTATATAATTACAGTCTATATGAATGCTGTAAATGGTAAGCATAAAAATGGAACCCATCTCGAATGCAATTCCATGGAACTCCACTGACTTCAGTGGATTCATGCCCATTTACACTCAGGCTAAATTATGCACCTCTATAAAGGCTTAGGCCCAATTTTTAGAAAATCCATAATACTGACAATTCTGTGGAGCTGTGTTATTAAATAATAGCATTTCCTGATTAGCCCCCCCCCCCCCACAACTGTCTCTGTGCACCTCACTTTCCCTTGGGACTTAATACAGAATTGTTGTGCACCCTGACATGTTTTTCTGGTTACTCTTTATATCTGGAACTCCCTATTCTTGTGCTCATAGAATCATCATCTCTTCATTCATATCCATCACCCAAACATATTTCTAACCACAGATTATATTCATATCAATCCACAAAAGAATTATATACATTTTAAAAATAATAGCACTGCCTTGAGACTATACCTTGAGGTTGTTTTGAGACTATCTTCCGGTAATTAGTCCAACCTACATAATCTGCGTAATCAGGATGATAAACCCCTTGGGGAAGGCATTGTAGCTTTCACTGTTTTAAACAGTTTTGAGCATACAGATGGTGCTCAATCAATAGTAAATGTGGATCATACTTTACTTTTCACTGCTCACTTTATCTGCTGGAAACAATAATCTCAGCAGGAGGGAACTGTGGATTGATTCTGGTGGGAATTGATAGGGTTGGATCCTTCATTTACTCTGAGTTGACCTACATGTTGTTCTTGATCAATTGATTTCAGTTGGAAAGGGAACAGGGATGACAAGAAATGTGGGTGGGGAGATTGATTTGAAATGAGGAAAGCACAGAACAATATAAAGCCGGGGGGAAAGATCAGTGACCAGTTGAACCATAATGGAAAAAAAGGAAAATAATACAAAAAATAAATGACATTTGGAAACAAAAAAACAAAGTGAAAAATAATCCAAAAGAGAAAGGAGAGTACTGAGCAGCTAAATGTCATAATTAACATTCACATAGGAACTGATAAATAATTAGTATTCTGTTGAAAAATCCCTTATTGTAATCCATAGAGTTTTCAGCTCCATTATTTGGGAAAAATTAGTCTGACCATCCTCTCTAAGAAAATGTTTAAATGATCTATCATCACTAAGGCAAAATTCTCCTCTAATATTGCACATGGTATTTGTTGTTCCATTCAGGTTATTAACATCAGTGGGAGACCAGCACCCATAAAAGAGAGAAGAACGATGAGAAATTTACAGTGCTGAAACAAGGGCAAATAATTTGCAAATAATTCTCTAGTGAAAATTATAGTTTAAAGATAACTTGTTCTTCCATTTAAAAACATGTCGTTTAATTTTAATATTGCTGGCTTTTTTTTTTAAACTCCTAACTTTTAAAATAACTACTTATAATTGTATCTTAACAGATTTTGTCTGCAAATTCCCCTTACTAGAGATAATCAAATAATATTTAATACAATAATTTATCTGGGAAATTTTGTGAGCTTCTTCAAATAAAACATTTGAATTTCATTCTACAGTATTCACTCAGCTTTACCCCCTGCAGCTTTGGCATCCAGTGCTGGGAGATTTCCTACCATACAACTTCATTTATTGGGTTGTCTTTCTGAATTCTAACCCTTTCCTTTCACACTCACACTTAGCAATTGTTTTCATAAAGATTTTCCTTCAGTAGCCAGAACAGTGGAATGTGCTACAGTGTGCTCCATCCAAGAATACAGTCAATGAATGGATCTATTGGTTGGCATGGAATTTTGTACGAGAAACTCAGTTGGAATTCTTCACTTGCATTCATCACAAACCAAGTCAGTAAGAACTCCAGGATATCCACATGATGCACTGCTGTCATTCAGCCAGCCCAGTTTATGACCGTGACATTTCAAAACCAAACTAATGAGCCTCAAAAATCCATTTGTAATGTTCTGATTTGTCAAAAAAAAAAGAGGCTAGGTTTGTACCATACACACCAGATATCTTGTTACTTATCTGCTCCAAAGCATGTCTGCAGTTTTGTCACTAAAAAGTGACCATATTATATCTGCAAGACAATGGAACTTATATGAGTTTGGGGAATTTGTTTGTAAGCACACAGAAATCTCAGGGGCTATTACAATGTTAGTGTCTCTTGGAAATCCATGGGTTAGCTAGAGAAAGAAAAGGAAGTTTATTATTAAACCTACATAAATGCAATATACCATTCTTGCTTGGGAGGAAATTAACTGTGTGAAACAGCAGAAATTCAACTATTTGAAAGTACCACTCTTCCATCATGGGTGAGTGGCTGACCTTTAATGTGCAAATTCCCTATGATCCATATGAATCTCCACATTGAAGGGCAATTAGCACATATATCACTTGGTTCTTCTCTGATCCTAATGTCTTCTCTTGTGTTCTGGAAAGCATAGCCCCTTCAAGCCTCCACTACTGCATCTTCACTCTGATTCCCCAAAGAAGTTTCCATAGCACAGAATGGGATGCAGCATGAGTTAATACTGCATCAGGTTGTATAAACCTGATCCAGTCTCTCCAACAAGCGTGGGAGTGGAAAAATTGGAAGTACTCAACCATCTCCTTTGTCTACTTCCACCACTGTATTCACTTCCTGTCTGTATCCTCTTTATCCTTAGAGCCCAAGCTTTATGGATTCAGCATGCAGGAGCTTCCATGGGGCCAGGTTTGGGGTAGGATGCACCCATGGTATTATTCCTGTCTCCATTGGTGCAGGTTCTTCTCCAGACACAAGTATAGAGGGGAGCAAGGGCCCTAAGAATTAAATATATCCTTTATTTTAATATCATTAGAAAGCTCTAAAGTCCTTAATCAAAACTCCCTTTAAAACCTTTGGATTTTGACTAAAAGCAATAGGACTGGGCCTATTATTATTATTAGTAGTAGTAGTACTTAGTCTCAAGGTGCTTTATGGATATTAACCATTTAATCCTCCCAGAATTCCTGTGAGCTAGTTAATCATTATTTTCTTCATTTTTGAAGATAGAGGTAAAGTGTACAGAAGGAGTCAGTGTCAGAGTTGGGATTAGATCGGGGGCGGGCAAACTTTTTCGCTCGAGGGCCATATTGGGTTTCCAAAATTGTATGGAGGGCCAGGTAGGCAGCCAGGCGTGGCCCAGACCCCACTCCCTATCCGACGCCCCCACCCAGGACTCCTGCCCCATCCAACCCCCCCTGTTCCCTGACCGCCCCCAGACCCTCCGCCCTGACTACCCCCTGCTGCCCCATCCAACCCCTCCTCTCATTCCTGACTGCCCCCCGGGACCCCAGCCCCCATTCAACCCCCCTGTTCCCTGCCCTCTGACTGCCCCGAGCCCATCCACACCCCCGCCCCCTAACTACCACCCCGAACTCCCCTTCCCTCTATTCAACCCCCCCCACCCCCCGCTCCCTGCCCCCTTACCGCGCTGCCTGGAGCACCGGTGGCTGGCAGCGCTACAGCCGCACCGCCCAGAGCACCAGGACAGGCAGCCGTGCCGCCCGGCTGGAGCCAGCCACGCCACCGCGCAGCACAGAGCACCGGGTCAGGCTGCGGCTTTGCAGCTGCGCTGCCAGCAGTAGCTTGCAGCCCCGCAGCCCAGAGCATTGCGCTGGTGGCACAGTGAGCGGAGGCTGTGGGGGAGGGGCCAGAGGCAGCATCCCAGGCCAGGAGCTCAGGGGCCGGGCAGGAGGGGCCCACAGGCCGGATGTGGCCCGCGGGCCGTAGTTTGCCCACCTTTGGATTAGATCATGCTTTTCTAATGAGAACTGCATGATTCTGAGTTTGGTGCAGTTTAAACACAGGATCCAGAGGGTTGGTGCAGTTGCCACATTTCCCTGCATGCAGAAACTTCTGAGATACTATGGGAAATTCACTTACAGCTTGATTGAAAGCCCATTGAAGTCAGTGGAAGGCTTTGGATGAGACCTTTACTGTACAATGAGCATGGGACTTCCACTTAACATAACTAAGGAAGAAAGAATGTATCTCCCTCCCAAATTCTAAGCGTGAATTAATTCCCCAAATTTCTTTATTTCAGACTAGAATCATCAGAGATGACAATTTTGCTGTTACCAGTTTTGAAAGAAGTTTTATTCTGATTGGGGTTTTGCCTTGTTTTGTTCATTACTTTCTGAAGGAGAACTTACTTTGAGACAAAGTCCTGACTGAATATTTGCAAGAGGTAACTCTTTTTTTTTTAAATCAAATTAAATTTTTTTAATTACTATTTCAGTCCAGAAAGAAGGCATAAAATAGTGCCATTTGTTTCATGAAATGTTCCAACAGACTGTACCTCAAGAACAGAATTTCCTTCAGTAAAGGAAGCCAACACAGCCCATTCACAAATTCTTTACATTTCTTGTGAAAGAATTACCGTTTCTAATTTCTAATGACTTTTGAAAAGCAGGTCAGATGCACTATCTTCAGTGCTAGTTTTCTAATCTTGCCTGTAGTAAGCTAATTACCCATCAGCGCTGAGAGTATTCAGCACTAGGACCTTTCCCAGGCTCTAGGCTGCACTCTTTCAATGTACACTGCCAGTCTATCAGCTGTTAGCTGGGCCTTGAACAACAGCTGCCAGCAACTGCAAACATCCGGCCTCTACTGAGAGGCATAAAGAGCCAATTGATAGGAACAAACTTCAGGATGCCTAGGGATGCCTGCACAATTACAATTTAATTCTTTCAGTTTTAATAGTCTTAATAGAAAGAGAGAGAATGAAAGGTGGGGGGGAAGGAGCTGATGTTAAGATAAGCAGGGCTGTGATGTGCTGATCTTACTTTCTTGGTTGCCTCAAGTGCAATGATTTTTTAAATGTTATTGATTTTTACTTGTATTTAATCCTTTCTGACCTTCATTTCCTAATTGTCTGCCCTTGCAAGCAAATTTCTGCAATAGCCTGATAAGCTTCTTAGCAAAATGTCAGTTGACTCTAAAAGGGAGCTGATTTGTTTCCTTGTCACAGGGAGCGCTAAACCAGTTAGTCTCCCTCAAAGCCATCAGGTGATAGGGCAGACAGATGTGTTAGTTTTTCATTACTAAAAAGAAAAAAGAAAAGGAGTACTTGTGTCACTTTAGAGACTAACCAGTTTATTTGAGCAGAAAGCTCATGCTCAAATAAACTGGTTAGTCTCTAAGGTGCCACAAGTACTCCTTTTCTTTTTTCTTTTTACGAATACAGACTAACACGGCTGTTACTCTGAAATTTTTCATTACTGGGACCCGATGCTGCTGCCAAACTGACCCTATTGCCTGTACTACTACAGTATTAGTAATTTAGGAAATAAGTTTGTGATACAGCCTAAGAGTTTAAGTAAATAGCATTGCTTTCTATGGAGAGATCTCAGCAGAGCTTAATAGCACCAGGTCCGGTACTGAAAATATTTCTATTGCTAATCTCATTTAAAAAAGAAAACCTGTTAGCGTATTGCTCCCAGATATCAAAAAAATGACTGCCTTGTAGCTAATTGGTAGTAATTGTGATAACCTGGCTCCTGATAGAGCTAATGTGGAACTAAAAGAAGCATGTTCTAACTGAATGGAAACAGATGAAATCAACATTTAGGTAAATTTATATTAGCAATTTAAACTGAAAAAAACCCAAGGAAATTAAAACTTTAGGGTCCTTCACTCCAATAGTTGTGTGAACTAGAAGACAGGCACCAAAGTATGAGCTAATGATGGAATGTCACCCTTAACTCTGAATTTCCTGGCAGTTGGTTGTCTGAGTCACAACTTTAACATCACTTAGATGTTCTTTTTTTATGTGAATCCCTTTACAGGATTATTTTTTTAGAATACTTTCAATCTCTTACATGAACCTGTAAATACATATTGTTTGGGTATTTTAGAAAGTTTTCCAGATTTGCAATATACTGTAGTTTCATTTGTGCTATGGGACAAATCCAGCCACCTATTCCTTAGCCCCAAGGGGACTCTTGGCAGCCAACCCAGTTCTGTTCCACTGTTTGGGAGGTTAGGGGGAGGGAAGGGAGTGCTGCACATGGCTCATACTCCCTGCCTGATGCAGAACCCTGTCCTGCATAAGCTCCCTGCATGGGAGCAACAGGGGGTTAGAAGGAAGAGCGTGTGTAGGCCGTGAGCAGCATGAGGTCAGGAAATCTGCTGAGCAGACACTCCCACCCTTTCTCTCTATAGGTAGGGGACATAAGGGCCCACAGAGATAACTTCAGCCCTTGGGCTGCAGTAACCTCCTTGAAATGGATCTTTCTTTCCCCTACCTAAAAAAGTGCTTTGCCTAGCATCCAGCCAAGTATTTTAGGCTGGGCTCTGGATTTGCTCTTTAACAGGTGTTAAGTGGCCTGGTTTTAAAAGGTGCTGAGTGCTGTCAGCTCTCATTGACTTCAGAAAATCAGGCCACTTTATTTAGGTGCCTAACTGTTAGCTTCCGTTACTGCAGGAGAACTTGGAACACTAAGGCTCCAGGATTGTATCTGCTCCTTATGTCTTGTGTCTCCTCAGTCAGATATGCTTAATTTGCTGCAAGCTCAACCTGGTTTCCTAGATTCAAGATGTGGTTTTTGTGCTTTAGTCATTAGCACCAACAATAAAGATTTTATAAGCAGACTTTAGCTGATCATTTTGCTGATGATCCACAAGGAATCAAAAAGCACGAGTCCTGAACTTGCAATCCTTGTTCAGGCAAAACTGTGATTGAAACAGTCATTGTCAATGGAAGTTTTGCCCATCCAAGGACTTCAGGAACAAGCCATAATTATTATGCTTTGTAACTTTATTGTAATGATCACAAAGCCCGTACAAGAATCTTGATACTTTTCATTATGTTGGAATTTATATTTTGGATTTCCAAACCAGATGGTATCATCTAATGGTTACCACTGGAATCTCTGGTTATTTATTCTGTACAGCATAGTTTTCTGTGGTCTAATTGACTTGATTTTCTGAAGTCAATGGGAATTTTAGGCGCTTAGCCTCTTTGAAAAACAGGCCACTTCAGGACCAGATCGTGATCTCCTCAGTGACACAGGTAAGTTTTATGAATGGTCCCATTTGCCTTAGTAAGACAACTCCTGTAACTGCTGACCATTATTAGAAAGGGGTTCAAATCTGCCTCCAAATGTAGTTTTATATATGTATTTGAAATTGTTTACTAGTCTGTATAACTAGTAGAATAGGTGAGTGAGTGAGCAAAGTTTATAGTGAAATGACTGAAATAAATGTAACCCAAAACTATCCAAACATATAGGAATTTGTGAGGAGGCTATCCAAACATATAGGAATTTGTGATTTCTGCACCAGAGTGTCTGTGTTTAGATTCTTACAATGGCATCTATCACTGCGGTATCTGAGTTTGTAATAGAGACAGACAAACAGATAGAGGGTAGGGAAATGGGAGACCAGCAGAATGATCAGAGTGATGATACCAGGAGCAGGTCATTCACAGACATTAAGGTCAGAAGGGTCCATCAAGATCATTTAGTCTGACATTTGGCCACAGAATTAGAATTCAGGAGCCCTGAGTCACAGACCTGGTGCTGTAACCACTCTAGACTCCCTTTTCTTCCAGAGCCAGGGATAGACACATAGGAAAAGGGGGGTGTTTTAAGACTGGTTTATATATTTGTTTTATTTATTTATTAAAACTTAGTGTTAGGAGCTTTTTGGAGTGGGAGGGAGGGGAATTTGGAGCTGAAATGTGGGAGAGGAAGGGATTGTTGGAATAAAAAAATTAAGCGGATAAAGGCAAAGGAAGAGAAAGAGGGAGAACAAGATTGGGGAATTGAAGGTTTGTTGTGCTAGGAGAGGGTGAGATGAAGGGAGACCAATAGCCAGTGGCAATACAATTTACAAGAAGTTTCAGAACTGAGCCAATGAAAATGTCAGGAGGTGTGAAGGCTCTTCCCAGATGTTGCTGCTATTCTCCCAGCAGATGGTTACCCTAGCAAGTCCCTCTTTGTCTAGACATGACATGAGTAAGCGGGAAGTCTCTGACTTATTCCCTGCACCCTCAGTTGTAACTGGGGTTGACTGTTTTGGGAAAAGGCTCTCCCAGTATCTGGTGATTTCCACAGTCTGTCTCTTAGGAGCTCATGCCAGCGACTGTTCTCCCTACGATCTCTAACATTGTACTGCCACCTGTTAACTCACAAACTTGGGAGAACCTGACCTTTCTTTCTCTGGATTTACTATAGCTGTGCACTGTTAACATTTCTATCTCAATCTTTTGTGAATACTTCAACATTTTGGTCATTTTGCTGTGAGTTTTAAAGGCCTGTGTCTAACATAAGGCATGGTGCAAATTATTAAAGGACTTATCCCCAATATGACCTGTATTGCTAGGATGTTAGCTTTTGAACCTGATACACGAAGGGTCACTGCATTGAAGCACTTAGTCACCATGCTGATGGAGATTAACAACTTTTACTGAAATCCCTTAATGTTTAGAGAGGAGTGCAAAGTTATTGTTAAGACATGCAGAAATGCATTCGGACCAAATGGAGCCACATATATTTTGTAAATATACAGGAAGAAAGCTGCAGCTTTTTTTAAATGTAGGTTGTTACTTCATCCTGACCCATTAAGTTTTCTAAACTGAGGCTTGTGGTATTTGGCATCAATTCTTCCGTTCTTTTGATAAGTACCTAAACAGGATGTCCTTGCAAATTAAATGAAAAACAGTCCTGGAAGATTTCCTCCCTCAGGAATAAGTATTAAGACTGGCAGATGGCTTAAGTGGAAATACACAGGAATGCACTTTAGCCAGTCGTTGAAAATTATTCCAGCAGATATTACTAGGTAGATTCATGAAGCCCTGTCAGGCATCCTTCTGCATTGAGTCAATTTTTAATGACCTCAAGCCTGAAATAGTTTTAATTTATTTTATCCACATTGTTGCAAAACAACCAGAATCTAAGAAGCAAAATGTAAAAAATAACCTAAAGTAATGATATTCTCAGATTATTTTGTACCACAGGAATGGTGTTTCTTGGGACTGAAGCTTGTGGATATACCCTAGCTAGTAATCATCTCAGAAAACCTGAATACAAGCTCTCTAAATCTTTGGACTGCATCTGCAGTTAAGTGCATATGCATGTGTATGCACAGTCACACATGTATGCACTATACATACATACTTTGTATGTGCAGATGTGAGATATCCATAAATGGTACAGACATGATATAGATTCATTTACTTATGCACTTTTGACTATCTTACCTGATCTCTATCTGCAAATCTTTTCCCCACAAGACTTCTACTAAGTTATAGGGTGAAATTATTAAGTATAAAAATGGTGTGTTAGAGATGCTTTAAATTTATTAGTTTAACATTTTCTTCCCCTCTGGGTCCTGCACAGTTGGACTGATGGGGTGAACTTCCAGCTATGTTGCAGTCAATGAGAGAATTTTGTCATTGTATTCATGGTAACTAAGGGCCTTGCCTTTACAGGTGGAGGGAAGGGGTGTAGTCCTTCCAGTGCAGCACAGAGCATGGCTCTGGCACCTGAAATCCAAGATGGAGCTACGCTCTGGCCGCTCTACCTTGTCATTTTCTGAACTTCAGGGATTTCTGCACTGCAGCTGTGAGGTGTGATTCCCATCACAGGTAGACAAACTCACACGGGCTCTGCCTGAGCTAGTGCACTAAAAACAGCAGTGTGGACTTTGCGGTATGGTTGTGACATGGGCTAGCACCCCAGCTCAGATCTAGAAGATCAGGTGGGCTTGGACGCAGGTGGCTGGTGGGAGCAGTTTGGCTGGCAAGGCTGCTGATTGGCTCCAGGGGGCTCTTTCCTGTCAGTTGTGATTAGTGGGAGGCAGGAAGGATTGAAGCTGAAAGGGGGGGGGGGCAGATTTGCGCCGTGAGGTAACCAGCCTGAGTAGTAGTATCCCCTGCTGCCAATTGCCAGCGACAGAATGGGAGGTGGGGGATTTAAAATGGAGGCCAGGAGTGTGTGTTCTCTGTGTGGGGACCAGTTTCCTTTTGCTGAGGTGATGTGAGGAGGAAACTTCGGGTCTCACCCCACCCCTTGCTCTGGAGCAGTGCTTCTGACTGGAAGAACAGAGCATTGTGACACAGCACACTCTAAATGGGTGGCAGCAGCAAGAATGGCCTTGGTTCTGCCCTACAGGATGGAAAGGACGCTTGCCTGGTAGGAGCAGGCAAAACCAATGGAGAGGGAGAAAGAGTGCATGTGCAGTGGGTGCATTTCTGTGGAGCTTTGGAACTATTGAATTTAGTCCTATGTCACTAGTGGAGGGAAACAAAAAGTAACTTAAAGTTAAAATCACTCCAAACCTTTCTTAATTTGTTTTTCTCTAACACATACAACATAGAAAGAACAGATGATCATGAGGTACAAAGCTTTTACTGGCAGTCATTTGAGCTAGTTCCCTTAACTCACCTGAGACTTGGCCAAACTCAATGGTGGTAAGGCAGTGGGAAGCTTTTCGTTGCCCTTCCCAGGCATTTGCATGTGGGATGGGAACATTTTTAAGCCCTGCACTGTTGAAAGCTTGACCTACCAAGAACTCTTTTGAACCATGATCATACTGGCAAATACTATGGGACAGAGTGCTATGCATGCTGCAGTACTCACTGCCTTAAAACAGACTTTCTGGGTAGCAGGATTATCTGTTTCACACCATCTGGAAACTGAAGAGCAAACAGTGTGCACACATGCTTCAATCTGCAACTTAGTACAATGAAGTAGCATATATATAACATTAAAAATAAACAAATTAAAATGTTGCAAGCAGTGCAAAGGCTAAATTAGTGAACATTATGCACATAGCTACTTATCATGGCAGCACTGATAATGGCATCATAGTAAAGGCAGCACCAGGATTTTCCTTTTAATGAGACTGTACATATTTATTTGATTTGTTTTATACACAGGTCACAATCCTGTTCCCATTGTATTTAAAGGCAAAACTCTTCCTGACTTCCAAGGGAGCAGGATAAGTGCCTGTAGTTAATCCTGTACAGTACTTTACATCAAACTCAATATGGGTATTTACTATAACGTAATGTAGTTGAAGTAAGTGTAGAACTCATGTTAGAAAATGTATGTTAGAATACTTTAATATAAATGTACCTCTTTTGTGTCAGAACTGCACAGAATGCCAGGGCAGTATTTTCCTGTGTCCTGTCTTTTTAAGGTTTGGATCTTTGCTGTGGTGGTCCAAGGGACACAGCTCTCCCCACCAGGGAGTGGTCCAGAAGAGTTTGGTGCACCTGGAAGACTCTCTAGCAGTGGACTTGCGCAAGCCGTGTTTGTTTTCTGGACAGCAGCAAAAGTTTTAATAAAATGCTCCAGTTTAAAATTGCATCCTGATCCAAAAATGTGGCATAAAATAGGTCTGTTTCTTTAATGTGCCATACAAAACAAAGGTAGATTTTGTCCTGCAGTAAAAAGCATAGGGCTATATTCTAAATATAGGGCCACCTGTGGGTCTTGAGGGGCAGGTTTGCTATTGTAAAATGGCCAAGGTGCACTAAGATGGTGTGACATTGAATTTTTTTAAAATTAAAAATCAGCAATGAAACACTTGTGATGCAGCAGGGGCAATCCCACACTGGGAATCTCATTTTTCTTTCTCTCCAGTTCTAGCCCTGTGTAACTCTCTACTGATTTCAGTGAAGTTACTCCTAGTTTACACAGGTATTATTAATAAAAGGATCATGAGGCATAAAGAATTATATGGAATTATATGAACAGTGCAAATGTCTGTTTAAAATTAGAAAATGTACATTTTTTCCTAACAATATGAGCTTAATTTTACTCACAGTAGTTTATATAAAAATATATGTGAGCATCATGCAGCTGGAATAAAGATCCTGATTTAAAGTTTTTGCTGCTGCCAGCAAGAACTTCAACTCTCTTGAAGTTTATAACACATTTGGTTTTTCTATCCCACCCTCATAAACTAGCATAAATACATTAACACAACTGCAAGCCAATAAAGAAGGTAAGATGAACCATATTGTGATGGTAGATGTGAAATGGAATCTTAATAAATTTTAAAAGGGTCTTTGCTCAGACTAGAAAAGGAGACTTGGGGAGGGGGGAGCATATTTTGGAGCACACCGAGTTCTATAAATGGACAGTTCTTTCACTTGCTGGAATAGTGAACAGGATGGCTAAGTCAAAACAGCTGAATTGTTAAGCAAACTTATTCCATTAGGTGGGTGCATGTGTTTTCCAAAGGAAGCTCAGGTTTATTTTAACTATAAAATCAATTTAACTGTAACAAAAGAAGCTCTTAATAGCATTCAGTCTTAGGACTTTTCCTGGTCAGTAATATCCTTACTGCTCTACATCAGCAAAAGCAGCATGTGGGGTGGAAAGGAAATTAGCTTGTTTGTTCAGGGGGACATTTGTGGGTGTAGAGTAAAAATCCCTAGGGAAAGCAACCTGATTTACCAGCACCGAAAACAATGGATTCTCTCTCTTCAGCCACATCACACCACAGACTCAACCTTTTTATTTTTTGTGCCCAAGAGACCCTTTGCAGTCCTAAAAGCACATAGTACTGCAATATATATAATGCCATTTCTCTATAGTTCTCAGTTGTAGAGAGAAGATCAAGTTGACACTAGTTTTCTGTGACTGCCATCTGTGAATGAGTGTGTTGAAGGTAGTGGAGTAGATACTAGTAAATAATAACAGAACATTTATATTCATGCACGTCTTGTATGCTATTTGATTCCTGTTGTAAATCCCAATTTACAGTTTTTAGCATTCAAGTGTAAGCCAGTGGTCTAAATGAGCTCTCTCCTGCCATCTATTGATGAATTGGAGGAAAAGACCTCATGAACAGGACTTATTTGGATAGACACTCCTACTTTGCCAAGATGATCAATATACACATCTGCCTTCTCATAGTGATCAATTTTGGCTCGTTTGGATTAAAATTCACTTAAATTTTGGATGTAGGAGCAATGAAAAGTTATCATTATTGTATGACTAAAGAGCAGCAGAACTGCACTTAACATGCCCTAATTGAGAGGTCACCATACCTTTATCCTGACTCACTAAGCATGGATTATGGGGCCTCAGCCAAATGTAAGTTAGAGGGGATTGGTGTTCTTACTTACTAATAAGAACTCTGTTTATGGGTCCTGTATGCCACTTGATCTTCCCTCTGTAGTGATTAAAGACAGAGCCTCAGTAGAGTGAATTGAGAGTTCTTTTTTTGTCTTACTCATCGCTAGTTCTGAAACTGCTGATAAGGTGGTTGAGCCTTGGGGGTAGAGTTGTGGTGAGAGGAGAAAGTAGTAGTGTCCCTACTATCCAGTGACATCACTAGTGCTGAAATCATTATGAACTGGGCTTGATAGATCCTCAAAACATGGCATTGTAGCTAAAGGCAACGTGGTGAGAGATACAGCAGCAACATCAAAGGTGGCCCCTACCCAGCCAGTCCTAAAGTTGTGATTATTTGTAATGGGGCTAGGTGGATGTGGTGCTGTAGAACTGGACCGGACCAAGGTCACAGCAGAACAGAGACAACAGTGATGAGAGGTGGCAGCAGCGAGAAGCAGAGACATAATTTACTCACCTCCAGAAGCTGGAGGTGAACCATGTGAATGCACACTCTGAACTCTGAGACTTTGCTAACCTGAGACAACAAACTGTGAGTGGGTTCAGCAGAGGGAACTGGGAAGTTGTGTTAAAGGAATATTTGTCCACTGGACTTTCACACCTCACATGGGAAACTGAGGCAAAGGACTACCACCCAGAGCACTGTGGGGTAGGTGTTTCATTTATTGTATGTGTATTTTTGAGTCATTATTGCGGTGTTTTCCCAAATGAATACTGTGCTCCCTTTTCCCCTTAATAAAGTTTTTTTTCTTTTCTTGTTATTAGACTCAGTACACCCAGACCACTCCCTACTGAGCCCCCCACTCTTGAACCTCCCATCCTGATGAGCCCCACCCCCATGCATCTGAACCATCCTGCTGAGCACCCCAACACCTGGAGCCCCTCATCCCACCAAGAACTCCCTCAGCACCCAGACCCCCCTGTTGAGCCCACCACACTCAGCCCCCACCGAACCCCACATCAAGACATCCCTGCTGAGCCCCAACCATCTTCACCTGGACCACCCTGCAGAGTATCATTGCCCCTGAACTTGGACCCCCTCAACGAGTCCCAGTGCATCTAGATCCCCCTCACATTCAGACCCCCTGCTAAGCCCACACCCAGATTGCCTCACACAGAACCTTCTCAACCCCACACCTGGATCCCCCGACACTAAGCCCCTCCATACTTGGATCCTGCCAGGCTGAGCCTGCCTGCCCCCA
The DNA here is from genome assembly GCF_965152275.1 of Natator depressus. Taxonomy (NCBI): domain Eukaryota; kingdom Metazoa; phylum Chordata; order Testudines; family Cheloniidae; genus Natator; species Natator depressus. The sequence continues at coordinate 82,843,745 of NC_134234.1, forward strand.
TCTGGTGTGCCTGGCACAGAGGGACAGGGGTGTTTCAAGGGAAGGCCCGGTCCTTGTGCTCTGTTGGGTGAAGCCTCACTGCCGAGTCCATGCCCTAGGGGAGAGGTGAAAGGGGGCTGCAGGGTGATTTTCCGCTTCCACACAGCTAATGGCCTGTGCTCCTCACTGTGATGCTGGAGCCTCCACATTTATTTATTGACAAACAAAATTTGCACAATTTTAAAACATTTTGTGTCGATTTTTTGCAAAATTGTTATTTTTTTGGCACAGAATTTTTTGGTGCAGAATTCCCTTAGGAGTATATAATTATAGAATGCAATTCATTTAGCTCAAGTGATTTCTGGTGTAACTTCAGGGAAGTCAATGCAGCTAAGATTTAAACTAGTTATGATTGAATACCAACAGCTAAAGGGATTTGGTTCAGATTAGGCTGATGCTTAGCAAAAGTTCTCAGCTGTTCAAAACACTTGGGTCTGTAAACCTGGACTTGCAAAATCTGCGAGACTTCTGATAGTTCTTGCTTTCATTTGAGCCATAAATACCTTGAGAAGAGTCTCTTTGAGGGGTACTTCAGTACTTCATTTCCTGTACTGGCAAGAACCAGGAAACTGCAGTGTGCTGTGAAAGTTAATTTTTAAAAGAAACAAAAACACAACACTCAAAGGATTCCATTTAACTGAGCTTTGAGATTTAGGTGACAATTCAAATTGGTTCTTATTTTATACAGTTCATTCCCCCCCCCACCCCAATGCTAGGTGTAGGTATTTGCACTGGACAGACAAATAAGAGGACAAGGTACAGTTCAGCAGGTACTTAATCACATGCCTAAGTTTAAGTATGTGAGAAGTGCTACTGACTTCCATGGGACTACTTGCATGCTTAAAATTAGGCACCCACTTAAATACCTTGATAAACTGCTCCCCAGGACAGAGGCCCCAATCTGGCATGGATGGAAAATACACTAACCAATATTTTCAAAAGTGGTTATTCATTCTGAGTTCCTCAATTTTTGGATGCCCAAGTAGTGATCTTTGTAAAATGCCTTGTAAATCGCTGTATGAGAGCTCAGTGTTATTATTGAAGAGACCTGATTATTCGGAGTGTAGGTATTCATTCCTTTTTGAAATGCATGCCCCTTTAAAGGTGTCTTACCCAAAGAGGGAGGCATAAAAAAAATCACTATTTGCTTTATCTTGGTCATTGAACCATGCCCTTAGATCTCAAGGGGTGGGAACACAAAAGAGGAGAGTAGTGAAAAGGACCTGAAAGGGTAATTTTAGCTAAGTTTAAAAAATGTTTATTATAATCATGGATAGATATGGGATATCAACAAAGAATGTCAAGCAGTTCATCCATCTCTAGCTTAAAGCAAAAGAACTTGAGTGCTGTGAGGTCTCATAGCTTTACTGTTTCATATTAAATTGAAAACAGTACCATTGATTTGTGCCCTTTTGTTTCCACAAAGTATGTTTTTATGATGAACAGATGATATTTTGGGTTAATTTTTGTTTGTTTAAGCAAAACAATTATAAGGCACTGCAGTGGCTTTGAAGTGTGTAATAATTCACATTTAAGTGCTATATAAATACTAGACCTTAAGGCTGATGCCTAATAATACATTAAACATAAATAATTGCACAATAATTCATGCTCTGAGTTGGGTTACTGCTTAATTACCAATGTTACTTTATAATTAAAATACCTCGTGTCCTGCACACTGCTGTAGATTATTTCAAATCATCAGCCCTTTCATCAGCCTATCACCACACAATATACATTTTCATGTAGATCAACCTAAAACAGTGTAGGTTATGCAATATAATGCATACACCACTGTATAAATACAATAGAACAGTTTGTTTACTTTTCAAATGTAATAGTCCAAGGCTCCGATACTAAATCAACTCCATGCAGATCAACCATTGTGCTCCCATAGAGCCCCACCGAAGTCAGTGGGGTGCGTGGAGTGCCAGCATCTGCCCAGGTGGAATAAATTGCAGTTCTAAGTGTAGACCAATGTTAGGACCTGATCAAGCATTCATTAAAGTAATTGGAAAAGCTCCCATTAACTTCAGTGTACATTGGATTGGTCCCATAATGAGTTGGAGACTAATAGAAACATGAATTGGCAGGCAGACTGTTTTTCTACTGAGTTTATACTGTAGATTGCATAATCAATTTAAGTAGCATTTCACTCTCTTATCTGTAAAATGTGTGTAAACATTATTCAGAACAAGAGGTACTTTATGTCTTAAGAAATAGTCCAGGAACACAAATTAGGACAGGCATGCTATTGTCACTGACGCAACAATGGCTTCAAACAATATAGCCTAGTTGTTTGATTGCTTTCCAAACTAAAGGCAGAGGTATAATATACAGTAGTAGAACTATGTTCAATGTTGTAATATTTTGTTTTTGGAATATTTTTGCAGAATACAACTACTGTTTATTCATTTGCTGCCAGATTCTGATGTTCTCACTTGCTCCGTAAACTGTCCATTCAGTTAGCCAGGTGATTTGAGAGAACTTTTCAGGTTGCTGCACACATAAAATCAGATTCACAGTGAACTGTCTGCCTTAGAATGGCAGATTGCACACTCAGCAGGTAAATGCTATGCATGGATGACAACTTACCTTGCAGCAAACCTGTGGGAGGGTTTCTCAGACCTCTATGAATGACGACATGTCCAAAGGAGAACTGGTTCTCTCGAAAGGGATTGGGGCTCAGTTTCACTTGTGCCAGGTTTAGTTCAAGCATTGAATGCAGTGGACCATGTGATTAAGAACCAGGCCAGTTAGGAAGATAGGACAGTCTGAGAGCCCAGTTGTTTAGGATCCCAGATCCAGAGGTCCGTAGCAGAGAGGGATTTGCCCACTCCCTCCCTCCCCACTCCCCTGCCCCAAGCCGAAACACCCGTTAACAAGGGAAAGAAGGGATTAGTGGAAGAGCCTGGGAGGGGTGGAAGCTGAGTCCAAGAGAGAGGCTGTCATGGAACAGGATGGACCCTTGGAGGAAGGGTTGTGTCTGTAAAGAGTCTGGGATGGAAGATTGGTTTTGTGTTTTCCTTTGGACTTTGATTAACTTGGGGGGAGGGGAGAGGAGGACTTTGTGGCTTAGACGGAAGGCTTTGTTGCATTCATGCCACAATGCATTACAGCATGAGAGCTCCACAGGAGCCTACAAGCCTGTGGAAGACTGGCTGAGTGGGGAAACTGAGACACTAGCCTGGTGGAAACTGATGCAGCAGATGGGCCAGATGCCAGACTGGCTAAGTCATTTCTACAGGAGCACAAGTGGGATAAGTTTTGGAGGGATGGGAGGGAATTTGAATTTGGTGAAAGTGTTCCTGAGGGGGGGATGGGAGTGTAAGTTCCTTTGCAGTGTCCAGTAGGAGACAGTATAGTGTAAGTACCATTTACAAAAATTACATACTGTGTGTAATCTGGTGCATGTGCTGGTAGAGGTGATAGATGAGTGCCTGACTGGATCCAATCATTCCATTGGTCTGATGGCTTCAGATAGTGTGGCCTTCATGGTATGGGTAGAACAGGGCTGGCCTTGGGGAAATGGAGACACAAAGGGTTGACTCCATGAAGCTGTTTAGGTGCCTAAATCCAGATTTAAGAACCGTAATCCAGTGTTTATGCACCTAAATCCCCCATTGCAATCCACAACACTCCTGAAGAAGGCTGTAGGCACCTAAACTCACCCAGCACCTAATTTTTTCAAAATAAAAGTTCTCTTGGCACCTATGTTTCTGCTTCTGGGCACACACAGTGCTGCCTCCCTGTAGGTGTCGGGTTCAATCTCCTGCCTAATGTCCAGAGTTAGTCAAGAACCAGGGTAAGACAGGTGTTCAGTTGCCTAACTGGATCCAGTAGGCATTCTCTGAATGCACTTACTGAATTGTGTCTCATTCTAAAGCTGGCTGAAGTAGGAAATGGTGGCAGTGCCCACCTTATAACATTTAGCCCAGTGGTTAGCACACTCGGGAGGTAGGAGACCCAGATTCATTTCCCCCTTTCCTAGCAGAGGTGGAGAAAGGATTTTAACAGGGATCTCCCACCTCTGAGGAGTATTGTCTAACCATTGAGCTGTGGGACATTCTGATGTGGGACTCCCTCAATCTCTCCTGTTTCGCTGTGGATATACAAAGAATGGTTGGACCAGAAGGAGTCTAGGAATGATTCTGGGGTCCCGTGGTTAGGGCACTCATCTGTGGGAGACCCAATATTCAGGTTCCCTGCTCCAATGACTTTCATTATTTAATCCCCAGTGAAACAGCTTCAACAGGAGACATTAAGGGAGCCCCACATCAGAATGTCCCATAGCTCAGTGGTTACACAACTCGCATCAGAGGTGGGAGATCCCTGTTAAAATCATTTCTCCTTTCCTGCTAAACACATTCCAGGCGAGTACTCTAACCACTGGGCTACATGTTAAAAGGTGGGCACCGCTTCCTCCTTCTCTGATGATTTTGTATGGAGCAAGGCAGGCACCTGACTTATTCCCACATGAAACTACATCAGCACTTAAGGCAGGAGAGGGGTTCCCATTTGTGAACCACTATTAAAGCTAGGTGCCACCCTACAGCCTGGGCTTCGGCATCTATCTCTGAGAAAGGTGGGGTTTAGCACACCGGCATCCCCCAGGCTTAGCCAGCTTCCTGCCTAGTGTGCTGGCATATGTGGATTGCATTCTTAGGCAACTCTTTCTCCCACTCATTGTATAGGGAGCCTAGGCACCTAACTTGGCTGTGTGAATCACAGTGTTGTTCCTGTGATTTTTCTACGCTCATAAATTGGGAGCAGTGATGCTCAACATTACAGTGCCTAGGCCCTTCATGGATCCCACCCAAATAACTAGCTGAGGGGCAGTATGGTTTAGTGGATTAGGCATAATTATCGGAGTCAGCAAACCTCCATTCTAACCTTGCTTCTGACATTGACTTGGGCAAGTCCTAGGTTAACTTCTTTTGCCTCAGTTATGGCACCTGTCCTCATCTCCCCTCTGTAGAGTAAATTATTCAGTGTCTGTATTCTGAAAACAGAGAATGCTATATAAGTATTAGATGCTCCCTGTGGCTTACAAGACTTGGGGGCAATATTGCCAACAGGATAACAAGAATCACTCCTCAGATCCCAGTGCTCTGAACAAGGCTGAAGTTGTTTCCTTATTCATGCTCTACCATTTTTCACTGAACCTCTTTGAGCTGTTAGATGGAAGGTATCAGAGAAAGATAAAGGCGTGGATAAGAGATTCTTAATGTTGTAGGCAAAAAATTGGCAAAGCTGAGCAATTTCTCTAAACTAAAATTGGAAGTGTAATGTTGAGGTCTCCAGTTAGGAAGGAACAATCAGTTGTACACATACAAAATGGGAAATGACTGCCTAGGAAGGAGTACTGCAGAAAGGGATCTGGGGGTCATAGTGGATCACAAGCTAAATATGAGTCAACAATGTAACACTGTTGCAAAAAAAGCAAACATCATTCGGGGATGTATTAGCAGGAGAGTTATAAGCAAGACTCAAGAAGTAATCCTTCCTCTCTTCTTCACACTGCTTAGGCCTCAATTTGAATATTGTTTCCAGTTCTGGATGCCACATTTCAGGAAAGATGTGGACAAATTGGAAAAGACAAGAGAAGAGCAACAAAAATAATTAAAGGTCTACAACATGACCTGTAAGGGAAGATTGAAAAAATTGGGTTTGTTTAGTCTGGAGCTGAGAAGACTGAGAGGGGACATGATAACAGTTTTCAAGTATATAAAAGGTTGTTACAAGGAGGAGGCGACCCAGACCAGTTCACTCTTTGGCCCCTTGTAGAGTAGGGAGTTTAGTTTCTGTAGCATCTCACTGGAAGCTTTTTTTCATAGCCCTATAGGTAACACAGAAACATGTGCCCCAGAATCAATTAGGATTTCACATGAGACTCCTTCAGCCTTCCTGGGCAGATAGACACCACTCCCAACAGTAGTATTGAGATACCACAGTGGCCCAGAATTTGCTGACAGACAGCTCGTGGCACTATTCCCTGTACCATTCTGTCCTGTATCAGTTTTAGGCCATGAGCAATCCCATTTCAAATGTGCAGACTTTCCACGCTTCCAGCAGGCCCAATTTTCGGCAGCATTTGTGCTGCTAACTTTCCCCAGGCAGGATGCACCCCGTCTAACCTTCCCAGCAGGGATGGGTTACTTTCTGAGTCAGTGGTCCTCTGGGAGGAGCAGCACCCTTTAGGGCTGTCTGTGGATGTGCCCCATCAAATCCTGAGCAGACTGTTGCCTTGTTTCTCTTGACCAAAACCTGCATTTCTCAATCTCAGGACCTTTTGTTGCTGTGGAGTTACCTGCTGTCTTTCCATCTGGAGCTTTCTGACTTTTCCGGTCAGTATTTCCATGGCTTACTGCAGAATTTTAACTGTTGTTGATCATTTCACCCTCATTGCTGTGTCCCTGAACTCTGTGGTCCGACATCCTCAGAGCTGCTCCCTTACACTGCTCCAGCTCATGGATCTGCTCCAGTTCATTAGCTAGCATCATGGTTTCATTGGGTATTTGCGGTTTTGCACTCCACAGTTGTATTCAGATGTCTTCTCAGCCTGCATTAGCAACAAAGTGTCCTCATGCCAGACCGTCCTGTCCCATCCTCAGTAGGCTTTTCTGGTTCCCATCATCTCTGAACATTTCTCTGGTCTGTCATATCTGGTCTGAAAATGCCACCTGAACACAGGCATCATGTGAGGGAGGCTCAAACTGCTGGTCCCCCACCTCTCTGAGCTTTTTAAGCAGTCTGGCTGCTTACATGCAGACCTGCTGTGACCTGTCTTTCAACAATGTAATGGAATGTTAAACTATATTATGCTGTTCATCGACCAGATGGCGCCGTGTTAACATACCTTACTTAAGTTCACAACAGCCATTCCTGGCAGTATGTTAAAGGGTCTTGTAATGAACACATCTGGTGTATCTCTCCGAGAAGGAAGTTCTGTAGCCAGTCCATATCTGGTAGAAAAGCCTGACCTGCTTGTAGCAGCCTTGCAACCTACCATGCATAAGGTGTACATGACAAACAGCAGCACCACAAAAATCCGCGTTCTCTCCTTCAGACCATTGATTTGCCTTGCAGCCCATTCAAAATGTCCTATCCAGGCTCTCCAATCATTCTCAGCCCCTGTCAAGGCTGATTCCCCACTCTGGCACTTTGAATGCAGAAGGTGGGGGCCAGCAAGGATTCTAAAAATGAATACTGGCCACTCCAGGCTGGTATTAAAATCCCAAGGTCACAGCTTCTATCTGACCTTGGATGGATAGATGCTGCCACCACGCAAATGCAAAACCCCTTGGAACCCAGGAAGGCACACTTGGGAATTCCTTCCTGTGGGGTATCCTCAAAGCCTTTCACCCCACTCCCCTCTGGGAAGAGCTGAGAAAGGAAAAAGAAGAAATCAGCTGTTGCCACCTGCTAACGAAAAAACATATGCACAAATCTCTTAAGACACAAAAATCCAAATCCTGTTCTTAAAGGAAAATGTTATTAAAAACAAAAAGAAAGAAAATACATCTGAAAACTCAGACTATTGCTAGATTTTTAAAAGAGCAATTCCAAAAATTAAGCACCCAAAATAGTTTTCGGGGCGTTCAGCTGAAAGGTTACGAGCAACAAAAGTATCTGGGGTTAGCACAGAGGAATCCACAAGCCATAAGAAATAAACAAAATAAACCTAATCACATCTTCCTACACATTTTCTGATCTACTTACATATTTGGGTTCCAAGTAAGCAATTCTAGGTATGATTCTGATGATTTCCATATCTGGTCTTCAGCTTCTCACAGCATTACTGCTACCCTGTTCCTGTCTTCCCCAGAGAACCACAACACACAGACAAAGGGAAGTTTTTTCCCAATTTTAAAAAGTTCTAGCCCTCCCATTGGCTCTTTTGGTCAGGTGCCCATTCACTTCCCTTTACCTATGCATGGAGTCAGACTTTTTAACTCTTTACAGGTAAAGCAAGTAGAGAACAGCTACCAAGAGGGATTCTATAGCAGTGGTTCCCAAACTTGGTTTGCAGCTTGTTCAGGGTAAGCCCCTAGCAGACTGGGAGATACTTTGTTTTAGCCATGAACTGTTGAAATGCCAAACCAAAATTTTTAAAAAATCTTCAGGACCTAAAGCTGCATGGGTAGACAGACAGATCATGTGGTAGAAGGCTCTGCAGTAACTCAAAGATTGCTAACTTGACAAATGCCCTTTCAAAAACTGGCAATGATGTACACTCAACAATATTGGCCCGAATCATCAAAGCTTTTAACGTGTACAGATTGAACTCAAAGTGAAATCAGGCAGACACAGTTGGTTTTTAAAAGGCTGGAAATTCTTGGATGAATATTCATGCTAAAAAGTTTTCAACATAACTTTATTTGCCTGCAGCTTTGTACATTTTTATGATGCCTAATTGATTGTCTTGAATTTTCACATTCAAACAACAGTTTTCAAAACTCAAAGTAGTGACAAATATTTGAAAGAAATGGCTTCATACACTACTTCCTGGTTTCATACACTATTGCAACCTGGCTTAGGCACTACAAAGAAAGAACAGCACCTGTGCTACTCCCATTCCTGAATGGTGAACCGGGGCCACTGGGAGCTGCGAGTGGCCGTACCTGCGGACGCTCAGGTAAACAAAGCATCTCACGGCCTGCCAGGGGCTTACCCTGAACAAGCCGTGAACCAAGTTTGGTAACCCCTGTTCTATAGCTAACTGGCTGGCTGGGTGTCCACAAAAGGGAGCTAGGGTGACCAAATGTCCCATATTTATAGGGACAGTCCCGTTTTTTGGGACTCTTTCTTTTATAGGCGCCTATTACCCCCCACCCCCTGTCCCTTTTTTCACAGTTGCTATCTGGTCACCCTGATCCCCCCTCTCATTTATCACAGGCCCTTGAAATGGTTCAGGCATAAAATCCCAAGCATTTTGGTCTGTGTCTTTCTGTCCTCGAGGCTCCCTGCAGCATGTCCCTCTTTTTGCTGCTCCCATCTGCTGTTTCTCTTCTTTTACCTGCTACATGCTGGTCCTGTAAGCTGCCACCCGTTCTTTAAATTCCTGAAACAGGGTTACTGTGCTGGTTGAGTCTGTGCATGTGGAACATCGACAGACAGCCTCTAAATGGTGTGACTCCTCCCAGAGGGAAGGATCCCTGACTCCAACTCAGAAAGCAACTGCCCCTGACAGGTGTGGTGTGTGTAAGGGGGTTGGCTGGGGGTCATGCATCCTGTCGGGGGAAAGTCAGCAGCACCAGGAGGGAACCTGACCATCTTACAACAGGTGGAGTCCTTGGAATGGTGACACTTGCACAAGCTCAGTACCAACAGAATGTACATTTATTAGTGAAAGAAGGTATAGCGGCAGCTTCCCACCTGTTGCTGCTAACTTTCCGCAGTCAGGATGCACCTCCATCTAACCTTCCCAGCAGGGATGTGTTAGTGGTCCTTCTCCTTTGGGAGGAGCCACACCCTTTAGGGCTCTTTGTGGATGTGCCATATACAGAAACTCAACAAGCAGAGTAACCCTGTTATAGTAATTCAAAGGACTTGTATTTGTATGGTGGTTATAGCGGTGCATTATTGATGAGTTCACTATGTGCTAGATGCTTTCCAAACATGGAAGAAAGATGGTCCCTCCTCTGAAGACCTCCCAATATAAGGACAGCCAGCCAGCCAGGCAAGTCATTGGAGGTTAGAAAAGGGGAAAAGCAATAGATACATTGTGTACTGTAAGCAGCTCAGCAGAAGTGGGTCTTTAAGAGGGACTGAAATGTGGACTTAAGCAAAAGGCATTGCATAGTAAGACTCATGATTAACTTGAGATTCATCCAGACATACTATTCCTTATGAACCAACGTACTAAATGAGTTCTGATTTAGGTGTCTTTAGATTAAGAAGACTACCAGCTAGCAAGATTTTCTTAGAAAGATGAGGCAAAAGGGAGGACACTCATGTCCAGAATGTAGTTTTGTTGTCATCTTTATATGACAGCATTAGAGGTTAAAGTAAGGGGGAATGGAGAAAAACATGGTTCCTGCCCCTCTGCCAAAAATAGAGAGAGAGCTCCCACGCCTCTCATTAGATTATGAAAGCAGCAGTCCCACACCTCTGCCCTTCCCACCAGGTTAATGTGAGGAGAGCTCCCCCTTCTGTTCAGAAATGGTCAAAACATTCCAAATTATTTTATTTATTAATTTATTTAGGGTACCCCCCCAAAAAAACCCCACAATTTTGTATTTTCCTTCCTCTCTCACTCCTCCTTCAGTCGTAATAGGTGAAAATGCGGGACAAAGCCAAAGGAGGGGAGGGGAGGCAGAACAGACAAAAAACTTGAACATTTTCTGTACAAATACTTGCCCCCTCCTTCCAAAAAGAGTGTAACCCCCTTTTCCTTCATGGGCTACTCAGAACCAAGCAAACTCACTTGTGTGCCCAGGTCCCTGAAGTTGTCCACAGTAAAGGAGATCCCGAGTACTCCAGTGGTGATATTAGATAGGTGGAAATCCTCCATCCACCCCTGTGCTGCAGTCCTTTTACTTGTATAGGAAATGCAAATTGGCAGTGCATCCACCTGGCTGGGACTGGTACACACTAACTGGCGTGCTTTGGGAGCCTCCAAGAATAAACCTGAACTAATCTAGGCAAGGGGTTTAACTTAAATGTACCACTTATAAACAATATACAGCCAACATACTCTTAGATTAAACACACCTTTATTTAACAATTTAGAAAACCATGATATAACAGATTGAGATTTGTTAAAATGGAACAACCATGTTAAATCAGTAGGGAACATTTCAACAAATCAATTAATAAATGCAATTTACAGTCGTAAATGAAACTTAACCAACTTGCATTTACACTGGGACCATTTACCTCATCTCTAGTTTGCACTCCTTTGAATGTCAGAGTTCTAAACATTTGCTTGCGTGGGTGCGCTAGAATATCTGGAAGCTGGGGACAGTTGGTCCAGTAAAGCAATCCAGCCAAGACAACAAGGAGCAGAGCAAGTCTAACTCGGGATCATTCCAAGCTGCACAAACTCTCTGAAGCTGGGAGGTTTTATTACCAGAGGTCAGTAACTCTGGATCCCAGTTAGACAATAAGACCATTTCATTTCTTCTCAGACTCGGGGAAACCCCTTACAGTCTCTTCACTATCCCCTTTCCCCTACAAGCTCTTTTCCAAACAACAAAGGTGATGGTTACTCAAGCTGTCTTTGCTGCAGGCCAACCTTAGTCAGCTCTGGGCATAGCAACAGTCTCTGCTCAGACTCCAATGAAGCCCAGCAGTAGCCTCCATGGCTCCCTGTTTGGTCCAAACCCCAACAGTTTCTCTGGAGCAACTTCTGGCTTTCTAACAGCATCTTAGCAGCAGTTCGTGGCTTGGACAGAGCATCACAAAATAATCTCCACTCTCCTGACCAGGATCTCAGTTCCCCACCAAGATGGAGTCCAATGTATGCTCTCCCTGCATTCTGTGGAAATCTCTCTTCCCCAAGTCATCATGAGAGGAGTATCTTCAAGGCTGATTGGCGGCACTCAGGATCTTCACGACTGGAACACTCCCAATTAAGTTCAGAGGCCCCTCTACTAGGGAGCACCTACAAGAGAGTTCAATTTTGAAGCCTGTGAAATGAAAATTATTTCCAATTTTGGTAAAAAAATTTTTACCAGCTCTGTAGAATATGACTATTCCTCTACTGCATGCTGCTTAGTCAAGTACTTAGAGATCTTTAGCAGAAAGGCCAATTAGTGCAAATTATTACTATTACAATATGTGGATACATTGGAATAATGACAACAGAAGAAACTCAAATGCAACACGTGCACAGTATATTACATAGACCCAAAATGTGCCATGGAGTACACTGGAATGTACTTGTAATTGATTTTTTCCCTGGGGAATGAAAATCTTAGCCACAGAACAAGAACAGCACAAATGGCTGTACTATTTTCCCTATACTGTCTTCAGCCTGGTCTTGTGGCCAAGGCCACAAGTTGGGATATCTGAGTTCAAATTCCGGACTGGGCCACAAACGTTCTGAATGGGCAAGTCACTGTAACATATCTGTGCACAGTTCTTGAACTGTAACATGTGGGTAACAGTATCTCCCTATCTCACAGGGATGTTGTAAGGATACTGTCAATAATCTTTGCACGGTGCTTAGATATGGTGATGCAGCATTTTGATCTGGAATGCCCACTTCTATGGGCAAGACATTTACAGATCTCTGCAAAGAGTCCAAACACGGAAAGGGTTTGGAAATATCTTGTCCATTTCAGTGTTTGGACTCTTTGCCAACGCTTGTAAACAAGGAGGTTAGTGGTCATTATGGTATTTCTTAATGTGCCTATATGTAACCTAGGAATTGGATTAGATGACTTATCTCACATAGACCTCTGAAGAACCATTAAATGGCAACATTTGATCACTACCTACCTGAAGTGGATAAGGACTCTTGACCCAGTTGTAAAGGACTGTGTATCCCATTACTAGTCCCTTGGTCCATCAAACACCTCCCTCCTCCATTTCATCTGAACACTAAGAGCCAAATGCAGATCTAATCTAAGTAAGTGCAACCCCCATAGCAGAACTGCATGAGAACTGAATTTACTTCAGTGGGGGAGAAAAGAAATAAGAAAAGCACAAGTTTATCAATAAACAATAATTCAACAAGTAAATGCAGGGCATACATATGAGAATTTTTGCATCATTGACTTCAGAGAATTTAAATTAAAGCATAAAATAGGTTTTATTTGCTTGACACATGGTAAGAGATAAGCCAAACATTTTTGGCAATTGAATGATATGAGAAATACTTTTATTTTGGCCACACTTGTGAAACAGCACAAACGCTGTGGCATTGCCCTCTTCTTTCTTGAGGTTGGTGATTCTTATAGCTGTCTCCTGAAACTCATGATCTTACAACAGACTGTGACACAGATTAGTCTCTCTGAGGTCTGCTGATATCCAGTCCATGGTCTCCCCCTTGGTCATCTTTCATCCACAGTCATGGCAAGAACTGTCCTACCAATATAGCTCTCCAGTCTCTGCTGGGCATGCGCGTACCAGTGTAGCCTAGCCTTCCACAACTTGTCTTCAACTGGAGCAAATTGCATTGGCCAGATCATTTTCATGGCTTTGGTTAAAAAAGTGGGGTTATTCAACACTAAGATTTGTGGCGCTCAGGTTCTGAAGATGGATTAAAAACAAATGCTTGCTGGGAGGTCACTGACAAAGAACCATCTAGTCGAGCTGAGGTCATCAGGACAAGCAAGTGGCCCTGATTGGCTAGGAGAACATAAAACCCCTGAAATGTTTGTTTGGGTTATTTGGTTTTGCTTTTCTGTTTAAATAAGTACAGATAATCCCCAAGCCTGTTGTAATTTTAGCTGCAGGGGAGAAGATGTGTTCAACATTTTGAAGTGATTACATTTTGCCAGATAGCGCAAACATTTTTATGACATGATTTCCCACATTTGGACTGTAATGCGTATCCGGGAATGCCACATTGTGGCGATGTTGTAAATTTGATATTGATGCACAGACATCATGTATATAGAATCCTAAATCAAACTTTTTCACTTGCCAACCTAAAGAACCCCAAGATTATCTCTGCTATCCTTATTGAAAATGTTAATTATCTGTGTGAAGGGGTTGTCTCTCAACTGGCACCTCCCTGTGGCTGGGCATGGCATAATAGCTTTCTTCCTGTGGGGTGTCTCTTTCCAGTAGCTGCTCCACCTCTGCAAGTGACCTGCCTCTTCCTTTTCAAGCTCCTTCTCCAACCTTGCAGGTGTGACAGATCAGAGCTGCCTGAGCCCAGGACAGCTCCTTAACCCCTTGTTGTCCATTGTGGGGTTTGTATATTCCATCACAATCTGCCTATCGAAAAACATGAGCATAATATTCATGTGACATTGTAACACGTATTATGGCAAATTCTTTAAGTAAATGTAATCCATCATTGACTTAATGTATTCTCATCAATGTTTTTCAGATTTCAGAGTTTTTTTAGTAATATTAATAGCATATTTAGGCCTTTTTTTATTCCTATAATGTAGGAAGAGAGAGACTCCATAGTCCGTGTTAAGCAGTAGACTAGTTAGTATTTCAGACATTAATTAATTATGGGAGTTGATCTAGGAATTCTAATTCAGGCCCCCTGTCTGGAACAGGCAGGCTGGAAAGAACACTCTTGAAAGGCCCAATAAATGTAGCTACTCATTTAGTTTCTGATGGAGGTACAGATGTTTTCCTCCCATAGGGAGGAAAGAGGAGGAGGAAAGAATAAAGGAGATAATAGTGCATCTTGTCAGCAGATGATTCGAAGGGACATCAGCCTTACAGGGGGACTGCAACAGTGATTCTTTATTATCATGGGAGTGTAGGAGATAATTCCTCTCCTCATACAGGAAGCTGAGGGCTTGGAGTCTAAGCAAAAAGAAAACATAATCTCAGCACATAAAATGTAGGGTGCAGTTATAGGGAAATACACTAGGGATTGTTATGCAAGCTTTGTTGGAACACTCTAATTCTTGTAAATCTGTTGTATGTAAAATTAATAATGCTTTTTTTTTGTGAAAGGACAAAAAAAATCTGACAGAATATTTGGAAACTGTGAAGTAAATGTTGAAACTTTTCTCAGAAAGAGAGAGGCTTGCATTTAAAAATAATAATAATAATACAATGGACAAAAAGAAAGTCAGGGGGAGGGCAGGGCAACTGTTGGATAAAGATAGACACGAAATAGCAGATGATAATGAAATGATTGAGATACTTGGTAATAGAGCAGGAATAATTTTAAAGAAAAGTGATCTGTGAATCTTTTCATAAATAAAACCTCCAAACCCTATTCATTATGTTTATCTGTTATTTGCAAGTAATCAAGCAACCACTGGCCATGAATAAAAACACCCATACATTCCAGTAGTTTATTGAGTATTCATCTAAAACTTCATAACATAAATGTGATATTCCTTAATGGGTATTCTACAATATGAAACCATTTTATTCTTCCCAGCAGGGAGAAGAAACAATGCAACATGACTTAGGTGAGCACCCACACAGCACACGTGACTTATAACCCATACTGATTAATCAGAACCAAAAGTTTGACAAACCATAGGGTGAAAATCATTCATCCCATAACACAGCGGCTTTCAACCTTTCCAGACTACTGCACCCCTTTCAGGAGTCTGTTTTGTCTTGCATACCCCGAGTTTCACCTCACTTAAAAACGACGTGCTTATCAAAATCAGACATAAAAATACGAAAGTGTCACAACACATTATTACTGAAAAATTGCGTACACCCTCATTTTTACCATATTATTTTAAAATAAATTGATTGGAATATAAATATTGTGCTTACGTTTCAATGTATAGTATACAGAACAGTATAAACAGGTCACTGACTTTGCTAGTGCTTTTTATATTGCCTGTTGTAAAACTAGGCAAATACCTAGATGAGGTGATGTACCCCGGGAAGATCTCTGCGTACCCCAGGAGTATGCATACCCCTTGCTGAGAACCACTGCCATAACATACACATTTGTTGAAAATCAGGATCAGTTTTTGCTAGACCCTAAACTAATTACATTCACAATGAATCCTATTTGTAATGATAAGTTAGACCAGCACGACTTAAAAGCCAATTGCCAAGTAGTTATTATGAGAGAAGAAAATTGATAGTGGTGAGTTGTAAGTAAGGGAAATGGACAATTCATTCTCTCCTCTCCACATTTCAGAGGGACCCATGCAATGGACATAGTCTGCTGTAACCCCTAAAGGGTACAGCGGTAGGTGCAGTCTTTCTGCACATGTAGGTGTTCCAGGAGGCAATGCCTCCCAGAACTCCAAGACACTAGTGTGGCTCTGTACTATCCTTAGCATAGGAAAGAGCCTAGCAGGCCTGCTAAAACTCACTCTGTCAGTGGTCTGCATGTTTGTTGTAAGTTGAATTCTCTGTCTCATGCATCTTCCTAAATCAACAAATGAGTGCCAGTAAATAAAGTCCCAACTTTTCCTTGAACAGGACAGGATTTCAGTTTAGTGGATTATGACTATACAAGGTGCAAAGCAGTGGGAAAACAGAACTAATTCACCATGCTGTATGTGGACAGGAGATTATTCCCTAACCTTGAAGGTGAGCTGCATATGTGTTAAACCTGAGATTTGAATAGTCCTAGTGTACAGAATGGCACTAATTATTAATTGTCATAAAATTATCCAACCCTCTTAAAATGCAAGAAGAGTTCAACTCTATTACCTTATGCAGCTGGGAATTGCTTTGTGACGTATTTCCTTTCCCTTTTTCTCTTCTAAATTTACTCGCCATTAATTTTATAAAATTTAATGGTCTTAGACAGCTGGTACTGAGAGAAGAACTCATTCGGCCTCGCTCAAATTTTATAGGGAGAGCTGAGCTACAGAAGTATATCTGTTGTTCAGCAGAGGCTCACTTATGTGTTTCTACAGTCCAGACTCTGAATGGAATAGGCCTCCTGGCATTTGCATGGAGGATTGGATGGCTTGGAACTTGCCAAAATTGAACGCTGGCGAGACCGAAGCTCACTCAATTGGGTGAGAGAGCTGTAATTTGTCAGTGTTTTAGAAACTGCTAAACGTTTCAGCTGGAACATCAGTGTGACTGTATCATGATCAGTGGAACTGGAGTGAGGGCCCATGTTCCTTAGATGGACTACTATTGTAATGGGACACTGGGAGAGATGGGGAGTTAGGTTGGAAGCAACTCAGCCACATGGGTAGTGCACAGGGTTTAATCAAGTTCCACTTAACCTGTATACAGCATCTCTTTGTGAATGAAACAAAGATGTACGTGAGGACTTTATTTCACTATTACCATGTGTGCATGGATGCTTCAACTGTGCTACCATCAGAGTGGGCTCTGGAGCTCCACAACATTCGTTTTGATCTTTAGATCCGAGAATATAAAGAGTGAGTGAGTTTTATAGGGTACTGTCCCGTGCAGACAACTGTTTCCTCATTTATTCCTGTCAATTTGTTACTTTTTTAACTGCACATTGTGGGATTACTTGGTGAGTTTGGGTGGTTGTTTTTTTTAAATATATATTAATGCTAGAAAGCAGTTTATGCACACACAGCTCTTTTTAAAACTTGCACAAGTGAGCCAGCAATGACCTTCTACTCTAAAGAATTGCTGGACAGGTGGCCGAAGGCGTCTGCTGTTCTTGCTGGAAATAAGATTAAAAAAAAAAAATCTCTGTGGGGCTAGTAGAGAAAAAACAGGAATTAGGGGAGGAGTGTTATAAACAAAACCCTAGACTCCCTCCATATGGCTGTGAGCAGATTTCCCTGGGCTTGGCCTTGGGCAGGCCAATCCCCTGCAGTGCAAGTTCACTGGAGTGCAATGGCCTGTTATTAGAGGGCTGTGCTTTCTAACACCTGGGTGATGAATGAACTTTCCAGTTAGTAATTAGACACCTCCTTGCAGGCAGCAGAAGTGAGTCTGTGTGTGTGGGTGTGCGGGCATGCATTGTTTTCAGAATCGGGGGCTGGGGGTGTCCTAAAAAACATTTTAAAAAGAGCTTACATTACAGTGTTTCATGTTAGCTTGCTTCTCTGGAAGGACAGAATTGGGACTAAAGTTAATTTCATATTGGATTTCACAAGGGGACATTCCTGCTGGATTCTCAACTGATTTTTCCCCCTAAAAACCCAATATCACATTACAGGTATTCAAAATAAATGTGTTGTGCAAGCTAATGGGTAATGAGGTACTTAAGAGATCTTCCTGACCCCCCACCCCATCCTCTAGAGTCCAGAGAAGTTAGCATTCATTGACAACTCCAAAGGGATTTATTTAAGCCTAAAATAGGTATTTCTTTGGACTTAATTATAGGAAGTGCTTGAACTGCTGAATTAAAATGCCAAAAGAGATTCATTTAGTCCAAAGCAAATCCTTTCCTGTTCTCAAATTAAGTCTTTTCAAAATAGTTTGAAAGAAACAAGAAAAAAGAAAAGAGTGAACATTACCTGTTTTTGGGGTGGTTATGCCTGCTTTTGAGGTCTGCTTTATCCGTGTACAGTCAAAAACTTCAGTAATAATTGCAAGTGCCTTCACCGATATCTGTTGGTACAGATCACAGCTGATCAGCTTCTGACACTCTTGCTGTTAATAAGCAGTGGGTAATAAACAGTTCAGCATGAGGTATCCACTGTTTGAAAACTACAAGCATTTTATGATTGGTATGTGAGGGGGCTAATTTCTATTTATTTATTTACTTTTCTGTACAAAGCCCTAGAACCAATGGTCACTGACTTGCTGCTAAACCTCAGTTCTGTCATGGTCTGGTCAACAACTTTGAAGCTGGAAGTTGTGGACCTGAACAGTAATCAGCAGCAGTTCCATTAGATTCAATCAAGCAAGGCTAATTAATGCCAGCCGAGAGTCTGGCCCTGACTCCTTCGGAGATGAGCATTCAAGACAGATGCTGGTAGATTAAGACTCTGACCCTGCAAGCAAATACATGGATCGTCATTAAAGTCAATGTGACTCCTTGCAAGCAGAAGGGTCTGCTTGTTCAGAGCAGTGTGAAAAATTGGGGCCTAAGAGGGTTTTTTTGCCTTACGTATGGTTAGTGCATTCAAATAAAAATTCCCAGTATTCACCTGAGTAATGATTTCTTAAAATCTCTTATGTAGCAATTAGTGATTTTTCCTAGTTTGTTTGTTTCCATTTACAACACAAGTATTTTGCCCTCATCACTCCCTGCTGAGGAAATACCCATGGGAGTAGAATCTGGGGGAGGGGTCAGGGAAAGGGGAAGTTTGTGAGTTCCCCTTTTCTTGGATTGTTCTGTTTGGGGTCAGCCACCAAGTTCTGCCCTGGCTATCTGCAGGAGACTAGAGTTTATGCTTCCTTGATAGCTCCAGAACCTACTCCGCTTTAGCTCCCTGACAGTGTGATTCCTGTGGAACTATAATGAGGAGTCCTTGTGGCACCTTAGAGACTAACACATTTATTTGGGCATAAGCTTTCGTGGGCTAAAACCCACTTCATCAGATGCATGGAGTGAAAAATACAGTGAGCAGTATAAATATTACAGCACATATTTCACTCCATGCATCTGATGAAGTGGGTTTTAGCCCACGAAAGCTTATGCCCAAATAAATGTGTTAGTCTCTAAGGTGCCACAAGGATTCCTTGTTGGTTTTGCTAATACAGACTAACACAGCTACCACTCTGAAACCTATGGAACTATGCTGCCAATCTCATAGGGGGCTCCATTCTAATGTTGAGGGGAAACAGAGAACCCTTTGCTAGGTTTTCTGCAAGTGGGGACAAGGAAATGATGTATACCCTCTGGGTCTTGGTCCAGGCCCATCTGCAGTTACCTCCAGCCCCTTCTCCAGCCACAGAGGAAGCTACCTCCTTTCCACATGGGAGGACATTTGCATGTAAGGGACCTTCCATGCCAGAGAGTCCAGCCATATATACGATAAGTCCTGCCCTTATATATTTTATTCTGCTTTCATGTATGCATGCACAAGTCCTATTCCCTTCGATGGGAATAGCACAGGTGCTGTTCTTTATTTGCAGTGTCTAAGCCAGGTTGCAGTAGTGTATGAAGCCAGGAAGTAGTATATGAAGCCATTTCTTTCAAATATTTGTCACCATTTTGAGTGGTGAAAACTGTTGCTGAACAACATGTGAAAATTCAAGACAATCAATTGGGCATTATAAAAATGTAGAAAACTGCAGGCAAATATTGTTGAAAACTTTTTTGCATGAAAATTCATCCAGGAATTTCCAGCCTTTTAAAAACCAACTCTGTCTGCCTGATTTCACTTTGAATTCAAGCTGTACACATGAAATGTTTTGAGGAATCGGGCCAATATTCTTGAGTGTACATCATTGCCAGTTTGTGAAAGGGCATTTGTCGAGTTAGCAATCTGCAGAGCCTTCTAGCACATGATCTGTCTGTCTACCCAGGCAGCTTTAGGTCCTGCTGATTTTTTTTTAAAAAATGGGTTCAGCATTTCAACAGTTCATGGCTAAAACAATGCAAGATTGTGCTTTCTGTGAATTTTACATTACAATGCGTCAGCTAATGAAACTTTCAAAAAAGGCATGCTCGCTTGCTCTGTTTCTTTGCTTACAACGAAAACAAATACAAACAACTGCTTGCTAAAACTTTAGCAGTGGTGTTAGGCATTATGGACTTAATGAATAACTAAACATGCCATATGAATATGATTTTGGACAATTAGTTTAAATTGCAATGGAACTTTTACAGTTACTTAACGACCATAATCACTGTTAGAGATTTGCTATAACTGCTGCAGTTTGTGCAATGCAAAGCATTGGAACAAAATTAGACCTTAAATATATATTATAAAATGGAGTTTCTCGTAATACCTAAATTTAGAATAAATAAGATGGATTTTATTTATTTAGAATTTTTTCAGATGATTACGTATTCGTGTACTTGAAAAATAATCTCCAACCAGATGGTTTGTGTTAGTATTTGGCTGAATAGAGTATTAGATGAAATACTTCTTTAGATAATGTAATGTACAATATATGGCAGATATACTGCGTCCTTTAGGAGAGAAGTACATGCTTTAATCCTGAACACATAATTTCTCAAAAATATACACTGTCTCTCAACTTCTCACATTAAATAACTAAGTTACCCCATTTAAAAATTCTGCAGGGCCTTACTCTCCAAAGGTTTGCACAAGCACATTTCACTACTTGAAAATAGTTTCTGAAGGCAGTTCACGTACAGGGCCCAGTTGTCTTCATTAAGAGCACGACTGGTTTCAAGATGTTGAGGTAGATTTATAAATAAATAGTCACATGCATAAAAACAAAATATAATGTGCACAGTGATGTGTTGTGTTGTTTGCAGATATATTCATGTTGCATATTATCTGGCGCATGTATATAACACATATACACTTTCTGCTGCCTTCTGGTGGATGGAACCTGCACTTGTTAAAGAATATTTGAATTTGTCACCATCCAGGGGCTAGACTTCAAATAAGATATATGTTATGGTACTATAAATACGTAATGACATATGCTTTAGAGCAAATAAAATAAATCTGTGAGGTTCACAACCTTGCACTTCACAAGTTTTCCCCATATGTACTTTTCACCCTACTCACTATCTTTTATTAGTGCCCTTTCTGCCCTGAAGTGTTTTCTACAACGTACTGTAACCTCTGCAGTGTTCTCTTTCAAATTAGCTATGCTTTCATCATCTGATATTGAATTATTTGTCATAACTGACCTACAATTCATTACACTAACAAACAAAACAGTGTTATGTACAAAGTACCAGAGATGTGAATGGTTCTTTATTTAATACATATGATCAAATCACATTGAAGTCAAGAGTTTTTGCCATTGACTTCAGTTGGGCCATAATTTTATCCATAGTTTAGACAGTTCCCTGCCCCAAGGAACTTTCAGCCTAAAGAATGCAACCCTGAGAGATTTTGAGACCTCTAAGAATCAGGCCTTGAGTTTGACAAATGCAAAAAACCAACAACTAAAGATGAGGTAACCCTTGCGGTATCATGTATAGAATTGACAGGTATCACATAAACAGAGAGACAGACACAAAGAAAGAAGATAAAGGAAAGAAGAGTGATGCTAAGGGTATAACACTTTACAATTCAATAAAAAGAAAAGGAGTACAAGTACTCCTTTTCTTTTTGCAAATACAGACTAACACGGCTTTAATCTGAAACCTACAATTCAATATGGAGTTGCCAAATCTTATGTCAGGAGTAGCTTGGAGGAAATATGGCTGGTGTGTCTTTTAGTCCATTTCATAGTATACATGGACTACGTAAAATATTCTCTCATTTGTATTCAACATTCTGATTTAAGTCAGGTTGACAGCTCTAGTCATACATTTGCTATTTACTGGCTCTGGTAAAAGCACATTTTGAAAGTGATCTGTCTCCAGTAGTGATTCATTGTTTAATACAGGGGGTCGGCAACCTTCGGCACACAGCCCATCAGGGTAATCCGCTGGCGGGCCGCGACACATTTTGTTTACATTGACCTCCGCAGGTACGCCCCCCCACATAGCTCCCAGTGGCCGGGAATGGTGAACCACGGCTACTGGGAGCTGCGGGGGGCCGGGCATGTGGATGGTCAATGTAAACAAAATGTCTTGCGCCCGCAAGCGGATTACCCTGATGGGCCGCATGCTGAAGGTTGCCAACCTCTTGTTTAATAGTAGCTATCACCTAGATTTCAGAACCCTGCCCCACAACTGCTAAGATACAGTTGCTCTGGGGAACCATTTGTAGCTGCGGTGAGAGACAAACTGTTGAGCTGCATTCCCAATATTCATGCATAGACAAGGAGATATAATAGATTTCAGTGGAAAATGTATCCTTTCTAGGTCTTGTGTCCAAAAAAAAAGAAGTTACCATTTACTCAGAGCAGATATATCTGAATTCCTGTTCTTGGGGATATTTTCAGTGTACAATGAATGTTACTAGGCCCATTCTGTGTAATTGGAATGATTTCCAATTATTCTGACTTTTAAACATCCAACATTGAAATAAGTGTGCACTTATGTATTTGTGTTGGTTGTTAAAAGAGTAGAAATCTGGCTTGACTGTAAGGTTTAATTTTTCTAAAGAACAAAATTAATTTTTTCAACTACTCAATCTCTCTGATGAACACTTGACAAGAGTATACATTTTAATTAAAAATTATACACTCCTGGATCTTGAAGAAAAACATCTTAAGATACTTGACAGTGGCCTGAATGCTTTTGAAGCTTCTCAACTCTTTGGGGCAGGGAGCATCTTTTTGATCGGGATTGGTAGAAAACCTACTCCACTGGGGTTCCTGGGTGCTATTCTAATACAAATATAGGACCTAGGTAACTCTGCGGGTATGTTAAGTTTATCAAAGCCAAGCACCACCCCAGGCATTCTGAGTTCGAATACAACCCATAGCAGAAATCTGAAGTTAAAAAAAAACAAAACAGGCTCCAATCTGCTGCTATCAAAGGGGTTCTTTCTGAGAACAATTTATGGAAGGTTGTGGTGGAGTCTCCATCACACAGAATTTTTAAATAAAGATTGGATGCTATTCTAAAATATATGTTCCAAGAATTATTTTGCAGAAGTTCTATGGCCTGTGTTATGCAGAAGGTTAGCTTGGATGATCACAATGGTCCCTTCTGGCCTTGGAATCTGTGAAATAATAAATAGTAATACAAATAAATAACATTATTGTTAATTTGTGTTACGGTCGTGGGTAGAGGCCAGGATCTTGTTGTGTTAGGCACTGAAAAAGGTATAACACAGTTCTTGCCCTGAAGAGATGAAATAAACAAACAATCAAGACAGTCATGGGCTTCAGGAAAAATATGCTAACAGTTTGCTAAATAGCCCACATTAGTTACTTCAGTGTAGCAGGTGGGATGGAACTGTAGGAGGGAAACAGACACATACAGAATCTTAAACTTCCAAATGTGTAGGCAGTGTAGTCATGCGTGACTACTTCTACTGGAATCAGGAATAATCTGTGGGTGTGATTCTACATTAGAATTATATTAGAATGATCTTCTTCAGGAAGGTTTCAGAGTAGCAGCTGTGTTAGTCTGTATCCGTAAAAAGAAAAGGAGTACTTGTGGCACCTTAGAGAGTAACAAATTTATTTGAGCATAAGCTTTCGTGAGCTACAGCCCACTTCATCGGATGCATACAGTGGAAAATATAGTGGGGAGATTTTATATACACAGAGAACATGAAACAATGGGTGTTACCATACACACTGTAACAAGAGTGATTAGGAAAGGTGAGCTATTACCAGCAGGAGAGCCTGTGTGTGTGTGTGTGTGTGTGTGTGTGTGTGTGTGTAACCTTTCACTACAAAAGTACCCTCCCGCCCCCAGCTCTCCTGTTGGTAATAGCTCACCTTTCCTGATCACTCTTGTTACAGTGTGTATGGTCACACCCATTGTTTCATGTTCTCTGTGTATATAAAATCTCCCCATTATATTTTCCACTGTATGCATCCGATGAAGTGGGCTGTAGCTCACAAAAGCTTATGCTCTCATAAATTTTTAGTCTCTAAGGTGCCACAAGTACTCCTTTTCTTTCTTCAGGAAGGTTTGTCATATCACTTCCTTCATGTGTTATTTCCCTGATTCAAATCTTATAAACCTATGAAAGACAATAATTGCATGTACTTCTGTACCTACATCATCCCCAATTGAGATATTTTTTCCCAAAGTTTGTGGGATGCCTGAAATCTTCTGACCAATGATATCATGTGCTAAATGTTGTTGTTGTGGGTTTGTTTGTCTTTTTGTTTGTTTTCCCACTCATCCCCTGCTCATCATGCCTCATTTCTAGTGGAGTGATGAAATGGGTGGCTTTCTGGGAAATAAAGCATGGATGCAGCCGGCCACTTACAAAGTGACCTACTTGCCCAAACTCTATCCAATTCAAGATAGTGTTAAACAGATTCTCTTTTGGACACCAACCGAGTCACATTTCAGAGGACCAGAAACTGAGTTGGTGTCAATCAATATAGTTCCACTAAGGCAGCGGAGCTATGCCAACGTACACCAACAGATATCTGGCCCAGAATGCCTAAATTAAATGCTAATATTAACTATATTAGAGAGAGAGACATTTTTACAAATTGTACCCAAACCACTTTTAAATCAGTTTAATTTACTATTTGCAGCTTTGCTGTATTTTAATGGGTTATATTACATTATGCTGACTACATTTAACTTATTTTTGCAGAGTGCTTTAACAGAATAAGAAATGGACAGAATCTCTTTGAACTTTGTCTTTATTTTGCTATCTTAGGTAGTATATAGAGGCTCTTAGAAGTCTGGAGAGAGAGAAAGAAATGGATAAAGCAAAATGGGGTAACAGTTCAGGTGTGTGTTAGGAAAGTTTTCTGTTTTTTTTCCCCCCAACTTAAAAGACTTGCCTAAAGCTATTGAAATGTTTTTGTGATTAATTTATAATCTGAAGCACATTATAAAAATTTGTAGTATTCCAAGAAGGTTAAATTGCTTTGAAACAGTATATGTCAGAATTAATTCTCTCTAGTTTTTTCAAATTAAGAAAATAGAATATATTCGGGAGAGTGCAACAAATGTTACATAGGAGCGGAGTACCGAGGCTATTAACTTGTTGCTTCTGTTGTGTAGACACTGAACTGTTGATATTGTCCCTGTGTTTCTGTGCTTTCCTGGTCTCGTATTTGCGAATGGAAATTAATGCTGATATTATTTGGGATTAGCATTGAAATTATTTCTACTTGTGACAGAGGGAGAAGCAGAGAGGCACAAAGAAGGGGAACACCTTGGAAGAATACCATAGCAGCTGCACGCTCTGTGAATAGCATTTAAAACACATTAAAAATCACTTGGCTGATCTTCAATGCACTTTGTAAAATACAGTATGTACTGTTTCAAAAATATGCACTGTAAAGGCCAAATGTGCATCTCAGGTCAGAATTTGACCCTGTTAGGTCAGAACAGATGGACCAAATGCCCTTTTGGAATTTGTCTTTAAAACATGTGTACATGCTATACTATACCAAGTCTAAAAAGTCTGCATCTTTAATTAAACTGGTCCCTGACAGGCCACTTCAATGGCTATTCAAATTAATTCTATAATAAATACTAGATCTGTACAAAAAATTGGTTTAATTTTTGAAATATTATTTGGTCTAAAAGAAAATCAGCTCCTGATTGACATACTAAAATACTGCATATATTGCAAAATTTCATACCGTTTTCAAAGTTCATGGAATCTAAGCATATTTGGCATCTCAGTTTTCATTGTGTATTATGACAAATGAAGACGTCCACAACCTTGAAAATGTATTACACCTGTTCATCACTCCTGGTGTTTTCACACAATGCAAATATGAACCATTAGAAATAACATATACATAAATACACAATGGGCTTCTCACAGGATGTACACAACCTAGTAATAATAGGTCACAGACTGTTTAAGAGGCACCTCAATTCACTGTCTCTCCAAAAGCCTAAGGGGAAAAAGGTGAGCTTGGCAGAATGCTCTGATTGTTAACAAATCTGGGCTCTATTGGACTAAGGAGGGAAGTGAATATGAGAATTCAAGAACCTTTATTAAAAAAACATACAAAAAACCTGACACTTGAGCCCTTTCTTAAATCATGGTGTTGTTAACTCAAACAACTTTGTTGCTCACAACTGTGGTGGTATCACACAAGGAGATAAGTATTTTTCAGTTGATCAGGTCCTTATAAATTTAAGACCAACGCCTTGAACTCCACCTAGTAAACGTAACATCTGTCAGTGCAGATTATAGGCTATTGTCATACCAGGTTCTCTGTGTGAAGCAGTCAGATGGCACATAACCAAGATTCGCCACCAAATTTCGCCCGCTGGTTGGATCATTAGCTTGCCCGTGCTGGGTACTGATGGGGAGCACAACGTGAATGCTGATCCACTGCCCCCCATGCAAGCGACCTGCATGAGGCTGGTTGATGTAGAGCTGCACAAAGCTATGCGTATTGTTACTGAGACCTTATGGGCAACTCCGTTGCCATGGCTCCCAATTCTTAGCAACATAGCAGTGCCCCATATTCGCCATGAAAAGATCTCTGTCATATTGCTAGCTAAGATCGATGAGACAAATCACCTGCCATTGTACACAGACCTCTTCGACCACCCACCTGCTCACCTGTCTTCTGGCCCTTTATGGTCATTTATACCACCACAGGACATGACAGTGGAATCTGCTTGGCGCAGCAAGTGGTCACTGATGACAGTTGTTAATCGCTCTCTCATCACTGACCCAACCATCTGTCCACCAGTTCTGATCTGCCAAGGGACCTGTGGTCATCTCTGAACTGGTTTTGAACAGGACAGGGCAACAATGCAGCAAATCTCTTTAAATAGGGTTTTTCTAATGACCCGCGATGCAGCTGCAGTCAACTTCAGAGTATGTCGCCTGTCATTATTGAGTGCCCACTGACTTATTTCGACAGCAGGCTACCAGCTTTCCACCAGGCTGATGATGGGTCATTAAATGTTGGGCACATTGCGCATATGCTGATGATGATGATGTGTGAAGCACTGCTTGATTTTTTTTTAAATGCATAATGCAGCCATGGAGCTTCAATTTCTAGATCAGGGATCAGCAACCTTTGGCACGAGGCCCATCAGGTAAATCTGTTGGCGTCCACAGGTTCGGCCGATCGCAGCTCCCACTGGCCACGGTTCACCATTCCAGGCCAATGGGGGCTGCGGGAAGCGGCGTGGGCTGAGGGATGTGCTGGCCGCCACTTCCCGTAGCCCCCATTGGCCTCGAATGGCAAACCGCGGCTAATGGGAGCTGCGATCAGCCAAACGTGCAGACGCTGCAGGTAAACAAACCGTCCCGGCCTGCCAGTGGATTTCCCTGACAGGCTGCATGCCAAAGGTTGCTGATCCCTGTTCTAGATGCTCTCATAATGAAACCCATATCTAATCTCAAGGCAACTAAAGAGCAAATATGGGGCACTGCTATGTGGTATCACAAGAGGCCACACTGTTATCTCCAAGTGAAGACAGAACAAACCCCTCTTGGAAATATCTGCTACCTCTGAATCCAGAACTACATCTGGATCTAACAAGCCTCCAAAGTTCATAACTAACAGCATAACAATTGTTTAGTTGGGGATGCGGACATAAACTCTTTAAGCTCTTCTGATTGCTTCTCCTAGGCTACTAACACCATCTCAGTCTTGTCTGACTTGAGTGATTAACAGGCCTCAATTTAGTTAAGACTCTGAGTCGACCTTTACTCTGTATAAGCTATGTCAAAGAAGAAAGAAATATAGAACTGAGTGTTAAATAGTATAGTGAATAAGTAAGTTTATTTGATTTGTCAATTATCTTTGTATATTAAAAGACAAATAATAAAGAGCTGTACAACACTATGTTCTGGGTGAAATCCTAGCCCCACTGAAATCAGGCAAAACTCCTATTAACTTTAAGGGTCAAGGTTTCACCCAATGGCTCCTTCTCCTAATGGCCCAGTATACATGTTGAACAGGAATAGTAACCAGCAAGAATCCTATATGATGCTGCAGAAAGCCCTTGTTGCAAAAGAGCAATTACATAACATTGGGACTTCTGAAAAAGAAAGGTTCTCATCCATACACATCTGATTTAATTTAGTAAGTACCCTTATATGTCAACAAATCCTTATTGTCAACTGTAGTAAAGGTAGCTGCTTTTCATGACTCTCCAGGCTGAGATCATCAATGAATGCCACCAATGTTGTTTATGTATAATCCTTAAACCTCAGTTCAGACTGACTGGAGTCTAGTAAATCTGAGGATTCATGATAGAGTTTAACTATCACAACCTTCTTGACCCCCTTTTCAAAAAAAAAAAAGGAGGTTGCAGACATGTCAATGTCAAGAGATGATGGCCTTAGCTCAAGCTATGAAATACTGCTTTCAAAAGGGCAGAGTGCAAGCCAAAGTGAAGCTGTGACAACATCATTAGGCTAAAACACAGTGTGCCAGTGTTCACCTTTGCTAGCCATGAAGGACCCCCTCAACACCTTTCTAACCTAGCACAGAGCACATCCATGAAACTTAACGAGCTACAGTGGTTGAAAGTCAAACTGTGAGACTCAGCATTTTCCCCTTTAAGACACTGATGTGCCACTACATCAGTAGATGACATTTCTCCAGATCCAAGCAACTGTGATGCTTTGCCATGTTATGTTGCAGACAGGGTGCACAAACCTTTATGCTGTGTCTAGATGGAGGAAACCATAAAGCCAGGTTCTAAGCCCTCTAAACCTGGAATAGTTCCATTGTGCAAAGATGTACTTTTAATAGTCAAGCATTTGTTTAAAAAAACAAAACAAAACAGCAAAATCATCTGTTTTTTACCCAGCCATACCTGGTTAGAATGAAAAATAAAAGTGCAAGCAGATGATGACTTAGCACAAATCTCAAGAAATTCACTTAAAAACTAAAAGTACTCTTTATAACCATGCTTTATCGCTAGCTTGTGTATTATACACATCACTTGTGTATTTTGTAAGCAGTTTAACAAGAATCTTTCAATTGCTTTGGATTTTTTAAAATCCAGAATAATGGATGCAAGGTTTCTCAGAAAAAGCCTGCAACATGAAAGATGATATATCAGGAAATGAAAACTTAAATGTCCCCAAGGAAAACATGTTTCACTGGGGGAATTACAGCAGATGTTTACATTTTTGGCTGTCTGTGAGGAAATAACATATGTCTGTTTCATTGAGTTGTTTATCAAATACTGACATAGGTTCCTATCGCTGGTGATGGGAAACAAATCAGAATCATAAATACCAGAAACACAAAATAAGAAGATCCCTATTTCAACCCTGAAATTAATCAATGGCCTTTAGCCTTCGTGCAGCAAAGTTTTAATAAGTTATGACTTCATCTGATAAGGGTTGAGTTCTTTCCCCATTGTATGAATACCCTCTCACAGTGAAAATCTAGGAAACATGAAGGAAATCTTCAAGGACCCCTTGACTGAGTTCTTTCCTGACCATTCACTAAGGATGTGGGGTTTTCCCCCCTCATGGATGAACTGCAATGAATCCCCAAGGAGCTACATGAATCCCTGGGGATCATCAGGAGGCCAGAACCATCTATATAAAGGCCCTGTGCCTCAGCAACAGATCCATACCCTTGTTGCCCAACGAGCAGCATATGGCTCCTGAAATGGAGGTGAAAAGGTTTCAGTGAAAGTCATACAGTCCAAGGGTGCTTAACTTTTCCTGGGGACTCTTCCTTGGCCCAGTGGGAGAAAAGTGCATCTCTGAGTTTGCAGCACCCAGAATGAAGCTGCAAACTCCCTGTCCTACAGTCTGCCCAATCCAACTCCCTGCTTGTGTTTCCTAACCCCAGAGACTGGCCTCCACAGGGGGTGGGGGACAGTGCTGCACAGGTGGCTGACCCCTCCCCACCCTTCCACATAAAAGAGTTGAGTGTAAAGAGTCCCCAGTCCCTCCCATGGTTTTTCTCTATTAGGGGCATGCTAGAACAAGAAAGAGCATAATGCTGCTTTGAAAAATAAACACATGACTGTGTTGTAGATTTAACCTAAGCATTTATCCCATTTTTCTGTCATTCATAACTAAAGGACCACCAGCAAGCTTAGTGCAACCTCTGGCCTTCATTAACCACATTGTAGCTTTCCCTCCTGAAAAGTCTTTCCTTCTCTGTCTTATTCTGTGTCACTTAATGGGTTAAGTACCTCAGAAAATGGGCAGTTTTGAAGCAGTAGATTATCCATTCACTGCTGCTTGTCCCCCGCCCCTCTGTCCCCCACCTTCTGTTCCTTTCTTTGCAATTTCAATGAAAGATGGAGAAGAACAAAACGATTTGGAGGAAAGTCAAGCTAATCAGATTGAATCCCCTTCAGTTCAGAAATGTAGGAGTTAAGTCTTGTAGCTCAGGCTCTGAGCTGTTCAATAAATTGAGAAGTGTGTGTTGGGGAGAGGATTGAGGGGGAAAATGGGGGAAGGCCAAGGAGAGCATTCTTTATGGTGTTTTGTAGCCTCTGGGAAAGGAAAGCATTGCTCTTTCAGAAAAGTCAGATTAGTGTGCTCCTTCAGGCACCTCATCTGGAGAAACTTTTCCATGGCTGCATTATAATCACTGTCATCTGGAAAAGAAGGGGAATGCTGTTTTTGTAATGAACAGAATGATTAATTTGGAGCTGTCCAGCAGGGCTTAAGTTCATTGACAGTTTCTCATACTGATGCAGCCATTTTTTCCATGCCCACTCCACCGGCCTATTCCTGAAAAAAGACCTGTTTCAATTCTAAGTGCTGACTGAGTTATCTGAGATCTGAATATGACATCAAGGATGAGATTTCTAGATCATCACAAAGGGGGCAACATATGGCCCTGTGATTTTAGATCCTGTCTCAGCTATGTGCTTAAGCACATGCCTAACTTTAAACATATAAGTAGTCCCATTGAAGTCAGTAGGACTATTCAAGGGGTTAAAGCGAAGCATGTGCTTAAGTACCTTACTGAATTGGGACCTTATTTTTTAAATGTAACTAATACATTTATTAACGAGGTGTTTTCTGGCTATCTGACAAATGGAATGGACCTGATTTCCCTCAGATTTGCAAAGCTTTACACTGATGTAATTCATTGACTTCAATGGAGTTATTCATAACTATACTGGTGTGTGAGGGGAATCAAGCCAAATAAGTTTTTTTCTCTAAATTGATCAGAGCCAGATTCTTCTGCCCTTATACCATAATGAGTAGTACCTTGCTCCATCAGTACTCAAATGGAGCTGGTCACAGATTGGATGTAAATAAATTGGTTGAATTAATAAAAGACTATGCTATTGTCACAGAATTAATATCTCCAGTTTTAAAAATAAATGTCTTATCTTTGTTTCAAAAACCAGTGAGGCATATACCAGCATTACTGTAACAGCAGGGGACCATTATCCTCTAACAATATCCTGGGCCACTGACAGCATCTGTTAAATATGACTTCACCTACTGCTATAGAAAAAGCATTACATTTAACAGTGGACAGGTCATGTGCTTTTGAAGGAGCAAAAAAAGATACAGTATAAACTGCAAATCAACAAATGAAATGTGAAACTCAAAATAAGATAGGGCAAGATTTTACCCAAAATTAGTTTTGTGGGCAAAAATTATATTTAGTTTATAATTTTCACCCCATCCCCCAAAAAGAAAGGTTTCAAAGAA
Organism: Natator depressus; assembly: GCF_965152275.1. NCBI lineage: Eukaryota > Metazoa > Chordata > Testudines > Cheloniidae > Natator > Natator depressus. Next base: position 82,875,568 of record NC_134234.1, read on the forward strand.
AATTTAAATTGAGTTTCAAATATCTCAGATTTAAACATTTGGAATTCAATTATTTTTCTCTTCTTTGTTTCAAAATCAACTACAGTATTGAGTTACTATGTTTAATTTCATGTTGCTACACATCATCAAAATGCAAAAACTTAAAGCAGATTGTACACTTACCTGTGTTTTTACAAGTACCTTGATGCTTCAAAATATTGAAACCTATCCAAGTCATAGTGTTCTACAGTTTTTATTGATCAATGGCTCCATGTCTAGTTGGCAGCCGGTATCAAGTGGAGTGCCCCAAGGGTCGGTCCTTGGGCCGGTTTTGTTCAATATCTTCATAAATGATCTGGAGGATGGTGTGGATTGCACCCTCAGCAAGTTTGCAGATGACACTAAACTAGGAGGAGAGGTAGATACACTGGAGGGTAGGGATAGGATACAGAGGAACCTAGACAAATTGGAGGATTGGGCCAAAAGAAATCTGATGAGGTTCAACAAGGACAAGTGCAGAGTCCTGCACTTAGGACGGAAGAATCCCATGCACTGCTACAGACTAGGGTCCGAATGGCTAGGCAGCAGTTCTGCAGAAAAGGGCCTGGGGTTACAGTGGACGAGAAGCTGGATATGAGTCAACAGTGTGCCCTTCTTGCCAAGAAGGCCAATGGCATTTTGGGATGTATAAGTAGGGGCATTGCCAGCAGATCGAGGGACATGATCGTTCCCCTCTATTCGACATTGGTGAGGCCCCATCTGGAGTACTGTGTCCAGTTTTGGGCCCCACACTACAAGAAGGATGTGGAAAAATTAGAAAGAGTCCAGCGGAGGGCAACAAAACTGCTTAGGGGACTGGAACAAATGACTTATGAGGAGAGGCTGCGGGAACTGGGATTGTTTAGTCTTCTGAAGAGAAGAATGAGGGGGGATTTGATAGCTGCTTTCAGCTACCTGAAAGGGGTTTCCAAAGGGGATGGATCTAGACTGTTCTCAGTGGTAGCAGATGACAGAACAAGGAGTAATGGTCTCAAGTTGCAGTGGGGGAAGTTTAGGTTGGATATTAGGAAAAACTTTTTCACTAGGAGGGTGGTGAAACACCGGAATGTGTTACCTAGGGAGGTGGTGGAATCTCCTTCCTTTGAAGTTTTTAAGGTCAGGCTTGACAAAGCCCTGTCTGGGATGATTTAGTTGGGGATTGGTCCTGCTTTGAGCAGGGGGTTGGACTAGATGACCTCCTGAGTTCCCTTCCAACCCTGATATTCAATGATTCTATGATTCTATGATTTACAGTACTAGAAACCCTTAGAAAATTAAACTAGTAATAAATATAGGGATAATTGACAGATACACGGTATGCATTCTGTGAAGAGAACTTGGCTACTTCAGCAGGAAACAGTATATAGTATATTTGAATGCTGCGTATCCTAATATGGTTTAATATACGGTCAAAGAGAAACTGCATTTAAAATTAATAGGAACTGGGAAGATATTTGGCAAGTGTGGGGAGATAACTTTTAATACTTTTGTAAATGTGTACTTTATAGTGGTTTCATTGCAATTTACCTTTTAGCGGGTTTTTAGAAATTCACAAAGGATAGGTAGCAGACTGTCATACACACAATTTTCTAATTTACCTGAGATTTTTAATATTTTCAGTGCAAAAATAGGCTCAAAACATTAGCAGGTTAGTATAAGTGAAAAGTAATATGATAAGTAATAAAATCTTAGACCTTGATTCTGCAATTATCTGTATTTAGGCACATCCTTGCACTTGCTCTGATCCCCATTGAAGTCCAAGTTACACACTTGCACATCTGGAGGATCAGAGCCTTACGTCCTCACAGGACGAATACTCAACCTTTCAGCTTAGGTTCTATTGCAGAGCTCCACTCTTCCCCTCACAGGCTCAAACCTCACCAGCCATCTAAGAACGTAGTAATATTTCTAACTGTGAACTCTTTGGGAACCATAAACAAAGCTGTTTTGACCTTTTCTGAGTTATGCTGTATAAATCTATATTTTCTCCAGTCTTTTGATCAGGAGAGGTTTGTACTCAGACAGCACACAAATGGCTGATGTTTGAAATTTCAAATTAGCTTGATTCGTAGATTGAATGGAGACTGAAAAATGTAGCCAAGTTTGAAGAAAATTGGTTCAGTAGTTTCACTTAATCTCAGCAAGGCAGATCTTCTTCTCTCAGATTGTAGGACTATGGTTAAAGCTGTCTGGATTTTAGAGGAGGAATAGCTAGATCAATCAATGAGTAAGTCCCACTGGCTGAAATTTTTGGCTTCACAAGCCCAATGGGCAAGGGCCAGATTCTGATCTGTTACTCCATGAATAGTCAATGTTAACTTAAACGGGGACTCCTCTACATGCTCCTGTAATATGTCATTTCTCCTCCACTCCGGCCCATACTTTTTGTTTAAAAAGGGTGTGTGTGGGAGGGAAATTAATATTAGACAGAAATATTTTCTGTAGAGAAACAAGTTGATTTAAAAAGGCCATTACCCTGAAAGCTCCCCAGTATTAATGGAGCTTTAAGCTTCCACTAGAGGATATGGCTTAGTGGTCTAAATATCATGTTTGAAAAATTTACTCATTCTGTAGTTGCCAAATTACATCGAGGCAACATTGGCCCAGTTGTTTATCTTCTTGACATATAAACTGAGTTCACTGCAGTTTATCATGTGGATTTTTTTCATATCTTAAAAAACTGAAGCTGATTTTCCTGTGTGTGGACACGGATTTTTATAAGGGTTTTATCCAGTATTGTAATAAATTTCTCCCCCATCTGAGCTCTAGACATCAATGTAGTTCTATGGTGCTTTATGTATCAAGTGCTGTGGGATGAAAGGTGCTCACTCAAGATATGTGTGCACTGCAATAAAACACCCATGGCTGGCCCATGTTGTCAGCTGACTTGTGCTCAGGGGGCTCAGGCTGCGCGGCTATAAAATTGCAATGAAGATGTCTGGGATCGGGCTGGAGTATAGACTTCTGGTATCCTCCCACTCGAGGGGTCCCAGAGCCCTGGCTCCAGCCCGAGCCCAGACATTTACTCTGCAGTTTTATAGCGTTGCAGCTCAAGCCCTGCAAGCCTGAGTCAGTTGACACAGGCCAGCCATGAATGTTTATTGCTGGTTAGACATACCCTCAGAGTCCTGTAGGGGAGTATGTGGGGGGAGTGCTTGGACTCTGTGCAAGCTCTGAGCATAATCACGAAGCAGGTGGCAGTCTCTGCTGTAATGTTCAGAAGAAAATAGTTAAAAATGTTCACTTCATCTTAACCTTGCTAGCTTCCAAATTTATCACCCCCTTGAGATGAGGGGACAGTCTGGAGATCCCTTACTATAAAAATGCAGAAACCCCTGAGTGAAGATCATGTTTATTGCTTTTTACAGAGCATTTAAGTGAGGTTGAGGGAAAAATAATCCTCCCAACACTGATTTGGAAAGGTTGTATCAACTATTACACTACAACTATTACATAACTACAGATCATGGACTTCAGGAAAGTTTTGAGAGAATATCTCTGGGCCCTTATTCAGTGAGAACTAGACTTGTGGACTCATGTAGTGGGAAATATACTTCCCACTTCACTGTACTGTTACCAGACTTCTCCTCCTTCAGACCCCTTTGTGGCTTACCCACTTTATATAGTTGTGATACAATAGGTTCACTGTATTTAGTACCTCTTTTTCTATGGAAAGATGGTCAGCATTTGGCCCTGAGAGTTATTGTTTCATTCTGTCTAAAAATTCAGGATATTTTTCTTGTATTTAATTTGATGATAGCCAAAGTTGTTTCGTATGTTGTTTCCAATGTTTCGTAATACCTACCTGATAATACACAATGTTCAGTAATATAAAGAGGAGTTTAAAAATATCAGATTTAAATGCCATTATGTGTTTAACATTTTGAAACAAATTGCTGTGTAGAAGGCTTTGTAGACTTCGAAGCAAATTCAAATTTTTATGAAGCGCAAGTCATGGATCCTTAGTGATAAACCTAGTACCCCCTTTTTTTTAAACAAAGGGTAATTGTATTTCCTTTATTTAACAGCCAGCCAGTAAAAGAGGCCTAGCAGTAGTTGTTTTGCTTGGCGACAGCAATGTTGCAAGAAAATCAGAAAGTTCAGTAATCAACTGAATCAAAGTTAAAAAGATAGTAGCACATGATCATCGTAATATGAAAATGTAACAACTACTCTGTTATATTTACTTAGTGGCCTCTGAAATGTTCTTGATCTGAGAATATGCAAAATGTTTTTATTTAAGTAATGGAACACTCAGTAAACTGAAAAATTGTCAAGTATTGTGCTACCAGAGCTATTTAAAATGTAGCATGCCTATCATATCTGCTAACAAAAGGGATTCACCCTTAGGTCATATAAATCACAGGTTCCTCATGTAGTGGCAATTACCTGTATGCACTGAGTATTGTTGGTGGGAAATTACTAGGGCTGGTGCAATTTTTCAGTGTTTTCAAGCTTCTGATGATGATACATTTTCCAGGTTTTGGTTTCAGTTTTTCAGTTTTTGGTTTGTTTTGGATTTTGTTGTTGTTGTTTTAATGACTTTTTTCTAGAGCTAATCCAAATATTTAGAAAATTCAAAATTTCAACAATTTTTTGGAAGAAAATTTCAAAAAGATTGAATTTTTTCACCATATTCTACCATTATTATTATTTATTAATACTATAGTAGTGCCTAGATCTCCCAGATGAAATACAAACACAGTGAAATAAAAGTTGCTTACAATATAAATAGACAAAAGGGGAAACAAGCAGTAATGCACTAGCTGAGAGGTAACACTAGGATTAGAACTCAAGGTTTCATGACTCACAGAGCTGCACCCAGTCCACTACACCATGCACCCCCATCTACTTTCTTTGTGGTGTAATTATTATCATCCTACCATCCAGTTGCATCTTCCTCCAGGGCTGAAGCTTCCTTTATCACTGCTCCTGTCTATCATGCGGAAGAACATTGCTGAAACCTCTTCACAATTGCCTCATGTACATTGGAAGAGCTCTGATGGTGTTAACCAAGTTCATCTCATTACCAACCTTGAAGAATTTGGAGTCTCTGAAACTAGAAAGTATCTGAAATCTTTTAATTTTTGCCCTATCTTTCCCTTGCCCCCAAAACAGAGCCCTTAGCCCAAACCCTTTCTCTCCCATTAGCTATAGCACTTGCACCCTTAACCTGTAGTAGTAAGAGTAGCATTGCCTAGAGGTTTCAACTGATATCAGCGGCCTAGTGTGCTAAGTACTGTACATTCACATTGTAATGGGGTGTACCTGGCCTGTGTGGCTCCCTTGAGGAGGCCCTGAGGTCCTAAGACACACCACCCCATGAGTATAATGTGGGAGGAAAGGAGCAGTGAAGGTAGATCCTCCAGGCTTGCATAGACCGGCCTTTCTGGAGCAGCCATTTTTGAAACTACAGAGACCTAGCCTTCCAAGGGCTAGAAGGGTGACTGACAGTCAATCAGAGCCCAGTAGGCTCAGATAAAAGAAGCTGGAAGCCTTTACTAGGATAATACCTGGCTGGGACTAGAGGAGCAGGGAACTGGGCACCCCTCTGGCCAGAGAAGCCTGGGGGCTAGCCAGGGTTAATCTCTGGTTGCACTTGCATAGCTGGTTTTGCAGGGAGAGAGGCACCTGAGAAACCTGGCCATGAGATAAGAGTGAAGATAAAGGGGCTGAGTGGAAGAGGCTCAGGGAAGAAGTAGCAATTAATTGAAGTGAGCAGTATATGCCTGCTGTGTATAGAGTCCCTGGGCTGAAACCCAGAGTAGTGGGCGTGCGCAGATTCCCTTGCTGGCCACCAACAAAGTGGCATAAACAGTGAGCAGGGGACAAGCTTAATCTAAGCCCCAAGAAGGTGACAGGGCTTATTTGAAAGCCTGAGCAAAGGGATGAACTTAAAGCGCCAGGGCTGAAGGCCTTGGTGAGGGCAGATAGACTGTTTATTTTGTTGGACTCTTTACTACCCTGGAAGGGATTCATTTTGATTGTATGACCCAGATGAGGACTGAGTCACTGAAGACTTGCCAAGTGAGGTCAATAACTTACAGGGCACCAGGAGAAGGACTGCAGTTCTTCACCCATGTGCAAGGAGGCACGCAAGAGGTGAGTGACCTCCTTACACTCATAATAAGAGATATTCAGAGACATAACAAAGGGATCCCTGAGGTGCTGGGACTGAGGCTACATCTTCACTGCAAAAAATGTGAGGTTTTCATAGTAGGGTAACTAATATGCATGAGCTATCCCACTGTAAAATCCTAGTGGAGACAAGGCACTGTGGTATTTTACCATGAAATAGGATAGGCAAGGTCAACTACGGTCAGCATGACTGTGCTGATGAATGCTATTGGAAACAACTATGTTAACCTGAACTAAGATACTTTTTAGTTTGTGCCAGCAGCATCTACATGGGGTAGTTACAGCACACTTTACTGCATACTGCAACTTATACCGCCGTAGTCCACACTGCAGGGCTGTGTACACAGATCCAAAAAGTCTAACACTCTGCTTTTTGTTATGTCCAAAGAGGATCAGTGATTCTTCCCCTTGTGGATGTGCTTTGATAACATGCCTTCAAGAAATTTGCCAGAAGTGTGCTCCCTTAAAATACATAGCAATCAGATTACATATGGAGCACCCTGTACAGGGCCCAGTATATACGTTAGAGGAAACACAAAAATAAAAGTAGATTATACAGCAAAAGCAGAACTGAAAACTTGGTAAAAATTAAGCTAGTTGGAAAACTATGTATTTTCCATGGAAAACTTTCAAAAGAAATTATAAAATATAAGTTTTTTCCAGTTTTTTTCCCACAGAGATTTTGTTTTTCAGAGATGATTCTGAGTCTCTAAAAGTGGAGGTTTTTTGGCTATTTATTCCTCCACTACACCCTAGCCTCAAAAAATTGTTAAAGGGAGGAAATGTTTCTGAATTTTTTTTTAAAAGGCTATTTTTCACCAAAAATGTGGTTTTGGGCAAAAACTTCTGATCACCCTTGAGGTTTTCAAAAATGTAGCAGAAAACCTACTTTAAAAAAAACAACAACAACAACCTAGTGTTTAATAAATCTTGCAGTCCCATTCTTTGAGTTGCCATCTAGCCCTCTGTTTCCAGAAATCCTGGCATCTGGAAGTTGGTAGGAAGAAAGAGAAAAACTTCAGTTGCATCATTGGGTCTGGCTTTTTTAATACTTTTTCCTGGGCTCCTCCCCATTTCTGAGGTAATGGATGGCTGTACCTCTCTTTGACTAACACAGTAAAATGGCTTAAAATTACCTCACCTCTTCAGTTTAATGACTGGCAGTAACTGACTAGTCATGTGATGGAATTTCCATGAGAAGTTAAACCTTTGGAGCTGGGGAAGCTAATGACAATTGTTCAGACCTTTGTCCCCTCCAACTTCCCTGCCTGAATTCATTTGTTAAGAAATTTCACACTACATTGTTATATAATAGATTCAGCTGTGCCTGGGAAAACCAAAACCCCTTTTCACAACCCACTTGAGTTTAAGTGGCTCATCCCAACTCTTTACTCAATCCAGCCCTCTCATGGTCAAACACAAAGCATAACCCTCTTTTTCCAGTTTCACATGACGTTCCCAGTCTCATAATAAAAAGAATTAATTACAGAAAAAAGACCACCCCGTCCTACAAAAAAAATCATATCTTTTCACAATAACTCCTTTCCTTTCCCCTCCCAATTGCCCTTTACACCCTTACTTAACTTTAATTGGGCTACCTTAACTCAAACTACTGAGAAGCTCTGCAGATGGGAAAAGAGTCATCTGAGATACTGTCATAGAAAGATGTACTATCCTTTGGATAATTTAGCAGAGTGAATTCAAATAGGCTCTTCTGCAATGTATGGGTTAATGATAACATAGAAGAGGCAGCTGCTGAAGGCAAAATAATTGGTTGAGGATTTAGGGGTTGTTGCTATGTAAGGGTAGTACTTTCTTAACTATAAAGGTATAGTTAAAATACTACAATACTGCTACCTCCAGTAAAAAGAAAAGGAGTACTTGTGGCATCTTAGAGACTAACAAATTTATTTGAGCATAAGCTTTCATGAGCTACAACTCACTTCATCGGATGCAGCTCACGAAAGCTTATGCTCAGATAAATTTGTTAGTCTCTAAGGTGCCACAAGTCCTCCTTTTCTTTTTGCGGATACAGACTAACACGGCTGCTACTCTGCTACCTCCAGTGTGGATGTCGTTATTCTAGTTTAAGCAACTTTATGGTACTGTGTCTTTTTCCTGTATGGAATGGGGAATGATATACACTGTATAAAACACCTTTATAACTGTATCCATATTAGGGGTTGTACCAGTGTAAATATTTCAGTAAACAATCACATCTCAAAGTAAAAAAGTTATGCTAGTATTAAATCTGCATGTAGAGCAGGCCTTAAAGACTAATTATGGTTGAAAGACAGGGTCTTCTTTGGGTTATTTTTATTATATACACAGCTTAAAGTGTGCCAGGTCACAGACCTGGGAAATCAAATGTCTAAAAACCAAACTGGGTGGTTGATGGTAGACATTTTTTAGTACCATCTGAGGGAAAACCCACTCTGATTGGCTGCTTTCCCAAATTACCTGCCTCCTACAGAAAAGCAGCCAATCATAGCTATCCCAGGAAGTCCCCCTCCTCCCCTCTGGAGCCAACACCATTTTCACAGGAGGGAAGGTGGGAGGATGGAGCAGGAAGAGCACAGCGTCTCAGGTTGGCTATGCTCCCTCCTCTTCCTCTCTCCTGTAGTGAGCAATGGACTAGCTCCTAGTTCCTCCCCTCTCCTGCCCTGGAACACCTGGCCTAGGAAGGGAGAAGGAGACCAGACTGCAGCCCACCAGGCCTGGGAGAGGAAGTGAAGAACCCTTATAATCTGCAGGAGGAGCTGATATGAGGTAGGGTTGCCACCTTTCTAATTTCTGGTAACCATGCCCTGCTCCCTGCCCCGCCTCTTCCCCCAAGGCCTCACCCATTCTCTGCCTCTTCCCCCACACCTCTTGTTCACTCCTCTCCCCCACTCTCCTCGTTGATCGCTGGATCATCCCAAGGAGCCTGCCTGCACGTAGGAGGTGGCACCGATTGAGCAGGGGCTGGCATAGGTTAATGACCCGGAGCCTTCTGCTGCCCTGTGTTAATCAGACTTTTGGTTTGAGTGCCATTTAGGTTTGCCAGGTCCCCGAAAACCAGGCACCTGGACACAGAAACCGAAAACCGGACTGTCTGGCTAAGACCTGGGTGGGTGGCAACCCTAATGTGAGGTGAAGACAGGGGGCAGAAGTGATACATGGCTGGCGGGGGCAGGATGATTTAAGGTTTGGGAGCAGAGTTAATTGCAGGGAAGGGGGATGGGCAGATGTGGGGGTGATGAAGGGCCTTCCCCACACATGCTTTTTTAGATGATTTTAAACATTGCTTATATAGTGCTATGGATGTGCAAGGCACTTCACAAGTGAAGACAGGCTGAGAGTCTCAAAGCTGTCTTGGTGATTTAGACACATTCTGTATTAATCTTTGACTGCTTTGAAAAATCTTAATCACAGTCCCTTCTCTGAAGAGTTTACAGTCTACCATAAGACACCAAAAGATGTGATTTTTTTCAGTTGCCTCCCGATGTAGTCATTTACACCTGTGCGAAGTAAAATGCTTCCATTACAATTTTTGTAACCCTCCATGAAAACATGAGTTTTGAGAAGAGTCTTAAAGGAGAATGGAAAAGTGTGGCAATTAGTACTGGAATCACCATCGCTCTTTGCTCCGCATAATTAAAGGTGTCTCAGGGTGGATGCATGCTTGTTGCGAATTAATGTGTTTTTTTTCTTATGCTACTAAGATTTTTGGAAGGCTATTTGACCAAGTCACATTATTTTCCCTGAATAAGTCATCCCTTCTATATATTCCACTATGTTTGAAACTGGTCATCTAGTGCACTGAGACTCCAATGCTGCAAACACACAGATAAAGCTATGCAGGGATGCAGATATTTGCAGGATTAGGGGCTAATTCTGTGACTACATCAGCTCACAGTTTTGATTTATTTTTTCTTAATGCGAGACCATGAGGCTATACATACCTCTGAAATCTGGATCAGGTTCTCATATAAATAATGTATCTGTTTAATAAAAGGAAGTGGTACAAAAATAATAAATAAAGCCTTTAGGTTTGAAACAGATATTTGGCATGTTAGGATATCGGAAAAACACCACAAAAAGAAGCAAACTCTACTAAGCTCTCTCAGGGTTCCTCTGTTATTTATTTATATGTGAATCAAATACTATTGTAATTCTCCTGGGGGTAATCATTTCCAATGTGCAAATCAGATAACAGTAAATCATCCCACACTGGATATAAAGGCCCTTAAAATAGCAATGTGGATCACATGAAAATGATTTTATTGAAGCCAGTACCCCGTAAAAGCAGTTATATCCTCTATATCCCCTGTTCTTTCCTCTAATTGTATAGGGATCTAAATCCCAAATAACCCTAACTACAGGCTTTTTATAAACTTGTGAACCATTTATAGTTTCTTCTATCTTGGATCTCCCCACCACTCATTGTTCCTCAAAATAAATAGCTGCATTCTTCGATGACTCCCATGACTTCTGATTCAAAGATGCCATATTTTAGATTACCACTTCAGGCCAGATTTGCTTTTTTCCCATTTAACTTGGGGGGGGGGGGGGGCGGGGGAATGGATAAACTGCATAGATCTAATAAAAGAAACATTAGCATTATTTTAGTCTATCTGCTTATAAATAATTAAGTTTTCTTATTTAAACTTTTGTCCTCAGGAATGTTGAGCCTAGAAATAAGGTGGAATCCTCATAACAGATGTGTTCTTGGCTCCAACTAGCTATTCACAAAGGAGAAATATATTTTCATTTTAAATGCAGGATATTAGGTTGTTTCTGCATAAGGCACATTTAGAATTTAAGTATTTGCAGGATCCCCTTAAGCTGTATTTTGCCTCACCACTTGTTAGTGGTTGTATTCTCAGTGGAGGAGTACAATAGAAATAAATGAATTCTACAGATAATAATGTTATTGGATACAAAACCAGTTTAAGATTGGGATTCATTTGACTGTCAGAGATGGTTCAATCCAAGTCTGAGCCAGTATGTCTTTAATTTAGTTTGTCTGTGACGACAGATTTAAAATACACTTGCAGATGTACCCCGAGTGAAAAGCATTGCATCATACTGAACTATTTAGAGTTTCAGAGTAGCAGCCGTGTTAGTCTGTATCCGCAAAAAGAAAAGGAGTACAAATTTATTTGAGCTATAGCTCACAAAAGCCTATGCTCAAATAAATTTGTTCGTCTCTAAGGTGCCACAAGTGCTCCTTTTATTTAGAGTTTAAAGACATAGGTCCCAAACCTCAGATGCTTTGTGACCATTTTGCATTTGCATGGGAACATGGCCCTACTGATGGGTTAACCAGCAGTTTGGATGATTGCCCCAGTTGCAGGAGAATCCTGGAATGTTGGAGAGCTAATGTAGTGGCTCATATGCCACCCACCTTCCTGACTGCCATTAAAAGAGCGTGGATAGCAAGCTTCACAGATTTCAGTGGCCATATCTGTCCTTTGGAGTCAACTGGTGTAAAACAGAGCAGCCTTCAGGGTGCTCCAGTTTATTATTGGGATCAGCCCAGAACTGGAGAAATGCAAAGACTGTTTAAATCCATCTTCATATCCCTTCCTCCACCTTCTGTGTTGTGCTGTGCATTCTTCAGCTACTATCAGACCAGGGATGTAATTTTCTGTAATACCATCTATCCATTTCATAAACACATTGAACCAAATCCTGAAGGGCTTGCTGGTTCTTCACTCATATGTGCAGGGCATGCTCAGTAGCCTGACAGATTCTGAGAATTTTCAGGGTGGTGTGGCAAGATGCCCAGAGCAGCTCCAGAGCAGTTGGCCATACTGGTGGTCCAGTATTTCCCACCCCCGCTACTCAGGGCTTCATTTCCCTTTAGCAGTCATGCTTTTCAAATGGGCTAGGGAGATCATGAGTACTGTACGTTGCAAAAGAGGCCTGGGTTCATATTTCACTTATTGTGAATGTGGCTTTTCTTATACACAAATATAACAGATTTCTACTTGCATACTGATTAGGAGTGTTTCCTAGATGTACTCTGAAAATGCAGAAATCTGATGATCTAGTGTATATCTTAACTCTTTGTTTACCAATGATACTTTGGTAGCATGTGAGGATGGTTCACTGAAGTGAGACCTCTGGAAAAGAAAGTGATCTTGGAGGCTGCAAGGAGTGAATTGGAGGGTTTGTGGATCGGTGTCTCATAGTGCAAACATCATTGCAGAGGACTGCACTCAATGGCTTCTGAAGTCTCTTCCCAGCCCTTTGTTCTTACATTTGATTTCTTATATTTTCTGAGAGAGGGTGAAAAGTTCCTGATCCACTCTCTCTTTACTAGTCATCATTTTGTGTACTTGTATCATATCCTCTCTTACTCATTTCCCTCAAATATAAACAGTCTCTGTCTCTCTTCATGAGTGTTTTTCCGTGCCCACAATCACTGTTATCACACATCTTTGGACCCCCTCTATTTCTCTCATATCCATTTTAAGATACTGTGAACTGAACTGAACATGGTATTCCAGATGAGAGCATACCATTGGTTTATATAATTGAATTGTAATATTGCATGATAATATTTTCTGTATTGTCTATCCCATTCCTTATACCCCTTAATATTTTGTTAGCGTTTTTGACCATTGCTGTACTTTTGAGCAGAACTTTTCATCTAACTATCCACAATGATTCCCAAATCTTTTTCCTGAGTTGATGCAGTTAATTTAGAACCCAAAAGGTATATGTCAGAGAGATGGGGTGTAAACCCCACTTTGTCACCAAAAGGGTTTTTGGAACCTGATTCCTCACTAATGGCACCTGGGGGAGGGTGTTGCCAGGTGAAGGGGGTGGACTTCACTGAGGAGAGGAAAGCTCAGTTGAGAAGTGGAGAGGATGTAGTTAGTTCCCTCTATCTGGGAAAGGACCTGATTGAAGGCTGGAAGGAGAGAGAAACAAGCAGTCACCTCCTAATATGAGCCTGAAACATGAGGGAAGATCAGGAGCTGCAGAGAGGTGATGGCTAGCCTGAAGCCTTGGGAAGGTGGAAAACTGGGTTGGTCCTAGACTGTATGGGTGGAGTGAGGCACAGGAGCTTGAGAACAGATTCAGGGACATTGCATTATAGTTGAGGCTCATCTGCGAGGGAGGGGGTGGCCAAGTGAGCCTGTTGGGGGCTTAAGATTCAGTTGTCTTTAAATTTCTGTTGGACTTTATGACCCCAGAAGAGATGGAAACAAACCATGACCCGTTTGGATGGCCAAGTTACAGGAAGAGAGATCACTGCAGGGCCAGACTGGCTGTTTTCAGGAGGAACCAGATGGGAAAAACCTGCTATGCTATGCCATGCCCAGCCATGAGGGTATGCTCTACCAGTAAGTCCACGGCTCTACAAAGTTTTTTCAGATTATTCACTCAAGTGTGCATTACTTTGTATTTGTCAACATGGAACTTCATCTGTTATCATGTTGTCCATTAATCTACCTTGTTTAGGTAGGTCCCTCTGAAATGCCTCAAAGTTGTGACTAACCTAAATAATTTTGTGCCATCTTCTAATTTTGGCATTTCATTGTTTTTATCCCCTTTCCAGATTATTAATTAAAATATTGTACAACACTGGCACCCCACAGTTAATGTTAAAATTGATCATTTATTGCTCTGGGTTTTGTTTCCAGTTTCTGATTTGTGATAGTAATCTGCCTCTCCCACCATGACTAAGTTTCTTTAGTAGCCTTTAGTGAGGTATTTTGTCAAAGCCCAAATAAATTATGTCAGCTAGTTCTCCCTCATCCACTATTATATTGATTCATTAAAAATTCTAATAGACTAGTGAGAGAGCATTTTCCTTTGCAGAAGCCATGCTGGTTAGACCCTGCCATACCATACTCTTCTAGGTGTTTTGGAATACTTGGTTTAAGTATCACCCCAATCAATTTACCATCTGGTAGTAAGGCTTCTGGTGTGTAATGCCATCTCTAGTTTCCTGTCTTTGTTTTGCATTGCTTCATACATTTGGGCCCTTTCAGATTGAGATATCTAACGAGCATCATTGATGAATGTCAGAAGAGCTCTTCGACTTGTATGTTTGTTAATGGTGGCTGCAGAACCAAAAGATAGTATTTAAAAATAGAGGGTTCAGTTCTCTGCTCAGATGGAGAGGAATGGGGAGCTGGTTATAGCTCCCTGATCCTTAGGTATCCAGGTTGAAATCAGAGCATCAGGGAGCCTAGTCTAACTTCTTCCATTTATGTTAACACTCTATATACCAGTGGAGGATCAAGCATAATGGAGCTTGGTTCCATCAAGCTCCCTCCCACCTATAGTCCACCCATGCTCCTCCCCGACATAGGGCTGGTAGGATGGCTGTCATATATGGCTTCTGAATAGTGGCTTCCAATGCTGCCACCTTCACTTGAATTGATTGTGTGACTGACTGTGTGCTTGTAGCTTCTGAAGTTTCAGTAAAATATTCTCAAAATTTGTAATTCATTTATCTACCTAACATGGTAGGTTAATAAGATGGAATCATTTTACCTGTAAGTCAAGAAGAGACATTGACAGTAGAGTGCTAATTGTATATTAATCTTAGTTATATATGAAGTACTACTTATGCATAAAGAGCCAAGAACTTAAAACCATTAAGAAAAGCAAAAAATAACATAACTGCATACATCCTTCCAATTACAGTAGAGTTACGTGTCCTGACATGCATGAAGTTTGGTTAAAAGTTAAAACGGAGTCACTAAGAAGGGGAGGTACTTATCATGACCTATGAAGAGTTCTTGGGTCCAAATGAAATGCCAACACCAATCAGCAGTACATATTTCTACACAGTGGGCCAAATCACTAGTTGGTGTAAATCGGAATAGCTCTACTGAAGTCAATACGTGTCCACTGACTTCAGTGGAACTATGGCAATTTACACCAGCTATGAACCTGACTCACTTTGTAACAGAAGCTGACTGAAATGTATGCTAAAAGTGTTATGAGTGATGATCAAATGAAGTGCACACTCGAGCACACACATACACACTGAGAAAATAGCAGGAGCCACAAAACATCCTTTTATTGCCTTTTAAATGCTGAAGTTTCCAAAAATATATTAAACATATGCTGCCATACGCAGAAATGGCTTGATCTCTTCCAAACTGAAGCACTCTTAAAATATGTGGAGCACTCTAATAGTTTTCAATCACTCTTACTGGTTATGCCCAGGACCCATATCACTTCCAAATGGAATACTTAAGGGCACTTCAGACTGAAGGTATAGGCAGTCCCTTAGCACAATACATGTTTTTAAACAGTGCTTTATTAATTTTAGAATAATTACACCTTATATAGAGCATGTTCAGAATTTCATCTGCCTTCACAATGGCCTAAAATGTAAAGTGCTACAGAAACATTCACTGTAGATACTCAAAAACCTCTTTTGCAATATTTTAAATTTTTTTTTGTAATTTATAAATCTGTAGTGGAATGCAATAAAATAATAAATCCTTCTTTTCCAGATATAAAATGGTTCTGTTCTTCTTTTAGTTCTCCTTGTACAAGCATACCCTCTGGGAACAGTGTACAAAATGCTTATTTTACGGCTTTTCCTTCAAAAATAAAATAAAATAAACCCTAATGAAATCTGAAGTGAAATAAGATCTCTGTGTGTTTATGTAATTTCATGTAACCACGCTGTCTCAAATGTTGTTTTGAATTATATTTTGTAGGGTTGAAGGGGAAAGCATGATCCTGCAAAGACCACAGTTAGTTCCATCAAAATGATCTTTCTCTCATGTTGATGGAAATTAACATATGATTAATATTAAAGATTAGATAGTTCAGTGGACTTGTAATGGTTCAGGATATGGAATCATCCTTTCAGCCCTTAGTGATTGATTCAAATTCTGCCCTGGTCAGCAGTGATTGGAATTCATCACCATGAGTAACATGCTAATTTATGTTAATATGTTAGGAAAATAAGATTTCCATACTGTACGATCATTCCTTAGTGCATCAAGAGTGGTATCATGTCTCTAAATATGGCCATTACTTCTGACAAATGTGAAAATCCTACACAAGGCATCCAGTGAATTATGCAATACTATGAATGTAGAGAATTACCATGATCAGTTTACACCCTGAAACATAACATTTGATTTACCCTTATTTTAACATGTATGAAGTGCTGTGGTCATAACACTGTCCTGCCTTTTAAAAATACCACCTGTGACGGTGAATTCCACAGGTTGAGTATGCAATGTGAAGTTGATGTTATCTGTATACTTTTAATGAACAGCCATCTGCCAAAGAAAACCTACCAGAACCCCTGCTTGGCACCCTTTGGGGCATTCTCATCACTGAGCTCAAGTACTTAATAGACACAGTGCCTCTCCCTTGCAGCATGTAGGTGAATGGCTTAGGTAAGGAGGGCAAGGGATACAGTGTTTGAAAGATAAGGAGATAGCTGCTAACAATGAAGAGGTGAGTAAAAACTCAACACCAGAGGCCTAATGCAGTAGTGACAAATAAGGCTACATCTACACTACAGCCGGGATCGATGCTCTGAGATTGATCTACCGGTGGTAGATTTAGTGGGGCTAGTGAAGACCCACCAAATCGATAGCATATCGCTCTCCAGTCAACCCCTGTACTCTGCCCCACAACGAGAAGAGTAAGGTAGGTCAACGGGAGAGTTTCTCCCATTGACCTCCCGTGGTGTAGACCCCACGGTAACTTGTCCTAAGGTACGTCGACTCCAGCTATGTTATTCATGTAATTGGAGTTGCATAGCGTAGGTTGATTTACTGTGGTAGTGTAGACATAACCTAAGATAGCATATGTAGCGTACCCGACCCTCATGAAGACCTTTTTACTCTCTTAAATTTACATAGGCCATGTCTACACTATGGGCTGTACAGCAGCATAACTGGTGCTATTGGTTTCAGAGTGGTAGCTGTGTTAGTCTGTATCCGCAAAAATAACGAGGAGTCCTTGTGGCACCTTAGAGACTAACAAATTTATTTGGGCATAAGCTTTTGTGGGTTAGAACCCACTTCATCAGATGCATGGAGTGAAAATACAGGAGCAGGTATAAATACATAAAAGGATGTGGGTTGCTTTACCAAGTGTGAGGTCAGTCTAACGAGATAAATCAATTAACAGCAGGATACCAAGGGAGGAAAAATAACTTTTGAAGTGGTAAGAGAGTGGCCCATTACAGACAGTTGACAAGAAGGTGTGAGTAACAGTAGGGAGAAATTTAGTACTGGGGAAATTAAATTTAGGTTTTGTAATGACCCAACCACTCCCAGTCTCTATATAGATATGCTGCTGTAGCACTGTGGTGTAGACACTTCCTACAGTGACAGAAAGGGGTTTTCCATCAATGTAGGAACTCCAATTCCCTGAGCAACTCTTAACTCTATTCCTATTCTATCAGTGTAACTGCACCAGTGATTAGGTCAGTGTAGCTATTGTGCTCAGGGATGTGGCTTTTTCACTCCCCTGAGCATCATAATTATACCAACCTGACTTTTAAGTGTAGACCAGGCCATCAATTCTCTTACATCTGTTCTGCCCATGTAGAAGGGGAGCCTAATTGGGTATTATTTAAACATCCAGAAGTTAGAAGTAGGTATAAAAGGTTGTAAATTAAAATAGATTGAGATTGTCTTCCATGTATGCCTTTGCTAATCTCTTTGGCCTAGTAAAGCCCCATTAAATAAAGGTAGAGTTGGTGTGAGCAACTCCTGGACAGTCTGAAGCTTTGTCTACACTGGCAAGTGAAAAAAAACAATTTTTGTCATGCAGAGATGTTAAAAAAACACCCTCCCCCCAAAAGACACAAGTTTTGCTGACGACAAGCGCTGGTGTGAACAGTGCTTTTGTCGGCAGAAGAGCTCTCTCCTGCCAACAAACAGGGGCTATACTACACGCCTTTTAGCGGCACAGTTGTAACAGCCATGTTGTAGTGTGTAGTTTAGACATAGCCTGAATGCATGTGAAGGGGCTTAACTTACACAATTTTCTACATAACTTCTGATTTCAGCCTCAAATAACCCCCATCAGAAAACAAAAATAGAATTTGTTGAACTCAAATCTTCTTTACTGTGTGCTCCATTTTAACATCTTACCATTTCCAAGCTAACCACGGTGGGAATGTGAATGCCTCATGTCTGACAACTCTTCTAACACTATTTTAACTCGCTGTACTAACCAAGGAGCCCAAACCTAAACTATTTACTGTGGTTCTATGGTACTGAGAGTTGGGACTCATCATGAATTTGGATTGAGGAATGGAATCCTGTCTCAAGTGGGTGTTGTCTGGATTTGTTTGTCCACCGTGGTGAGTTCTAGCAACAGCATGTGGAGAGTTGCATATTTTCCATCCATTACTTTGTAATGCTGATCATATAACAAAACAATTTGGAAAACAATCTGTGTTATATACATTTCCTTAAAGCATGAAGGGGGTGTGTGTGCGTGTGCTCAAATTGTTGCCAAAAATGTCAGTTGGATGTGGAATAGAGTTAGAGATTTCATTTATTTTCTCTTTCCCTAATTTGAGTGAAGCGGATCCTCCTCTGAGGTAAATTGGCATACTTTCATTGACTAGGCTGATTTATAGCAACTAAGGAAATAACCCACTATGAATCAGGGCCTGCAGCAAAGCTAATCTCCAGGCAGCTTCATCAGTACAGCTGGCTTGTAGCAGGCTGCCTGATTGGCTGTAGAGGCCAGGAACTGAGCTCTTAAGCTATCTTGTTGGCTTCTGAATGCTCATACCTACCACTGTGCCTGCTCTTGTGTTCCCGTGTTCCTCCTGCTTTGCCTCTATCCTGCCCAGGCCTTGAACCCCTCCTTGCCTGCTATCCTGCTTTCCCCAGTTCCTGCCCTCTGCTTTGACCCTTGGCTCTGGCTTCTGACTACAGACTCTGGCCTGACCCTTGGCTCTGGTATCCCATTCCTGCCCTCCCGTGTAATCCTTGACTTTGGCTCCTGACTACTGATGCCTGCTCTAACCACTAGGCCAGACTGTCTTGTCCTGATCAGCTGACAGGTTAAGAAGTCCTTAAAATTGTGGCCAGGGTTCCTCAGCACTAGCATGGACCCTATTAAGATGCCAATGGAATTGTTGGATGCTGTCTTGAACCTGCAGGTACAAGTAATTACCTCACAATAACAGAATGCAGTCCTGTGGAGCAGGTTGCTCTGCTGGCTCCTCCTACTCCACCTTTCCCAGAGATAGATTCCATTGCCCGAAAAATTTTATGGTGATTGGGACAAATTTCAGGGGTTCCTGAATCAATGTAGGCTTTTGTTCCTACTTCGCCCCTGATCATTCCCTACAGATCAGGCCCATGTGAGGCTCATCGTAAGGTTGACTGGGGTGCCTTGGCCTGAGCTTTCCCTCTCCTGGAACAGTCCAGCCCCCCTGTTGCAACCCATGTCCATCATCTTTGATGACCCCAACTGTGTGTGGATCTCTGTAGCAACCCTTCAGGACTTACAGAAGGGAGGCAGGTCTGTTGGCAAGTCTTCTGCTGAATTTCTGCCCTTGACTTCTGACACTGGGGGGAATGAGGTGGCACAGCACCACCATTTCTGCCAGAGGTTAAATAAGGATATAATGGATGAGCTTGCATGGATGGAGCCTCCATCCAGTTTGGGTTATCTGATTGACTTGTGCATAAGATTTGGTGATTGCCTCATGGAGCAGCACCATGAGTATACCTCAGTTTTCTGGAGGCCACTATTCACTCTGTGCATGACGCCCCAAACACGCAGGTCTTCCCTGGCATCAGAACTTGTACAAGCTAACCAGATTCATGTGTACTTCTCTGAATCAGAGTAGCACCAGCTCCAGGTGTTTGGCTTGTGCTTATATTGTGGGGAACCTGGCCATATTGCCTTGATGTGTCCACCAAAGACTCAGGCAGAACCAGGGCAGGGAAATGACAGGTCCCCAGACCTGATGAGTGGGTCTGGGCTGAGCTGGTTGTCTCTTCCTGTGGTAGTTCCTAGCACTCATGGACTACAGAAAGCACAGCAGGACCCTGAGTGAGTTTCCAGTGCAACTCCAAATACCTCTGTTAATTCAACTACCAGTAAGCTCCAGGGTCATCCTAGAGGCCCTAATTGATATGGGAACTTCAGGTAACTTTATGGACTTAAACTTTGCTAAGACCTATGTAGTTCCTACCATATGCAAGGACCCAACAAATCTGGTTGAAACTATTCATAGAATCATAGAATATCACGGTTGGAAGGGACCTCAAGAGGTCATCTAGTCCAACCCCCTGCTCAAAGCCGGACCAATCTCCAATTTTTGCCCCAGATCCTTAAATGGCCCCCTCAAGGATTGAACTCACAACCCTGGGTTTAGCAGGCCATTGCTCAAACCACTGAGCTATCCCTCCCCTCCCCCCCCCCATGGGTCTCTTCTCTTCTTGGGACCTGTAATCCAACAGACCTTTCCAGTAACAGTTATCATCCTCTGGGGCCACCAGGAAATCCTCCAATTTGTGTTAATCTGCCCCCACATGATTCTGTCATCCTAGGTATGTTCTGGCTTACCACACAGCATGCCCTCATTCACTGGCAGAAGGGGACCCTGTACTCTAACTTCTGGCATTGCCAGCTACCCTGCTTCCCATGATCTGAGAAACAAACCAGTACATTCTGCAGTTCATGTCATCCACTGGAAGATCCCAATCCTCAGGCAGCAAGACCACCAGGATACTCAGACCCCTTTAATGAGGAGGGAGGGATAGCTCAGTGGTTTGAGCATTGGCCTGCTAAACCCAGGGTTGTGAGTTCAATCCTTGAGGGGGCCATTTAGGGATCTGGGGCAAAAATTGGGGGATTGGTCCTGCTTTGAGCAGGGAGTTGGACTAGATGACCTCCTGAGGTCCCTTCCAACCCTGATATTCTATGATTCTTTGAAGCTCCACCTGCCATAGCCAAGATTTCCCACAATTACCGTGTTTTTGACAGCCAGGGAAAGGCGGCTATCCTGTCCCTGCATCAGTCTTACAATTGCCCAATCTATCTCCAGCCTGAAGCTGCTATACAATTTGATTGGATGTAAGCCCTCTCTGAACCCAAACTTTGGGCTCTTTGTCTGTACTTGCATCCCTTGTGGGCACACTAATCTTTTTTGTCAAGGAGAAAGGTGTCTCTTTATGGAAGTGTATAAACGATCAGGCCCTGAACAAGGTGACTGTACAAAACTGCACTGCCTGTATTTTCATAAAGTTAGATATGTGTGAGGCCTGTAACCTGGTGTTTGTTCATGAGGGAGCTCAGTGGAAGAATGCCCTTTGTACTCAATATGGCCATATTGAGTATCTAGTCATGCCTTTTGGCCTATACAATGCTCCAGCAATCTTTCAAAACTTTATGAATGATATAGTCTGAGATATGCTGGATCACTTTGGAGAAAATCAGAATTAATCAAGGCAGATAATAACAAAGACCCAATTCTTCATGATCAGCATGTGTATAACATTCTTAAAACACTGTCAGAATCATCTACATGCCATGCCAGAGAAATGGGAGTTTGACCGGGAGGTCCTTGAATTTCTTGGATATATCATCTCACCTAAGAACTAGAAATGCACCGCTGCAGGGTGATGGCCATCACATATTGGGTGGCACTGAAAGAAGGTTCATAAAATCCAGTGCTTCTTGGGTTTTGCTAATTTTTATAGATAATTTATCCCTGGATTCTCTGCTTTGCGTAAAAGGGATTCTTGTTTTCATGGTCACTAGAAGCACAGAAAACAGAAATTCATCACAGTTTCCACCCTGACAGACTGTTTATGGTGGAGACAGAATCTTCAAACTTTCTTCCAGGGGCAGTCCTTTCCTAACCTGCTGCTGCCAATGATTGACTTAACTCATATGCCTCTTATTCACAAAACTCACTCACACTGCAATAAACTGTGACATTCTGGACAAGGAACTGCTGGCCATTAAAGCAGCCTTTAGGGTGCTAGCTTCCTGGTCCAAGTTCTGACAAATCATAAAAACTTGCAATCCCTAAAAATGGCCAGGCACCTGAACCAGTGGCAGGCATACTGGTCCTTCACACAATTCGAGTTCGGGGTCACCTACTGGCTGGGGACAAGGAAAAGAAGGTGGATGCATTGTCACAAAAGGATGAGTACTACAAACCTGCAGAGGAGACTGTCCTTGATTCTCAAGACGTCAAACTTCATTTCTGGCACAATAGCCTCTGACCTGTTATCCTCAATCTGCTCTCAGTTACCTAGCAATCCCTTTGTCATCCAAGCCCATCAAGCCTTAGACCATGAACAGGACCAGACTTCCACAGTCTTCAAATTCCAGGATGGGATCCTATACCAAATGGGATGCATATATGTGCCCTGAAGGGCTACTCAGCTTTCACTCCTACCACTCTACTACAAAGCTTCCCTAGCAGGCCACTTTGGCCATTCTAAGACTGAAGACATGTTTTCTGGGAACTTCTGGAGCCCTCCGTTATGTCATACATAGAGTCCTGTGACCTTTGTGCCCAGACCAACAACACTTTCAAGACTACTGGGCCTCCTCTAGCCTTTACCCACTCCACCTCGGCCTTGGGCTATCATTTCCATGAATTTTATCATGGAATTACCACCCTCCCAAGGCCACACTACCATTCTAGTGGTGATTGACCACTTACCCAAGAGGGCGCATTTTATTCTAGGTTTAGTGCTTCCCTCTGCTCAGGAGACAGCCCGCCTCTTTGTGAGCAATGCCCTTCATCTCCACGACTTGCCTACAGGCATGGTATCTGACCAAGGATCCCAGTTTATTTCCCACTTCTGGTGAGAACGTCTATGGTCTTTGAGTATTGAGACCCTGACCTCAGCAGCCTATCACATCAGCACCAATGGGCCGGTGGAACATGTCAAACAGATCCTTCAACAATACCTTCATTGCTTCATAAACTATCATCAAAATGACTAGCTGTCCCTGATCCTTCATGCCAAGTTTGATGACAACAATGCCACACCCCTCCACCAAGCAGACTCCCTTCTTTGCTAACTATGGTTTCCATCTTCATGCTTATACAGAGATCCCCTCTGAATTGTCGATAACTGCTGCTACCAAACTCACGGCACACATCCAGTGGTCCACATCCAGCAAGCACACCAAGAACTCTAGAACAAGTTAAAAGTCACTAAGGCAACTTACAATTGGTATGCCGACCAGTCCCTCTAGCCAATACCTGTCTTTGGGTAGGAGATAAGGTGTGGTTGTCTGCCCAGAATATACAATCATCTCGCCTCTGCATGAAACAGGACCATAAGTACTTGGTGCCTTTCCAGATCACAAAACAGATTAATCCAGTTGCATTCAAGTTACAACTACCAGATTCTTTCAAGATTCACCCAGTCTTCCAACTCTCTCTCTCTCTTTTCTTAAACCATTAGTCGAGAACTCCTACCCACTCTGTACTACTCCCCCTCCTCTGCCTATAGGTGTTAGGGGCCTATAGGTGTTTTGTAATTTGGCAGATTCTAGACTCTCATCAGGTCTGAGGAAACCTACAATATCTAATTGACTGGGATGAGTACAGCCCAGATGAATGTTTATGGGAACCAGCAGAACACAAGATTGTGCCTCCAATCTTCTGCATGCCTTTCACCATACTTTCCCTAAGAAGCCAGGTCCTGAGGCCCCTAGACAGCACGTGTCAGGTATCGGGGCCTCCAGCTAGAGCAAATCTCCAGACGGCATCATCAGTACAGCTGGCCTGATTGGCCATGCCACCTGATTGGCTGTAGAAGCCAGTGGGTTAGCTCTTGAGCTAGCAGCAGCTCTCTGGCTTCTCAGTGCTCGTACCCACCCCTGTGCCTACTCCTGTGCTATCTTGTTCCTCCTACTCTTGCCATGCCCCTCCCTTGAATCCCTCATTGCCTGCTGTTCTGCTTGTTATGGTTCCTGCCCTCTGTTTAACCTTTGGTTCTACCTTCTGACTACGGATATCAGCTTGGCCCTCAGCTCTGGTATCCAGTAACTGCTCTGTGGTTTGAGCTTTGGTTCTGGTTTCTGACTGCTGACTCAACTCTTATCCTAGTCCTTGGGTCCTGACACGTGCTCTGACCACTAGGCTGACACCTACTCCAGCCACTAGCGTAGACCACCCTTGTCCCAGTTGGCTGTCACAATATGTAATCTGAAGGAACTTCAGCCCAGTCCAAATCTCTGATTGCAATATACACACAAAGATTTTTTTGTTTCTAATATATAATGCAAATTCCAAACTTTACTCATCTGAAACAGTCCTTTCAACATCATTTTATTGAAAATTTCCAGAATCTCTGTGATCTGAATTTGGATAATCAAGGCAGTATTGTGCTATATCAGCAGAAGCCCATCACCATGAACACACATACAGAAGATGAATGTGAAGGACCTGGTGAATATTGCGTGGCAGAAGCGGGTTTTAGAAAACAGACCCCAAGGAAGAAATGTGTGAATTGCATAAAAGAGGATGGTAAACAGGAGGACTGTCAAGGTTCCTCCCCCACTCTGACCTCTAGGGTACAGATGTGGGGACCTGCATGAAAAACCTCCTAAGCTTATCTTTACCAGCTTAGGTCAAAACTTCCCCAAGGTACAAAATATTCCACCCTTTTGTCCTTGGATTGGCCGCTACCACCACCAAACAAATACTGGTTACTGGGGAAGAGCTGTTTGGACACGTCTTTCCCCCAAAAATACTTCCCAAAACCTTGCACCCCACTTCCTGGACAAGGTTTGGTAAAAAGCCTCACCAATTTGCCTAGGTGACTACAGACCCAGACCCTTGGATCTTAAGAACAATGAACAATCCTCCCAACACTTGCACCCCCCCTTTCCAGGGAAATGTTGGATAAAAAGCCTCACCAATTTGCATAGGTGACCACAGACCCAAACCCTTGGATCTGAGAACAATGAAAAAGCATTCAGTTTTCTTACAAAAAGACTTTTAATAGAAATAGAAGTAAATAGAAATAAAAAAAAATCCCCCTTGTAAAATCAGGATGGTAGATACCTTACAGGGTAATTAGATTCAAAACATAGAGAACCCCTCTAGGCAAAAACCTTAAGTTACAAAAAAGATACACAGACAGAAATAGTTATTCTATTCAGCACAATTCTTTTCTCAGCCATTTAAAGAAATCATAATCTAACACGTACCTAGCTAGATTACTTACTAAAAGTTCTAAGGCTTCATTCCTGGTCTATCTCCGGCAAAGACAGAATATAGACAGACACACATACCCTTTGTTTCTCTCCCTCCTCCCAGCTTTTGAAAGTATCTTGTCTCCTCATTGGTCATTTTGGTCAGGTGCCAGCGAGGTTACCTTTAGCTTCTTAACCCTTTACAGGTGAGAGGAGATTTCCTCTGGCCAGGAGGGATTTTAAAGGGGTTTACCCTTCCCTTTATATTTATGACAAGGACTTTGGTGACACCTTGGACAGATGAAGATGACGAACACTTGCACAATGATCTAACCTCAGATGATCGGATAAAAGGAAGAAGATTTTTCATAACTTTGAGGACATCAGACTGACTCTCTTTCACTAGAACTAAAGGAAGACTCTGTTGGCTGTAAGTTTTAGAAGAAACCTTGTGCTTTTTAATCTGCAACGAGACAATGACTCAGACAGGCAGGTGACTGAAGGACAGACACATTGGATGGGTTCAAATGGCAGGCAGCAACTTTTATTAACTACACCTTGTGGAGGGACACCACTTTACCTGCCCCTCAGCTCTCCTATACCAAGCATTTAATTGGTTCCAGTGCAGTTATGGTGTTAACTCAGAGTAGAACCTCCCTGGTTTACCCCACAGACATAGTTCTTTTGTGAAACCTCTGCCCCCCTCTCTCCAAAAGGGGAGTGGAGTCGGAGGTCACATGGCTGGGTAGAGGGACCTCTTCCTGCAAAGAGCCAAGCACCTTCCTTCACCCCATCTGAAGACAAGGTCCAACTGCATAATCTTGGATCTCTCTTCCCTCCGGGAACTGGCCCCTTTGCCCATCCTGGATACCAGTCACAAGCCAGTAATCATAATAGCATTATATAAACCTCATATCCTGTTGTTTCTAACCTAATTGTGCTACTAAGAGGCTGTGAAGAAGGCCAACAAACAAACAAACCCAAAACTCTAGACCATATGACAATTTGACCCAATATGAAAAATTTCTTCCTGACCCCTGAAAGCAGGCTGGCAATATCATAAGCAGCACTGATCCTAATCTACCACTAAGGGGAGGGAGGTTAGGATAGCTAACTGGAGAGTGTGAGTTTGAAAAAGTCTGGTCTTGGCTTAAATAACCAAAGTGGAGCACACAGCAGCCAATCAACTGGATCCATCCTCCTTTTCCCAGCCAATTGCCAAATAGAAAACCGAGGCTGGGGGGACAGCTTCCCTCCCTGCCACTCATCCATTTTGAAGTTTGCTAGTTACCTGATGTCCAGTCAAAGGACTTCCCCACCAAATGGTAGTGTCTCTCTATAACAGACCTCTCAGGACTCTCATAACACCCCACCAGACAAACAAACACTCTCATATATACTCTACCTCCCAGTCACCAATACTACCATCAATCAGCGGCACTGCTATGGGTACCCGCATGGCCCCACAGTAAGCCAATATTTTTATGGCTGACTTAGAACAACGCTTTCTCAGCTCTCGTCCCCTAATGCCCCTACTCTACTTGCGCTATATTGATGACATCTTCATCAGCTGGACCCATGGAAAAGAAGCCCTTGAGGAATTCCACCATGATTTCAACAATTTCCATCCCACCATCAACCTCAGCCTGGACCAGTCCACACAAGAGATCCACTTCCTGGACACTACGGTGCTAATAAGCGATGGTCACATAAACACCACCCTATACCAGAAACCTACTGACTGCTATTCCTACCTACATGCCTCCAGCTTTCACCCAGACCACATCACATGATCCATTGTCTACAGCCAAGCTCTACGTTACAACCGCATTTGCTCCAACCCCTCAGACAGAGACAAACACCTACAAGATCTCTATCAAGCATTCTTACAACTACAATACCCACCTGCTGAAGTGAAGAAACAGATGGACAGAGCCAGAAGAGTACCCAGAAGTCACCTACTACAGGACAGGCCCAACAAAGAAAATAACAGAAAGCCACTAGCCGTCACCTTCAGCCCCCAACTAAAACCTCTCCAACGCATCATCAAGGATTTACAACCTATCCTGAAGGACGACCCATCGCTCTGACAAATCTTGGGAGACAGGCCAGTCCTTGCCTACAGACAGCCCCCCAACCTGAAGCAAATACTCACCAGCAACCATACACCACACAACAGAACCACTAGCCCAGGAACCTATCCTTGCAACAAAGCCCATTGCCACCTGTGTCCACATATCTATTCAGGGGACACCATCATAGGGCCTAATCACATCAGCCACACTACCAGGGGCTCGTTCACTTGCACATCTACCAATGTGATATATGCCATCATGTGCCAGCAATGCCCCTCTGCCATGTACATTGGTCAAACTGGACAGTCTCTACGTAAAAGAATAAATGGACACAAATCAGATGTCAAGAATTATAACATTCATAAACCAGTCGGAGAACACTTCAATCTCTCTGGTCACTCAATTTCTGACCTAAAAGTGGCAATTCTTCAACAAAAAGACTTCCAAAAAGAGACTCCAACGAGAGACTGCTGAATTGGAATTAATTTGCAAATTGGATACAATTAACTTAGGCTTGAATAGAGACTGGGAGTGGTTGAGTCATTACACAAAGTAAAACTATTTCCCCTTGTTTATTCCCCCCCCCACACTGTTCCTCAGACGTTCTTGTTAACTGCTGGAAATGGCCCACCTTTATTATCATTACAAAAGGTTTTCTCCCCCCCCCCCACTCTCCTGCTGGTAATAGCTCATCTTAAGTGATCACTCTCCTTACAGTGTGCATGATAAACACCCATTTTTTCATGTTCTGTGTGTATATAAATCTCCTCATTGTATTTTCCACTGAATGCATCCGATGAAGTGAGCTGTAGCTCACGAAAGCTTATGCTCAAATAAATTTGTTAGTCTCTAAGATGCCACAAGTACTCCTTTTCTTTTTGCTGTATAACCTAGTTACCCCTACCATCATCCTTAAATAAATACATTGAATATTAAGGCCCAGATATATTGAACGTTTTTTCACATTTGAAAAAGAAAACAGAACATATGTTGTCTGTTAATCTATATATATATTTAGCTAATTGATTTCTATAGGCATTTTCCTCTATAGAATCATCAGAGGGCAGAAAAATCCATCCTATGGCACAAACTGATTTTTTTTTAACTTAAAAGCCAGAACAGTAATGCTTTTCTCTTAAACACACGTGTGTATGCTTCCATAAGATTTCTGTTGAGTAGTAAAGAACTCCTATATAAAGCACAAGAGATTTGAGATCTATTTATATCTGTACACATATAGATTTGAAATAGAAGATGATATTTTATATCCTTCTATTAGAGGCAGAATTATAACTGAAAGCATTAAAATAGTAAAAACTTTAGTAGTGTGCTAAATAAATCCTTTTGCTGAAAGTAGCAGCAAATCAAAAACACACTTGAAAATTTGGCATTCTAACTTAAATGCACACAGTGAGCTATTCAGGTGTTTCTACATTATAAGAGGGAAAGGGGACCCTCTAGTGCACAAATTAAGAATTAGAGATTCAAAACAGAATCCTATCTGAAACTACATTTACTAAGAATTTTATTTTGTACAGATTATATAATTAAAACAAATAAAATCTCTTACGTATATTTTTGGCTGAAAAACATTTTTTTTTTGGTCATAGGCTCAGAGGATCAAGATTCAAAAGTGTTATGATGATAGAAATGAATCCAAACCATGACACTCTTGTGTACTAACTTAACATATGTAAACCATTCTATCTGATAAAGATTTGCATCAAACTTATATACGTTACTTTATAAATCCCAGTGTCAATTGCAATGCCTTGAAAGTTATACAAACCATGAAATCTTTTGTTTGCCATGAAAGTATTTAAATTGAACCATATCTAGAGTGAAATTGATTAAATCCAGGTCTTCTAATGACATTTTAACCTGTATGGATATTCTCTTTGCCTTTTAAAAAGGAGCTAAAATAATTCCTCTAAATAGTTTCAGATACTGAATGAGTTAATTTTGGAGGTAGTTTATTTTAAAAACAAAGACCCAACTTTATTCATTGGCTGATGCTCCCTTTTATAACCATTCATATTAATTTCTCATATTCACTGATTTGCTGCTAAAGGTTCAAAGGTTCAGTTGGTTTGTCTGAGCCCCCAAGTTTGTCACCCTAATATATTTGTACTTCTTGAGTGTTCTCCCTCCCAATTACCTTTGCCCATATTCTGTCTCTTGCTCTCTCCAATCAGCTCCTTCTCCTTTTCTCCAGCCTTATCCTTTCCTACTTTCTGAAAGGCAATCTGATATAGAAGAACTGTACCAGCAACACTTTACTTATCCACTTACTGGCACAGATGACCACACACAACTATCTGCACCCCCACATCCATAAGTGAGTGGAGAATTCCAGTTTGATACCATGTTACACTCATGTTGCAGTTAGTCTCTTCAGGCATCAATGATAATGCAAGGTGGTGGGCAGCCACGAAACTGGCCTATCAGTTCAAGCCTCTAGTAGTCTAACTGCTAGGGTCTGATTCTCTTTTCACGGCAGTTTTACACTGATATAACTTGAGTGACATCAAGGGAGTCATTTCTGATTACACCAAGGTAAGTGAGAGGCGAATCAGGTCCCTGGTGTCTATCTGTTTTTATATGCTATTGCAAAGCAGAAAAATCCAGCCCAATCCAGTCTATAGTTAAAGGCATGCAGCTGTATTCTAAATGTTTCTCCAGACTGCTAGGAGAAAGTTTCAAGGGGTTTCGTCCATTTTATAAACCACATCATTATAGTGACTTTAAAAATCATCTATAGCCTCACACTTGCCATAATGTCAGTGAGCCCAAACTCAGGATCACATTTGAGAGTTTTTTGGCCATTAATAACAATAATGAGGAGTTCAGTCAGAGCTTGAGGCTGTAAAGCAAATTAACAGATGTATGTGACAGAAGGAGACGTTATAGAGGAGACATTTCTTCAAAATCCTTCTCTCTTCCTACCAATATCACCTCATCTTAAGCACGCTGCTCTTCATACAGGTGCTGACAGGCATTGCATCTGTTTTCCTATCTCTCTCTCTCTCTCTCTCTTTCCCTGAGGTCTCTTCTTTTTCTCTCTCCTGTTCCTCCCTTAGGCTTCTGCCCCTTCACCTCTTCCCATCTTCTCAAGGCGTAGCATCACAAGGAATGGACAGTTAGGGGGTAGGTCTTGTTACTGCCACAATACAGTGTTGTGGGGCCACCTGAGAGAGATTCCTCCTTTCTTCAGCACATTCACATGGCCCTTTGACTTCTCCTCATCATCAGACATGCAGAATGGGAGCTGAGAGGAATGAACATGCTGAACAGTCAATAGGGCAAAAAAGAGGAGGGAGGAAGTTTTAATTACTGGCCTTCTGTCTGGTCAGAAGTTGGGGAAGAGAGCATCAGCAGGCAGAGGAGAAGCACTGAGAAAAATATGCATGGTAGCCAGCCAAGAAAACTCAGACATGAGGGAGGTTGGCCAGGGAGTTGGAGATCTTATGGGGAAGCCAGAGCTTCCAGCCAAAAGTCATGATTTAGGCAACTCTGGTAGGAAAAATTGATAGTGAGTTACTTAGCACTCATCAGGAGCCCATCAAAGGAAAACTAAGACAGACAGGTGTAAAATGCATAGCCTCGTAAGCCATTTTATAACCATTGTCCAAAGGAAATCAAAACCACATCATTACTGCAAAATTTGGAATTAGTAACACACACACTGGACTGAATTAAAGATACCAAAATAACAAGTTGCACTGGCATAATGCACTGTGTAGGCTCATTCAGTATTGATAAAATCCTCAGCTACTGTAAATTGTTAAAGCTCCGTAGACTTAAATGGAGTTATGCCTATTTACACCAGCTAAAGATCTGGTCCTCAATGTGAAAAATTAATTGCCTGGAAACAGAGGGTACATGGGGTGAACATAGGAGTGGCCATACTGGATCAGACCAAAAGTCCATCAAGCCCACTTCTGATAGTGGCCCAATACCAGGTGCCCTAGAGGGAATGAACAGAACAGGTAATCATCAAGTGATTCATCCCCTGTTGCCCGTTCCCAGCTTCTGGCAAACAGAGGCTAGAGACACCATCCCTGCCCATCCTGGCTAATAGCCATTGGTGGACTTATTTTCCATGAACTTATTTAGTTCTTTTTTGAACACTGTTATAGTCTTGGCCTTCACAACATCCTCCCACAAAGAGTTTGACAGACTGTGCGTTGTGTGAAAAAATACTTCCTTTTGTTTGTTTTAAACCTGCTGCCTATCAATTACATTTGATATGAGCCCTAGTTCTTGTGTTATGAGGAGTAAATAACACTTCTTTATTTACTTCCTCCACACTAGTCATGATTTTATAGACATCTATCCCCTCTTAGTTGTCTCTTTTCCAAATTGAAAAATCCAAGTCTTATTAATCTCTCCTCATACAGAAGCCGTTCCATACCCCTAATCATTTTTTGGCCCTTTTCTGAACCTTTTTCAATTCCAATATATCTTTTTTGAGATGGGACACCACATCTGCATGTAGTATTCAAGATGTGGGTGTACCATGGATTTATATAGAGGCAATATGATATTTTCTGTCTTATTATCTATCCCTTTCTTAATGATTCCCAACATTCTGTTTGCTTTTTTGACTGCCGCTGCACATTGAGTGGATGTTTTCAGAGAACTACCCACAATGACTCCAAGATCTCTTTCTTGAGAGGTAACAGCTAATTTAGACCCCATCATTTTATATGTATAGTTGGGATTATGTTTTCCAATGTATATTACTTTGCATTTATCAACATTGAATTTCATCTGCCATTTTGTTGCCCACTCACCCAGTTCTGAGAGATCCTTTTGTAGCTCTTCGCCATCTGCCTGGGACTTAACTATCTTGAGTAGTTTTGTATCATCTGTATCAATTTTACCACCTCACAGTTTACCCCTTTTTCCACAGTGGTGATGGAAAAGCATGTGATATGAACAACCTAATGTGAAAATTGCATCACATCTTTTAGCAAGAGGTAGTTGTGACAGCTATGACAATTTCATGAAATATCCTAGACAAACCTTATTGAATTAAGTTAAACCTTATTGCATTCAGAGTCAGTATTTTCGCAGTTCATTCTATTAAAAATGCAAATGTATTATTGTGAGATTGTATATAACTTCTTTAAAACTTTGTTAGCTTCTTGATGGCTAACGTAGACCCTGGGAAGTGTTATGAGCTTCAAAGTACTCTTTGAAACAACATGCTAAACAAACAAAATTAAGTGGGATTCCTAGAAAATACTTGGGAGGAGTGGAATGCAACTTTTCACCTTCAGAAGCTATGCCCTGAAGAGAAACCCATTGTTTGCTGATCGCAGGTTACATGAAGACATGACCAGAGGTCCACACTGGGCAAAAGAGTGACTCACAGATTCATGGAGTGCTGGTTCTGAGCCAAAGCTGTTACGAATTGGTGATTGCAGAAAAACCCCTTGGTGGGGTTTGAAGGACTGTTAATCTGCCACAGTCCTTGTTGGAATTGGGGTGATCTCTGGTAATCTTATTCTTTTATTGTTTTTAATGTTTTCTCTGAAATGTTTGCACCTTAAAAATGAAGTGCTTGCTTTGAAAGAGCTGTGTGTAACTTAACAGTGGGTAATTACACTATTTATAGCCTCTGAGGAGTAAAGTAAAGCAGGCCTACTCAGGTACTCTGACTTTGCTGGGGTGTTTACAGTGTAGATAGGAAATGCAGCCTGGAAATATCCTGGTCAGGAGAGGGAGAGACACGTGTAACTGCCCAAGAGAGGTGACAGATGGGAAGCCAGAAACCTAAGAGTGGGTGCCTTTGATGGGCCATGGAGGGGAAATACCGGTGAAGTTGCCCTGAACTGTGGGAATATTAATTGTCTAGAAAGCACTTGGGTAATATGCATTCCCTGTTACCTGCAGATGATAAAGAAGCAGATAGTGGATATATCACAGCAACAGAGTTTCTGACCAGGATTGGAGCATCTGCTACACCAATTGATTTAAACACGTGTTAAAACTTTAAATCCAACATCAGCCTCATCTCATTGTCCTGCAGAAGTGCATATTTTTATAGATATGGGCCTAACCCCAGGAGGACCTAATGAGTGTTCTCCTGCAAAATGCTAGGAGATTTCAAGTCAATAGAAATTGAGTGTGTTCAGCTCCTTGAAGGGAATAGACTTACAGGAAGAAATATTTTGCTTTGTTTCATATTGCAGCTGGTCAGTTTACTAATCATAGTAACCTCCTTTGACAGGAAAAATGTAACCATTTTTCATAACAGCTCTTATACACTTCATTATTTGGTGAATTAGCTTTCTAAGGGACAAACAGAGGGTCACAGCAACATGAGCTGTTCGCCAGAGAACACATCTGCTGACCTTCTTAATAACCCCCTTTAATTTGACATCTGCAAACATTCTGGGTCCATTGACTGATTGTATCTTCCATCCTCTCAATATAAAGCAAACAAACAAAAACAAAATCCCATTATTATTCACCTTGAAAGCATCAGCTGAATTTCCTCAAGAATTAAATATAGGAAATGATGAATCTGGCTCCAAAATGTTTTATTAGTCTAATAAAAGTGATTATTTTCCCAGTAACTTTTTCCATCTGTCTGAAAATTAAAATTGTGGTATTTAACACCAGTAGGGATGGATATATATCTATCCCTACTGGTGTTAAATTCCACAATTTTAATTTTTTATATATAATCTCATAAAAGACAAAGCCAGCAAAATGTCTCTTCCATCTTTGGCTTTTTAAAAAGAAGTTTAATTTTAATACATATAAACCCAAAGTGTGTGAAATGTTACAAGGAAAAGATATCACAATTATCAAAAGCTTTGCAACAGACTTCTTGTGTGATGTTGGGCCAAATTACTTAACAAGTCTTTGTGTCAGTTTCTTTAACTGTGAAATGTGGATAAATCTTCTCTAACGTTCCAGGAACAAACATCAATTAGCCTTAGATGAGATATGCTGCACAGCATAAATGTAAAATATTATTAGTGAAATTGTGATCTAAAATGAATTTAAATATTTCTCTTTCTACTCATTATGTACTGCAAGTAAAAATATGTCATTTGCAGATGAAGTTTAGAAACTGAATTAAGCCTGTGGCGGGGTGTACCAACCCCACACTGGGCCACCGGTGGCAGATCAATCATCATGGGCACAAGGGGGAACAGACAGAAGTGGGTCAGGGACAGGTTTGATGGGAAGAGGCAGAAGACATCAGGTTTTGGGGAAACAGGCAGAAGAATCTGTGTCCACTAAAGAACACTCCTCTCCAGAACCTGGAATGGACTCCCATGATGCCCTGAAGAATTGGATTCTACCCTTCCCTCTGCCACAAACCGACACTTCTAAACCTTTTATTTGGCCCCTATGCAAGTCACCTGAGTTTCCAAAGTTGACTTGAATGTGAGCTGCTGGGTATACTGCACCTTTGAAAATTAGGTGATTTTATACAGGAGCTTAACTTTAAACTCCTATTTTTGAAGATTTGGCCTCAAAGATTGGGTCTTGGACCCAGATCCACAAAGGTACTTAGGCACCTAAATCTCTTTTTTATGTCTCACTGTGATCTACAAAGCCCCCTGCTCAATTGTCCCCTAACTCTGTAGGTGTCTAAGTATTTTCAGTAGAAGTTCCCTATGTGCTGAGGTTTCTGTCTCTGGGCATGAGCACCGCTTCCTCACATGAGGCATCTGGATGCCTGTCTTCTGCCAAAATCACAGTGCAAGCCATGAAGCAGGAGAAGATAGGCAGAGGAGTGCCTATCTTACCCATGAGATACTCAGAGGCTGCCTACTGGATCAGGTCCTATTCAAAATCTGGTGGAAGCGGCTGACCTTACAACTTTTAGCCCAGTGGTCAGAGCACTCACATGGAAGACCCAGGTCAAATTCTCACCTCTGATTTAGAGGGAGAAAGGATTTGAACATGGGTCTCCTTCCTTTCAGGCGTGTGCTCACTGTACTATAGATCCATCAGCCTGACTTTGATACCTGGGATGCTACTAAAGCAGTGTATAAAACATTCAATTTACAAATTCCTGGAGGCTGAAGGGGTAATTACTAGTAGCCAGCATGGATTTACCAAAAACAAATCATGCCAAACCAGCTTGATTTCCTTCTTTGACAGGATAACTGATTTTGTGGATAAGGGGAATGCAGTGGACATAATATACCTGGACTTCAGCAAGTCCCACATGACACTCCCACGTGACATTCTGATCAGTAAGCTGGAGAAATTCAGGATTGGTGGAAATACCATTAGGTGGATACATAATTGGTTAACAACCACAAAGAAAGAGTAAGTATTAATGGAATGATGTCAGTTTGGAGAGAGGTCTCAAGTGGGGTTCCACAGGGATCTGATGTGGCTCTGGTGTTGTTTAACATCTTTATTAATGACCTGGTTGTAGAGCATACTAATCAAATGTGAAGATGACACAAAACACTTTGGAGGATAGAGCTAAGATTCAGAGGAATCTTGATAAATTGGAAAACTGGGCTATAAACAACAAAATGAAATTCAGCAATGAGAAATGTAAGGTGCTATATACTTAGGGAAGAAAAACCAAATGCACAAATATAGAATGGGCAATAATTGGCTTGGTAGCAACACTACTGAGAAGGATCTGGGAATTGTGGTGAATCACAATCTCAGCATGAGTCAGCAATGCAATGCTGTTGCAAAAAAAGCAAATGCAATTTTAGGTTGCATTAACAGAGGCATAACATGCAATTCACGGGAGGTGATAGTACTGCTCTGCTTGGCACTGGTTAGACCTCAGCTGGAGTACTGTGCCCAATTTTGGTCACCAATGTATAGAAAGGATGTGGAGAAACTGGAAAGGATCCAGAGGTGAGCGACAAAGATGATCAGTGGGATAGAACACAAGCCATATGAGCAAAGGCTGAAGGAACTGGAAAAAGAAAAGGAGTACTTATGGCACCTTAGAGACTAACAAATTTATGAGAGCATAAGCTTTCGTGAGCTACAGCTCACTTCATTGGATGCATACAGTGGAAAATATAGTGGGGAGATTTTATATACACAGAGAACATAAGACAATGGGTGTTACCATACAGACTTACAAGAGTGATAAGGAAAGGTGAGCTATTACCAGTAGGAGACCAGGGCGGGGGGACCTTTTGTAGTGATAATCAAGGTGGGCCATTTCCAGCAGTTGACAAGAACAGTGGGGGGAGGGGGGAATAAACAAGGGGAAATAGTTTTACTTTGTGTAATGACACATTCACTCCCAGTCTTTATTCAAGCCTAAGTTAATTGTATGTTTAGTTTGGAAAAGAGGAGATTGAGGCGGGACATGATAGCAGTTTTCAGATACTTGAAAGGCTGCCATAAAAAAGATGGTGAAAAATTGTTCTTTTTTGTTACAGAGGGCAGGACAGGAGGCAATGGATTCAAACTACAGCATAGCAGATTTAGATTACCTCTCAGGAAAAACTTCCTAACTGTAAGAACAGTAGGACAATGGAACAGACTGCCTCGGGAGCTCCTTCACTCCTGAAGATTTTCAAAAGGAGGCTGGATAGCCATCTTGGATGGTTTAGACACAACAAATCCTGAATCTTGGCTGGGGGTTAGACTAGATGATCCTTGTGGTCCCTATGATTCTATTATTCTATGATACTGAGCTATCAGACAGTTTGATATGATGCGGGGGAAGGGGGGAAGTTGTCCCTTCCATCTTTCCTGTTGAAGCTGTTCCACTGAATATGAATAACTAAAGAGCTATTGGAGCAGGCAGACTGGATCCTGGCTCTCTCTTGTGAGTGTGCTGCCCAGCAGGCTATACGGTCATTCTTACTCTCTCACACTGGCCCAGTGATTTAGGTAAAGTGGAACAACTTCAACAGAAGCCACTGAGAAAGCCCTGTATGTAGTCCAATTGTTAGGACACACACCTAAGAGGTGGCAGAGCACTGTTCAAATTCCTTTGTCTCGTCAGGCGGAGGAGGAACTTGACCCAGGGATCTCCTACATCCCAGGGGGGTACCCTAACCAGTGGGCTAAAAGTTGTGATGGAGGGCCTCCTTCCCAGTGTTTTGGGTGAAGTTGGGGGGCCTACAAGCATGTCTATTGGATCGATCCCTGCAGGCAATTTAGATGGAGCTGCACCCATCTTTCTGGGGTATGTGGATAACAATGAGGCTTAATCAGGAGACACACACCCTGGAGGATTCTCTGCACCTTGAAGTCTTTAAACCATGATTTGAGGACTTCAATAGCTCAGACATAAGTGAGAGGTTTATTGCAGGAGTGGGTGGGTGAGATTTTGTGGCCTGCATTGTGCAGGAGGTCAGACTAGATGATCATAATGGTCCCTTCTGACCTTAATGTCTATGAGATTCCTAAAGTTGGACAGCAGAATGGATGCCCAAAGGCAGAAACCTAAGCCCCGAGGGAATTTTTATTGCAAAAACGTAGACACTGAGTGGGTTTAGGAATCTACGGGATTAGGCAGCAGCTGGGTGAAAGTTTTGTGAGTGCCAGTGGTGCTTAAATCAGGACGTAGGTGCCTAAGTCCCTTTGTAAATCTAGTCCTAAATCCCTATGTGGTTCTGAGCCTTGGAGACTGTGCAGAAGAAAGCTGCTAAATTTGTTTCAGAAAGAAATGCTGAAATTTGTCATTCAAACTATGCATGATTTTAATTTTTGTACTGGTGATGGAAAACTGAGAATTTAAAATAACTTTAGCTTAAAGTCTTGAGGTCAAAATGCTATTTTAAAATTAGAGTTTATTTCTAAACAGCTGTATGCTTCTATACTAATAATAATTATAATTCATCATTAATAAATAATAAACTTCGGCAAAGGTTTTCAAAAATGGAAGCTGAAAGTTAGGTTCCTAAGTGGCGTGATTTTCAAAAGTGCCGAGTAGCCAGCAGCTCCTATTGAAATCTACCCTCAAATCCTGCAAACCTTTACTCACTTATATAGGCTCATAATGTTAATGAACAATTTCCAGGGGAGCTGCTGGCTGCTCAGCACTTTTGAAAATCAGGCCACTGTGTTAGGAGCATATATATGGATTTAGTGGGGAGATTTTCAAAGGCACAAAGGGCAGGTAGGCGCTACTCTCCTCTTTGTGCCTTTGAAAAGCTCCCTCTTGGCCTTCAGTGAATTTCTTTAATCTCCCATGCCTGTTCAGGGAACAATTAGCAGTTTGAATGACTGGACATTGGAAATTGTTAATTGTGTAGATGACCTGCCTTTGTGAAATGGGCCAAGTTTTATACAAATGTTCAGTTTTGCTGAAAGAATCAGCATTCCTGTCCTGTAGTAACCAACTACTCTGAATGACCAATTAAGCCATTATATAAAATGGAATAAGATGTTAAACTGTTCTTTCTTTTTCTTGCCATAGGGCAAGTTACTAGTTCCTTACAGCAGCAGAAGTGACTAAGTGAAAAGCAGTGTGCAGGTGACTCTAGTCAAACCTAATCTCATCTAATCAAGCCATATTCTCTCTTTTTTTAAAACAAAAGATTCAACCACAGGAAGTAGTATAAATGGGCATTTTAGTGAATATGAGTGGTGATTAACACTATTTTACCATTTAGAAAATTCAGGAGTTAAGTAACATTCATCCTCCTGGAATGGAAACAAGCCCTCCTTTGTGTTACCGAAAAATAGACTGTGATGGTTTGGATTAAAACTAGGATCTAGTCTGTGGATTTCTTTCACATATCTGTTTCAAGTTGCATTATCTATCTCTTTATCTGCTCTGCTATTATTTTTATCTAGTAAGGGAAATTTATCCTTTCGTGCAATTTGAGCCAGAGTATCCTATAATTCAAGATTTTTGTTTTAAGACTAATTTATAAACTGGGTTGAGGTTTCTTTTTATTCCAAACAAAATTATGCAAATGCTATATCCAGCCAGACTCTCATAGTCTCTGGGCTAAACATCTGTGGAAATGAAACCCTATTCTAAGGAGGTACTTCCTCTTCAGAAGTAGCCATGCAATGATGAATTGGCATTATGGTACAGATCCATCCAAAATGCACCATTCCCAGTGGTGGAATCAGAGATTCCACCCAACCGTGTATACTTCAGTGTCCTAGGAGGGTGGTTTATATGAATATAGTAGATGTAAGCCTTCTGAAAATGCTGACTTAATGTATGGTTATTTCTTCAGTGGCTGCAACATGTGTTTCTTGGCCACATGCTTAAAATCTGGTGGCCAAGAACTTATTTATGAATGGAAATGAGTGTCCCTTCTAAATAAAGAATGATTGCTTCTATTTCTTCTGAAAAAGCAAGCATTGCCTGTCTACCTTTACAATTTAATTTTGAAAGAGCAAATTGCTTTGAGTTCTTGGAATGGCAATAAAAAACCATCAGAGACCTATTAATTTTATTCTGTGATTTCCTACCTTTCAGAATGGCCAAAATATATGACATTGAGTCATTTCCATTTATTCAGATTCTGTAAGCACCAACTTTAGTTAATGAGATAGCATACTTTATGGTGTGCACAAATCTAAATAAATAAATATGCACCTGATATAACTATAGATTTCACTCATGATCATAATGTAATTAGTGACTTAATAGTTTACATAAAAAAACCCCGGAGACATGATCAAATGTATGGGGAACATACCTGGAGACTCCCATCATACTTGAAAAATGGAAGAATTCTTGTGCGTAACACTGACTATGGGGGAAAAAACAAACAACCCCAAAGTGTAAAGTGCAAGATTACTTCTTGGTTCATGTTTTTTG
This sequence comes from Natator depressus, assembly GCF_965152275.1. Classification (NCBI taxonomy): domain Eukaryota; kingdom Metazoa; phylum Chordata; order Testudines; family Cheloniidae; genus Natator; species Natator depressus. The sequence continues at coordinate 82,915,690 of NC_134234.1, forward strand.
AGCCAGAAACAAAGAAGCAACAACCCCAATACTTGAATCAAAAACATATATCAGAAATCAACAAATGGTGGAAATGCAATGCAATGCAGAAATCACTGACTTGATACACAAATTATGGAACAGTGTAAAACTGCAGAAAGACTGGGGAAATATACAGCAAATAATGAATGAATTGTTGGAACAAGATGGAAACTCTTCATTGGCTTAGTGATGGTTCTCTTGGACGTACTCCTCCAGAAGATGAATCTACTTCTCACAAACAGAAATTAGTGCCCATTATGTTTTTCTTGTACAGTTTTATGTGTCAAGCAACAATGGAAATCAGAAAAGGTCCCAAAGGCACATTAAGGGACTTCATGAGGTTCGCAGCGTGCCACCAGTGAAGAAGTGGCTTATTAGACAACAAATTTTCATCACAAATTGGTATAAAACAGGCTATTTCTTTCACTGGGCCTGATTTTGCAAGGTACTTCATGACCCTGGAAGTCAGTAGGAACTGAGAGACTAATAGGATTAATGGAGAACAGGAATGGAAGTTCTAGAAGATGCCAAGTAGATAGCAAGCAGCAATGGGACGCAAGAGGGTAGGCTAGAATAGCGGAAGGGAAAAGACAGTGGGTAAAGGTAGGAAGAAGATGGAGTAGTATCATGGCGCTAGAGAACTATTTGCAATGGAAACAGGAACAGTGGGAGTCAGGGTGGGTAAGGGGAACAGGGACAGAGTAGAAGAGAGAGGCTGCTAGAGAGGATGGCAAAGGAAAGGAAGCTTGAGTGAGGGGAGGGTTTGTGTAGTCAAAGGGTGAGCCACTATTTTTTAAAAAAATATATAGATGTTTCCTAACACACAACTAAAGTCGTTTTGGGGGAGTAAGGTGTTAAAAGATCTCATGGCATGTGGGAATGGGGTTGTTAGGCCTAGTGTCCTGGTCAAATTCTGATTTGGAAATTGCCCCTATATTTTAAGTTCAATATGGTACCCTTCTATACTTCCTGCCCTAAGCTACCACATAATATTGCTTTGCACCATCAAACAGCTGCTCTTTAAAAGTGCTCTGTGATCCTTTGTGATGAAAGCTGATGTATAGATATGTATAAGAGTGGGGCAGATTCATCACTTGGATTTTACCCGTACACACTGGGCTGTGAGTCCCCAAGGCAGAGAAGCTACAAAGGGCTAGATTAGCAAGAGCAGTGTAGGCACCTGACTGTCACTTTGGGCACCTCTCAGTCCAATATTTGGTGATTTTGTGAATGCCAGTGGCACCTAATCAGCTACCCCCTAACTCCACAGATGCCTAAAGATGCCTAAGTTTCCACTGTTAAAATCTGCAAGGCACTTAAATATTGGCATCTGGGCACGTATACTGCTGCCTAAGTCCTGACGCTGCCCAGCAGCTCGTCACACAGCTCAGACCTAAGCCCCAGAATTCCCCTGCCTATCTTACCTTCAAAGCTCATTGCAGTAGGTGTGCTCAAAGCATGCCTAAATCTGCACAAAAGATGCTGGAGCCCCCCTTCCATCCATCCATTGGTAAGAGCACTTATTCAGGATGTAGGAGACTCAAGTTCAAATTCCTACTGTCTAATATGGAGTAGAGACTTGAACCTAAGGCTCCCACCTTGCAGGTGGGTGCCCTATTCACTGAGTTATGAAATATTCCTGAGCAGGTCTCTTTCAGTGTTTCCTGTTGGAGCTGTTCCACTATCTATAACTAATTGAATATCAGTTGTCACAGGGGAACTGGAAGCTGGGTCTCCTGGCTCCTAAATGAGTTCCGTAGCCACAGGAGTATGAAGTCATTCACTCGTACTCTTGCTCACTGGTTCAATGACTAATTAAGTGTTTAAGCATATTCCAGCACCTAAGCCTCCCTTGTGAATCTAGCTCAAGCTGTCCAGAGCTCCTGCTGCAATGGATGTAGTTAGAGCTGGCAAGAGAAGACCAGCTCCATGTGGTACCAGATTCAATTAATCTCCTAAAGAGACTCCATCAACCTGGCTCCAGTGTTGGTTCTTCTAGAATTTGATGCGGCTTCCCTTTGGGAGGGGGAAGAAGGTACTGAATCCCTTTTGGTGCTGCAGAGTCCATGAGTGCCAGAGAGGGTAATTTCCATACTTTATGCCCACAGAGGTGAATCTAACCCATGTTTATTGTAGTAAACTGCTCTAATCCATCCCTGGATGCAAGGATTTAGAGTTGTATTTCTGGATGTTGCAATAATTTATTTTTTAACATTGAGGCACAGCTTTTTCATGGGCAGTGAACTGGGTAATGAACTGTGATATCACTGTTGAAATCCTCATTAATTAAAACTTAATGCTTTCCTCAGGAGATAAAGCCTATTGGATGATACTAGTCAAAGCAGATTACTCATTTGCCAAGACAAATCCTGTCTGGCTATACCTACATTTCTACTTCTGTGACCACTCAGCGTGTGTAATAAAATATAGTTATAAACACAGCAGTTGAAGGGAAAAAAAAGGAGTCATAAAATAATTACCTCCCTTTTGTTTGTGTTCTGGGCCTTTTTATAGCTACTTTCCCACTTGTATTTAGTACCAGCAAATATATGTGACTGCGTAGCCAGTATGCTGGTTCTCAGACTCATCACTCTTTTTGAGTGTGTTAATTTTCTTATTTTTCCAGGGAAGTGTATGCCCTGAGATATGTCATCCTGCCAAGAATGCAATAGCAAACTTTACAGTTCTATTGTACCTTTTTTTTTTTTTTTGCCTAATAGCTCTCTCTGATGCTTCATTCAACCCCAGGTTGATGAGTGTTAACAATGGATTGTTTTGGGGGTTACTGGGTGAAGGTAAAGTTCAGCCAGGTTGCCCTCCACATGACCCCCAGTGACAGTTGTAAATGGGGCAAACAGCTCTAATAAAGAGCTCCGCTGCACAATGGCCCACTTCACCATTTAGAAAAAAACAAGGAATGGTCTTTATTAGCCTAAGAGATTGTGCTATTAAGCAGCTTGCAGTTCATATGCTAATGGTTAATTTTAATGGAAGGGTTGTGACATTATTCTGCAGGAAGTTAAAATAACATTTTCACAGCCTTAAGTAATATAAGAAATCATGCCGTAATAAAACACTCTATCGATGTGATATCAGCTGGAAAAGATTGCATTAGAGCAGCGGCTTATTGGAGAAAATGTTGAAAGTTTGAGAATTTAATCACTAGCTCTGCAATTTGTATTTATTAGGGGCATTTCCAATACTGTTTTAACACAAATCATAAAACAGTTTATGGATAAAGTCTGACACAATATAACTGATATTATAGATGAACCACTCAGAATGATAAGAGATAGCACTTACACTTCACACATGTTGAGGGTGTGGCTGCAGGAAAACATGCAAAATGCTCACACCACTCTAACCTGCTGTAAGTAAATGTTTTCTTTCTGCTTCTTAAGCTGGTCTTTATTGGCTAGAATAAATATATATGCCTAAAGGGCTTACTTGCATCTATTTTTTTCTAAACTGGATGTAATTCGGAGACTGAGAGTGACAACGACAAACAAAATATGAGCTAGATCCTCCCCTCCCCCTTTGTTTCTAGCAATGTCAGGTATGGTTTGTTCCTACTTAGGAATGTAAAAAAATATCATTTGTATGTAACTCTATGAAGAGAAAAATGTGGGAAAAAATGTAATGTGTCTTTAAAAAAAACCAATGTAATCTAATCTTGGATCACAAACCCTAAAATGCCCTAATCATAATTGAAGAATTATTTCATGGCATCCCTACAAGGAAAAGTGAAGGGTCTCTGTACATTGCCAGACCTTAATGTATTTGGATTTCTTGTACATGTGACTTTAACTCTGAATTTTCTGGGTTTGCAATGCTTGTTTTTTAAAAAAAATAATTACAGTATCAGTGTGATGTTGTTTTTACCCTTCATTTATTGATACATAGCCTTAAACTTTATTCCATCTTAATGTGTTTTTTGTCTGGGAATATATACAGACATATCTTTCACAGAGCACTCCTATAACAGATGTCTTTCTAAAAGAAATATTCTCTCTCTCCCAGAATTGATGGGATTGAAGAAGAAATTACTGAATCATAGTCTATGCCATGTGTTATGGAGGAGGTTGGATTATATGATCATAATGGTTCTTTCTGGCCTTTCAATCCATGCGTCTAGGAAAGAGATGACATATTGATGTTCGATAACCTTTTCAGTATTGTGTCACAATGCTGGAGTTAACCTATTTTTTAAAAGACACACAGAGAGAAATCTCTTACTATTTTCACATCACAAGTCATGATACCTGCCTATTCATTACAGGGTACCTTCCCCACAACTTGAATGTGCTGGAGGGAAAAGACCGAGCCAGTGGAAGCCACTGGATTATGTAGTTCAACATCCATCCGGCAGAGGATTCCATAATTCCTAAAATACAGGAAACGGAGTATCATGCTGAGCTCAAAGTTGACTAGGCTCAGGAGAGAGTGAGAGGTTGCAGGAGAAGTAGCAGGTTGGAAGCAACAGCCTGGGAGCTGATTGTTAAGAGAAGGCAAGGCACAGACAGCCTGAGAGCTGGGTAGGGAAATAGCAGATGCAGGCAGGGGGCCAGCAGTAGCCACAGCAGCAGAATGCAGTGTGGTGGGCTGCAAGTAGGAGGCTTGGGGGGCAACATTACATGCACAGCGGGAGCAATGTGGAGACAACCTCAAAGAACCTAGGTTACGCAGATACCCTGTATGGGATTTAGGGTCTGGGTTAGGAACAGATGGTTTGATCTTTTACAGTAACTCAAAATAACTGTGTCTAAGGTATGTGTCTCTTTTAATTCCCAGCAGCCCTACTAAAGCAATCTCCTGTTACTAAAAAAAAAATTAAGTACCATACACACCAAAGCCCCAATCATGCACTGCACTCAGCTCCAGGAATATGTCCATATGCTTTTCAGTGCAGACTTGGGGCCCAACATTTTAAAACAAGTGTTGCTGATAAAAACTGGCAGAGGCAGGCAGGCCCAATACGGAATATTAAGCTGGTCATTTTTATTATGCGCATATAATCATCTTGCATAAATATTAATATATGCTGGCATAACATAATATTGCTAATCATATTATTAATGCTCAAGACAAATGCTCCAATTATGAAATCTCCATTAATATCTCCATGAACAGTGGGATAAGTTTGCTTTGACTTCAGATTTTTTTTAAATGCCTTTGCAGAATACTTTCCCACTACTCAAACCTTTGAATTGGTCCTTATATGGAGTATCTGGCCCTTTTTAAAAACAAAATAAATGGCAGATAAATGTTACTTTTCCAGGAAAGATTCAGGTCATTTTACTTTTAATTTTAGTAAAATGAATATATCTGTGTGCCAAATAATACTAAGCAACTGCCAGTATAAATTTGTTTTACTTTGTATTGTATGGCATTTGTCAAGGGCTAATGCATATAATTAGGCTGGGCAGAATTCCATTTTTATTTTTTATAATTTTGATGACCAATATCCCAAGGTACTAGAGCATCTCATTCTCCAGCACATCTCCGCAGAAATGGAGTCAATACTCAGCATTGTGCAAGCAGGCATTCAGAGAGGTTGGAGCAGCTACAATCCAATGCTAGCATTGACAACATTTTTTGAAAATGGTTTTCAGAAAAAACGGAAGATGGGAGCTGTATTTCTGGACCTGACAGAAGTATGTGACACAGTCAGTCACATAGGGCTCATAGTTAAATTGTCAAAAGCATTTCCAGCATGGGTAGTCAACGTCATAGTCCTCCTCTTCCACAACAGACATTTCTTAGTGCAGATGGGAGAAAGAGTTAACACATGGAAAAGGTAAATCAACAGTCTACCCAAAGGCTCTCTGCTGGCACTGATACTTTTCAATCTGTACACAAATAACCTCCCACTTACTAAGTCCCACAAGTTCACACACACAGATGACATTTGCTTAGGCATCCAAGCACAGTCATTCCCAGAACTTGAAGACACCCTAAACACTGACTTGACTAAGATGGCTGAATATTGTAGTCAGTAGTTTTTACAACTAAGTGTGTCCAAGAGAGTTTCAAATGTGTTCCATCTTTATAATGCCAGAGCAGCACAAGAACTGAATATCTTTATTAATGGACATCACTTGAAACATGAATTCCACTCAGTCTACCTCAGAGTAATCCTACTTAGATCTCTCACATATCTTAACCACCTGAAGAACATTGTGGCTAAGATAAGGTTGAGTAACAACCTCCCAAGCAAATTAGCCAGAACGTCATGGGGAATAAATGCTCAAAATCTCTGATCATCTAGTTTAGCCCTCTGTTACTCTACAGCAGAATCCTATGCTCCAGTCTGGCTCCATTCATCTCACATTAAGTTGGTTGACACACAATTACACTCAACCATGTGCATTGTAACTGGGACAATCTGATCCACATCACTACTGTGTCTCCACATGTTAAACATCACTCCTCTACACATGCATCATGAGGCTGCTCCAACCACCCAACAGAGCGCTTGTCATCAAAGCACTTGCCCCTGCTCAGATTTTTCTATGTTATTGATGTGGGCCCACTTGCCCTGCCCAGATTTCTCTGTGATATTGATGTGGCATGAAGAATGATCTGCAGCTGACATCAGAAACCAGACTCTTATAACTGAACTGACCATGTGTGTACCCAGCTTTGAGTTGCCATGCTGCTCATGTACCCCTCTGAACCTATTTTGCACAGGTCATGGTCAATGTGCAGCCAACCTTCATACCTGGGGCCAAAGAATGGTTCCCCCATGTGGCTCTGGCCAAAGACAATATAACTGCCCTCTAACAAGATTTGATGGTGGTCTGAGGGCTGTGCAGTTTGATGATGAGGCTGCCGCAAACTGGCTTGGCAATCTCTGTATCTGATAAGAAAAATCATTTTGATGGATAATATAAATGTTTATTTTTAATCATTTTTAATACTTTTATCAATTTTAAATTTTCATAGTTGAGGTAGATTATGCGGTTGGGGACAGACACTAATTATTTAATGACAATGGATGTTGATTCAAAAAGTTAAAGCTTTAAAACTGTTAAAACCCAAATTGTCAATATCACATGTCAAAACATACAGAGTAAATATCCTTAAATCAAATTCTTAAGTTCTTAAGAAGCATTTTTCTTATTTAGCTGATTTGTAAATTTCAGTGATTATGAATGGAAATATTTTTTGTTGATTTGCATGTGTACAGTGAAATTGACATTTACTGAGAAAAAATGAATTCTTCCAAGTCTATATATAAGACATCATGATTCAGGAAATGAAATGTGGGACTGGGAGTCAGGATACATAAGTTTGTGCTTTGCTCTGCTGCCAGGTTGCAGAGACACTTAGGCCAACATTTTCAAAAACATGTCAATTAATTTTGGGTGCTTCAGGTTTTGAGCGGCTGTTCTGAGACCTCGAGCCTGATTTTCAGAGGTTCTGAGCTTCTGTAACTCCTGTTGACTTCAGATGGAGTTGAGGTGGAAACCCCTGAAAATCAGAAAGTAGGAGTTTCAGGTTGGCCACCCAAAAGTATTGGATGTTTTTGAAAATTTGGTCCTTAATCTTTCTGCCCCAATTTTTCCATCTTTTTTTTCAAGCATCTGCAGAATAGTTTGTGCAGACAAATGCCAGTCTATAAGTTGTTTGTGAACTTCTTGCTGCAACTATCTTTGGCTATTTGCTGTCTATCATTAATGTTGTATGGTTTATTACTGATGGTCACATGTTTCTACTGACTGATCAGATGACTGAAATTTTTCATAGAGGAGAATGGCAAATGAGAAACATCAATTAACAATACACTTTTCATAAATATTTTCAGATGAATCATCCCTTGAACTAGAATTTGTGACACATTCAAGGGTTCAAGAGAACTTCCGTGAATGATGCTTTAAAACAACAAATGAGATGACCCCATTAATAACACTGGAGTGAATTCACCATATTCATTCATGAATCCTTGTTGGTGCTTTATGACATGAAACACATACCATGTGTATTTGTGAGAATTTTCAACCCAGTAGAATGAAATATGTAGAGCTGGTAAAAACAATTATAAATGTTTATGAGAGTTTGAAGATAGCTTCATTCTGCTGGTTTTCAAAATAGCCTGGTTTTTGTGTGAAATTTTCTGGGAAAGTTAATTTTTAACTATTTTATTTTCTATATTTATTCAGCCAAGGAATATAATCAAGACTGCATCCTAAATCATCCCCACCCGACCGAAAAACATGTGGGAAGGGGCTCTGCAGAAGGTAATCTCTGAAAGGATCCCCTTGTGGAGATATCCACCTATTGACCTGTTAGCAGACCGGGTATTCCATCTGTAGAAAAAGTCACAGGAGCCACTCCAAACCTGGCAGATCTGTGGGAGGCCAGGGCTATCTACATGGAAGCCTTATTCTTCTGTACAGTCTCTGAACTTCACTCAGTATCCCCATCCCTTCCCAGAGAAGCATCTGAGATGGGGGAGATCCATGTACAGATATCCCCTCAGTTTATGGATCTAGTTTATGGAGATATTTGGGCCCAGGTGTCCAAGCGAAACTAAACGACACAACTCAAATTTTAAATAAAGAGCAACGAATGGCCCCTGGCTAATCCACAGATCACAAATTGTTTGTAGAAACTGGCAAATAATTTTAAATAACTAATAAGAGAAGGCATAAGCTATTCATGAACAGAAAACAGGCTGAATCTGAAAACATTATTTTCTTATATCTCTCTAGCCTCTTTTAATTCATATTATCAAGATATTCTAATTAGAACTGAAACAGGAAGGGTCATATGAGCCCTATGCGATCCAGCCTGCCTGGCATTCTTGGCTGAAGTAGAGGAAATGAAATGTCATTACTTTCTATGTATGCAAAAGTACTTTGGAGCCTGAAACCTGATTTATTTTATTCTTCAGGGACCTTTGTTTTCTTACTAATTTTTCCATTAGCAGCTCAGCAGCTCTTGGCAAAACTTTTTCATGTTGTGGATGTATTGATTGCCACTTTACATGAACATTACCCTCATTTCTGTTACCTACTTATAGTGCATTGCTAGGCAACCTTTAGCAAGTTGTAATTCATTTTCTCTATCATGCTTTATGTTGTATAGCACTTTTACTTGCACTTCCTCCTTCTCTTATTACATGTCTATTTTTTGTTTTTATATTTATTCGAGGAGCTTGGCTTTGTAAGTGTTTGCACCTCAGACACAGTAGAGTTAAGTTAAACTTATAGGACTAGATCTATGAATGGATTTAGGCACTTAACTACCAGTTTAGGTGCCTAAGTCCAAAATTTAGATTGTAAAATTCCCCACTCAGCTGCTGCCTAACTCTGCTTAAACTCCCTGCATGCATAAGGCCATGTCTACACAGGAATAGAAAAGCAATGGCTAGCCTGGATCAGTGGACTGTGGTTCATGGGGCTCAGGCTCTGGGGCTGAAAAATTGCTGTGTAAATGCTCAGGCTGGAGCCCGAGCTCTGGGAGCCTGCAAGGGTGGAGGGTCTCAGAGCTCAGGCTCCGGCCTGAGCCTGAATGTTTACAGAACAATTTTTAGCTCCATGAGCCCGAGTCAGCTGACCTTGGCCAGCCATGGCTATGTGCAGGTCTTCTATTCCTGTGTAGATACACCCTAAGAGTCCACGGGTACAGGCCCCTGGGATATGTCTATCCTGCAGCGGGGAGTGAGTCTCCCAGCCCGCGTAGATAGACTCCCACTAGCTCTGCTCGAACTAGCGCACACTGTTGATATTGCAGCCCAGGCAGCGGCTTTGGCTTGCCATCCAAGTACCAGCCCACTTGACGCTCTGGGTCTGAGCTCAGCCTGTACAGGAAACCTGTTACGTTATGTCTTCTAGCTGTGTGTTGTGTTAGGGTATCGTTTTAAAAATGTGTTCACAATCGCCATTTTGAATTCTGAAAAGTCGTTGTTTGGGAGCCATGTTGGTCTCCCTTCTTGTTGGGCTTTTGGCACCCTTTTTCTGTCAGGCAGGAAAAGATCAGTCACATGATCCGGCACAGAGACAAGAGAGTACATAAGCTCCTCTCACAGGCTATAGAGTGCTATCCATCATGGTGGCAGCCCGTGTCTGTATCGGTCATCGGTCGCCATAAGCAGTCTCCAAGAGGCAGCATGTCAACTCATCCCTACCTACCTGAGATGGAGGGATGCTGGTCCAGCGGCCGATTTGATCCATGTGCCTCCTGTGCATGCTGCCATCATCAGGCACAGTAGAAGGTCCAGGTTGTCCATCACACCGGAGCTGGGCAATCGGTTGGACATGACCCTCCCTCCCTGACTAACGTCTCGTCTGTAAAGTATAGATTTCTTGACTGTTAATCCATAACATCTGTGAGGGCTAGAGCGCCTGGGCATCACGCCCTTGATTCCAAACCGAGTGTTCTTTGCTTACCTGTACCTAAGAAACTGTCTTTTTCGTTCACCTTTAATCATGTTCTGCTTCTGTTTCACTGAGACGATAGGTGACAGACCCTAAATCAGGGATAATCTGAACTTCCATCATTAGCAGGGGTCCTTTAATACCCCCCTTTAATTCCCCTTTTCCCTAACAAGCCAAGCTGCTGCCCATTCTGCAACATCCACACCGCTATTTTTAGCACCCTATATCAAGCAGCGCCAGCATGAGTTTGTCTACCTGGGCTGAGAGGCACACTCCCAGCTGTAGCCTAGCCATACTCCTAGGTTCCTAAATTTCTGCTGGTGGGCCTTTGCGGTGTTGCTTAAGTCCTGATGCCCAGATGCCTATCCCCCAGTGGAATCCTCAAACTACATTCCCTACCCATCTCACCTGAGGGGCCCAGTTCGGTAGGAATACTCTGAACACATCTACGGGATCAAGCCTCACACAAAACACAGCTGGTGTTGTTGATGCTGCCACCCTAATAACCTTTAGCTTAGTGGTTACAGCATTCACCCAGGATGTGGGTGCCTAGGTTTTGCCTGATGGGGTCCAGTGTCTTGAACTGTTGTGTCTCACATCCCATTTGAGTGCCCTTACAGGGCTATGGAGTCAATAGGTCTCTAATGCAATGGCTGCTTAATTATATATACAAAATGGAACAGATTTAACAGGAGAGACTGAGAGACCACCTGTCCTAGAATACCCTATAGCTTAGCAGTTGGGCACATATCTGAAAAGTAAGAGACCTGCGTTCAAACCACTGCTGTGTATCAGCCTGAACTGGAATTCAAACATGAGTCTCCCACGGCCTGGTTGAGTGCTCTGGCCACTAGACTAAAGGTGAAAAGGGGGAAGCACCCCAGTTTCTGACAAGAAATGGGCTTACGCACCTAACTCCAGGAGAGGATTCACAGCTGTTGAATCCCAAGGAGAGGGAAGTGCCTTTTTCCAGCTTGGAGTTAGGTGATTAAGTCCCTTTGCAGGGTGGGGCTTAGGCCACACCTTTCTAGAATTTCCATCTGTCTAATTCAGGCAGCTCCCCACTCAGTGTGCTGGCTTTTGTGGATCCCATTCTAAGGGGTCTGTCTCTCCTCATGTATTGAATAGGGAGCCTAATTCAGGGCTGTGGATTTGACTAGATGGCAGAGTACCTAATCATTAGGCATTGAAGTGTTCAGTCTAAGTCCCCCTTTGTGGCTCTAACCAAGAGAGATATTGGCCTTCCAGTTCGTAGATGAGCAGGTTGTGTTACAGAGTGTAACACTGCAGTTTGTCCTTTTAAAGGTGGCCTGAAATCCAGTCAGCTCTGTTCCAAAGCATGAGTCATTTAAGGCCATGATGGGGTGCACCAGGGCCTTTGAGACCCCCTACTGGAGGCCCCACAGTCCTACCACCCCCTGCCCCAGGAAAGGAGCAGTTAAGGTGGGTCCTCCAAGCCTGCCTAGAAAGGCTGCAGGGAAGCAGCTAATCAGAGCCCAATAGGCTCAGATAAAAGGAGTCTGAGTAGGTCAGTACCTTCCTGGGACCAGAAGGATGAGGAAGGTTTGGAAGACTGTGACACCTCTCTAGGTGAGGAGGTTTGGGGGAGACCTGCTCAAACATGGAACAGACAGAGAGAACCTGAGGACCGTAACCCTAAGGTAATGGATACAGGTGATGGGGCAGAGTGGGAAGCAGCCTAGGGAATGAAGCAGCACCAGCTATTAAGGGAAGCAGCATGTGGCTGCTGTTTATAGGGGTCCCTGAATTGGGAACCAGAGTAGTGGGTGGGCTTGGGTCTCCTTAATGACCAGTGGGAAAGTGGCCTCAATCCTGAGAAGGGACTAAGGCTTGTTTAGAAGCCCAAGCAAAGGACTGGAAGTGAAAGGGCTCAGGCATGGGGCTGAAGCCCCTGGTAAGGGCAGACAGTCCCTCTGGTGAATTCTTGGTTACCACCCCTGGAAGGGACTGAACTTACAGAGTGACCTGGCTGGAGAGGTGGGGCAGTGAGAACTGCTGAGAACAAAGAGTCTCAAGGGAGAAAGCTCTGGGGGAAGTGCTATATAACAGGGCAGGGACAAACTTAAAGCTAGTCCAGAAGGGGCTGAGGACAGGGCTAAAGACACCAACTGGGCACAGTGATAGGCTGTGTTGGACCTTTGTTACCATTGAAGGGGGTCATCCATTCACCTATTAAGTGAGTGCCTTAGATGGAGGGCTGAGCTGCTGAAGACTAACCTAGTGAGTCCAACAACCTATGGGGGGTGTCAGGAGAAAAATAAATTGCATCACCATACCTAGCTGATAAGAGGCACTCATGAGATGTGAGTGTACCCCATCACAAAGACCAAGGATTCTGGAAGATATAATTACCTGAGGGTAAGCTGGGTTGTAATGACTGATATGAGAGAAAGCTGGGTTTAAGAGTCTGCTTTTCTCTGAGGGGAAAGAGACTAACCTGTCAGTGATGAGAAAAGACCTAGGGGGGACTGGATCTGCGGAAGACAGTAACTTGGGAGGTTGTCTAGGAGTCAGACTTTGGGGTAGGCTACTGAAGAATGAGCTGTGAAGTTGTCCACAAATGGTTTGGTGGAGGAGTGCTGGAGAGAAGGCCCTAAATAGAGACAGGCAGGGGTAGTAAGAAGTGGCCCTGAGAAAGCGGTTTGGGAGCCTGAGAGCAGACAGCCCATACTACAGGGGTCAGGGCCAAGGCCTGTAATAAAGGTCACTAAATCCCCACAATAGGGTCACCAGTGGGTGGTATTGAATGGGAAAAGTCATTTTGGAAATGCCTGTGACCCAGGAGTCTACATCCAGTACCAAAGGACAAAATAATATTGAACTAGTTAGCATGGGGAGGGCCAAGAGCAGACCCTGGGAAAAATTACTGAGCCTGGAAAAGGACTGAAAGGGCCAAACACTTGTTCAGAGCTGGGAGAAAGCTGGAATGGCTATCCATTCTAGTTGTACTTTATTTTGCCCGGGAAGAAGAGGCTTTATTTGCTTGGCAGGAGAGCCAAACCCAGACCATACTACCAACGGAGAGAAAATTGAGGCACGTGTGATCTGATATAGGACCAGGTAAGCCACTGTTAAATAAGGGGGACTTAATAAATGAGACTTGGTGGTTCTCACTTTGAGCTGAAGCACATAGTGTCTGCATTGGTTCTGTCTGATATAGGTAAGCATGTCTAAAAATCACTGAATTTCAAACTCTCAGTGAATTGTGGTATGCCTTTGGCTTTTTCATGGATGCTATGGGATTTTTCCAACTGCCTAAGCAATCACCAGAACAGCGAGGAAGGAGGACTACTAAAATATCAGCATTTCCAGTAGCACACCAACCCCAATGCCAAGAGTTACATTACTGTGCTCCTTGCTGGAGTTCTGAAACAGGTGTGCACGCTAACTCCACAAGATAGCAACACCCAGTGATAATTATCCAAAAAAGAATAGAATATTGTGCCTTCTAATTCAAGCAGAAGCAGCATCACTGATGTGTTGCAAATATGTTTGCCAAAACACATTTACTCCAGTTGCAATTTGGGGCCTGACCCAGCAGCCACTGAAGTCAATGGGAATCTTGCAGACAACTGTCACCCACATTGCTGAATATGCAACATGCAAATAGAACAAATCTCAGGAGATTTCATGGCTTTGGGGATTGTTAATGCCAATTTATAAAAAATAAGCCTCTAAATTCATGTTTAAAAGCAGATGAGTGCAGTGATTTCAGCAATTAATGTCATCCTCACAGCCTCTTCATAAGCTTTGGATGCCTGATACTTGTAAAATCCTCATTGATCAGTCTATTTTGCTTTTACCAGCAAAGAGGATCTCTCTTATAAGTTATCAGTCACTTTTTTCCATGTCCTTGGAGATCAGTTGTACTTCATTCTTGATTGCAACTTCTACTACAATTTTAAGGCAACCTTTTTTATCCAAAGGAAATGTGACCCTCTTCTGTGGTGAGAGAATACAGGCCATAACTTCAGACTATTTTGAGCAACAGTTCACCAAAACTAGCACCATCTCTGAGTAATTGAATGACCATCATTTCACTGATTCTGTAAAGGACACCAATCTTCTAGTATGTTTGAGTTTGTCTGTCATGGCTATTTAAATTTCTATTTGATTTTGATTATATTATATCAGTTTGGATGAAAGGACAGGCTACCTTTTTTCAGTCCCATTTCCGTACATAAGGATTCTTGGAAATAGCAGTATATGTATTTGTGTGGGGTAGAAGTTAAATTATTTTATAGAATTTGTAAGCAGAGTCTGGATGAGCTCTCCCCTGACATCTAGTGGTGAACTGTGGAAAAAGATTTCAGAAGCTGATCTTGTTTGCATTGGACACACCCACCCTGCCTAGGTGCTCAGCATGATGGGACTGCTTGCCCAAATGATCAATTGTGGCTAGTGTCGTATCCCCAGTCTCCTTGTTATTGGGGCAGGAGTAATAAAGGGTTGCTATCCCTGTTGCATGAACTGAGGGCAGCAGAACTGTACCTGGCATACCCCAATGGAGGGACTTACCCTAAGTGAACAGCACTTACTAGGAAGGGACATGGGTTCCAAAGCCCAATGAGTTGAGAGAGGGTGAGGAAGGCTCTGTTTAAGGGCCCTAGACATCATTTGACCCTCCCTTTCTCCATGGTATAATTAGCTAATTTAGACTCAATTAAGAGTCTTGTTACATGCTGTAGAGCTGAAATCACTGACACCTAAGTCTAAGTATTAGACCTACTTTGGGACAGTGTCTCTATTGCAAGAAACTACCCAGTGTGCACCAGCAGTGAGGCTCCCCCATTAACAGCTGAAATCACTGAGAGCTGAAAATCACTGAGAGCTGTGTTAAGTGTATGTGTGTGGGCCCCTGAAGACATCTTGGTGAGCGGGTAACTGGTGGGGAGGCCTGGCAAGTGGCTGGCAGGGTGTCTGGCAGAGAGGTGTGGCCAGCCACCAGCTGAGAAGCTGGTGGGGAGGGCCAGAACAGAGCACTGCAGAGGTGTGGCAACTGGCTGTTGGGGAGATGACGGAGTGCCCGAGCAGTGCAACGTGTAAGGTGTTCCTTATCTCCACTCTGCCACTGCCTTCCACACAGGGTGGGAGGTGAACTCTGTGGATGAACTTCTGAAATCTGGGGCTGCACTGGCCAACGACAAACAGTGAGTGGGGTACAGAGAAGGGACGGGCACGTTAAATGGATTTTTGGATTGCTGGACTTAAGATGCTGAGGGGAAAAGGACACTGCCGAATTTACTTGGGGGTGGGTCTTTTGCTCATGGTTTGTGTTTATGAATCCCAGTTGCGGTGTTTTCCCAAATTAATGCTGAGTTAATTCCCTCCTTTTATTAAAAGTATTTGCTACACTCAGACTCTGTGCTTGCAAGAGGGGAAGTATTGCCTCTTAGAGGCGCCCAGGGAGTGGTGTGTAATTGTCCCAGGTCACTGGGTGGGGGCTCGAGCTGGTTTTGTGTTGTGTTGTTGAAAAGGAACCCCTAGATACTGAACCCAGCCTTTGTTGCTGCCAGCTTCACCTGGAGAAGGGTTACAAATACTTGGATTTCCTTTCAGACAAAGAGAATTTGTTTTTTCCCAGTAAGGAGAACAATGTCTGTAATCATGATGATCTTGTCTAAAAGAACAGAACTCTCTAATCCAAGAACTTGGTGGATAACCCATGATGGGGTGGGGGGAGAAATATAATGTGTTCAGAATTTAAGGCTACCATACTGCTGAACCTTGGGAATCCCAGGACCTCTAGAGATTGGTTTGACACTGGAGTTGTGTGACTGAGAAGCAGAGGGCTGGAGTACTACAAATGAAAGGGAATTAAACCTGAACCTGTGTCTGCAACACAACATGGAGATGATATGCTATAGCCTGAATGAATGATGCTTTGTTGTGATGTCTTGATGTCTCAATTTTTCAGCATTAACAGTTTCTGTTATGTCCATTGTTTGGTAAGGTGTCAAACACCACAGAAGAAAAACTGTAGTTCCACAGAAAGGCTTATCACTGTCAATAATCTGCAAGGGAGTCACACAATGTCTTTCTGCTGCAATTTGCCAGCCTGGAATAGCTGGCTCTCCATGGGAAGGTGTGATGTGAAGGAAGGAACTGGTGCTCCATACCACTGGGATAGGTGTGCAACAAGAACATAAAACAGAAAACAAACAAGTAAATAAATACTACTACTAAACAAAAGAGTGAATAAGAAAAGGCAGAAAAGAATCTGGTGCAAGAAATACTATTGGTTGTTGACTGAGGTAAGCAAACAGTCAAGAAGATAGAACTGGACACTTCAAGCAAACTCACATGAACACACAGCTCCTTATGGCTGTCACTCCTCCCTGAACCTGTTTTCGTATGCCCTCCTGTGTTTTGAATAAAGTGTAGCTTTAAATCCTACTGAATCCAACTGGAATTAAACTCTATTGCTGCTGACATCAGCCAAAAAAAGTGTAGCGTAATACTTGCATGAGATGTAGGTAAATTTTAATAGTTTACATAAATGTACATGACTGTGTGCTGAGATGCCAACACATGGGGTGGGGAGAGGCAAAAACTGAACTGAATGAGTGGGAATAGTGTGAGATAGGAGAAGTGGCTAAGAGTGGGATGGGGACAGTAATGTATGGGGGGGGTCTAGGGGAGTGGCTGGTTGGCCTCTCTCCCTCTCGCCACTTCCCTCTCTCCTATCCTTTTTCTCACTTTCCACCACTTCACTCTACCCCTCCAACCAAACCCTCAGCATTTCTCTTTAATCTCCCCAACCTATCTACAGTGAAGAACTTGAAGGCTGCATGATAGGCCTTCCTGAGGATGCTTCAGCCAGAATATAGGTAATGGATGCTCCTGAGTCATCAAAGCATGCAAGGACATGTGACTTGATCATGTTACCCTGAATGGCTCTCTTGTGCCTGTACTTTTCCACAAATTAAGACTAAGAAAGTCACTTATTTAAGGTGTCTAAATATGGATTTCGTTGCTTAACTTTATTCACCTATTGTAGAATTAGCAATTTAGGCCAGAAGTTTCACACTTATACTCTGGAATCTCATTGGCTGCAAAAGGATATGTGGAAGCTAATTATTGTAGTGCTGGTTAATACTCCAGTTATGCTAAATGAGGCAAAAGGATTTCAAGTGTTGCTTCATGTATCAGTACCTCTTTATTGAAATGGCAGTATTCAACTGGAATAGTAACACCTGGAAGAATTCTGTTACATTTTCCTAGCTCTCAGAGGCTGTAGCCAAAACCAGGAGAAAAGAGGTTAAGGTAATTAAGTTTTCAATAAGAAATTCTTCTTCTTCTTCTTCTTTCACAGTCCTCCTTCTGTAACACATTGTGACCAGAGTTAATATTCTCCTCAGGGTTTTGTTAAATTTTATTACATTTTCTTCGCTATCCAACATTCGAAATACAGTTACAGGATTTGGACAGGCCTATATTTTATGCATTTTAATATAAGATTTATATATGTTTCATATGCTATCTAGTGCTATTTCTTTAGAAACAAAATACATATTTGCTGGCACAGTATGGCTCAGTCATGTGATTCAGGAGTCTCTGTAACCCAGAGCCTTGAAATCCTGATGGAAAAAGTAGTGTGTATAGTATAGTATGACAATGACCATGACCAGCACTTCTGCCAGCTCTCATTTCCTCCTTTGTCCTTCAGCTTCTCCCTTTGTATTCACCCACTGCAGCCTAATGATGACACAACTCACTGGGATAGGACACCTTTGTTCATCACCCTGGACTGGGACAAAGGGGGCCAGGTGGGGGAAGTAGGTCACACAACTTCCTTTCAGCACCTTATCTGTGAGGTTCTGGGGTTCTCTTTTTTCTTTCAGGATGTTTGTGTGAAATTTCTTACACAAGTTATCTCAACGAAAACAAAACATTAAAGTTGAGGGGAAAATATATTTAAAGGAAGAGAAACTGCTTAAAAATCTCTAGATTTACACTCCTTGTAAAATAAACTAGATTATGCATTTTAATCTTAGTTATAGAAGAAGAGAAAATGAACAGCTTGCATCTCCTTTCTGACCTCTCCTGTCCCCAGGACTCTTTTTTGTTTGTTTAAGTTCCATCCTGTGGGGTACCTGGGATGTCCAGACATGCCTCCTCTTCCTGTTCATGCATATATCAGGTATTAGAGTCCATTAACACAACAAGGCAAGGAATGATTAGAAGACCTATTTGGGATGAAAGTGTCTCAGATCTTTTCAGGGTTCAGAGTGGTAGCCATGTTAGTCTGTATCAGCAGAAAGAATGAGGAGGACTTGTGGCACCTTAGAGACTAACAAATTTATTTGGGCATAAGCTTTCGTGGGCTACAGCCCACTTCATGTGATGCATGCAGTGGAAAATACAGTAGGAAGATATATATGGCAACCCCCATTTTCTCGTGTTCTCTCTCTCTCTCATATATATATATATATATATATATATATATATATATATATATATATATATATGAGAACATAACCTGAGAAAATGGGGGTTGCCATACCAAATCTAATGAGACTACTCAATTAAGATGGGCTATTATCAGGAGAAAAAAAATTATAGTGATTAATCAGGATAACCATTTCAAACAGTTGACAAGAAGGTGTGAGTAACAGTAGGGGAAAAAATAGCATGGGGAAATAGTTTTTAGTTTGTGTAATGACCCATCCACTCCCAGTCTTTATTCAAGCCTAATTTAATGGTGTCTGGTTTGCAAATTAATTCCAGTTCTGCAGTTTCTCTTTGGAGTCTGTTTTTGAAGGTTTTTTGTTGAAGAATTGCAACTTTTAGGTCTGTAATTGAGCGTCCAGGGAGGTTGAAGTGTTCTTCAACTGGTTTTTGAATGTTATAATTCTTGATGTCTAATTTGTGTCCATTTATTTTGCGTAGAGACTGTCTGGTTTGGCCAATGTACATGGCAGAGGGGCATTAGTGGCACATGATGGCATATATCACATTGGTAGATGTGCAGGTGAACAAGCCCCTGATGGTGTGGCTGATGTGATTAGGTCCTTGATGGTGTCCCTTGAACAAATATGTGGACAGAGTTGGCAATGGGCTTTGTTGCAAGGATAGGTTCCTGGGTTAGTGTTTTTGTTGTGTGGTTGCTGGTGAGTATTTGCTTCAGGTTGGGGGGCTGTCTGTAAGCGAGGACTGGCCTGTCTCCCAAGATCAGTGAGAGTGAGGGATCATTTTTCAGGATAGGTTGTAAATCTTTGATGTGCTGGAGAGGTTTTAGTTGGGGGCTGAAGGAGATGTTTAGTGGTGTTCTGTTACTGTCTTTGTTGGGCCTGTCCTGTAGTAGGTGACTTCTGGGTACTCTTCTGGCTCTGTCCATCTGTTTCTTCACTTCAGTAGGTGGGTATTGTAGTTGTAAGAATGCTTGATAGAGATCCTGTAGGTGTTTTGCCTCTGTCTGAGGGATTGGAGCAAATGCAGTTGTATCGTAGAGCTTGGCTGTAGACAATGGATCATGTGATGTGGTCTGGATGAAAGCTGGAGGCATGTAGGTAAGTATAGCGGTCAGAAGATTTCCAGTATAGGGTGTTTATATGACCATCACTTATTAGCACTGTAGTGTCCAGGAAGTGGATCTCTTGTGTGGACTGGTCCAGGCTGAGGTTGATGGTGGGATGGAAATTGTTGAAATCATGGTGGAGTTCCTCCAAGGGCTTCTTTTCCATGGGTCCAGATGATGAAGATGTCCTCAATGTAGCGCAAGTAGAGTAGGGGCATTAGGGGACGAGAGCTGAGGAAGTGTTGTTCTAAGTCAGCTATAAAAATATTGGCATACTGTGGGGCCATGCGGGTACCCATAGCAGTGCCACTGACTTGAAGGTATACATTGTCCCCAAATGTGAAATAGTTGTGTGTGAGGACAAAGTCACAAAGTTCAGCCACCAGGTTTGCTGTGAGATTATTGGGGATACTATTCCTGATGACTTTGTGTGGAATGTTGGTGTACAGGGCTTCTACATCCATAGTGGCCAGGATGACTTCTGAAAGATCACCAATGGATTGTAGTTTCCTCATCAAGTTAGTGTCTCGAAGATAGCTAGCAGTGCTGGTAGCATAGGGCCTGAGGAGAGTCTACATAGCCAGACAATTCTGCTGTCAGGGTGCCAATGCCTGAGATGATGGGGCGTCCAGGATTACCAGGTTTATGGATCTTGGGTAGCAGAAAGAATACCCCTGGTCAGTGTTCTAGGGGTGTCTGTGCAAATTTGTTCCTGTGCTTTTTCAGGGAATTTCTTGAGAAGCTGGTGTAGTTTCTTTTGGTAACTGTCAGTGGGATCAGAGGGTAATGGTCTGTAGAATGTGACATTAGAGAGCTTCCTAGCAGCCTCTCGTTCATATTCCTACCTATTCATGATGACAGCACCTCCTTTGTCAGTCTTTTTGATTATCATGTCAGAGTTGTTCCTGAGGCTGTGGATGGCTTTGTGTTCTGCACGGCTGAGGTTATGGGGCAAGTGATGCTGCTTTTCCACAATTTCAGCCCATGCACATTGGCAGAAGCACTCTATGTAGAAGTCCAGTCTGTTGTTTCAACCTTCAGGAGGAGTCCTCGCAGAATCCTTCTTTTTGTAGTGTTGGTAGGAAGGTTTCTGTGGGTTAGTATGCTGTTCAGAGGTGTGTTGGAAATTATTCCTTGAGTAGGAGATGTTGAAAGTAGGACTTGTTTGTGGGAATCCAGTTACTGGATCCCTGGTTATCCTACACTGCCTGAGTCTGAATGGACTCCAGGCACTGAGCCAGTCTTGGGATCCCTAAGCACATTCTTGAGGAGCAGTTCTCTGTCTAGTACCCCTCTGGAGAGCTCAGAAAATATGGTCCTAGAACCAACACTGACTCCTCAGACTTCCCTTCTCACCCATAGTTTGAAATCCACTCCCAGAGGTGTAGGTCTTCTGACCTATCTCTTCAATGAGCCATGTGGTAGGTATAGCATATAATACATTAAGACTTTGCACAGGACTTAAACATAGTATTCGTCTTTAGTAGTATGGGATACCTACAGATCTATACAAAATGAATGAACTTGCCACTCATTTCCCTCCTCAGTTACCTCATGACTCCAGACCATTCTTTGGACTGGGGTCAGTCATGTATTACCACAGAGAATCCTTCTGCTCCAGAGATGGCTTGTGTTCTGAAATACGGAGCTTTCTGCCCCAGCTCTGCTGCTCTGACTTTGTCCAGTCTGACCCCTTCCCCTCTCCTGAGCAAATTTCCAGTGTGACTTTTCTGTCTCTCTGTCTGTCAGTGATACTTTTTATAACCTCCTACTTGGTCACCTGTCTCTTGGTAATATTCCACAATTCCATCACCCTAGTCCCCTTGTAGGCCAACTAGGTCAAACTAGTTTCCTTACTCAGGCACCCTCCTTAGCATAACTATTGTTTGGTCAAAGAACAGTTGTTAAAGTTAAGAACTCCCCATTATCCTCCATCTGGTGTGTTCCTGCTGTAGGTCCTGTCCACAATGGTGGATTCCACATTTACATGGAATATGTAGAGATGTATTTCCTAATCTACTTCAGTAGTGTAGGATTATGGCCTAACTTTCCTTAGGCATGTCCCTGACCATGAAGATTGCTGGTGAGGCCACTGAATGGTGTCTTGCTAACTTTCTTGTTTTAGGCAGAGTTCCACGCAAGATCAGACCAGAACTAGTGTATTTGGAGGCCAGGTTTTCTAAACTAAGAATAGCTTAAGTTATATGCCTTTCCATAGTTCATTCATCTAGCATTCGTAATTGAGGTTGTTAATAACGTTAACAAATTTTGAAAGTTAATATAGTGAGATGCAAAAGACCTTCTTGATCATCCAGTCCATCCTCTTGGCTGTGCAATATTTACCTTTCAAAACATTTTCTAAACTTTTACCTACCGTACATGTTGTTGTTGCACACAATAACATTTCTGCTACTTTCCTTGATGAGGTAGTCCATTATGTCTCAGTTCTCCTTGGCCAGCAGTTTTGCTAATCATTAGCCTAAAATTTTCCTTTTTCAAGCCATATCTTCTAGTGTTATACTCTGGTAACATCATACATTTCTCTCCAATCTTGGTATTTACACCCTGAAAATGCCTGTGGATGGTTTTTATTACTGGGGTTTAATTTAAATTGCTTTAAATACTTTATCAGAGTAAATGTTTTCAACCTCAGAAAACTTGGTCAGAATTTACAGCACTTAAATTAGCAATTTTTAAGACACAACAATTGACATTCATTAAAATCTGAAGTGATCTAATAGCTTATCAGGTTCTGTATTCCGGATCGTTGGCACTTCAATCAATATTTTGGTGAACCATAGAAGTAGCATCTGAAAGCAATTGAGGCTTTCTGGTGCTTAAAAATACTTTTTTAAATACAGCATAGTGACTGAAAATTAATTTGTTTTGGATTTATAAGCACAATTAAGAGTAAAAATGTAAAATTATTTCTAAATTTCACACTTCTTGAAGATAATGAAAGCTGCAAGTAAAGGGGTCTATACTCTTGAAGTGTCCTCCTTACAAGTGCCATTCATATTTAACAGACACACAGACATCAATTTATAAATAGCCATCCAGTTTCAGACACTCACCTCCAATCAGCCAGTGATGGACGACTCCATTGCCCACTTGTTTAATTTTCAAATAGATATCTTTTTCCTTTCCCCTTGCTTCCACTCCCACCCAGGTGGTCCTCCCAATAAACATCTGCAAAGTCACTTCACTGTTCTCCTTCATATCCTTTCTTAAAACTCTCCTTTGCCAATATGCCTTCAAAAAGTCTCAACAATGGGTACACCACTCCTGTACTGAGACCACTGCCCATCATACTGACCAGTGTTGTCTCATAGTTTCCTTATACACCTCAGTCTGTATCCATCTGTTGTCTTTTGTCCTTTTACTTTTTGTTCTGTGTTTAAATAGTGCCTATCACAATGGGT
Source organism: Natator depressus (assembly GCF_965152275.1). Lineage (NCBI taxonomy): Eukaryota > Metazoa > Chordata > Testudines > Cheloniidae > Natator > Natator depressus. The sequence continues at coordinate 82,939,056 of NC_134234.1, forward strand.
ACTGGTCTATGACTAGGGCTCACAGTAATACAAATTAATTTATTTCTAAAGTGGTCAAAACCAAGTCTGGTTATGTAAAACTTAGTGTTTTATTTACTTATTAAAATACAAATTAGAGATGGTTCAGTTTGGGGTTCTGTTTTCTTTGAACCTCTGCTAGCCACCCACAAGTTGTGCAATCCTTTAGAACAGGGATCGGCAACCTTTGGCACGTGGCCCATCAGGGAAATCCGCTGGTGGGCCAGGTTTGTCTACCTGCAGCATCTGCAGGTTTGGCCAATCGCAGCTCCCACTGGCCACGGTTTGCCGTTCTAGGCCAATGGGGGCTGCGGGAAGCGCTGGCCAACACATCCCTCAGACACCAAGACAGATTTTATAGCTTGCTGGCTGGGTGCTCATAAAAGGGAGCTATCCCTCCCCCCCCACACATACACTTATCACATCTCCATTGACTTTTCCGCTCTTCTTGTAGGACTTGTCTTCCTTGCTCTCTCATCTTCTGTTACTGCCTGCTGTGACCCCTCTTCATTTTCCAATTCAGTAAACCTGTTCCTGAGCTCTGTTTCTGCCTGGTTCTCATAATCACGTGCTTCCACTGGCCATACTGTCTCTCAAACATTTTATAACTGTTTGACCATAATGGCAAATATGTGTGCAAAGCTGAACCCATCAAATTAAAATGTGATAACAAATATGCCATGGTGCAAATGTCATAACACATTTCGGGGGAGAGAGATTAAATCTTCCTGTGGTTTTGGGGAAAGTTCCTTGAGTTCGGAAAGAGGAGAGCACTTGTAGTAATGCCCAGTCTGAACAAGGTATTTTCAGAAACTTGAGCAGTGTCAAAGTGAGCTGAGTGATTGTGCAGTTAACCAACCAGACTCTTGAATGCTTTTCATACTAAGCATCCTAATTACCTGCAAAAATAGCTGTTTTGATATTATCTGGGCAAAGTTCTGGCTGCAGCTGCAGACTCACCTTCTGTAGGTGATATAAAGGGAATATTTTTAAACTAATGCATCTGAAGTATACACAAAGTGGTGCTGCATACAGTATGTTAAATGGAGATACTGTAGGCAGAAAATGTTGACTGAGAAACCAGATATTTGGTCCCCTTATGAGCTAGCTGTGACCTAGCACCTGTATCCCAATGCTAGTCAAACACTGATTTACAGGGACAATATGTGTAAGATACCTAGAAGTGTGGTTTCTGCAGTAAGTGCCCCTTAGTGCCGTGTACCTTGTTTGTGTGTGTGTGGTGTGTGGGTTTTTTTGTTGTACAGTGGATAACACCTGTTGACACATACGTGTTGAAGAAAACACAAACAGGCAGAATAAGAGTACAGTTTTCTGGCTCTTGTGGCTTCCATAAACAGACGCATTGCAGCTGGAGCCTGGAAAAGTTTTCATGTCCTCAAAAGTTCCACAATAAATGCAGTACAAGTGTGATTCTGTGGCAGAAAAAGACAGAGGAGAATGAATGTTACTCCAATAAGTTCTTCACTTGCCTCAACCAGTGGGCAACTAGACAAAGGGTAAAACCCAACTAAACAAATGAAAAGGTTGGGGGAGGGAGGGCTTCAGGTGGGGCAAAGTGGCAAAGAGTTTGCCTAACTGTGGGGTCACTTTTAAAGGTCACTGTGTTGGGGCATTTGGATGTAGTCCCTACCTCAGCACATCAGTGGATAAACAGATTTTAAGAGCTCAGTGAAAACCACCTATGAATGTAACTCTCCTGACAATTCTCATCAGGAATGGATTATACAAGTGTGCCTCTAAGAACCATTTCCTATACAGGCTCGCTGACTTATTCTCCTGGGTGCAGTCATTTCATTCAGAATTTTAGGTTATCATTTCTAACTGAACATAGTGAAAGTCTTTATGCTCCACATAGTCCAGTGTGTGTGATCATATCCCAGATTTGTCTACTGAGCTTTCATGTGAGATAAGCTTACAGAGGCCAAACCATATCTAAAGCAAACACTTGCTGAATAGAATTGAATGGCATTACTGTATGAATCCAGATGACATCGTGTTTTTTTTTTTTTATTCCCATGGAAACACAGCAGAGTGCTATAGATTTGCTTTTGCCAGGTCACTTAGCCAAGAAGCTGAGAGAGGGATGTAGTCTACGCACAGGACTGGAATGCTGGAAACCCTGAGTTCTAAATCTAGCTCTGACCCGGAATTCCTCTGATCTTGTGTGCACTAACTGACTTACCCTCTTTAGAAGATGAAGCCTTAACAACTTTGCTCCAGTGTCCCTGTCTGTAAAAGTACTTATGTATTGTGTATTAACACAGTGCCTAGAGAAATTGGAGGCCCGTGGCGCTAAGCACTGTACAGAATCATAAGCGACAGTTCCTATCCTGAAAAGCTCACAAATATGGAAGAAAGGAAGCTTTGTTATACCTGTGTTATCAATGGGGAACCAAAGGACAAAGAGTAAGGGACTTGTCCAAAGTCATGAAGCAAGTAGGGCTGTCGATTAATCACAGTTAACTCATGCAATTAACTCAAATTTTAACCACTATTAAAAACATTAATCAGTTTTAATTGCACTGTTAAACAATAAAATACCAACTGAAATTTATTAAATATAATTTCAATTAGAACTCCGAATACAGAGTGCACAGTGCTCACTTTCTATTTTTTATTACAAATATTTGCACTGTAAAAAGAAACAAAATAAATAGTGCACTATCTCTCATAAATGTAAACAAACTTGTTTGTCTAAGCAATTGGCTGAACAAGGAGTAGGACAGAGTGGACTTGTAGGCTCTAAAGTTTTACATTGTTTTGTTTTTTGAGTGCAGTTATTTTTGTGTACATAATTCTACATTTGTAAGTTCAACTTTCATGATAGAGATTGCACTGCTGTACTTGTATTAGGTGAACTGAAAAATACTATTTCTTTTGTTTTAAAGTGCAATATTTGTAATAAGTTTTAAGCGAGCACTGTACACTTTGTATTTTAAGCTGTAATTGAAATCAAATTTGAAAATGTAGAAAACATCTAAAAATATTTAAATGGTATTCTATTGTTTAACAGTGCGATTAATCACCATTACATTTTAAAATCGCTTGACAGCCCCAGTAGCAAGACTGCAGCAGAGCTAGGAGCTGAATCCAGATGGCTTGAATCACAAGCTGGTGCTTTATCCACAGTGTGGGCAACAACACTTACCATCATTACACTTACCCTGTGAGGCTTATTTAGTTAGCGCAACACAAGATGAAAAGCACTAGGTAACTACAGCACTATCTCTGCTGTAGTATCTTTCACAGGAACTGAGGCCTTTCTCTTTCTCTCTTCAGAATTAGAGGACATTTCTAAAATTCTGTTCCTTTAAATGAAGGCTTGTTTAGTTCCAATTGTGGACCTGTCAATTGTAACAGTGTCCTTTTTAACCCTCTCCCACTAAGCACAGCTGCTGCCAGATTTGCGTATGATAACCTAACGTATATCAAATGCCAGTTACTTGCATGCTCCTCTATCATGGTTTGTAGCAGTTAGTCTCTTTCTTAATTCCCTTGCAATCTCCATCAGCTCCTCAAAACACCATCTGCAATGAAGGATGTGTCAATTCATGTGGCTCTCTGAGAAAGAGGAGTTAGGAGAAGAAAATCTGCTGCTAATATCTGAATAAGAGAACCACCAGGACATTAGAGAGACTAACAAAAAACAATATTGCTGGATCTTGTCACTTATAGCGAGCATTTCTCTGGAATAGGCATCCCCCCCCCATTGGTTTGATTAGTCCAGATCTATTGGCCATCAGAGCATGCTGCAAGACCATCTATTTACTGTAGGGGACTGCTGTTGAGGTGTGCCTTGGTAGGTGACCAGATAGCAAGTGTGAAAAATCGGGATGGGGGTGGAGGGTAAAAGGAGCCCATATAAAAAAAAGCCCCAAATATCAGGACTGTCCCTATAAAATAGGGGCATCTGGTCACCCTAGGCCTTGGTGAGAAATCAGATGTGGGGGAGTTGAGTGTTTTGAGGTGGTCTAATTTGGATTTGTAATTTGTGGTGGGATACTACAGCATTGATTAGGCACCCTCATTTCTTTTGAGTCTAAGACAATTTAACTCTTATCTCACCTGTACATGTCCTTGCTGTTTTATTCACACCATTCTTCTATAGAGAAATAGAAAATCTTAACTCATGATCCCAACCATTCAGTTTGAAAATCCTCATAGAATGCTGTATGATTTGCTTAGTAATTTTTATTGTAGTCAGGTTCTCATACTGCACCCATCACTGTGGAGTCTGAACAGCTATATGGATGTAATGCTGCAGTTTTCCACTGAGAGGAGATTGAGTAAAGCCAGAATACAGACTTCAAGATTTGGCCTATAAGTTCCTGTGCTGACTCTCTAGTCACATTGGCCTGGATCCACAAAGGTACTTAAGCACCTAATCCCCAGATTTAGGCCCTTAAATCCCTTTTTGGGATACCACTGCCTGACATGGCTGTTGCCTAATGCCTGACTGACTTGGCACCTCCTTTTTTTTCTTCCTTAGTACAAGTTCCCTAGTCACCTATGTCCCTGTCTCTGGGCATGTATACTGGCTCCCTGGGTGCCTATTTCCCACCTGAGCCTCAGAGCAATCCACAAACTGAGACAAGACAGGCATTTATCCTCCTAACTTGTGTGGTGGGTGTGCTCTGAGGCTGCCTAACTCCACACACAACAGCCAAGATCTACAGAATGATTTTGTCTTTCTCTGGCCTGATTAGGCTTTAATTGAATAATTAAATGCTAATAGTTAGGACACTTACCTGAGAAGTAGCAGCTCCCTGTTCTGCAGGCAAACAGAGGACTTGAACCACGGATCTCCCCCATCCCAGCTGAGCACTCTTAACCACTGGGCTAGAAGGGTCTGCCCTCCTATGCCCTCCAGCTGTTTTGTGTGGAGTTAGGCAGTGTATGAGTATACCTACAATGAGTTAGGTGGAGGATTATTTATCTTTCCCAACTTTTTGAATCACTAGCAGAGTTAGGTGCTTCCCCGCAGCCCAGACATAGGCATCTAATTCTGTGAAGGGGCAGGGGTTAGGACAGGGATTCGCAACCTTTGGCATGCGGCCCGCCAGGGTAAGCCCCCTGACAGGCTGGGCTGGTTTGTTTACCTGCCGGGTCCGCAGGTTCAGCTGATCACGGCTCTAACTGGCCGTGGTCCCCCACTGCAGGCCAATGGAGGCTGCGGGAAGCAGCGTGGGCCAAGGGATGTGCTGGCCGCTGCTTCCCGCAGCCCCCATTGGCCTGGAGCGGCGAACCACACCAGTGGGAGCTGTGATTGCCGAACCTGTGGAAGCAGCAGGTAAACAAACAGGCCTGGCCCTCCAGGAAGCTTACCCTGGCGGGCCATGTGCCAAAGGTTGTCGATCCCTGGGTCAGGATATACCTCCCTAATTGGCATCTCCCATTTGCCCTTTAGTAGGGGATTTAGGTAGCTCCCCTCCTAATGTGCAACTTTGTGGATTCCACTCTTAAGAGCAAGAGTCCCTGGGAGGTACATCCGAGAGTTGCAAGATGATCAGGAAGCCTATCCATTGAACAGGATTTTTACCTCTGAATGAATATCTCTCTTTAAAAGGTTAAGATTTATACTGGATTATGGAAAATAGATCTTGCCAAACTAACTTGATATCTTTTTGGTTTCAAGTTTGGCTGATGGAGGTAAAAGTGTTTGATGTAATATATTTATATGTCTGTAAGGCATTTTATACCACATCACATTTTCATTAAAAGCTAGAAAGATATAAAATTAACAGGGCACACATTAAATGGACTAAAACCTGACTAGTGGATAGGTCTCAAATTATAAATGGAGAATTATAATTGAATAGGTGTGTTTCTAATGGGGTGCATCAAGAATAGCTTCTTGGACCTATGCTATTTAACATTTTTATTAAGAACCTGGAGGAAAACACAAAATCATCACTGATAAACGTTGAAGATGACAAAAATAAAATAAAATTGGGGGACTGGTAAATAAAAGGACAGGTTGCTTTGTAAGTTGGGCACAAGCAAACAGCTGGCATTTTAATATGACTAAATGTATACATCTAGGAACAAAGAAGGGAGGCCATACTTACACAATGGGGGCCTCTATCCTAGGAAGCAGTAACTCTGAAAAATATTTGGGGGTTGTGGTGCATAATCAGCTGAACATGAGCTCCCAGTGCAATGCTGTAGCCAAAAGGGCTAATGCAATCCTGGTAAGGAGAAACAGGAATCTGAGTAGGAGTAGAGAGATGATTTTACCTCTGTATTTGATGCTGGTGCTAGAATACTGTGCCCATTTGGTGTCCACAATTCAAGAAGCATGTTGATATATTGGAGAGGGTTCAGAGAAGAGCCAATGCAAATGACGGAAGCCTTCAAAAATATGCCATATCTTGAGTGATGGACTCAAGGAGCTCAATCTATTTAGGTTTCAGAGTAGCAGCAGTGTTAGTCTGTATCCGCAAAAAGAAAAGGAGTACTTGTGGCACCTTGGAGACTAACAAATTTATTTGAGCATAAGCTTTTGTGAGCTACAGCTCACTTCATCAAATGCATGAAAGCTTATGCTCAAATAAATGTTAGTCTCTAAGGTGCCACAAGTATTTCTTTTCAATCTATTTAATTTAACAAAGAGAAGATTAAGGGGTGACTTGATCACAATTTATAAGTGCCTACATTGGAAACAAATATTTAATAATGGGGTCTTCAACCTAGCAGGGAAAGGTATAACAATCCAGTGACTGGAAGCTGAAGCTAGACAAATTCAGACTGGAAATAAGGCATAAATTTAACAGTAAAAGCAATTAACCATTTGAACAACGTACCAAAGGTCATGGTGGTTTCTCCATCACAGACCATTTTAAAATCAAGATTGGATGTTTTTTTCCTAAAAGCTCTGCTGTAGGAATGATTTTGGGGGAAGTTCTATGGCCTGTTATACAAGAGGGTAGACTAGACTATCAGTCATCCCTTCTGGCCTTGGAATATATGAAAACAGTCATAGGTAGGGCTGTTTTTTTATTTAAAAAAAAAAAGACTAAATGTGGTTTCTAAACTATTTTTTAAAAAAATAATCTGATTTCTTTGAAAATTTTTGACTGCCAGAAAACTGAAAACCCTTAAACCAACATTTTTCAGCTGTTTTTTTGCCAACAGAAAAGTGTTTAGACTGTCAAATTTAGACTGTTTAAGTCACATTTTTTACAAATGATTTTGTTTTGTTTTTTTTTCACCAAAATTTTCCCTGGGTGGGGGGAAGAATCCATATTTTCAGTAGCCTTTGTATCCTGTATAAAAATTTCCATCGGTACAAGTTGAGTGCAAAACCCATGAAAGTGAGGAGAGAACACTGATTTGGTAGTATTTTAAAATCACTTTGTCGAGGTATAAGGCAGTGGAGTATCATTTTCCATCTACAAAAGAGGCATATTTGGAAGCCTGCAGTACATGCTGCCCATACATTAATTTTAATCTGTCCTTGTCACCTAAGGTAAGGATAGGGAGTAGTGCAAGTAGTTTTATTTACGTGAGTGTGCATGCCCTGAAGTGAAGAAAAATGAACTGAAATGCTCAGGAAATCATGGTGAGCAAGTTACTCTCCAATTGCCCTTTAATGAAAATTCTTTGCATATAAAACCCTACATATTCACATTACACTTATTAATGTAACTCGATTAAGATTAATGAGAATCAAGCAGATATAATAAATCCTTGTTCACCACTTTAAAAATGTTGTTAGAATTAACTGGGGAAAAACCTGTTTAGGGCCAGCTAATGTATTCTTGTTAAAATAAGAACACTGTTCTTATGAATTATTATTTTTTTAACCAATCAGGATGCATGTTGTTGAACAGAGTCTCTTCCTTGGACTTAAAAATGCAAACCTCTCCCCTTCCCAAAAAACAAACACATAACCACACTTGTATGTCCTTCTCACCTACATTTTAGTGTCAGCCTCAATGTAAAACTTCTCTTGTGGTGCTATTCTTCAGCTTCCCACTAGATGGCACCCCATGCTTCAGAATAGAAATATATATTTAATCATTCCACTGGGCTATGCCTGTGTGGTGACTTGCCACAATAAAAATCCCACATTTGAGGGCTTGGAACAGCAAAAGAGGACAGGAGCATACACTATAACCGTGTTGATTGAAGCAGCTCTATAAACCATGAAGCTATTACTATCATGCTTAAAGTTATGGAGACGTGCAGGGTCTGAGTCTGATTCCACACCAGTTTAACACTGATGTAGCTCCACTGAATTCACTGAAGCTATTCATGATTCATGCTGGTGAAAGCAAGATCAGAATTGCCCATGATGCTGCTGTAATTCCTAATGTCATCTTTTGAGTCAAATAATCTAGAATTGACCTGTGCAGCCTTCATGACTTTACCATTACATACAAATGGCAGGTGGAGAACCTCCGAAGAATCTCTCCACCTCAATACACTGATCTGCCACAATATTTCCTAACAGCAGTTCTGAAATTGTGGGTTGGGACCCCAAAGTGGGTCACAACCCCATTTTAATGGGGACACCTGGCCTGGCACTAGAGTTTCTGGGGCCAGGGGCCAAAGCCCAAGCCCAACCACCTGGGGCCGAAGGTGAAGTCTGAGCCCCACTGCCCGGGATGGTGGGGCTCAGGGTTCAACTTCAGCCCTGGGTGGCGGGGCTCAGGTTACAGGCCCCCTCGCCTGGGGCTGAAACCCTTGGGCTTTGGCTTTGGCTTTGGCCCCTCATCCAGGGCAGCGTGGCTCAGGCAGGCTCATGCTTCAGTCCCTGCTCCTGGGGTCATATGGTAATTTTTGCTGTCAGAAAGGTGTCAAAGTGCCATGAAGTTTGAGAACCACTCATTAAATTATGTTCAATTATTTTTGTAACATTTTTTAGTGTTTAAAGTTCAGAAACAGTAAATTTGTTTTAGCTTTACATCTATGGATTCTCATGTCACAATGATACTTTTGCTTCTCTAATAAATCTAGCTTTCTTTGAGTACTTTTCTCTCCCCTTAAACTTTATTCTAAGTTACTGTTGCTCAACTCTTCCTCTTTTTAAAGGGGATCAATGCTAGTCACTAAAATAACTACTGCAGTACTGTTAGCACAGTAGTAATTAAGGTAATTTTGACTGTGCAATAAGGACCAGTAAAGTTCAATGCTTAGGGCCACTTCCCCTAGTGATAAGCCTCATCCTCCCCAGCTGGAGAAAGAAGTCCTGACTTCTAGCTTCAGCTCCCTGCCCAATAGGGAACTTTAGGAGGACCTCTGAGAGTAGAGAAGGAAGCTAGAGGAGAGACTAGAGGTAGGGAGACCACAGGCAGGGAGATGAAGAGAATGGAGAGAGAATAAAGGAATCGGGGGGAGGGGGGGATACAGGGAAGAGGAGAGGAGAACACTGAGGAATGGGGAAGAGGAAGAAGGTGGGAAGGGAGGTTTCCAAAAAACCTTTTTTCTGAAAAAAGAAACTTATGAACTTGTGCTTCTTTGTTCTTAACTCCAGAAGCCAATGAACATGCAACTAAGGAGTGGCTACAGAATTAAATGAGGCTGCTTATTCTTTCTGAACACTTCCATTGCCTTGCAGAGTTAGTCATGGGATGGAACTTCCAGTTAAACATGCCTGCTATTATGGACATTTTTTAAAGGTGGTTTGAGTATCACAGATGATACCATCCATAATCCTGACACCGTTTACCAGGAGGCTGGACTCAAATGAATGACAATAGGCTACTAGAGCACAGGAGGTTACTGTACAGAGGACACAAGTTTTCTTAAAGCGTGATTCTGCTCTGAAAAGTGACACTCCAAAAATGACAGAGCCTTTATGTTTCATGGATTTCCGTATCAAATGTTCTCAGTTTGTCGTAAAGAGATTTCCCTGCCTCCCAACTGCCAGACCTGCAAACTCAATCAAAGCTCCAAGTGTCAGGTGGGTGATTGCCTTCTTCTGTCACACCACTCCCAATATCAAGATGGCCAAGGTTATATTAAGCCTCAGTGATACCTACACAACCCTATTGTCAACAATAGTTTTGCATAGCTATAGCCCATTAGAACTTAAACAATTCTGTTGAAGGTTAACAAGAAGGAATGGAATTCATCTGTGTTGGCTCTGCACGGACTCACCTGAGTAAAAAAGCAATGACAATGTCAAACGGCAATCTTTTCAGAGGAGGGAGTATTTCTTTGTATGTGTTTTTTACAGTGCCTCGCAAAATCTGGCCCTGATTCTGATTGGGCCCTCTAAGTGTAATTGTAATTTATACTTTTAAAATAAGGAGATATGATGAAATATATAAAGAACAGATGAGGAGTCAGTCATTTTTATATATGCACTTTCCATGGCAGAACTAGCTTTTTCCGACAGGAATCGGAAGGATCTCAGAATGGGAAGGGGAAAAGTAGTTGCATTTCCTGACCTCTATTTTGAGCATGATTTATAATTATGGGCACATGCAAAAGTATCAGCATAACTCCTGGTGCTCACCATGCATTTCCTATTGTGTTTACTTTGCATCTTAATTTTTTTGGAAATGGAAGCATTTCTCTGTTTAAGGCACTTGGCATGATTTGGCAAGTGGCTGCTATCTTCCACCCCATTTGAACTATAGACATGTGTGGCAAAAGTCAATGTGTGCGTCTTACACGTCTTCCCACTCTTCTGTCCAAATGACCTGCAAATTGTACTTGTGCAGAACGCTATCCAGAATAGGACTGTTAGATTTTTATTACAACTGCTGATTACACGCTCTTCCACTCCTGAAATAACAGTTTCCTAAATTTGATTTTGATGGTAATGGATTCTAATTTAACCATTTTGAGGAAAAGGACACAGTTTCCCTCTTAGGCTGCTCTACAAAGTCCAGTATATTTGGCTTGCTGCTACCCTTTAAGTGTACTATGCTCTCCAGAATGCTTCTGATTTTATAAGATCAGAAAACCTTTAATGTTCACCATCTTCTCTCATTTTATTACACCAGGTCCATTTCCTAGCATTTTGTCTTCAGTTGCAACTGATCTTGTTAGTTGTTCATTGAATGGTAAAGAAATAGTCTTATTCTCTCTTGAAGGGCCTAAATGCTTCTTGAGTGATTGCAGAATTGATATTCCTTCCTGACTTGTCAGAGAAATTGAAATCCCCATGGTCAGTGCTCCATCTTTTTACAAAGGTCTCCCTACCCACATTTCTTAATCAGCTTTTCACCTACTTGTGACATTTATATAAATTTCCTGTGAGCATTCTTTATACACTTTAGATTTCATTATCATTCAGTTTGCCTCTTGAGATTACCAGGATTTCTTGCTTTGTTTTGTTTTAACACTTGCACATCTAGCTAGAAAATGTGTTTAGGTTTTTTGTTTTGGCTTGCGAAATTTGCTGTGCTGGAGGAAATGTCTTTTTGTAACTTAAGGTTTTGCTAGAGGGATTCTCTGTTTTTAAATTTGACTGCCTGTAAGGTTATCTTCCATTCTGATCTTACAGAGTTGTTTTCACCTTTTTTTGTTCTTCAAATAAAGTTCTGGTTTTTAAGATTGGGTGTTTTGGGTCTTAAAAATCCAAGGCTGGCCTGTGCTCATCTTGGTTATTCTCAGGCCTCCCCAGGAAAGGGGGTGTAAGGGCTTTGGGGGATATTTTGGGGAAATAGGAACTCCAAGTGGTCCTTTCCCTGATTTTGTTAAATCACTTGGTGGTGGCAGCATTTTACCTAATCCAAGGGCAAAGACTTTGTGCCTTGGAGAAGTTTCTACCTAAGCTGGTAGAAATAAGCTTATGGGGTCTTTCATGTGGGTCCCCACATCTGTACCCTAAAGTTCAGAGTGGGGAAGAAACCCTGGCAGCACCTAAATCCAGGATTTAGGTTCCAATTTGATTCACAAAATTCCCACTGAATCCTGTAGGTTCCTAAACTCACTGCTACCTCACTTTCTGTCTGGGTGCCTATCTCTCACCTAAGGCCTGAGCCATCCATGAAGCAAGGGAAGATACCTGTTTGTCCAGGCCCCAAATGCAAGTTAGACAATTTTGCAGGCGAGCTCAGAGGCTGCCTGTCAGATCAAGGCCCATTCAAAATCTCGGAGGTGGTGGCGGTGACTGCACCTTGTTAGGATATAGATATTCAGGCCTGTCTGTAAAGGCCTATACTCTAAGAATTTAGGTGTATTCTTATCACTTGGCTAGTTCTAGAGGTATAAAAGAGAGAATCAAAATCACTGTCTGCCAGTGTAAGGTCCTTCTCTTACTGTGACAGTCTGAGGCCCTGTGCTTAGGCTAAGGCCTTTGGCTAAGCAACAGAGGCAGCCATAATCTGGGAAGCGACCGGTCACATCCTCACATCCCAAACTAGTCACCTTGAAATAAGGTGCTATTGGGCTTTTAGGAATACAATCCACCTCCAGAGAAAGGGAAGTGCCTAGAAGATGTAAAAGGAAACTTAGTTTGATAGCATCCTGTGTGGCAAGAACTCACTTATCAATAGCTGGGATGTGAAATCCTCACTTCTGTGTTTGTTCTACCACTGTAGTCCCCATTTCCCCATTGTTTGTCTGTATAATCTCTGTCTGGTTCTATGATTGTTTTTGTCTGCTGTATAACTAATTTTGCTGGGTGTAAACTAATTAAGGTGGGATATAATTGGTTAAATCATGTTACAATATGTTAGGATTGGTTAGTTAAATTTCAATAAAATGATTGGTTAAGGTATAGCTAAGCAGAACTCAAGTTTTACTATATAGTCTGCAGTCAATCAGGAAGTGAGTGGGTGGGGGAAATTGGAATCATGTTTGGCTAAGGGCAGGAATGGGAACAGAGACACAGGTGTAAGGCTCTGTGGTGTCAGAGCTGGGAAGAGGAATACTAAGGAAGGAAACTGGAATCATGCTTGCTGGAAGTTCACCCCAATAAACATCGACTTGTTTGCACCTTTGGACTTCGGCTATTGTTGCTCTCTGTTCATGCGAGAAGGACCAGGGAAGTAAGTGGGTGAAGGAATAAGCCCCCTAACACACCTACCTTATAACTTTGATCCTAGTGGCTTCAATACTTACTGGGATTGTTGGAGACCGAGGGTCCAGTCCCTCTGCACCAATGACTCTGTTATTTATACACAGTGGAACAGCTTCGACGGGAGAGACTGAGAGGGCCCCACATCATAAGATCCCATAACTCAGTGATTAGAGCACTCTCCTGAGAGGTGGGAGCCCCCTGTTTAAATTCTTTCTCCACCTCTGGCAGAGACAGGGGAATTGAACCTTGGTGTCCCACATCCCAGGTGAATGCTCTAACCACTGGGATAAAAGTTATAAGATGGGCACCACCATCTCCTCCTCCTCCAGTCATTTTTTTATGGAGTGAGGCAGGCACCTCACTCATTGTCCCAAAATATGACTTAGGTGCCTAAGCTGCCTGACTTCAAGAGAGGGTTCCCATTTGTTGGGTGATAGCCGAGGTAGGCACCTCCCTGCAGCCAGGACTTTAGTGCCTGTCTCTGTGTGAAGGGTGAGGCTTAAGTTACACCCCTCACTTCAACATCTCCCATTAGCTAGTTTATATAGCTCCCCACCTATCATGCTGGTGTTTGTGGATCACAGTCTAAGATTCCTGTCTCTCCCCATTGATTATATAGGGAGCCTACATGCCTAATTCAGGCTTTGTGGATCACAGTGGTGTTCCTGTGATTGTCTAGGTGCCTAAAAGGTAGGTGTTGTGACACTGAGCATTGCAATACTTAAGTCCCTTTTGTGGGTCTGGGCTAAAATCTCTACTTAATAATGTCCTATCTGGCAAAGATGGAGTGAGATGTCTGCCCACATGCAGCACATTGCAGGACTGTGGCTTAATTTTGCCCCTATCCTTATGACAAACATTCATGGATTTCTCACTTTTGGAAGCATGAGCCAATACAGCTCTTGCTATACCTGTTTCCTTCTCAGTGATCAGTGTCACAGATGATGTATGGTTCCGGAAAGAAAGCTACTTAGGATGGGAGCATTGTGGAAAAAATGAGGCTATGCTGCAAAATTTTGCATGAAGCTTTTCCCCCTATGAAATATCCTGGATTATTCCCTCTTACTTGCCTGCAGTGTATCTATCTGCTATTCATACACCGTGGCAGAACAGGTTTTAGAGTGGTAGCTCTGTTAGTCTGTATGAGCAAAAACAACGAGGAGTCCTTGCAGAACAGACAATGCTATTAAACTTATCAGGGCTTGCTGTCTGTACCAGCTGAAAAACAGTAAGTGCAGCTGTATATAAACACAGCATAGATTGTGCTTCAGTGGGTATATCTATACTGCCAGCATATCCCTCAGCCCGCACGGCTTCCCACATCTCCCATTGGCTTGGAGCAGTGAACCACGGCCAGTGGGAGCTGTGATCGTCCGAACCTGCAGACGCAGCAGGTAAACAAACCTGCCTGGCCTGCCAGGGGACTTACCCTGGCGGGCCACATGCCAAACGTTCCCGATCCCTGCCCTGGGGCTTTGGCTTCAGCCCCAGGCGGTGGGGGTTGGGCTTCGGCCCCGGCCCCAGAAAGTTTAATGCTAGCCCTGGCAACCTCATTAAAATGAGGTTGCAACCCACTTTGGGGTCCCGTAAAATAGCTATTACAAAAAACTTTCTGTTAGGATAGTTAAACTCTGGAATAGGCTTTCAAAGGAGGTTGTGGAATGTCCATTACTGGAGGTTTTTAAGAACAGGTTGGTCAAACGTTGGTCAGGGATGGTCAAAGTTCAGCTGGTGTTGTCTCAGAGCAGGGGACTGGACTTGAGGTCCCTTCCAGCCCTACTTCTACATATATATGATATATGGTTCCAAATTTCAAAGCTTTTTCATAAATATAATTCCTCTATAGGCAATGGATAATGATAGCTAAGAGAATATAGACTGCGTCAAAGTCCTTATCTTTAAGCCACTGAATAATTATAGAAGCATAGAATATCAGGGTTGGAAGGGACCTCAGGAGGTCATCTAGTCCCTCCCCCTGCTCAAAGCAGGACCCAGGATAATCTGGGCCAAGGATACCCAAAAGCCTGAAGCTCAGAGATGAGGACTGTGGTTGACAATTCTGTTCCAAAGGCACAATGGAGCTTGTCCGTACAGGAGACTGGTACCAAGGCATAGAATGAACTCACAGGACCTGAGAAACACTTCAAACATCACCATATACTATTCCAAGTGTAAGGGGCACTTCTCTGATCTTGCCTTCAAAAATAAACATATAGCACAGCAGACATAAAACAATTCAATTAAATAAAAATTAGGGTTTTCCCTAATTTCCATGGAAAGAATCTTGATGCCAAATGCTAGTTATGCTGCTTAATGCACTTTTGAAGGAGCGTAAATGCCACAGAATCTGAACAGAAGAGCCACTATTGATTGTCTCATTTCCTGTTGGAGTGGCAGACTATAAAATAGTGATCTGAAGTAGGGAAGACACGGCTTAAGAAAAGGACAGAAATATCCAATTATGTTTTCCTATCTAAAACTTCTGACATTTTCTATTTTCTGAAATATGTGTTTTTGATATCATTTAGTCTCTCTGTTTACCTCATTTCATAGCTTAAAGCAATAATTAGTTTTTTCTTAATTATCAAAATATATATTTCCTCCTTTCTCATATTCTACATGAGGCATACATTATATATTAGTACAAATTAACTTGAGTCAATGTTCAAATGTGGACCTAAGCTTCCCCAAAATTTGGGAGTCATTCAGTTCTTTAGGACCCATCCTAAAGCTTAGGATAAAGAAAAAAGGAAGAAACAAATATAATTCCAAAAGCTTCCATTTATCCGTGCAAGGAGGAAAAAGCAGGCAAGTGCAATTGAAATAGTTTGAACTTAATGAAACAGGCAGAGTGGATCAAACAAACACATAACTTAGAAAAGAAAATAACTTATCCCTGGAAACCTTCCAGCCACAGTTCAAACTCTGACTTTTTAGGGTTAAATATTCAGCACAATGCATATTACAATTGCCTGGCTCATTCCCTGTGCACTGAGTTAAAAATATACTTCTTTCATTATATCAGATACCAATATTCATGCACCTCTTTACACATAAGAAATCTTTCTTTGCTGGGAGCTCATTTATAGGAAATGAAATCAGAAAAATCTCATATGATATTCATGTTTCTTGGGTAGAAACTATATTTAAGAATATATTTTAAATTATCAATATATAAAAATGGGCAAACACTAAATTCTATTAATTAAAAAATAAACTTTAATGTCCTCTACTGAGAATAGTGCAAGCATATATGCCTATCTGTTGATCTAATTAGTCCAGCACTGGAACCAAGGACTTCTTGATGCCAACTAGCAGAGGGCACAGGGGAGGCATAAGATTTTACAAGGATCCTCTGTGTTGGATATATGCATAATAATTCACTAAAGCGTTGCATGTGAGGGCTCTACTGAGAACCAGTAGCCCACTAGTCATCATAATCATTGCAAAATGTATGTACAGACACTATTTAAGGAGCTGTGTCTATATTGGAAATTATGTTATTAAGAAAGATAACTAGGAGGGACACGTCTCACAGGTTCCTTTAGGCGGGGGTATTGTGTACTATGTGCCTCATAATATAGACCTACTTGTATATTGAGCCAAATGCTAACTAAGAGTGTGAAATCTACAAGAAAAGAGTATATGGGGAAAACCATCCAACAAACATGAGTCCTCTTTATGAATAAGAATAATGGATTGTTCTGATTTGCCTGGGGGTGCAAACAGACACCTGGGATCTTTCACCTAGGAGATAAGTTGACAGTGTGACTGGTCTTATGAATGCAAGATCACAGCCAAGCCTGAGTGTAAATCACTGGAAGGACTTTGGGTGAGCATTGCTCTATAAAACATGAAAGTGTCTAGTTAAATAAATCTAGATTCTAGAATGTGTCTTATGATTTTATTTTATATGTAACCATTTGTTTCCAATACTTCTACATGCTATGACTTAACTCTTTTTTCCCTTGTTTTCAGTAGAAATATATCTAAGTGCCGTGTGTTAAATGGAACAGTGATCTGAGGTGAAACTGGCAAACTGGGGTGTTCTGGTTCCAAAGAAACAGTGTATCTGTGAATACTTTGATCATCCAGTGGAACAGGGGCTGGACACTCCAGGAAGATGCTCAAAGTGCTTGGGGGTTGTAGTTTGCCTAACCTCACTAACCTGTAGAGAGAAAGAGAGGCACCTGTTTAGGCCTTCAGGGGAGTGCTTGTAATGCCCGTGGCTATTGAATTGGGAAGCAGATGCCTGGCAGATAGACAAGGCTTCCTAATGCTAAGGCAGGTGGTAACCATGTGCATCACAACCCTGGGTACCCTGGGGAAACATCACAGTTGTAGTCAAAGGTTTCTGTGCTTTAAGAAAAAATAACTTGCTCAATGAGTAAAATGATTTAAAGCTTCTGACACCCTGCCCCAGAACCATAGAAGCAGTCTCTGTTGTTTGGATGTGGTATTTTTAGTTATTAATGTCAATCAAAAAGCCAATTTTATAAGTTTTTTTTTTTTTTTTTTTTTATTCAGACAGGGTCTAATTTATCTTAAACAAATACACAAAAAAAGAGGAACAAGATATAAGGATATTGCATACAACAGGAAATGCTGCAAGTGTTTGGTAGCTTTGTACTACAGGATACGATCAGAACATATGGAATACTAATAGTTTTTATGTTGCATAACTCTAGAGTGGCCAGATGTCCCTATTTTTATAGGGACAGTCCTGATATGTAGGGCTTTTTCTTATATAGGTGCCTATTCCCCGCCACCACTGTCCTGATTTGTCACAGCTGCTATCTGGTCACTCTACATAACTCTAGTGCCCATGCCTTTATTACATCATATGATTTGTAAGGATGTGGGATGGCATTTTTTGTGTATTAGAGAGAAAGTCACAGTTAATGTCAGAGTATATAGAATATGTCAAGGTTCCTTCCCCACTCTGAACTCTAGGGTACAGATGTGGGGACCTGCATGAAAGACCCCCTAAGCTTATTCTTACCGGCTTAGGTTAAAAACTTCCCCAAGGTACAAACTTTGCCTTGTCCTTGAACCCTATGCTGCCACCACCAAGCGTGTTAAACAGGGAAAGAGCCCACTTGGAGATGACTTTCCCCCAAAATATCCCCCCAAGCCCTACACCCCCTTCCTGGGGAAGGCTTGATTAAAAATCCTCACCAATTTGTACAGGTGAACACAGACCCAAACCCTTGGATCTTAAAAACAATGAAAAATCAATCTGGTTCTTAGAAGAAGAATTTTAATTAAAAGGTAAGAGAATCACTTCTGTAAAATCAGGATGGTAAATACCTTACAGGTAAGATTCAAAACACAGAGAATCCCTCTAGGCAAAACCTTAAGTTACAAAAATAGGAATATACATTCCATTCAGCACAACTTAGTTTACCAGCCACTAAACAAAAGGAAATCTAATGCATTTCTAGGTAGATTACTTACTAACTTTACAGAAGTTTCTGAGACTGCATTCCTGATCTGTTCCCGGCAAAAGCATCACACAGACAGACCCTTTGTTCCCCCCGGCTCCAGCTTTGAAAGTATCTTGTCTCCTCATTGGTCATTTTGGTCAGGTGCCAGCGAGGTTCTTAGCTTCTTAACCCTTTACAGGTGAAAGGGTTTTGCCTCTGGGTCAGGAGGGATTTTATAGCACTGTATACAGAAAGGTGGTTACCCTTCCCTTTATTTTTATGACAGCATAGAATGTGATACACGCTGTGTAGCATGGGGCCATTATTTTCATGCATAATGTTTTTGCATCTTTTCTCACCTTTCTGTAATTACTCAAATTTGCTTGCTCATTAAAATTAATGAATCTAGCTGACATGAATTGTAACTAAATGGGTCAAAAGGAAATGCTTTCATTTTACATAATGAAGTACATGCATTTGTGGAATATGTACATGCATAAATGCAAACAATAATACAGTAGAGCTCAATATTTATTTTACAGTTTCAGATCCTTTTCCCCATATTCAAAATGTATCATCCAGCAATCTCAGTGAAAATTATGAATTCCCTTTAAGAGAGGAATTCCCCTTACTCTGGTGAAATAAGGACTAATTCCATTTAAACTAAGGGAGTTACACCTGTTTTAAAAATGGCATAGTTTAGATGAGAATTAAGCCCTGCTTCTCTGAGCTTAGTCACTTCCTCAGGCAAAAACATTTTCATAATAAACAGCATTCCCCATCTATTGTGTGTATGTGTGTCGTTTTTAATTCTACTATCTTTAGTAGGCTAAGAGTTCAGCTTAAGAGTGATATTAGTATGATTCTGCTCACTGAATCAGTTTAACTTTGTAGCTAGGTATGAACAATTGTCTATATTTGAAATGTCTTTAGTTTGTTAGGTGAGACTGAGAGGGTGCTCATGGAGATAGTGCTAAGGGAAGCAAATTCATCCTTCTTATACCTCTTTCCATAACAATCCTCGGAGGGGGGAGGGAATGACCCTGTTTTCTTACTTCCTATTATCTCTATTCTAAACTCTCTATAAAACTTAAAATATCTGGCATACATAGGCATAGTTTGACTTCTATATTTGCGGGGGCAGCTCCAATCAGGCCAACGTGGCCTTGCGGGTGTTAAATTCAGTGCCTGTCCACAGAGATGCAATTTCAGATTTGGGGGATTGGGCACCAATTTAACCATGATTCCAGGGGCTATGTAGGCAACTGAAAACTCTGGTGTTTTTGCAGATAATAACTTAGAAATATCTGGCAGGAGCATTGTATCTAATTCATACATCAAGAAAGAAAATTTAAATAAATATTAGACCCATTGAGCCCTAATACTAACATGTTCTGACATCTTGTGGCAAGTCACTTATGGGACACTGGTTAGGTTTAAAATTTTAATGTATATTCTTACTCAGTTACTCTTACTAAAGTCAGGCAGTCACCGATGGGCCACACGCTATTGTAAGCAGCCCAGTCACACCATCCCCTCTATACACTTCTCAAGCTCAGTCTTGAAGCCAGTTGGGTTTTTTGCCCCCACTGCTCCCCTTGAGAGGTTGCTCTAGAACTTAACTCTGATAGTTAAAAACCTTCACCTAATTTCAAGCCTAAACTTGTTGATGTCCAGTTTACATGTATTTGTTCTGGGGTCTACATCGATGCTTAACTTAAATAACTCTTCTCCTCTTTCCCTGGTATTTATCCCTCTGATGTGTTTATACAGAGTAATCATATCTCCTCTCAGCCTTCTAGTGGTTAGACTAAACAACCCAAGCTCTTTGAGTCTCTTCTCATAAAATAGGTTTTCCATTCCTCAGATCATCCTAGTAGCCCTTCTCTGCACCTCTTCTCTTTTGAATTCATCTTAAACAATGGAGACAAGAATTCCACACAATACTCCAGATGAGGTATCACCAATGCCTTGTATAATGGTATTTACACATCACTGTCTCTACTGGAAAGACCTTCCCAGATACATTCTAGGACTGCATTAGCCTTTTTCACAGCCGTATCCCATTGACAGCTCATAGTCATCCTGTGATCAACCAATACACCCAGCTCTTTCTCCTCCATTGTCACTTCCAACTGATAAGTCCCCAGCTTATAGAAAAATTCTCACTGTTAGTCCCTAAATGCATGACTTTACACTATTAAATACCATCCCATTTTTATTACTCCAGTTAACAAGGTCATCCAGACCATGTTGTATGGTATTCCAGTCCTCCTTGGCAATACCTCCCAACTTTGTCATCTGCCAATTTTATTAGCGCACTCCCACTTTTTGTGCCAAGGTCAGTAATAAAAATGTTAAATAAGTTTGGTCCCAAGACTGATCCCTGAAGAACTCCACTTGTAACCTCCCTCTAGCCTAGCCTGACAGTTCACCTTTCAGTATGACTTGTTGTAGACGTCTGTTTAACCAATTTCTTATGCACCTTTCAGTTCTCATATTAATCCCCATCTTCAATTAAAAAATTTCTCCTGTGAAACTATCAAACACCTTACTGAAATCCAGGTAGATCAGATCTACTGCATTTCCTTTGTCTAAAACAGAAAATCAGTTATCTTCTCAAAGAAAGATATTAGTAACCTCAAATACAACAATTGAAACAAATGTAGAAAAATCTACAATTACTTTCTACTATTTAGGCTACTTACTTTTGCAGTTCACCAAGTATGGAACAGATCATTTAACTTTAGGAAACATCCTAACAGCCCTTTCCTATCTTAATCACCTGTTAATCAATCTGTTTATAAACAAAAATCTGACTCCCTGCCTGAGGGGTGCAAGCTGGGAGGAGTCTTCTGTCTCCTTTGCAGAACTCCTTACACTGGAAACTCAGCCTGCCTTCCGGAGGCTTGCAGTTTCCCTCCCATGCCCCCTGCCCCCCATCTCCCAACTCCGTAAGTGACTGTATAAAGTGCAGGCGACAAGGAATAAAGGACAGCATGCATAAGAATATGAGCCAGACTCACAAACTGGATTACAGTCCCTTGTTGCCACTTAAATGGTACAAAGGAGCCAAAATCCAGGTTCAAATACCCAGTAGAGAACACCCTATTAGAGAGTAACTCTCTGCTGACGCATATAGGCCACAGCTTGGCCTTGTGTTTTTGCATCACATCCACCATCCTGGCACAGGAGGCATTTTAAAGGGAAGGGTGTGGCAGTTTAGAGCTTTGCCATGGTAATACCCCACTAGCTTGGGTTCCCCCAGAACCCTAACTCAGTGGTACAGTGTAAAGCTGCCTAGCCGCAGCTTTATGTTGAATTGAGACTGGGGCTGAATCTGTGAATAAGGTCCTCTTTCTCTATAGTGTTGAGGTTTCCTTGGCACAGGGAAGAATCAATCTCTGGTTTTGTCACCTTATTGAACCTAGAAAACAATCAGCTCACACTGCCCCGTTTGAGCTACTCACATATATTACTTCTGGGGGAATTCTGTACCACTGGACGGTCAGAGAATTCATGTTATCCACAGATTTCTTTGCTTCCCCACAGAAAAATGACTTCTGAGGGGAAGCAAAGAGAAGCTGCAAGGATGATCACTTGCCCCTCATTGGCAGCTTGGAGCAGTCAGCAGAGACGTAAATAAGTGGGGATTAAGGGGGGGCATCTGGGCATGTGAGACGAGACATCAATCACTGCTGGGATGTGGGGCTGGATGTGTGTGCATCTGAGTGAGCGAACAAATGAATGAACGAGAGAGACTCTGGCTCACTATTGTGGCATGCCCAGCATGGAGGGGCAAGGCTTCAGGGTGTTTGGAGGCAAACATGAGGCAGGCTCTATTCCCTCAGGCAGAGCATAATATAGCAGCCTGCCAGCAGCCTGCCAGTTGTTCCCATTGTTCTTAGTGAATTGTTCCCATTATTAGTGAATTCCCCCAGGAGCATAAAACAAGTGCCAGACTGGTGTATAGGAGACTTGTGGTAAAGGACAGTATGGCCTTATCAATGCTTATGGTGCTTTAGTGATTACAGCTGGTCTAAATTTTCAGACTGAAAATTTTTCAAATCAAAATGTGCTCAATGAACTGTTTATTACTGACCTTTCTGGAGATGGTCAGTAGCCAATATAAATTGTGAGTTTGATACCCAAGCCCTCACTTGCTCTTCAGTTGCCTATGATGTAACCCTGAGGGTATGGCTGCATATATTTGCTGACTAATAACTAGAAATAAAGGATCAAACCTAGCTACATTACTACTAGATAAAAGGAGGTTGGGGATTTCCTCCAATGCACCCCACTCCTATTCTCCATACATTGTATTGTAACTTTTTTATATATTACCATAATAATTAAAACTGGTGTGATTATATTGCACTATTTTGACAAATAAAATATGCAGAATTTTGCAGAATTTTAAAATATTGTGTGCAGAATTTTAACTTTTTTGGTGTAGAATTCTCTCAGGAGTTTTCTTTTATTTCTGTATTTTATATAAATTAAATAAATGAATGGAGTATTTACGAATAGAACTGTGAGGAAGGGATTTTTTTTTTTTTTTAGATTTTCAAAACTTTGTTCCAGAGTGGATAAATAATTAATCATTTAAGCCAGAATATGTGTGAAAATGACTTTGTAGCTTGCTGGTTAGGGAGAACACTTGGGTTCCAGTCCCTGCTCCATGGAATATGTATGTATACAAAGTGAAACACCTTCAACAAGAGAGACTGGGACCCACACCACAATACCCTGAAGCCCAATAGTTAAGACCCTCTAATGCATCCCAGATTTCCCACATTGCACATGAGTGCCCTATCCACAAGGCTATAGGGTGTTAGGGTACCACCACTGGTTTTGTGAATGGCCTTTTAACATTTCCTTTGCTTTTCATAAAAATCAGTTAAAATGCCCAAAATTAAAACAAAATTAATTTTGTTTTTGTTTTGCTGAGAACCAGAAACATTTTCTTTTTGGTCAATCAAACAACATTTCTCTTTGATATGGTTTGGCCAGTAAACTGAAAATAAAACGCACAGCTGTAATTAGAGTATCTTTGCTAGAATATACCCAGCTTATTTTTAAATGGTCATAGTAATAGATTTAGAAAATATGTTAATTTCATAAATATTTTTAAGCTACTCTGTTACAGGCTACAAAATACTGCAAGTGAAAAGTTGAATGATGGTTAATATGAGTTATTTTATAAGGTCTCAGATGTTCTGATTCTGCAAAGATCTATCAGATGTAAAAATCTAGATAGACATCTCCCTGCCTCTCCTTATGTCTCACGTTCTTGTCTGTGGGCAATTTTGTTTTCACTCTATTGTATGCTTATCCCAATATGATGTGACACATGGATCAAAGTCAAGAGACATGAATAAATAAAACAATCTCTTCCTTTGTCCTTCAGGCATATTTGCACCAAGAAGAATCTTATCTTGTTGTACTGTCTGATAAATGTTTAGAAAACTCATTTTGACCTATTCTTGATGTAGAGTTGCAACTGCCAAAGAACAGCGACAATGCAGTGCTCCTGCCCTGCCTTCTCTGTCCTATACAGAGGCTATAATAGAGGCTTCGGATTTGACAGTTGACAAGAGGATCTTACAACAGCACAGCAAGAAAATTTATTTTCAACTCTGATTTCTCCAATTATATGTGTGCATGATTCTCTCAAAGTGTGTGTGTGTGTGTGTGTGTGTGTGTGTGTGTAAAATCAATCATTCTTTCAAATATCCTCTAATGGCTTATTTTTTACATGAAGTAAAAGAATCTACAACTTCATTTTGGTTCCCAGTCACTAGTACTATTCCCCCTCCACCAATTCTGAGCTCACTTTCTGTCTAAGATCACCTCTTTTCTCAAACACAGTTCATTATAGGCAGAGCAATGTCTAGTTATGATTGCAACAGTCTTTCTAAGGGGTCAGATTCAGATACCTTCAACTCTCAAACTAAACTTGCAGTGTAAATTTTGTATGGATGTCCACAGCCAAAGAGTGGTCTGTGTGTTTGCTTTTTGTCTGAAAACTTGAGCAAAACTAGGCCAGCCATTATGGAGAATGTGTGTAATCGTGTGTAGGCAAAGAGAGTGGACTCTTGTCGCTATTCAAAGAAAACTGTATTCTTGTTTTGAACAGTTCTAGAACCTTAGCAAGAGGTGATGGATATTTGAAATCTGTACGAATATTTCTTAGGATGGTGTTTTCAGTGGTCTAATGAATGAGAGATGATTTGTTGGAGGTGTAAAGTTTTAAGAACTGTGTGTGTGTTTTGGTTTCTACTATGTAATGAAGTAATACTCTGCCAGTGTTTCACAGGTATTGCCCATGGCTGCCTGTGAAAAGAAATTGTGCTGATATACAAAGGTGCATGAGTAAGGAGACAGGGCTGCATTACAGTCACTGCCTCATTATGAGCACACTCTACAGGAGAGAGCATTCTGCTGCTGTTTAGCAAATAGTTGCATGATGAAATTATTTGGTACACTCACATTCTTCAATACAAAAAACTACAGTACGACCATATGAGGCTTACAAAATTAAACAAATCTAGAAATGCCAAAGTTAAGGAGCTTGTGCAGGATTATCTTTGCTTCCTTATATATTAGCATTAGCATATAATATTTAATTACATGATCATAGACTGCTTTCTTGTAGGTCCCATTCAGACTGGATGGTTACTAAAGCTGGATCAGGTAGTGAATCAGGCTGCTGTCTAGAAGAGTACTGCCTCATCCACTGTTGAATTTCAAAGCTGTGAAATAAATGAAGCAAAATTAAGGAGTAAATGAGGCAAGGTACCTCCTCCCCTGAAGGCTGAATGAAGCTGGGGTCCTGTGGGGAAATAGTCTGCAGTTACATGCTTACATACTGTATTGTAACTTGAAATTCCAGAATTCAGAGTGCTTTGGTTTGTAACATTAATATTCTTCTCGAGTAGATAGTTGTGTGAAATAAGTCTTATCTGCTGAAGTTTTTACTTTTTATATCTTCTTGTATTTCCTTTTCTTTCTGTACCATGTCCCTTCCTTGCATTATCTGCTAAATAGCTCACAGAGGAAACTGAAACTACTAGGAATCCTACCCGCACCCGCACACGCACACACGACAAGGAAAATTGGCATGAACATCTCCCCTCTGACATGCCCAGTACTCCATGTAGCTCCCTTGCCATCTACCAAAATGGTAGATCTTCTGTGCCTATCAGGTAAATTTTGCCCTGATTGCTGCCCGGGGTATACTACAGAATAGAATTTGTCCCTATTTCATTTTGGTTTGTCTCTTACAGTTCTTCTCAACTTACACACATAGCCTATCATCATTCAAAGGACAGTATCCAATATTTTACATTTTGACATAGTGATTGTTAGTCTTAAATGATCTTGTTTGACTCCCTCTTCATGAGAAACTTCTACTAAGAAAAAAGCCTAGTAGCCATCAGTTTTTTCTTATGTACCTGAAACAAAGTGACTTCCCTCTGGGAAAATTCTCAGAAAGCAATTAGTGATTGTAGCAAATACTAACTGAAGACCTGTGAGCATTTTGCTAATATGATTCTCATCCAGGTACCTGTACTAATCGTGGTATCTTCCTAGGGTGGTACTGCAATCACTGCTGTACAAACATTTGAGTTTTTGCTAGCGTCCAGCAGATTAGTGATGCACAAACAGAAAAACAAATGGCAGCCAATTTGGTTAATGATTCCTTCACAAACATAAACTAAATTGGCAAGAGAAAATAAGTTTTACTGTGAGCTTCTGAGGGGGTATTACAAACAATGGAAAGCAGCATGAGAACATTTAAAACATCTGACTATCCCTTTACATTATGTTCTTCCCACTGATATTGCCTGCATAGCTTTATAGTATTCTTTCACGCCACATTATCTGGTTTCTGTGCTTCCCATAAAAGTATACTGTCTCCTTCTGCTCTTATTTAAAAAGTGAGTAAAGTTACAGTTTTGCAGTTACTGTGACATCCTCAGGGAACTGAAGGCAAATAAGTAACTGTAGCACCAGCACAAAACTGCAGAACTGAGATGCTGTATAAGAATAGAGGGAATTCACAGGAATGAAACTGTCCCAAAGCTGAAATCCACTGTCATAAATGTCCATGATGTGGTATTGGATTGTATTTATATTAGGACGCTGAAGGTGTGGAATTACTGCTGTGGATCTGAAATGAAAACTGCATTATCAAATCATACCTCACAGAAGATAACTCTCCTGTTCTTTTATCATCACCTATTTTAGTGTTCTACCAGATATAATCTTTACTAAGCCTTTAGAGGCAGCAGCTGGGATTTCTTACCACACAAGGAATTAGCATTTGCAGCAGGTTCAACATTCCTTCTGGATTTGAACTACCACCTGTGTTTGCAAGAAATACCTCTTGGACTTGAGTATTTATGTACCTGAAACCTACCCTTACCCATTTGTCCATATTATAGATACCATTGTTTAATCAGTCAGAGAGGAAGGTTGGTCCAGTTGTTAGGGCACTAGCCTGGGATATGGGAGACCTGGGTTTAATCCTTGCACTGCCTTAAACTTTCTATATTACTGTAGACCAGGGAGTGGTAACCTTTGGCACGCGGCCCACCAGGGAAATCCACTGGCAGGCCAGGACCGTTTGTTTACCTGCAACGTCCGCAGGTTCAGCCATTTGCAGCTCCCCCTGGCTGCGGTTCGCCGTTCCAGGCCAATGGGCGCTGCGGGAAGCAGTGTGAGCCGAGGGATGTGCTGGTAGCCACTTCCCGCAGCCCCCATTGGCCTGGAGTGGCGAATTGCAGCCAGTGGAAGCTGCGATTGGCTGAACCTGTGGACACTGCAAGTAAACAAATGGTCCTGGCCCATCAGTGGATTTCCCTGATGGGCCGCGTGCCAAAGGTTGCTGATCCCTGCTGTAGACAACTTACTTAGACTCTCTGTGCCTCAGTTCTTTTACCATAAAATGAGGATAATACTGCCTCACTTCTCAGCTGGCCTGCGAGGACAAATACACTAAAACTATAAGGATCTAAGGGCTTGCCTATATGGTGTGTTAGTGCATACTAGACCATGCACTCTGTCTATGTCGATCATACTGGCACATACTAAAAGTTCCCTGGTGTGTGTTGACATAGTACTGTTTGAAACGGGACTACGTCAACAAATAATAGGGAACTTTTAGTGCGTACCAGCAGAATCCACATGGATAGATAGTGTGATGTGCTGGTGTGCATTAAAATTTACACCCTAGCTGGTGTGCACACCCTGTACACAAGCCCTAAGATATGTAAATGTAATCTAGGAAGAAACAAAGTTATTTAGTCTGTTTATAAAGTACAGAAGGCTCATACTAACCTTGCACATACTCGGGTCTCAAAAGCAATGAGAATTTACAAACTAATCAGAAACCACTGTAGTGGAGATGGTGTAATAAATTTAATAAAATGGAACAAAATCTCTTGCACATGAATACTAATCTGACTTGTGTGTACAGTAGTTAGTATTTTTTAAAATGATGGCAAAAGAGGTTCTGGACCAGGTTCTGGCCCCATCTTTATCATATTGTGAATGTGTCCGTTATCAGTATTCTTCTATGATGGGAAATGGTAAAGTTCAAACACATAAATATACAAGTGCTCGTTTGGCCTTAAATGATATTTAGGCTTAGTCTACACTAGAAAATTAGGTTGTTTTAACTACATTGGTAAGAGGTATGAAAACTCCACACCCCTGAGTGGCGTTGTTAAACTGACATAGGTCCCCATTTAGACAGTGCTAGGTCAATGGAAGGTGGTGGATTATCTGCATCAATAGGTAGTGTCTTGTTGGCATAGGTAGTGCCTATACTGAAGCTAGTCTAGTAGTGTAAGTGTAGACAAGCCCTTAGAGTTGAGATAGGACCTGGTCTTCAGGTTTGTTTGTAAATGCTGTGCTACTGTTTGTGACTCTATAACACTACAGAAGTAACTAAAACTCTTCTGTTATGTTTAATGTTAAACTATAATTTCTTAGTAAAAATGAGTAATTATCTCTAACTTTTTTGAATTGTGTTTTGGTGCCTGGGTCAAATAACTGATGGAACAGCCATTGTGTTATTCAATTACAGGAATTGGGAACTGCTGATGCCCTGGTCATGCAATTAGATCCATGTGATCATGGAGCCATAACTAAAGTAAATGGGATTCTGCACAGATATAGGGGTCCACCTAAACAAGTGGCATGACATCCATGCACTACTTTATCACCTGTAACTAAAAGTACCTAACTCTGTTTCAGAAGCTAACAAATGTATGGGAAACACTTATGATAAAAAGTGAACAATGGACAGAAAACAGAAAAGATCTGACTTTGTTTTACTTAAACAGACCACCCTAGGAAAAAGCCATTTGTCTGTTGATGATTGTAGCAGCTTAAGAAAAACCCAGTTACCTAGCAATAAGAAGGAAGGAGTACCTTGTAGAATATGTTTATGTAAATTTCCATGGTTCAGATTGTGTCCCCTAGATCTTCATATGGAGGAGATCCTTAGTGCTTGGATCTTCCCACCCATCATGTGGAAACTGGGTGTTGGCCAACCGGGCAGCACCATGCCTCTCCACAGGTTATGCTTTTCATGCAGGAGCAGGAGATGGAGACTGGGTTAGCCATGGGGAGGTGTGAGTAGGCTGAATGATGGGGCAAGGAGAAACAAATTATCCCCCTCTGGCCCCATGGAGAATCTCTGGAAATTACCTTTTTTGTGTGGGGTATCTGTGGCTAGAAGCAGACCAAGGTAATTGTCAGGAAGCAGAGGCTGTTGGGTAGCAAAGCCACTGCACAAGCAGAGAGGTAAAATCCTGGTCCTATTGAAATCAATGAGTTTTTCCATTTACTTCAATAGGGCCAGAATTACTCCTCGGGCCTTCCTCCTGAAATCCGTGTGTGTGTGTGTGTGAATTTTCATACGGTGTTTTCCTTCTCTTCATCCTTTCCTGGAGATTTTACCACAGAAGGAGATGATGTGGCCCTCTGCTTCTCAGCTATTTCCTAGTATCACAGCTGAAGAAAATGAAAATGGTGATATCAGTGAAGAGTTTTATTCAGTCTGGATAAAAGTGAACAGCTGATACTTTGGGGGTTTGATTCATATTCTATTATTATGTAAGCAGTAATGATGTGCTCAGTGCCATACAATGTAATCATTGCCTTGAATCATACAAGTTCTATGCCATTTAAACAAAATGTCAGCTAGAGTAATGGATAGAGTTGGAGTTAGCAGTTAGTGGTGAATGTGACAAAGGTAGTAGAATGTTCTAGACACTGTGCATAATTGCCTTTTCCAAACACTGTTTCAAGAATTCACCTGTAGCTTTGTTTTCATTTAAACTATTTCCCACAGTGAGAAAAAGAGGGACTTTTGTGCTAATGTAGATAAAACTTCCTTGATAACTGTAAATGCCAAGAATCCTGCAAGCTCCAAATGTGCTCTTGTTTTTCCCTTCTCTTTTTATTACTTGGAAGGAATTGTTTTTGTTCCATTACTGCTTCTGTGCTAATTCTCCCGTGCCCTTATTCTTTTATTATTTAACACAAACACACCGAGATTCTGACTTGGAGTAAGACCTAATGGTTTTGTGTTTAGCCTGGTGCATCCAGAGATAGAACAATGTATTCCTAATTATTTACAAACATTTTTGTTTACAAAGCTAAATACATAAACCCAGTTCCCATTTTCTGCTAAGAACAGATGGTAATTAAAATACTCATTGCCAACACATTTTTTCCCTTCACAATTTTTTCCCTTTTCTCTAAAGAAAGCTTTGATTTATTAGTAAATAAGTCATATTGGCTACTCTGAATAGGATTCCCTGTTCACTTTGAGACTGCATTTAGAACCATGGGGTTTAGTTCACCTAAATAGCCTAAAACCTGTCTCAAATTGCTTTACCATGACCCTGAAAGACAGATGGACTTCACAGGGCTAGTTTTGTTACAGTCCTGTGTGCTTGTGTCACAGTCATAGCATTCTCAAAAGCAGGATTCTCGCTATACTGATCTACCCCTTTGCTAAACCATTCTCTCATTGCCAGCATGTTTCAACGGCCAACATCTGTTATGAATGTCAAGAAAGCAGGAAAAAAGGGGACAAAGAGAGAATACACAGATGGAGATAAATCCTGGGCATTTAGCGAGAGATGAGATCAAATGAGCATATGCTGAATGCTAAATAAATTGAGATGTTTCATTAGTAATACATGACGCAGCAGGCAAGCAGACTTGCTGAAAAGATCTTTGCTCTGCTTAAGGGTGCTGGTAACTGTCAAAGTGTGCCTTTTGGTTTGTCTACACTGAAAAGTTACATTGGCAAAACTACATCTTGCAGGGGTGTGAAAAATCCACATCCATCAGAGACGTAGTTAAGCTGACCTAACCCCCAGTGTAGACAGCACTAGGTCAATGGAAGAATTCTTCTGTCAAACCTCTTGGGGAGGTGCATTAAATACAGCTATGGGAGAACCCTTCCAGTTGCTGTAGTAAGTGTCTACACTGAAGTGCTACAGCAGTAGCTGTGCTGCTATAGCATGTTAAGTATAAACATAGCCTTCGACTACAGACAATGGCAGGCCTCGTTGAAGCTGATGGGCCTGCTAGCTGCCTTTCATTCAGCCTCAGTGAGGAAAAATTAAATTCCCCTTTGTTTAGTGATAGTGTAACATGCTTCAAAATGTGGATCCTGTCCTTTGAAGACACAGGGTTCTTTATTACTCCATCCGTACAAACACACCTGTAACGCACAGCAGAGATCTGGTGTCTGTGTGAAACCAGAGATCCAAACTGTCCACCCCCCCACCACACACTTAGAAATGGCAGAGTATCTAAAAATTATCAGCCCTAGGGAAGATAGTAGGGGGTTGTCCAAAAAGTTCACCACTGTGCACTCCCTCTTTGTGTGACTGTGTGTACTCTTCTTTGTGTATGGCTTATATACCCAACTGGCAACACTAAATGTTATCCTGACACTTCCAGCCTTACAGGTAAGTCTTCCTTGGTTATGAAGCTTTTATTCGGTTCCAGAATAAACAAATGTCACTACCTAGGGACCAAGTCTTTTGGTGTCATCCGTTTTATTTTGCATCACAAACTTATTGTGTAATGACTGAGATACTCCTATAGTTCAAATTAACCACCTAAATATGACAGGATCTCTTGGTACCTATACTGTTGTGCCTAAATTCATAGGCGCCAAATATTGTAATAATTGGTACACTGGAGCTACCTCAGAGGGATTAACCAAATTAATCTGTTGGTTCCCCTACTGGTACCTTGGGGTCCCAAACTGAGAATACATGAATATACTCCATTCTTTTCTCATCCTGGTAGGTCGGTGACTGTTAGTGTTGTCCCAGCACTGATTCCTTTAATCCACATCCAGGTGATACTTCAGCACTTCCATCAGAATCAGCAACAGTCTGGGAGCCATTTGCAATAGTGGGACAAAACATATTCACATCTGGATTTTGTGAGCTGCTTTTGGGCAGAATGATGTTCAGAGGAACAGAACTTTGTATCTTCTTTGTAAATAAAGAGTATTGCACTCAAGAAATACCTGCTCTATCATCAATTTCTCCTTCTGATGAAAACAACCCAGAAAGGTCCTGAATATTGGCTAACTGCTCAACTCAAAAGGGGTAACATTATTAAACATGCCCGAGGACCAGTGTTCTATGCAAATGTAATCTATATAGAGGGGGAGTCATTTACTTACCAATACGGTGCTACAGAATTCTGCTATCTGATTTTAACTATTTGCATAGACCATGAATTCCTATCCTTGCAAGAGGTTACAGCTGGATTTTTCTATAGAAATCCTCTAAATACTAGAAGTGAAAATTGTTGGGATATGTAAGGGTTAAAGCAGAAAACTGGGAAACTGCTGGTGAACAGAAATGGCATTAGGGAGTAAAGGCACGGTCAAGCACTGCTTCAGCACTTGATAGATAAAATGCAGGCATCGTTCTGTGTTGGATAGATTTAGGGCTACCCCCTCCCCTCCTTTCTCCTTTTTAAGGGCTTAATAAGGGGCAGCTGCCTAAGGAATGTAGGAATCAAAAAAAAATCCTCTTGGGTAAAATAGTTTTATCTCCCTCTCCCTTTCTTTCCCAGCTTTCTTTCACATGCGAGTTTGGGGTCATGGCCCCTTTCTCCCTTCCCTGAAACTGCTGATCCAAGAAGTTCATGACTGCAATTATAGCAAAGAAGTGTATCTTCAAAGGAAAACTTATGGGTAAAATATGCTAATAAGGTAAATAGTCATCAGGGCGGGAATAATTATATTCAGTATAGGGTTATCAATATTCATTGTATGGGCATTGGCATATTACTCCATAAGGGTTTTGGGGGTGTTGTAATAAATGTAAACATTTACATACTAATGTAAATAGAGTATGATGTAACTAATCCAGTGCTTACTGGACAATTGGGTCCAGGGGAACAAGTACACCAATAAAGAAGTCCTTCTACTCAAATCCACCTCTGGGTCACCTGTTCTTCTTCCAACAGAAATTATAATAGGATTCACTTTCTTTCTCTCGTTAGGAATCCAGTACCAGTCTTTGCCATAAAACAGTTATGCCCACACACAATTAATATTCTCAAATTCCTTTTTGTGACGAAAACTCAAAGATAAACCATTACCGCATAGCAGTTACAATGTACCCTTGCTAGATTAACATCTCTAACTAGAAATTTATTTTCCTTTAAAATGAAGAATATTACATACAGATGAAATAGCAAATATATAATACCTTACAAAAGCAATACAGGGATTGGGACTTCTGACAATGGGAGATCTTTTGCTTTCATGTAATCTCACCCTGGGTATTATGTTGACAATTTAAATAAAACATTTAGTTGCACTACATAACCTGTTTTTCAGCCCCACACTATTGAACATATACCCTTCAAATAAGAAAAAAGAAAACTTGACAATTACTGTAATTGTTAGGCTCACACACTGTCTTTGGTTCAATGATGTAATACAACTCCTGAAGACATTTTCCATGTGCAACTTTTTGCCTTCTCTATTGCTGTTTTGCCTCCATGTTGGGCTTGAGTCCCAACACAAAAATATATAGAAGGCTGACAATAGAGAACAGTTGACTTTAAGTACCCAGTTAGAAATCTAGTCACTCTAGACAAGACTGGTCCCTGCCCAGGCAGACTGGTTTAGCAGCAGGAGGTCACACTGGCAACAAAGTCACCTAACAGGGATTTGTGGTGGTGAGGAACCTGGCAAAGGTGTCACCTGACACATGGTGCTGAAGGGTTTTAAAAGGGGATGAAGCTGTTTTGGGGCCATTTTTCTCCAGTCCATAAGGGACAAGCAACCCAGCAGGTTGCAACCCTCAAGCCAGGCACTCTGAAGCAGAAGCAGAAAGACTCTGGACAACTCAAGGGACTCTGACCTCCAACCCAAAACAATGCCCTGAAGTGGTGAGGATACTGAGGCAAGGAAATGCGTGTAGGGTTTATTGTTTTAGATTTGTACTCGCCTGTGCTTTATATGATTAAGTAAAAACATAAATATTTTAGACTCTGTGCAAAGTGTGTGAGTGGGTGTCTAACTGTGTCACAACTTCTGTATGCCACTGAAAGAGTTAAACTGTAAACTAGAAGATTCACATCTTTGGAGTGAAGTTCTGGAAGAGGGTGTGTTTAAGTACATGGGAGTCCGAGGAGTCACTGCTGCACCCAGAGGGTTCAGGCAGCTCGACAATGTGTTCCAGCTCTCGGAAAGGAGGGCCAAATAGGAGGTCTCTGCATCCAGGATGTGCTTGGGACCCCAGGATTGAGGCAGTGGCTGGACTCTATTCAGTCTCTGGAAGCTTAAACTACCTGTGGATCCAGGGCCACAGAGACTTGGATTCCCCTCACAGCAGTCCTAATGAATGGCTGGAAAGAAGTGCTCACTAAGATCTGTGACAGTTGCTCCACTCACTTCAGCAGAATTCTGCTGATTTACACAAGCTGAGGATCTACCCCTCTGCTCCCCCCCACCCACCAATATCTGTTAAAGAAATCAAAAGGTTTGAAATAGAATGTCACATTTGCATATTCTATATTTCAGCAGTGGCGGGTGCTAGTATTTTCTGTACTTGCCACATTATTATTTTTTTTAAAGTTAAACATTTCAGAGACTCTTTACTTACAGGAACCAGCCATGCTGCTAAAACATAACATTCAGGAGTGGCAACATTCTTGCTTTCAGATGAATATTTTATGTGCAAGTCTGAAGAAAGCCTAAGGCTAAACTGATGATTGTGTCACATAGAGAGAGCAAGAGAGAAGAGTGGCTTAGATTAAACCCAAACTAACATTTTAAAGAATTTTTTTTTTTTTTAAAGAGACTGGTCTGATTAAAGGGATTGCCACTGGAACACAGAGCTTTTCTTGGTTGGTGTCTGAACTCCAGTTCAGGTCAATTTGTGAACAAATCATATTAACATCTGAGGGATGTTCAGTACTATGAGTTTGATGGTCTCAGTCCACTTTCCAGTGTCCAGACATCCACATCACAAAACACAGCAGTGGCACTGGAAATAACTGGTATTCAACAGCGGTCTCGGAAGACAGACCAAATGGTGAAACGATATGGACATCTTCTAATCTGTAATGGTGCTATATCCCTCTGTGAGAGCTTCTCTTTCACCAACAGAAGTTAGTCCAATAAAAGATATGACCTCACCCACCTTATCCCTCTTATTCTTTATCATTTCTAGTTTGCTAGCAAGGCCTGTTTCTCGGTCTGTGTTTGTACAATGCTGGCTTGATCCTGATTGTGTCTACTGCAATACAAATAAAAAGTAAGGCAAGAGCAATACACTGGGATAATCTTATATTCACTAGTGTTTTGTGTTAAGATATCTTAACTAGATTGTGTTAAACATCAGCATGTGAACTGCAAGAATTAATCATTGGCAATTACTTTAGGTGCACAAACGCCTCCATGATTTCTCCTGTGCTGCCACATCTGTGTAGGAAAAACTCTCTGATAAAATGCAAATAGCCTCTACCTTAACTTGCATGATATTTTCCCTTAAGACTTGCCTTTGGCATGATACCTACACAATCTAGTCTGCTGATCATGGCTAGGCAGGTGACATGCTTTGACAATTCCTCTTCCCATTATTTCCCTTTCTTAATCCCTTCCTCACAAATTTTACCGCTAATTAAAAGTGAAATACATATAATTGACAAAACTCACTAGGCTGTATGTTGTATCCCTATTCCCTAGCCGGTGTGTGTTTCTGTCTTTAGACTGCATAGCCTTCAGGGCAGGGACTGTCTCTTTCCTATGTTTGTATTGCATTCTTCAGAAGACTAATGTGGAACTTTTAAGTGCTCCCTGAATCTATATGTGTAACAACAATTTCCCCATTAACACTGCATTTTAGTAAACTCTTAATCTCTCCATCAAACAAGTATGGGCAAATGTCATAGGAGATTAAAAAAAAAAGTTAATAGTAGTTCTAGTTACAGCTAGAAAAACAGAACATGGAACCCCATATAATGGGATCATTATATTTTTCTCCTGTCTGCCTCTATATGGGATCAATCATACAGTCTGAAGTTCTAAGGTCACTGCAGCAACCTGAAGACTAGGTTTCCATATCAACAGCTGTAAATATATCAAACATTTTCACTGGATATAAGATAGCCAAGGGGGCTCTTTAAAATAGATTACTGATGAGGATAAACTTTTGCAAAATTTCACTGCTATTGGAATATTTCCCTTCCCCATCTCACTCATGCTAACTTTCCACTTTCTAAGTAGGATTTTATGAGATTTCTAGAAATCAAATGGTCTTTATAGAGGAGAGGAATGATGTTCAATATTTCATAATAATACAGTGAAAGATAGCTTCATTACAAACTGTCCTTGTAAGTAAACCAATTTTACATCCATTCTGTTGTATCAATTTTAGGTAGATTCTCTTCATAGTTGTGTCACTTGACTGCAGCATTTTCTCTGATATAACATAGAGGAACTTTATCTGAAATGTTTACTGCATGATTTTCAAAACTCAGTTTGAAAATCAGGCCCCTTTAAGGTGTCCCAGGTTGGGCACCTAAAGATCACTAGTCACTCTTGCAGAATCTTGGCCTTATTTTGTACTTTACAGCAGTAGCCTAGAATGTTTACAACTGTCTTGTAAAAAGGTGATGATTTGTAGATCTACCCTAGAATTTTAAGCTTATGGAACTTCATTTTATTCAACTTTTCACAAACTCTAGTTTTTTTTATCATAGAGAGACAGAGAAAGCGCAATCTTTAAATTACCATGCGGTAATTTTACTGGATAATGAAGAGAAAATTCTTCCTGTTCATTTTATTCTTAATTTGCCTTATGGTGCAGAGCTACTTAGTGTACTATAAGTTATTCTAGTGAGCTAGAAAAAGGGCTCGGCACTGTATTCTACTAATCCATGACCTCTTGTTTAATTGGTGGATGGTTCAGAGTTCCTAGTGTGTATTTCCAACCCACAGTGTTTCAGAGAACAATTTCTTTCAACTAAAAAAATTCCATTTGGGCTTCCATGTCGAAGACTATTCATTTCTTGTATTTGGACTTTTAAGATCGCTTACACAGAGAAAGTAGCCTTTAATGGGAATATTAATAGAAAATGGCATTAGCTTTCAACATTCTTGCTATCCTGCATCACTGCTCAAAGCGCAATGCCATCTTCCGGAAATATTTTCACATACCAAACGCTTAATGATTTATTTTGTCTCCCTTGGGTTACGAGTTGTTTTACATTTAACCCACTACTGCCTATAAAATATGACACTAATAATTGCACCTTTTCTTGTTCTATATCTTAATCTTTAGAACCGCTCAAATTCTATAGTGCAATAAACACCTAAGATAGCTAGAAAAAAGAGTGTATGGATTTGCCCTGGACCCATTTTAAATAGATTTGCTCTGGACCCATTCTAAATCTATAGATTTCTGGACCCATTCTAAATAGAGTTATTGCACTGCTATGAAATGTGATTACAATTTATATAGTGATTCCTTGATAATCTGGACTAAATCTTTTAAAGTTTTTTTTTTTTAAAACCAGGTATTTTATTCATAGACTGAAATACAGAGTACAAAATTCCAAAACAAATGACTTTAACTTAGGGATTTCAGACATTGTATCCACTCAATACAAACCAAGGAAGCAAGGAAATTGATTGTTCACTCAACATCCCAGCTATCCTCCACTCATCAATTCCTCTTCTCAAACCCAACTGCTCCCATTCTACTTCCCCCAACCCACAAGTCTCCACCCTCATCTTGGACACCCTTGAACTCAGAAAATGTTTATTGGATGAATCTATGTATAATGGCTGAGGGTGAAGCTGGCAGTGATGCCAACAGTAAGCTTGTCTAATGCTTTGCATTATAAGACCCTATTTTTAGTTGCTTATACCATTACCAGACTTAACTATTTGGGCTGACATTTTTCATGCTAGATGTCTCCCTCAGGAAAGAAGGAAGTTCTAACAAAAGCAGTTAAGCCATTTATTAGGTTGAGCTCATGTTAAGTTTTTTTTACATTGAAACTTCTGCACTTCCATGCTTTGGAGCAGGGTCTTGAAATTTGGTAATAGGTTCACCTTGGTGTCAGAAAGATGTCATCTGCATTTGGACAAATTATAAACCTCTCAAAGTCCTATTTGCCCATGCTCAGGATGGGTTCTTAGAATTCGGGAGGAAAAATCACTGAACATTTCACCTTTCCTAAGCATGCCCTTCCAGAGGTTTTTTTGCCATCACACTGAACATGCTCCACTCTCAAATCTGAGGATGGTCCAGCATGGGACTAAGCAGACCTTTCGCTGAAATTGCTCCTTCTCACTGCTGTGGGCTGCTGTGGCACTGAGCACCTGAAAAAAGAGTAGGGAGACAGTCTCTCCATTGGTCTCAGCCCCCCCGCCCCTATTGATGTCCAAGTAGCGTGGAAGAGGAAGTAGCCTGCCATAAATGCAAAAAGTGGGAAGGGGACTTCGGGGCAGGATGGGAGATGAAAGTGTGGGAGAGAGGGAATAGGAAATGGGGGATCAGAGGGGGAGCAAACAGGCTAGTGAGAAGAGAGGTATAAAAGCAAGGGGTTGGAGAATGGTCTGTAACCACTAGAGAACACTCTCCTCTTGAAACGTCAGTGGGACTCAGGATTTCTGGGTCCCAACATTCCTCTGCTGTCAGCAAGTATCTGTGCAACTCATGGGCAAAGTGTATGGGATGACCCACATAAAGGATAACAGTTTGCTGCTGACACTTACTGTGTTAGCTGAAGTGGTAGAGGTCTGTGCAGTACATGTAAAGGTTCCAATTCCGCTGATGAGCCATGTGGTTCCACATGCTGGAGTTTATTAATTCAGTGATCTACTTTAAAAATCTAAATTGCATATATAAAAATTACATTAAAATAATATTGTGGCATTCTATACCTTGGGGGAGCATCCTGTAGCCCCCATATTCCTCATTTATATATAATTGTGATCTCGCATATAAAGCATGTCATGTGTGGTATCAGGGAAAGGTTATGAACTGCTGAAACCCACTGTTCTATCTAAATATGTATATCTTTAGTGCATATGAAGTTATGAGATTGTGTTGTATAGTTGTCACTAAAACATGCTATAAGTTGGGGAATCAGCCAGATATTAGCTCCCCAGAGACAACAGAAAAAAGTAGCCAACGCCGAGGCAAGGTGTCAAACAAAAATCAACAGCCATTGTCAACAGCAAGGGAGCTACAATTCAATGACTCACCTGCATAAGGCCACACCAGAGGAATTGCTCAACTTTCCCTGGGGACTTAGCAATGCTCACCAGACATGCCTGGACTTGTGTTCTCCAAGCACAGGGACTAAGGATATAAAACAGAACACAGTGGCCACATGCTTGGCCTTTTCTCCTCTTCTCACTTACGCTGCAAGCAACAAGGACACTCTGAAGACTCCAACAGAGGGGACTGGCCCAGGTTTAAGGACTGTATACTAAGGACTGCAAAATCCTGTGGGGTGAGAAACACTGCTTTATCTAGATGTTGCCCAGTCTAATAGAGTTGAGAGTTTAGACTGTGTGCTTATATTTTATTTGCTTTTTGTAACTCTGACTTTTTGCCTATCACTTATAATTACTTAAAATCTATCTTCTGTAGTCAATAAACTCGTTTTACTGTTTATCTTTACAGTGAGTTTACCTGAAGTGTTTGGTAATCTTCTCAGTTTTGCAAAGGCTGGTGTGTATCCACTTTCCATTGATGAAGTGGTGAATCAATTAATAAATTTGCACTGGTCGTCTGGAGCAGTGCAAGATGGTATATTCCTGAGGTACAAGGCTGGGAGCTGGGGGGGATTTGGCTGGTGCCTACTCTGTGATTCATGAGTGGCTCTGGGAGCATTCATACAATCTAGCTGGGTGTGGGGCTCCACAAGCGGTTGTGCTGAGTGGTAACAGCGCCGGCGGGTGGGGGGTTGGGAGGGCTCGCTGCTTGCCACGAGCAAAGCATTGTGAGAGACAGCCCAGGCTGGAGAGTTAAAGAGGCACAGTAGTCCCATGGTCCCAGGTTGCACCCTAGGGATCCCGTCACAAATATTCCTAAGGTTACAAAGTAAAGCACTCCAAAGTTAGAGAATGCTGACCAGTATTGTCTCATTGTTTCCTTGTACTCCCCTTTTGGCTCTGTCTGTGTCCTTTGGCTGTGTCTTCTCTTTTACTTAAATTGTAAGCTCTTTGGGGCACAGCAACTGTCTTTGTTCTGTGCTTGTGCAAAACCTACACAATGGAGCCGTGGTCCATAACTGGGGCTCCTAGGCACTCTAATAATACAAATAATTAATAATAAAGTTGCCCTACAACCTTAATTTGGTCTCCATGTGCATATGTGTTATGATGCAGTTTTTAGTTACATGATCACATGCTATTTTTCCTCCCTCATTCATTGCATGGGGTGCACAGAGCTCAGGGAATGAATCAGGGCTGCATAGTGAACTGAGGCTGTTGTCTGTAAACTTTCTGCATCATTTATTGCAGAAGTGGGAAGGTGTATGGTGGATGAGACATGGGACTATAGAAACAGAAAGGATGGCCTCATGGTTAAGGCTGTTGAATGCTGCTCTGGAGAACAGGATTCTTTCCCTGCCTCTGTCACAGAGTTTTCATGGGATGCTGGGCAAATCACTTAAGCCAAAGTTTTCACATTGATCTTCATTTTCTGGGTACCTAACTTGAGAAAACTGGGACCTGGTTTGCAGAAATGCTAAGCACTCACAAGCACACTCAAAATCAGTGGGAGATCCACATTTAACATATAAAGTACTATAACAATGCTAAATACTCAAAAATCAGACTCCCTGGTGTCTGCAGCTGCCCATCCAAAATTAATGATAAATTTTACAATATTGTTCTTAATTTGTCTCTGCCTCGGTTCCCTATACAAAGGGAAAGATACCATCTCACCTTACAACTCTGTTATGAAGATACATACATTAATGTTTGTGAAGCACTCAGATGCTACAGTAATAAGCAGCATAATACCCAAGAGGAAATTAATAATTCTGCATTCAACAGAGGATTAGATGGTGTGTATTAATGTGATATGTGGCTACCCACTGAATAATGAGGATAAAAATAAATGTTAAATAACTATCCATTCAGTGAACATCATCCATCATGTGCACTGAATGATATAGAAGTCCAGTGGGGGAAAAAATTGTATATGATCATTTAATTAAAGACTGCATTATGATGCATATGCACAAGAGAGGCCAATTAAGGTTGTAGAGGCAACCTTAATACTTGCTTTTCCTAACTCTTGCATGCTTGACTTTGTAACCTTAACATTCACTGAAGGTATTTTTTGTATGTGATATTAATATAAGGTTGGTGTGGCGTTAATACATTGTATTGTGTGTGTGGTTTTGCATTGGTGTGAGTGGATCTCAGTAAGGTCTGGTGTTGGATTGCAAATAATGAATTTTTCTAAAATAAAAATTCCCGTATGGGTGATCTAGGTTAGTGTTTGGTTAAAAATGGATATAAATGGTTATGTAGTAATTACAGAATTGAAATCTGCATATTTGTGTGTGCATTGGTGCATTACATTTATAGTCAGTGTTAAGACTGCCAGTTGGTAGTTCAATAGCTTGGAGTGTCTTGGGTCACATCTACACTACCCACCGGATCGGCGGGTAGTGATCGAGCTATCGGGGATCAATTTATTGTGTCTAGTGTAGATGCGATAAATCGATTCCTGATTGCTCTGCTGTCGACTCCGGAACTCCACCAGGGTGAGAGGCGGAAGCGGAGTCAACGGAGGAGCGGCCGCCGTCAATCCTGCGCCGCGAGGATGTGAAGTAAGTGATTCTAAGTCGATCTAAGATACGTCTACTTCAGCTACGCTATCCTCGTAGCTGAAGTTGCATATCTTAGATTGATCCCCCCCCCCCATAGTGTAGATCAGGCGTCGGAAGTACTCATGATATGGAAAAGCTAGAAGAACAAAGGGAGTCAAGTATCTCCCAGGTCCCATATAGAGTTCTGGTTCACTGTATCACAGGCTTCCTGATACAAGCTTCTTTCTTCCCCAGGTCCTCCCACATCTCAGATAACTACTTGTCTCCTCAAAGCCCTGCTACCTCTGCCTGCCACACCATACTGCCTGCTCCCAAGTCTACTTCCTTGGTGATTGTGAGGCAGTCTAGCAGCATTTGAAAATGGAAGTAGCTGATAGATCTATGCTATCCCATCATTTATATTTGCATAGCTCAAAAGTTACTTTTAGAAAAAAGGGGGGACTGCTTAAACCTTTCACATTCAAGTGGCCTATGTCAGAGAGCTCATCAGCATGTGTGTCAGTTGGAGTGTGTGGGTGTGGTGGGTTCAGTCACAGAGACCCCCGTGAGGCTGTCACCTGATGTGCTGGAATTACCTCTGAGCTCGTTTTCCACTGCAAGCTTGGGACTCCAGAACCCTGCCTTGTTAAGCCAGACACACTAGCCTGTTGCAACACAAACCCAGGGTCTGAACCACACCCCCAAAGCTGAAGACTTTAACCAAAAACTGCTCAACAAGGCACCTATCTCCAGCACCCCAATACCCAGCTTCCAATGCGATCCATACCGCAAATAAATCCATTTTACTCTGTATAAAGCTTACACAGGGTAAACTCATAAATTGTCCACCCTCTATAACACTGATAGAGAGATATGCACAGCTGTTTTCTCCCCCAGGTATCAATCACTTACTCTGGATTAATTAATAAACAAAAGTGATTTTATTAAGTATAAAAAGTAGGATTTAAGTGGCTTCAAGTAATAACAGACAGAACAAAGTAAGTTATCAAGAAAAATAAAACAAAACACGCAAGTCTAAGCCTAATACATTTAAGAAACTGAATACAGGTAAATCTGATCCTCAGAGATGTTCCAATAAGCTTCTTTCACAGACTAGACTCCTTCTTAGTCTGGGCCCAATCCTTTTCCCCGGTACAGTTATTGTTAGTTCCAGCTCAGGTAGTAAGTAGGGGATTTCTTATGACTGGCAGCCCCCTTTGTTCTGTTCCACCTCCTTTTATAGCTTTGGCACAAGGTGGGAATCTTTTGTCTCTCTGGATCCCCAACTCTCCTTCTACATGGAAAAGCACCAGGTTTAAGATGAATTCCAGTACCAGGTGACATGATCACGTCACTGTAAAACCTCATTCTCCATTCTTTCAGGGCTGTCCTGTGAGTAAACAGAGCCATTCAGAACCAATTGTCCTAGTTAATGGGAGCCATCAAGATTCCAAGCCACCATTAATGACCACACTTTGCATAGTTACAATAGGACTTCAGAGTAATACTTCATATTTCTAGGTTCAGACAGAAGAATGATACATTCATACAAATAGGATGCAGCCACTCAGTAGATTATAAGCTTTGTCATGATACCTTACAAGAGACCTTTTGCATAAAGCATACTCCAGTTCCATTATATTTATACTCATAAGCATATTTCCATAAACATATGGAATGTAATGTCACAGTGGGGAATGAGGATGAGCAACTAGAAGAACCCCAAGAATTATGAAGAAAGCAGGGCACAATGTTAAAGGGGGGCACTTACAAATGTTTTTTTCCTCTGCAAAAGTTTGTAAATATTTCACTAAAAGCAACTGTGTAGAACATTGTTATCCTCTAAAGAGTTATTGTGCAAAATTTGGTAACAAAACTATTTCATTAAAGTGGGAAAGAGAGGTATTTTGGTACTGCTTTAAGTGTAAATCTCAGCACAGCCTGAACTATGGGGTTGTTAACCACTCCTCCATAAAAACTAATGTAAAGTTCTCACTGAGTTAGAAAACTAGCAATATTACAGGACTTGATTACATTTCAATATATCAAATATTGGTCTGAGAGTTTATTTTAAGTACATCCATAACAAGCTGCCCATTAAAGAAACTTTGGAGATTCTTCTGCTGATTATAGATTCATAGATTTTTAAGGCCAGAATGGCCCACTATGATCATCTTGTCCTACATAACACAGGCCATAGGACTTTCCTGATGAGTGAGTATGACTATTTAGATGTATGATATGCTAATCAGCTGACAGGTTGATGAGGCAGTGGTATAATCAGTACCCTACAACTAGGAAATGGAGTCCAGTTTCTGAAATATGTAAAGTAACACTTTACATATGTATACTTATTTAGGACATTGTATGAACTGTGCGTGAGTGTACTGGAATATATTTATCTAGCTTCCCTTTCCTGTTTATTTCTAATTTTTAAATACTTACATGTTTCCTTCGTATAGTTACATACAAGTGGTAACAATCTTAAATTAAAATTAATAGGCCTTTTTGTTCTCTGTTAATACTGCAATAGTGAATAAAACATATTCTAACTGAACTTTGTTTCCTGCAGCTTTCTCAGTTGTCTCCTCCCGAAGTCATTGATCGCTGGTCTCTCTCAATGCCTTTGTGCACCAAAGATGTTGTGTCTGTCCTCACTTTCCTCTGGATTTCCCAGCCTTTTTGCCTCAGCACTCTTCCTTCAGTTCTGGGGTGATAGCACACATTCTCCATGCTTCAGATCCTAGCTTTATTGCATCAATGCTGTTTTGGCAATTGACTCAGCACAGTTTTAAAGATGAAGCACTATTCACTTAATACTCCAGAATTTAGGAATGAAATGACCTTGACTTCTGTTTGCACATAGGGGATGTCACCCATCTTCGGTATGT
Source organism: Natator depressus (assembly GCF_965152275.1). NCBI lineage: Eukaryota > Metazoa > Chordata > Testudines > Cheloniidae > Natator > Natator depressus. The sequence goes on from NC_134234.1 coordinate 82,983,755, forward strand.
TGGTGAAAGCTGCATTGTCTATGTCCATGTCAGTGGTCCCAGGTTATACAGGAACTTGGGATAGATGCCATCCTTTCCCACTCTTTTCCCCAGTTTTGTAGCTGCAGTGACTTCATTGATCTCTTTACTTGTGAACAGTTCAGATCACTGGGACGATGGAGCGCATGTGGACATCACCTGCAAGAGTTGATGCTGGACTTGTCTGCTACACTGTTTGCCCTCTGGCTGTTTTGATGTCCACAACAGTTTAGCAGTGATGGCATTGACTTTCACCTGTGCCTAGGGGCATGTGTGGGATTCGCAGTCCCCGGGTGTCTCAGCAGGTTCCAGGCGTATCTGCTCAAATGTGTGAACTACTTCTACACATTCAAGCCACCATGACATAGTCCCATAACATAGGGGAAGTGAGTAAAACATGTTCCTGAACAACATCAGATAAATAATTGAGATCTATTGATATTTGTGAATGATGTAAAGATATTAAATAAACTTTAAGTAAACAAACCATCATGTGGGGAAAATGATCAGTGCAACTGTCACTTGAGCTCTGTGTAACAGCTGTGAGTGTCACATGAACTATGTGCTGGTGAACAACTTGTGCAGTATAAACTTTTCTTTAAAGAAAAGGGGGGGGGGAAGCTCTGTAAATGCAGTAAATATTAGACTATCTAAAGAAAAATTTGTACGCTGGTGTTCCAACATGTTAATGGAGAAAATTAGACATACTATTGGCAAGTCCAAAAGAAGGATCTTCCACCAGTTTCTAGGACCTATATGTTTTTTGTTCAGATGGAACATCAGCTTTATCTTTTGGCATCCTAGCTTCTGCGGGTACTTCTTCCAAGAGACAGGCCTGCACCTGTATTTCTTTCAGGGTGAATCCCACAATTCACCCTAATTTTAGAATGGATCTCCAGGTCAAAACACCCTTATTCACCAACCATGAATCCTCAGCAGGTATGTGATGAGTTATATAAACCCCAACCTGGCATAGAAGATTTTAGGAGAAATTCTGGGTCCCACTCCACTGTACCTGCCTTCGCTGGAGGAGGAGTTGAAAAGAGAGCCAGACAGCTCAATAAGAGGGGAAAATAGCAGATAGGATAGGAAGATGGATCTATCTGGAGAGATCCTGAGTAAGGGTACAGCGGGAGCCCTTGCTTCAGATAAGGAGGTCTGTAAGGAGGACCTCTCTGTAGGTCCCCCAAGAGGAGGGACTAGCTTGTCTTTAAGGATTAACTTGGATTGTTTGTGAGATTGTGATAACACCCTGGACCGCGGAAGTAAGTGGTAGGAAGTGGCCCAGGGAGTCAGCCTCAGAGCACGGCTGAATGCTCGATATTGCTGCCTCTGTAGCTACCTGGTTTGGAGCCTGATGGAGAGGAAGGGCCCAGGCTCCCCTACCAACCATGATCCTGTTCACAAGGTGACTCTTCCTTTTGTGGAGACATTGGACATATATATTTTGTTGGACTCTGTTACCCTAAGGGGGCAGACTTAAGTGGTGACCTGGTCAGAAGACTGAATCACTGCCTACCAGAAGAGGGAAAGCTGCAGGACCAGAATTACAGCTGGTATGGGATGCCAGAAATGGAGGAGAGCTGGGACCAGTGACCTAACCATTAGGTGGCACCACTGATAAGCCCTATCCCATCACAAAGTCCAACAGGCTTTGGTCCATGAAATAGACTTCCCTTCAGGAGCCTGTGATCAGTCTGAAAATGTAGTGACATGATACAACCTCTCCAAAACAAAGTTGTATTTATTTATCAATAGGAATATAATCAACAGAGGAAAGATTAAAACAGAAAAAAACCCTATCTTACCTAAACCTTAGTCTTTCTTTGCCAGCTTAGGTATTTCCCACTTCTCTCAGGCACCCACACTCCCCAGCAGTGGGGCTGGGAAAGAAAATCTGCACCTCTTTCCTCTGTCTCAGTCAGACCGTCAGTACGTATTTCTCCCCCTGAAGTAACTGAAAGTCTTTTTATGCAATTCAAGCTCTTTTGTCTGTCTCAGGCCCCTGAACCTGGTCTGTCTGGTTTATGCAGCTCACCAAGAGGGTCGAAAGTAGACTTCCAGCAGTGGATTTATTGTGTTGTCTGTTATGCACCAGCAGTTGAGTTAGATCATTGTTTGCCTTCCTGGAGATGTGTAAAACCACCTGGGACTAAGTTAACTCATTGCTCCCATGCAGCAGACAGCATGATAATAATCACAGCTGGATAGCCCTCTGTCTTGGATGGTTTAGCCACAAATCCTGCATCTTGGCAGGGGGTTAGCCTAGATGACCCTTGCAGTCTCCTTTAACTCTATGATTCTATATAGATGAAGATAAAAACAATATTTTTAATTAATTAAAAATTCAGATATCTCCTACATTCTTCAGGTACTATAAATATTAAAGCTTTTTTTATGATAGTATTAATCAATGGTTTGTAATTTTGTGGTGTTCCTGTATGTACAAGTGCATGAAGAGCAATTAATGAAACTGCTTACATAGCATTATTAGCAGCCAGTAGTCATTAAAAGCATATATACTAATATTCATGTATTACTGAGCAGACTTCTGCAGGGTACATTATAAATTGCAGAACTCCCCAACAAATTGCTAAGTAAATGCAAGCATGTTGATTAAACTACTGACAGCAAAGGATTAAAATCTCCATGAATTGCACATAAAAGCTCAAGAAAAAGTATGTTTAAAGCTGTTAAGATGTAAACTGTGCTATAACACATGCATTAAGATAGAAGTGAGCTTGCAAAGCTTGCAGAGCTTGGACTTGTGTTAAACTCCCCCCCCCCATTCATAGTAAATGTACAGTGGGTGCCATTAAAATCTTGATATTTACTGCTGATGGTAATTAAACTTCCTGTGGTATTTGAGGTACTCTTCATTCCAAGCATAGGGGAACTGCAAATGCCTCACTAATGGTAAATCCCACAGTGTGATAAATGTCAAGATTTTCACAGTGCACTGTAATCTTTATGGGCCAGATTCTGGTAGCCTTGCTTGACTTTATTAGCACCTTATTCTGTGAGTAGTTTGATTCATTGACTTCAATGGGACCACTTGTGATAGTATTTGGTATAAGAATATCGGAATCTGTCCCGTAGAATCTAATTCTGTCATGAGCTGTGTCTGAGTTGTCTGAAGTCACTTCCACTGTAGTCTGCTGGCTTTTTATTCATTTGGCATTTTTCTCCCACTTTTTAACTCTCCAATACAACAAAATCTGAAATGTATATGAATTTAGTGTTTTCAGAATGCTTCTCTACTGAAAATCAAAGTTATTTTCTACTATAATAAAGACCTTGGCATTCCTAGTTTGATGTCACTTAATTCAAAAATCACTGAAAATAACTTCATTGAGGACATATTTCAATTGCTTTTGAAGTCAATGGGGAGACTGCCCTGACTTAAGTAAATGTTGGACTGCTTCCTAACTGTCCCCCTACTTCACTTTTTTTATAAACCCAAAGCAGAAGCTAACTACTGGGACGCGGGTTGTAGGGTGGAGTTCCCAACATGAGGCTTACACTGGTGAAATTTACTCTAGCAGAGCAGACATAGTGCACAACTTCTTATTAATTCCATATAGAAACCTGCAGAAACACAGAGTTAATTGTAAGAATAAATTCATAAGATAGATCCAGCCTTAAGGTTCTTGCAGCACCTCATGTCCTATCCCCTTGTGTGTAGGCATTACAATAGGTTCTTTTATCACACAGCAGGTGGATGCAATTCAGCAAATACAATACATAAATGAAATACAGAATATATTAATGCAAAGTTATGGTTGACATTTGACACACACACAAAAGTCAGCAAAGTCAAAGTTATGGTTCCCACAGAAACCGTATCTCATCCCCCTTACATAAACAAATTCCTTAATAGACATAAGCAGTGTGGCTCAGTTATGGTTTCTATGGGAACTGTAACTGAATATAAATTTGCCATTTTTCTGTGTAGAACTCTCAGTAATAAGAAATTGCCTTTATTAATAACTCCATTTTCTTGGACACCAGGATCACATCCATAAAAGTGGCATATGTACTCTGTAAAAGCATAGAGCCCTACAATAATGTTTCCCTGGTACCTGAACTGGTAATTTAAGCTTTTGTAACAGGTAATCTAGGCTTCCCACTCTATTTTAACAGAAGAGCTTCTGTTCTTAGTCTCCAGAGCCTGCCTTTGTCTGTAGCCCAATGGAGCTTTTGTTGATCCAAATGCCCAGAGGATCCATTGTTAACAGCATGCACGACTGCATGGCAGGAAATGGACACAGATGGGACAGATACCTAAATGTTTAGAAACTTCTCCAATATAATATATATATCCTGAATTATAAGATGTTCTGTATGTGAACTATACGTGGAACTGAAGGAGTTAGGAGCCTGAAAAATGCATAATACAAAGAAGTCTGAAAAAGACCCTGTGATGTGGAGCCAGCGAGAATTAAGCAACCAGCAGACTGAGTGACCCAAAATCAACCTTTAAGGATATATTAGAAAAGTATTGAAACGGTAATCAGGGCTATTCCTTGTAGATAGTTAGCAAAGCCATGTTAAATAGTCTAGAGTTCTTGAAACGTAGGCTTGTATTGTTAGAGAATCAGAAGTAGATACTAAGGCTATATCTACAGGGCAGAGTTTTGTCACCAAAAGTTATGCCACTTTAATCAAAGTGCTTTAATTAAGCCACTGTTGCATGTCCACACAATGCTCCTTGTGTTGACAGAATGCACCCACACTAGCAGCTCTTGCATCAACACAGAGAGCAGTGCACTGTGGGTAGCTATCCCACTGCGCAACTGGCCACAGGATGTGTTGGGAAGGATTTACAATGTCTCATGAGGCAGGTGCAGCATCACATGATGCAGGTTTCTCAGTTTCATCATTCCATGGCCATCCTACTAGATTGTCAGCCACTTTTCAACTGAAGTGTGTGTGTATGGGGGGTGGGGGAGACAGAGACAGTGTGTGTGTGTTGGGGAAGTGTGTGAGAGAGTGTGGGGGGGAGTGTGTATGCGAGAGAAACAGTGTGTGTGTTGGGGGAGAGTGAGTGTGTTGGCATGTTGTCTCTAAGTTCAGACACCTGTGGGAAGCAACCAGCCCTGAGGAAGGGGGAGGAGGACACCCCGACATCAGCCCCTGCCTCTCTCCCTGGCTCTGCACGGCACAGCAGTCTCTCTCACACACATATACACACACAAATCCGCCCCTGCCTACCTGCCTCTGTGTTCACAGTGCAGGAGAGAGCAGGAGCATTCCACGTTAATGATTTGCTCTTTGTTGCAGGAGCTCAGCGGCATACTCAGTTGTCAGAACTTCCCGGAGCTTTGAAAGGGGAGGGGCGCATGCCTGCAGGGCGGATGAATTCCAAAAAGTGAGCAGAGCAGTTACAGCAGGCATTGTGGGATACTGGGGAGGCCAGTTATGGTGATATAACAAATGGCAGCGTCTATACTGATGCTTTGTTGCTTTAGGTTTGCCACAGACAGCTTTATGCTTCTCATCGAGGTGGCTTTATTTTGTCGCCTAAACTGAAGAATTTTGTTGACAAAAGTGGCATTGCAGTGCGTACCCCTCCACTGTTTTGTCTCCAAAAGCTGCCTTTTGGCAACAAAACTCTGTAGTGTAGACAAGGCCTAATTGTATTTCTCTGTATTTACCTATATCTTGTTAGAAGTTTAATAATGGAATCTAATTAGCTTGTAGATGTTAAACTTCTGTTCATGTCTATGATATTTCGTTAATTTATTCTATTGATTCAGAGATCAAAAGGGGATAGTAACATGTAGATGGCACTTGTGGTATAATGATATTGTCTTTATTTCTCCTTGATGTTTGTAGTAAACTACCTATGAACTGTTTGAACGGTTAATTGCCTTATGCTAATGAATGCAACCAGTTATCATTCTATGCCTAGGAAATCGAGATTTATTTCAAAGCCTGTTGGACTATAACCTATTGAACTGATTCTGGAAGGACTTTTACAAATCAGTAGCTTCACCATCTCGACAATGAAACTGACCTAAGAACATTAATGATATCTGTATGCATAATGATCTTTTAACCACTATAACTCTCTCCTTTCTTTTCTTAATAAATCTTAGATTTAGTGAATAAGAATTGGCTGTAAGTGTGTATTTGGGTGAGATCTGAAATATTCATTGACCTGGTGAATAATGTGTCCGATCTCTTGGGATTGGAGGAACTTTATATATGGTGAATAAGGTTTTAAATAACCCTCACTACGTAGACTTGGCATTCTGGGTGGGAGTCAAAGGCTGGTTAAAGGGAACTGTATTTTGGCTCCTTGCTAACCAGGAAGGTTTTACAGAAGCTGTTTTGTTACTGACTCGGTGAAACTAATTATAAGAATAAACACTAGTTTTGGGGATCGTCTGCCCTATTCTTTGCTGTTTGCCCTGATTGAATATTCTCAGTGTAGACCAGGGGTTCTCAAACTGGGGATCGGGACCCCTCAGGGGGTTGTGAGGTTATTACATGGAGGGTCGCGAGCTGTCAGCAAACCCCAAGCCCCGCTTCGTCTCCAGCATTTATAATGGTGTTAAATATATTAAAAAGTGTTCTTAATTTATAAATGGAGTCACACTCAGAGTCTTGCTATGTGTAAGGAGTCACCAGTACAAAAGTTTGAGAACCACTGGTGTAGCCCCTCCAGTGACCACAGTCACAGACTCAAACATATTTTGCTTTTGGGGGGCGAGGGGACACAGATTAACAATGTATAGAGAATAGCCACGGAAACATGGGGCCTGTAGACACTACCACTTATGTCAGTATAACTTATGTCCCTCAGGGGTGGGAATAAGATCAGGGATGGGAATAAGTTACACTGACCTAAGTGCTGGTGTGGACAGTGCTATGTTGGCAGGAGAGCTTCCCTTGCTGACATAGCTACTGCCTCTCACCAAGGTGGTTATATTATGCCGAGAGGAGAGCTCCCACTGGTACAGAATGTCTTCAAAAATGTGTTACAGTAGCACAGCTGCATCAGTGCAGCTGCGCTGTTGTAGCGTTTCTCGTGTAGACTACCACGAAGTGTAGGCTGTTTGCGAGGAAAAGGCTATAGTGCGCTTATAAAAGAATTCAAATATTAATATAATTGAAAACAAATATTTACTATTCAAAATATCAGGTGATAGTTAAGATTCTTGCTACAGGTTCTCAGTAACCTTTTTTTTTTTTTTGCGCAGGTGTATAGCAAAATGAACTTTCTCATCTCCCACCCTTATATTTTTGCAATTTTATCTATTTAAATTGAGACAGGTTTATGGTGCCCATGTCAAAATTTTGTTTTGCCCTTACTTTGACTAAGGTGGAAACTTCAACATGGAACATAAAGTAGTTTTTCAGTTATTGTTAAATGCTGTGATTTGTCCTAGAACCATTTATGACACTATTGCATTCATTAATGTGACTAAGGAAATAAAAAAAAATCAATTATTTTTGTAGTTTAATTTTTCTGTTTTTTGTTTGTTTGTTTTGGGGAGCATTTAGTTCATTGTGAAACATGGTGGATTCGAGAGACAGAGATGTCGGTGTGAACCTTTTTTCTGGTTTTCCTTTGTGGATTTTCACTTTGAGTTTTGATTTCAGTATTGTCCGGGGTAATTTAAACCAATTCAAAATTAAACTTAGCCTAAACCTCTAACTTTTGTGTGACTTCCAAACCGTTAAGCAGCCTATCCTCAACAAAAGGTTTGCACAATTTTCAGGAAATCTAGCCTGAGTTTCAGACTTGGGTTAAAGATTTTGCACAATTCCAATGTCCATTATTTTAATAAAACAAAATGTTTCATGTATTTTGATAACTAAGGGAACAACACAGAGCCACAGCCATGCAGTGAGGATAACCCCCACCATACAATTAGCAACTTACTGTTGTTCTTTAATTGCAACTAAATCATGGTTATATTCTCTTCCTAGTTTAATAATTGAAATGATGTCCCTAGACATACAAAGAGGGAGAGATAATATCTCTTATTGGACTAACTTTTCTTGGTGAGAGACAAACTTTCAAGCTTATACCAAGCTCGTCTTCAGGTCTGGGAAACATAATCAGTGTGTCACAGCTAAATACAAGATGGAACAGATTGTTTAGCATAAGTACTTAACACATATTTAAGAAGACCAAAGTAACCCATTAATACCCATGAAGTCATGGGAAGGAAAGGTAGGGTGTGAAGGAGAGGTATCAGCTGGGGAGTGGGGTTGTTAGTGGGTTATAGATTATTGTAATAAGTCATAAATCCAGTGTCTGTATTCAGTCCATGATTTTTAGTGTTTGGCAAAGTTATGGATTGATAGACATAAACAATTGGCACACATCTAGCTAGACTGTAAAATTACCATAAATGTATATGATAATAACAACTCATCCATGAAGAATGAACAGAGCAGCAAGAATAAGGGTGTATTTAACTTTCAATAGGCTAATCTGGGAATGGGGTTGGTCTGGAAAATAAGATAGTAAGAAGTTTTGGATCTTTGCTTCACATAAGCAAACAAAAGATTTATCCAGACTAGCAAAATTGTGCTGGGAATCTCATGAGAACAGGTTTTCTCGTGAGCTATGTTTTACACTGGCTACCAGAAAAAAGGCCAACATTTGTTTATCGACACTTACTATATTGGCTGTCTGAGAGACTGATTCTATTTATAGGCATTTGGACGGCACTCATCACTGTAGTCTGAGTGTCTAGACATTGAATAGTAAATTACTGCATTATGTTAGACAGCATGGTGTGCTAAATATTGGCAAATGCTGACTTTTATGATGATTCTAGTCAGGCCAGATATACAGAGATAAGTCTTCTTTCTGAATTTGGCACTTTTCCCTTTGCTTCCTGGTATGTGGAGCTGTCAAAAGATTAACTGATGGTGGTTGTATATTTGAAACTACAAATAATCTCTTCCTTGTGCATCTTTTTAGTGTTGCCTTATTTCTTTGCTTTTAACCTTCTATTCACATCATTGTATTTTATGACCTCCCTTTGTCACTGCACTACATTTTCCCTTTTTTCTAATATATTTTATCTGTTGTTTTCTCAGTTCATCCTAACTTCTTCCAAAGTTCCTCGTAGTAAAATAACTCTCCTTTCTCTTTCTGTAAATCCAAATAAATAAAATAAATAATTTTGTTCTAGTAATTGTGTTAACCAGACTTCCAGAACAATGGGACATTGAAATTATCCATATGAAATGGTGTATATTTAAGTATGCATTCTTTTGTTAACACCAAAGAACATGCTCCTGCATGGTAAATTGCACAGATGTATGATAGATGTTGTATTTAACTTCCAAATAACTAATTATTTGTTTAACATCATAATGTGCTTGTCACTATATAACAGAGAACAATAAAGTCAGATTTGATGCAATGTGCTTACAATCTGAAGGCATCCTCCACAGCTTCTAACTGCTCCACTGACCCTCTCCAGTGAAAGAAGCATCTCGTAGGTGCTTTATCCCCTCTACCAACCTTCCTGAAAGTACTCCCATTCAGCCTTCAGCGCAGACGTTCCATTCCACTACCCCTCACATTGTATCTCCTCTGATGTGACTCCAATGTTCCTTAGCTCTTGGATGAGCACCCCATAACTTGTCTCTTAACTGTTGTCTCCCTGCTATTCCATTTCCCTTTTTACCTCACAATGTATGCCACCCTATAGCCCCCTACCAGTGGTTCCTTTCACTTGCTTTTTGTCTCCTCACTGCTGGATCCGAATCCCTGACTGAATCCCTGCTAGATTCAACTGCTGGAACCCTCATGGACATGAAATCTGGCCTCGGTCATTTCTCAGCTGCTGTAAACACGATAACTGTCCATAGGTGCTGGAACTAGTAGTGCTGGCGGTATTGCAACACCCCCTGTCTTGAAGTGGAATCCATTATATACAGGGTTTACAGTTTGGTTCAATGGCTCTCAGCACCCCAACTATAAAAATTGTTCCAGCGCCTGTGTAACTGTCATGTTCCCTGTGCTAGGAACACCCAAATTCATGATTCTAACAGTAAGGGAAATATGATTGCATATTTATTCAGCATCATTTATGTATCTATGACCTCAGCCATTTCTGTAACCCAGACTCGTAACAGACATTTGACTGGGAATACAAGGACCTCAGAGCCCCAGATGTATAGTTTGCTCCCTTTGGGACTCTGAGGCCTTAATAAAAACAAGCAAAATGTTGATAATCAAAATCTAAGGTACTTAATTTTTTTCTTTGGCTTATTGCTTTGCTTACTCTAAACAGTACAGTATGGATGTGAAGTGGAAACAATGCAAGACAGACACCACAGTAAAGTGACATGTGCAGGCCACAGCTTCTATTTTAAACTATTACCTAACTGGGTAATTGCCCCATGCAACCTGGCTGGTGTGATACAGTGCAAACCTCATCTGGAAAAATAGCACCAGTGTACTACAAACCTGAGGGTGAGAGCCCCCTCTCAACCCTGCCCAAGGACCCTGACTGGAAGCCAGAGTCATCCTGACCTGCTCCCCCATTCCATACTTGAGGTAGGAGAGCTAAGCTGAACCAGACAGCGGGGCACACCCCTTATCCAGGCTCAGCACCAATACCTAAGCACCCAGTGGGTTACAGGGATCTCAATCATATCCATTCCATCCCCCTTTCCACTCTGGAACCTGACAAAGTTACACAATTGTAACTTAAGCCCCCAAACCAAATCTCCTGTATGCCAGATGAAATAACCTATACATCATTTTGCCATATGGGAAAAATTTCTTTCAGATACCCAAACTGGTGAGCAACCTAGCCCCTGGCATCCCCAATCACCAGAGATGCAGCACGTAGATGGGGCTGAAACAGGGAGCCCACAATGGCTATTTTGCAACTAGTTATCAGAATATTCAGAATATTTGGGAATCCTGATTGGAGGGTTGGCAATGAGGTTAGCTTTTCTGGTAGAGGAATATTACATTATTGCAGGATTATTCACACCAGGTTTTTTTGTTTTTTTAAAAAAGCTTACTAATGTTTCCAAAAAAGTGTAAATTGTCTCCCCAATGACTACATATCACCAGAAGCTTTACTTATGCTATCATAATATTATTTTATGTGTGAAACCACTCAGTTTTGCTTCATAATTCTCTCTTCAGGACCATTTGCAGGATCATGCTTTAACACTATGCGGCAGTAAGGTGATGAAGTGGTCCATCATTCAATTGTTAATCATGTATCTGGGCAGGACTATGTCAGAAAGCATAGCCAAGGGATTCAACATTTTAAAATGGCCAGCTATGTTATTTTGAGCATATTGTTAGTCATGAAAAAGTATTTTTTATCATAATCAAATCAACTGAGTAGAATGCATCGTGAAAATCAAAATACATGCTTTTTGGTTTCACACAATTGCTTAGGTAATTTACAGGGATGGTATACAGATTGACAGCAAATTGATACTCAGGCAAATTTGTTTTGCACAACTGCAGTCAAGAAAGTTGCCCTCCGGATGTATGTTGAATGGAATGTTAGCTGACGTAGTCCCTAAAGAAATGAGTGAACCAAAGTTATTTGACAAAATGACTATCCAGACCATGCAACCTTTTTCAAATTGTTGTTTGCCTGAATACTAAAATGAGCAATCCTCCCTCTAAATATCATGTAAAGATAATGTAGTATGTCTTCCTGCTCCCTCTGGAGGAAAATGTATCTCTTTGTCTATCAGTGTTGCTCTACATCCTAATTTAGTCATTCCTGAGAGAAATGTGCCTGAAAAAGATATAAGTACTAGGAACTCTTTGTATTAAACAAAGTCAGAACTCTGCAGCAAGTTTCTGAGCCCTTTTTGGGATGATGTAGATTAGCTAATGACCTTGTATTCACACCCTGTCAACCGTAGGTCGCACCTTAGTGTAAAGTTACTGGACAAAGCTTCATTAAAATATAAACCAGACTCTTGCAAATATGCCTTGAATGAATATTGACATGCAGATCACAGAATGCAGATATATAAAATTGTGTATGTTTTACCTATACAACCTTGAATATTATGTGTTACACTCCATTGTGCTAATCACAGCTAAATTTACCAAACGGATCTGCGAAAAGGTGCAAACATATGCTTCTGAAGATAGATCTCACAGTGGGAATCCTATTCTATGTTTAAAGTAAAAGTATATCGCTATTTTCATCACCTGTTGGGAACAAAGGAATCACCGTATTGTCCTGTATTAATATATGTCTCCAACAATATCCTATTCAAGATGCTTCAGAAGAAAATGAACCACCAAGATTGTTGTGTGATACTATTGCATTGGGAAAAGAGAGAGGGCAATGGTTTTCCATTCTGAATTCATTTGATTATTAATTTATACCGTAAAGCATGGAGGTTCCTAACTCATGTTGATTAGGAATATAATCAGAAGTGCAGGTTCTGTCTTGATAAATGGCTAATTCTGTTTTGAATCTTTCTAAACTGATGCCATACTATACTGCAGTTCCTGAGGTCAATTTTGTGTTTTGTAAAGTTTTGATTATATAACCCATGCAGGTTCCTCTCTAGTGGCTGGCCGACATAAGAAGATAAGAGTGCTTCTGCTAACAGCTAAAAGAATTACTCCTTCGCTTCAAGCAGTAGAGGCTTACCATGTTCAGGGACCTTGGGTTCAACCCTCACTTACAGCAAGAATTAAAAGCATGAGTTTCTGCTATTTAGCTAAAGGAGTAGCACTTTCAGCTGATGGCAATAGTTGACTTTTATCTTGTGTAGACCAGTCACTAGAGGGGGACAAAGTGATGCACTCTGTTCATGTAGGTTATGGTTTCCACAGCAGAGAGGCACCTCATGGCACAATTCAGCGCAAATAAGAGATGTTTAGATTGGAAAATGTCACAACAGTATGGCACTGCAGCTTATTTTGAAATATAGTGTTGTCTGAGATGAGGAAGCCGACATTAATGAAGTAGTATTTTAAAAAGAGTGATTATTGTAATCCTCACCCTGTTATACTTGGCAAGCTAATGAGGCTTGCAAATGTATAATTTGTGGCAGATAACTCATTAGCTTTGCCTTTGAATATCACTTCCTGCATTACGGGAAGGGCAAGTTATAAAGTATGCGGGATGAAATATCAGCCAATGAAAGCTTCTTGGCTTTGGAGCATTGGGGGAAAGACCGAGTGGGAGTTCTAAGAGATGGACAACTGGTTGAGGGGCGACTCTCTATTTGAAAATGTTTGTGGGATTAGCTACTTGAATTTTCATTACAAAAAGTTATTCTAAATCTCTAAAGGGGAACTGAAAGTCTTCCAGAGGAGAATGCCAGCTGTAAGTGTATGTTCTGTAGAATTTTAATTGACTTGTATTACTCAATTAAACTAGAAGAACAGGCAAGTCTATGTTTCTGTGAATTTGCAAAGTGGCTTTGTTTGGAGTACAGTTACTGTGTAAAACAAAAGGATCGATTTTAAATGAAGAAACTGCTGTGGTAATTTCTTTAACCTTCAGGGTGACTGAACTTCTCAGCCACCCTAAAATGATCAAGAAAATTGAATGATTTTACATTTTATTTTTCCCTCTCTTCAAGCCTATGTGTGATGAGGATTCTTCAGTGAAGGATGTTTTTTTGTAAAGTGGTTGTATCCCATAAGTGCTTCCTCCCCCATAATTTTCCAATTATAATATTTTATACCATTCCATAACCCAAAATCAACTATAGATTTTAGTAAGAGTTACTTTTACTTTGGAGTAAGAGAACAATTACATTACAAAAGCAAGTAAGGTCTCCGGAGGAGACGAGTATCTGCTCTGTAACAGACTGTCTACACTTAAAATGGTAACCTGTCTCTGAAGACAAGAGTCCTTAAGAGATTTAAAGGTGCACTACACTGAAAAAGGCCAAAGTTATAAATACACCACATAATCAAAGGGCAAAGAAGGGAAAATAGCTGAGAGAATTCATTAAACATATTGCCCTAGATTCACTAAAGTATTTAGGCATCTAGGTCTGGGTTTTGGTGCCTAAGTCCCAGTTTTAGGCAATCCTGCAATGCACAAAACTCCCACTGAACACTTTAGATACCTACACTCCTTAAGTAGCAGATCAAATCCCTTCTCTCCCTCAGGTGGAGGGGGGACTTGAACCATAGGTCTTCCACGTACCAAGTGAGTACTGTAACCACTAAGCTAAATGTTATGAAGGGGCTAGAGAATCTCCTTCTCCTCCATTTTCATCATGCAAAAAGGCATGGACTCCTATCTCCAAAGAGGGTTCCTGGCTGAGAATCACTAGCATCTATCTCTATGAGGGGGATAGGTCTTAGCACATAACCCTCTCATCAGCAACTCCCATTGGCAACCTTAGGTTGCCCCCTGCCTGGCATGCTGTCATTTATGAATCACAGTCTGAGGTGCCTATCTCTCCCCATTCATTGTACAGGGAGCCTAGACACCTAACTCAGTCTTTGTGAATCAGTGATTTTTTCTAGGTGCCTGAAAATAAGGTGTTGTGAAGCTTAGCATCAATGACGGGGATTCTACAACCTCCCTGGGAAGCCTGTTCCGGAACTTAACTACCCTTATAGTTCGAAAACTTTTTTTCATATCTAATCTAAATTTCCCTTGCTGCAGACTTAGCCTATTACCTCTTGTCCTACCTTCAGTGGATGTGGAGAACAACTGATCACAGTCTTCTTTGTAGCAGCCCTTAACATAGTTGAAGACTACCCGGTCCCTCCTCACTCTTCTTTTCTGAAGACTAAACATGCTCAGTTTTTTAACCTTTCCTCTTAGGCCAGGTTTTTGAAACGTTTATCATTTTTGTTGCTCTCTTCTGGATTCTTTCCAATTTGTCCACATCTTTCTTAAAGCATGGGCACGGAACTGGACACAATACTGCAGCTGAGGTCTCGCCAGTGCTGAGTAGAGTGGGGCAATTACTTTCCATGTCTTACATATGACACTCCTGTTAATATACACCAGAATGATATTAACCTTTTTCACAACTGCATTACACTGTTGACTCATAATCAGTTTGTGAACCACTATAACCCTAGACTGTTTTCAGCAGTATTATCACCAAGCCAGTTATTCACCACTTTGTAGTTGTCCATTTGATTTTTCCTTCCTAATTGTAGTACTTTGCACTTGCTTTTATTGATCTAATTTTATTGATCTAATTTTATGACTGAGTCTATGACTGAGTCCCCATACAGAGGAAGGGTTTTGGGGGGTTAGGGTGCTAGCCTAGGACTCGGCACCTGGTTTGAGTCTCTCCACTAGCATAGACTTCTGTGTAAGTTAAAGGACACCCCCTAGCCTCTCTTTGCCGCAGTTCACTATCTGTACCATGGGGATGATAATGATTCCACGGGGGTGTTAGGAAGATAAATACATTAAAGATTGTGCGGTGCTCCTACTCTAGGATAATGCAGGCCATATAAATAGTTTGGATTGTTGTCTGAAAATGTGTTTTTTGTATTTTCTTGGTCCACTTCTCCAGCAGAACAATATTAGTAATGAGAAAAGAAAATGAGTGAACTCTTTAAATTCAGCGAAGAGAGAAACCATATGTACAACAGATTTGATTTTAGACATAAATCGCAGGAGTTGAGTTTAAGAGCTGTCCTGGTTGACAAGAATATTTTAGCTTATAAAGGTAGCTGAGCTATGGGGCTCTTTTGTGATTTTGTATTTTTCAAGTGCTTTGCTAATTTCACACAGATTTTCTTAAGTCAAAACTCAGAGGGGTGTCTTTAATTAGAAGAGCACACTCTTCATTGTTTGCTACCTCATTTTCTGAAATGCATGCATGAAAAAAAAACCCCGGACCACAAACCATCACCAGGATGTCAACAATGAAAACAATAAAATAAACTCAGCTCAGCAGCTGGAAATTGGAAGACTGCTGACAAACATGGCACTTAACCTCCTACGCTTTGCAGTATGACTGAAGTTAACTGCTATGCAAATTTTGTCATGCAATTCCATTTAGTCTACCAAAACTTGGACAGTTCATAGCAGGTAGCAGCTGGTGAGCATAGTTAAAGCTCTCCAATACCTGAGAATGTTAAAATTAACTGGACAATGCATAACTCTACTGATGTGTTTTTTTGCTAGACCCTTATCACACACCCACATTCCTCAGTGAACAACATAATGCTGCTGAGTTTCATGTAAAGCACTTCCAATAGGGTAAAATTTTACCAATGAAACATATTAAAGGTTACTGTATCTTGGAAAAACTGATGCATAATGAAATACTTGTTCTTACCAGTGATAGGCAAACTACTGTGTATCAGGCAAAATAAGAACTATCTTAAACAGACACTTGTCACAAACAATTGTTCTTATATTCAATGAACTTTTATTCTGCCACTACATGTTAGGTGACCCACTGAACAATACAAGTCCCTCCTTTAACCCACCATCACACATATCTGGAGTAGAGCACCTAATGGCAGCTGCTAAGCCATCAGTTGCTCAGCAGATAATTTTGGGAAGTGGTTGGTTGTGGGATGGAGATAACATGTGGCTGTACTTCATGAGCTTCTGGTCTGGAGGTGGGTAGTGGCCACCAGTAGCTTCCCCACAAAGACTTCTTCTGTGGTACAGCTTGATGGTACACATCCCTTCAGGCATCTCTTGCTTTCAAAAGGAGGGAAACTAACTGTAGCATATCACAGAATCATAGAATATCGGGGTTGGAAGGGACCTCAGGAGGTCATCTAGGCCAGGAGTCAACAACCTTTCAGAAGTGGTGTGCCGAGTCTTCATTTATTCATTCTAATTTAAGGTTTTGCGTGCCAGTAATACATTTTAACGTTTTTAGAAGGTCTCTTTCTATAAGTCTTTAATATATAAATAAACTATTGTTGTATGTAAAGTAAATAAGGTTTTTAAAATGTTTAAGAAGCTTCCTTTAAAATTAAATTAAAATGCAGAGCCTCCCGGACCGGTGGCCAGGACCTGGGCAGTGTGAGTACCACTGAAAATCAGCTTGCGTGCTGCCTTTGGCACGTGTGCCATAGGTTGCCTAACCCTGATCTAGGCCAACCCCCTGCTGAAAGCAGGACCAATCTCCAACTAAATCATCCCAGCCACGGCTTTGATCTTAAAAACCTCTAAGGAAGGAGATTCCACCACCTCCCTAGGTAATGTATTCCAGTGCTTCACCACCCTCCTAGTGAAAAAGTTTTTCCTAAAATCCAACCTTAACCTCACCCACTGCAACTTGAGACCATTATGCCTTATTCTGTCATCTGGTACCACTGAGAACAGTCTAGATCCATCCTCTTTGAAACCCCTTTCAGGTAGTTGAAAGCAGCTATTAAACCCCCTCCCCCATTCTTCTCTTCTGAGGACTAAATAATCCCAGTTCCCCCAGCCTCTCCTCATAAATCATGTGCTCCAGCTCCCTAATCATTTTTGTCACCCTTTGCTGCACTCTTTCCAATTTTTCCACATCCCAAAACTGGACACAGCACTCTAGATGAGGCCTCACCAATGCCAGATTGAGGGGAATGAGCATGTCCCTCGATCTGCTGGCAATGCTCCTACTTATACAGCCCAAAATGCCATTAGCCTTTTGGCAACAAGGGCACACTGTTGAGTCATATCCAGCTTCTCACCCACTGTAACCCCTAGGTCCTTTTCTGCAGAACTGCTGCCTAGCCATTCAGTCCCTAGTCTGTAGAAGTGCATGGGATTCTTCCATTCTAAATACAGGACTCTGCACTTGTCCTTGTTGAACCTCATCGATTTCTTTTGGCCCAATCCTCTAATTTGTCTAGGTCCCTCTGTATCCTATCTCTACCTTCCAGTGTATCTACCACTCCTCCCAGTTTAGTGTCATCTGAAAACTTGCTGAGGGTGCAATCCATGCCATCCTCCAGATCATTTATGAAGATATTGAACAAAACCGGCCCCAGGACCGACCATTGGGGCACTCCTCTTGATACTGGCTGCCGACTAGACATGGAGCCATTGATCACTACCCGTTGAGCCCGATGATCTAGGCAGCTTTCTATCCACCTTATAGTCCATTCAGCCAGCCCATAGTTCTTTTACTTGCTGGCAAGAATACTGTGGGAGACCATATCAAAAGCTTTGCTAAAGTCAAGGAACAACACGTCCACCACTTTCCCCTCATCCACAGAGCCAGTTATCTCATCATAGAAGGCAATTACATTAGTCAGGCATGACTTGCCTGTGGTGAATCCATGCTGCCTGTTCCTGATCACTTTCCTCTCCTCTAAGTGCTTCAGAATTGATTCCTTGAGGACCTGCTCCATGATTTTTCCAGGGACTGAGGTGAGGCTGACTGGCCTGTAGTTCCCAGGATCCTCCTCCTCCCTTTTTTAAAGATGGGCAATACATTAGTCTTTTTCCAGTCATCAGGGATCTCCCCTGATCGCCATGAGTTTTCAAAGATAATGGCCAATGGCTCTGCAATCACATCCACCAACTCCTTCAGCACCCTAGGAGGCAGCACATCCGGTTCCATGGACTTGTGCTCATCCAGCTTTTCTAAATAGTCCTGAACCACTTCTTTCTCCACAGAGAGCTGGTTGCCTCTTCCCCATGCTGTGCTGCCCAGTGCAGTAGTGTAGGAGCTGACCTTGTTCGTGAAGACAGAGGCAAAAAAATCATTGAGTACATTAGCTTTTTCCACATCCTGTGTCACTAGGTTGCCTCCCTCATTCAGTAAGGGG
This sequence comes from Natator depressus, assembly GCF_965152275.1. Lineage (NCBI taxonomy): Eukaryota > Metazoa > Chordata > Testudines > Cheloniidae > Natator > Natator depressus. The sequence continues at coordinate 83,002,467 of NC_134234.1, forward strand.
CCCACACTTTCCTTGACTTTCTTCTTGTTGCTAACATACCTGAAGAAACCATTCTTGTTACTCTTAACATCCCTTGCTAGCTGCAACTCCAAGTGTGATTTGGCCTTCCTGATTTTGCATCTGCATGCCTGAGCAATATTTTTATACTCCTCCCTGGTCATTTGTCCAATCTTCCTCTTCTTGTAAGCTCCTTTTTTGTGTTTAAGATCAGCAAGGATTTCACTGTTAAGCCAAGCTGGTCGCCTGCCATATCTCTTCCGATTCACCAGTTCCTGAAAAATGTTCCCTGCATCACAAGGAGGATGGGGGAAAAGATCTTGTCTCACTGCTGACCATGTCTGTGGGAGAAATGGAAGAGGGAGATGCTAGAGAGAGCTAGTCATTCACCTGCCTTCCCTGCATGGAAATCAGTGGGTACTCAGGAGTCTAGGTCTACCTATTGGGGATGAATGAAGAGGTTCAGCTATGAAGTTTTGTTATTGGGGGAATGGGTAAGAAGATTTTGGGGAAATGGGGAAGAGGACCTCTCTAAGTTAGGGTGAGTATTTATGGTTTTGGGTGGCTATCTGAATTGAACCTGAATTCTGATAGTTTTGAGTGTCTCATATAACTATTTTTTAATTCAGTTGTACTGTTGATACTTTTTCCAGGTCTTTAATTTTATTTCACTGTTAATGATTAGAAACAAAGCAAGAATCATTTAAAAGGGAAACATTAGCAGTATTTTAGCTTGAGTCAAATGTGAGCAGATAAAACACTCAGAGGCAGATCCTCTGCTAGCATAAATTGCCATAACTCCATTGAAACAATGAATGTCACTCACTACTGCATTATGAGAGAGGCAAATTATACCAGCTGAGGATCTGTTCCTGAATGTACAAACACTCCATAGCTCTATAGGTTGTAAATCCTGGCTTATTCCATCTTTACCTTCAAAAATCAAATATGGTTCTGATATTATCAACAAGTGATGACCTTGGAACAAAATATACATCAAAACATGGAAGAAGTGAAAGCTGATATGGGGATCTTTTCTTTAAAACTTTCAAATTTTCAGTTGCAAGTGCTCATGTTTCTGACGCCAATAACATCTGGGAATAAACAAAAAGGGTTCAGATTCAGCCACGCGTGTGCAGGATAGAAAGGGTTAAGGTTTAAAATTGCTTTTGAACCTTGCAATGAGAGATGCTGTTTGTTTGAAAGTAGCTGTAGTCGAGTAATAAAGAATCATTAAGTGGCTAATTAGTTAGCCAGCTTTCAAACTAAACAGTAGTAAAAATAAATGATCCAGATTGATGAATATATTACTAATCTTATGTGTACAATTTTTAGAACAATTTTTTAAGTAATAAATGGAAAAAGTAACCAATTGGACATAAAAACAATAAGAAAAGTCCATTAAATTACAGCACTTACATTCCCTGTTTTCATACAAGATTAGAGTTTTGCTTGATGGGATGTAATGCGATGCTTCATTATCTGTGTTAGAATTCCCATAAATTCCATTTCTGTTACAAAACAAGATAATGCAAGTGATTGTTTAGAGAGTTGTCAGTATTGTTTACTCATCCTTGTCTCTATCCCTCTTTCAGTCAAGAGACGGAATTAAAATGCCAACTTAAAATTAGCATTTCATTTTTTTACTCCATGATTTCAGTGCATCGTGATATGTTTCTTACAAAATCCAAATAGTTTTGGTAAAAATGTCTTCATTTTATGTTTTTCATACTTGAAAAAGGAACAATAAATGAAATAAAATTCACTTAAATCTCTTCAAAATCTTTGTCACAGAAGGATTATGAGACATAAACTACATTACAGATTTGTTCCATATACAGTACAATTAAGATACTAGTATAGTACCTAGCGGAATTAAGGCACCATGGCTGGATCCTTTGGTACTTTACCATTGATTTCAGTGAGTGTAGGCATCTAAATACCTTTAAAAATCTGGACCCTTATTATTATTTATTTCTACTATAGAGTCTAGGTGTCCTGGTCATTTGTGCTAGGCACTGTACCTACACCCAATAAAGACAGTCTCTGCCTGAAAGAACGTATAGTCTATCATATGATGAGACAACAACAAGTAGATTAAACAAATAGGGGAAGGATAAGAATGAAACAGTCTCACTAGCTTAATAGGCACTAGTGTAAGCACATTCACTGCCTAGCCATTGTCATACCAGACAGTCTGAGAGACTCATCTAAAGGCTAGGAGTGAAATCCTGTCCCCATTAAAGTCAATTGGAGTTTTGTCACTGGTATACAGAGAGCAAGGATTTGACCCTACATATTTTACTTAGTGGTACTCAGTCACAATCCCATTGATATTGGGGCCATCAGCGTTCAATAGGAGCTCTTTATTACCCCTTTCTTCTTCAGTGAAGATTTTCTCATAAGATATGAGAGCGTGCACTGGCAAAAACCATAGAAATTCTGTTCGTGCTCCTCCTGCTGACAAACCTCTGAACAAAGTTCTTGTTATCTTTTATATTTATATAGCACTCATCATGATATCAGAGTTCCTCAGCAGCCATAGTGAAGCTTCCTGAAGAATGTATTATGAAGGTTCCTCACATTCCTAAAATACAAAACCTTGGTAGAATGTCCAGAGTAGGTTGAATATGACCTTTGAAAGGGACCTGATGCTTCAATCCAATGTGTGGCCTGTATGCTACATGAAAGGAAGCTGGCCAAGTTCCCACCCCTGAAGGTTTTTCTTGCAATTTCCTTCATTCCCATGCCTGAGCATAATGAAATTAAGCGGATGTGAGTTATAGATGCACTCTGTTTAGCAGAAGCATTGGTTCATTTTAAAAAGTCTAAGTTAACACCTAGTACAAATGAAAGTTAAGGGAACAGAAGCATGTATGGCATGTGATACAAGATGGTACAACACAAGACAGATGACACTTAGGTGCCCCTTTTCAAGGATCTTGGATAGTCCCACACTTGAGTAGAGGACTGTGAAGTGGGACATGATCTAAGACTAAACCATGGATCTTTTATCACCTTTACACACACAATTTCAGTTAAGTGAACAGATGAGATTTTTTTTTCACATTTAGTTTCAGTCGACTTCAGAATTATACTACTAAGATTGATTAAATTAATTCATATAGCTAAAGTCTGAGATTTCAGACTCCTGTGTCCCAGCTCTTTGACAAAGCAGCTCTTTCAAACAGCCTTAGTTTGTCTATCAGTCAGATTTCAGATAGTTTTTTCCCCCAAACGTATCAAGATTAAAGATATAACTCATAAAACACTATATGCATTTATCCATACTGTACAGTCTCAACAGAATAATTCTTTTGGTAAACCTCTTTGTTCAGTGTATCATAAGGAAAAAAATCCATCTACCTATAGACATGCTGTCAAGTTTCCCTCCCCACTCTGAACTCTAGGGTACAGATGTGGGGACCTGCATGAAAGACCCCCTAAGCTTATTCTTACCAGCTTAGGTTAAAAGCTGCCACCACCAAAGTACTTGTGGCACCTTAGAGACTAACCAATTTATTTGAATGCATCCACTGAATGCATCCGATGAAGTGAGCTGTAGCTCACGAAAGCTTATGCAAATAAATTGGTTAGTCTCTAAGGTGCCACAAGTACTCCTTTTCTTTTTGCAAATACAGACTAACACGGCTGCTACTCTGACACCACCAAAGTGTTACACAAAGAACAGGGGAAGAGCCCACTTGGAAACGTCTCCCCCCCCCCCAAATATCCCCCCCAAGCACTACACCCCCTTTCCTGGGGAAGGCTTGATAAATTTGCATAGGTGAACACAGACCCAAACCCTTGGATCTTAAGAACAATGAAAAAAAGCAATCAGGTTCTTAAAAGAAGAATTTTAATTAAAGAAAAAGTAAAAGAATCACCTCTGTAAAATCAGGATGGTAAATACCTTACAGGGTAATCAGATTCAAAACATAGAGAATCCCTCTCGGCAAAACCTTAAGTTACAAAAAGACACAAAAACAGGAATATACATTCCATTCAGCACAACTTATTTTATCAGCCATTTAAACAAAACAGAATCTAACGCATATCTAACTAGATTGCTTACTAACTCTTTACAGGAGTTGGACCTGCATTCCTGCTCTGGTCCCAGCAAAAGCATCACACAGACAGAGAGGACCCTTTGTTTCCCCCCGCTCCAGCTTTGAAAGTATCTTGTCTCCTCATTGGTCATTTTGGTCAGGTGCCAGCAAGGTTATCTTAGCTTCTTAACCCTTTACAGGTGAAAGGGTTTTTCCTCTGGCCAGGAGGGATTTAAAGGTGTTTACTCTTCCCTTTATATTTATGATACATGCAAATGGAGAGGAAAATGTTATATGTTGGGAATATACTTAAACTATGGGTCACAAGGCAGAACAATTTACTTGCTGATAAGTCACAAGTTATAAATCTAGCATACACTAAGGGGGGAAAAAGAAGCCTACAAGGGACATGTTATGATATTCTAGCTCAAGGAAATGTTTGTGAATTAGGACAACAAAATTATATTAAAGAAATAAATCACTGGAATGAAAATTCTCAAAAAGGTGATAGTCTACACAGCACTATTATCCATTAGATCAATATTTTTAAATGGGCAAGCTGGTGTAAATTTTAGTTAATGGAGCTATGTCCATTTACAGCAGCTAAAGATCTGGAGCACTTACGATATGTTCTACAGAAAATGAATTGATCATACTTTTAAAATTCTTAAAATGCTTCCTAAAAGATGACAGGGAAATAGTGCATTTGCACTGGGCCTAGTACTACAGGACCTGGATCATAATATGGGCCACTAGGTAGTACTGTAATACAAATAATGGTGTTGATATACATATTATTTAAACAATGTCACTTAAGGATTGTGGTGTAATAGGAATATCCTAACTAGGGATGGAGATATAATATATGTGTGTTTCCTAATGTTTGGCCTATTACTTTTTAAAAGTGATGGGTATTAAAAGTGTATGGTTATAGGTTAATGACTAAAGCTCACTGTCAACATCACAGTCTCCACTGGGGAGTTGTAAAACTTTGAGGGAATTATTATGGGTAAAATGTAATCATAAATATTGTATATTATGGTGACAGTTGTGTAGCTGCATATTAACCAATCCACATTCTTTTTTATTTAATATGTAGAATATGCTGAATGTCTGTCTTCTTTTTTAGATTTTGCTTTAATTATTCTAAAATAGAGGAAGGAGAAGTTTTGCTAGATGTTCAAATATAGCTCTGTATTTTCATATTAGAAAAACTAGTCCAATATGCTACCTGAGAGAGCACAACATTTTCAAGTGCTATGAATATTTCCACTAGAAATGAGTGAACCAGTTTGTAGAAAAGCAAGCTAACCCACCAGTCTTTGCCCATTCTTGAATCAAATCTCTATTAACACTTGAAAATATTTGGTTAACTAATTTTATCAGTCATTTTAATCTTTTTCAGGCCCAGGTTTACAAAAGCGACTAAAGATTTTTGAATGGTTACATATTTGGTGCCTAATTTGAAGAATCTTAAAGGGACTTGACTTTCAGAATACACTGCGCACCTACCCTGAAAAATCAGGCATCTTCATGGAGTCTCAAATGAAGTCCCCAAAACTGTGCACCCAAAATCACTAGTCACTAGAGCTGGTCAAAATATATTCTTCAGAGCATTTTTGCAATGAAAAAATGCTTTTGCCTCAAATGCAAATGTTCAGAGAAAGTTTTGTTTAGGTCAATGTTTTCCATTTTTTGGCAAAAGAGAGGGAGAGTGTGATGGGGTAGCCCATGACTTAGGCCAGTAGCACCTAGTAGTTAGCACACCCTGCCACCTGGCTTGGCTCTTTAAGAGTTTGGGAGGATCCAAAAGATAAATATACAGATGAAGAGTCCTGGGAATGAATCCTGCTCCAGGAAACAATCAGGAGACTGTACCTTTAAGGGCCTGACACCATGCAGAGAGGGCAGGGCAAGGCTCCTCTCTCACCCAACCAACTGGCAAGGGGTTGGGAAAAAGGGAGAAGTATAAAGGCTGCCTCCTCCCTCACAGTAGGGAGATATTGACAGAGAAGGTTGGCCTGATGGTCCTGCCAGATTGGAAGACTTATTAGGAATGGTGTTCAGCTGAAGGGAGCTGGCAAAAGGCCTTGCAGCTGACTAACCTAAGGTCAGAGTTCTTATGCACATCCCTACCTCCAGGGAGAGAGCTGAGGGGGAACACCTCTTGGGAGGACAGTAAGATTATTCAAAGGCAAAGAGGCCTGACAGAACCCCAGTCCCAGAAAGGGGGAACCCCTGTTCAAAGGAGAGAGCTACTGACTGCCTTTAGGCAAGGGGAAAAAAGCTGCTAGTAGTACAGTCTGTCTGCTGCACTGAGGAATGGTGACTGACTTGCAAGAGACGCCTCCTGAGCTAGTCCCAGGAGAAGCTGTGAGGAGCCACAGAGTCAAGCCAGGGACACTAGATCCCTAATGCCCTTATGAGGAGGAGGAGAAGTGAAATAAAGGTAGGAGCAGCCCCGGAAGAGATTGAAGGAACCACCTAAAGAGGAACCCTGGTCTAGAAACCAGATGAGATGGCAAGTCTGGGTTCCCCTACCTCTTCCCAAACCAAAAGGGGGAACAAGGGTGACAAAGATAAAAGAAGCCAAGAATGGCAAACACCAGACAGTGGCTAGGAGATGGGCATGGAAGCCATTAGACTTTGTTTCCTATTTTGGCAACTTTTCTATTAACCCTGGAATGGGAACGAACTGAATATTGACCTGGTGAGGCTGCACTTGATAGACTGTTGAAGACCCCAGAATGACAAAAAGGGGGCACTAGACTGGGAAAATCCCTGCAACACCACACCAGGAAAGGAGACCTCTGGAGGTGAAAGACTTGATAACAAAGGGAAAGGAAGAGAAAGTAGAGAAGGGAAGTGTCAGGGTTTCTTTCCCACTCTGAACTCTAGGGTACAGATGTGGGGACCTGCATGAAAAACCCCCTAAGCTTATTCTTACCAGCTTAGGTTAAAAACTTCCCCAAGGTACAAACTTTGCCTTGGCCTTGAACAGTACGCTGCCACCACCAAGCGTTTTAAACAAAGAACAGGGAAAGAGCCCACTTGGAGATGTCTTCCCCCCGAAATATCCACCCAAGCGCTATACACCCTTTCCTGGGGAGGCTTGAGAATAATATCATAACCAATTTGTTACAAAATCATCAAAGACCCAAACCCCTGGATCTTGGAACAATGGAAAAATCAGTCAGGTTCTTAAAAGAAGGATTTTATTAAAAAAAAACAAAACAAAGGTAAAAATCATCTCTGTAAAATCAGGATGGAAAATACTTTACAGGGTATTCAGATTCAAAACACAGAGGATCCCCCTCTGGGCAGAACCTTAAAGTTACAGAAAACAGGAATAAACCTCCCTCTTAACACAGGGAAAATTCACATAAAACAAAAGATAAACTAATCCGCCTTGCCTGGCTTACCTGGTTGCAATATTGGAGACTTGGATTAGAATGGGTTGGAGAAGATGGATTTCTGTCTGGCCTCTCTTAGTCCCAAGAGAGAACAATTACGTAAACAAAGAGCACAACAAAAGCCTTCCCCCCAAGATTTGAAAGTATCTTGTCCCCTTATTGGTCCTTTGGGTCAGGTGCCAGCCAGGTTAGCTGAGCTTCTTAACCCTTTACAGGTAACAGGATGTTGCCTCTGGCCAGGAGGGATTTTATAGCACTGTATACAGAAAGGTGGTTACCCTTCCCTTTATATTTATGACAGGAAGAAAAAAAGGGGGGTGGGGATGGGGGGAGGGGATAGAATGGTATTGATTTAATCAAAAAGCTGAAAAAAATCAGTGAAAATTTTCAAATGAAAAGAGAAAAAAATGTTTTGTTCACAGTTGTTTATATAAAATAATTTGCATTTCTGACCAGCTCTACTAGTCATTATTGAAAATCTTGCTGTAAGATGTAATATGTAGGATGTATATTTTAGGTGTTGGGACATGAAAAAATGCCTGTTTGTCTGGAAAAGAAAGAGAACTGACAGGTAAAAAGTTGAGCCAGCAACCTGATCAGGTAAACAACTGGGTCAGCAGTTCAATTAGGTAAACAAGTGAGTCAACAAACTAATCTTAGTGCTAGGCTGAAAAAATGTTTATACAATATATACTAATTTTGTAATAATGTATTTAAGGCGAGCACCTGAATGTGCACGTGCGCTTGCATTTAACCCTATGCTGTGCCCAGTTTCGGTGGACTGATCACTCACTGAAGCAGCAAATAAATACTCTTCAGTTTAAGAGTCTGTCTGTGAACCTGTGCATTCTGGGTAGTGGGAAAGAGCTGCTCAAACGCTTGGCCAAATCATACAGTAAATCTGTGACAGAGCCAGGAACAGACCCCAGATCTGAATCCCAGTCCAGTTCCTTAACCATAAGATATCCTTCCTTTTTATTACAAGTATCACTGGCAACCATAATTACCAACAATTTAAAACTTTGTTCCATAAATAGGTGTCCCCAGAAGCTGGGTACCTGAAGACTTTGTGGGTTCAAGCTACAGGAGAGTTGTGTGTGTGTTCTAGTGAATTTTAAGTTGTTTTCAAGTGACTATCTTAATTAGCAAGGTTTCTAAATGCTTGGGGTTTGAATTAGCTTCCAGTTTTGTTGCTTACCCAAACCCATAGAGCACCCCAGATTCTGTGATCCTTTTTTCCCTAACTGGCCTCTTTATGTTCAATGGGGATAATGGGGAAGTCCAGCAGTTTCCTAGCATCCATTCCCTGGTGTTTTCAGGGGAAGACATCAGTCTTATTCCCTCCACCCACACACACACACACATCCTTTTTAAAACCTTCAGGAGGCATATCTGTCCCTCTGTCTTTCTGGAAACTTCAGAGAGTGTGGAACAGTTGGAAGGGCCTTCTCCCTTCTTTTCATCCACCAGGAGGGTATTACAAATCTATTTGTGTCTGTGTGAGTGAAGGGCTTCTTCATCTCTTTCTCCGTCTCTTTTCCCTATTTCATCTTTCCTGGGTCATTCATGTTTTCTAGGATCCAGAACGATTACAGGGAAATAGACAAGGTAGGTGAAGTAATATATTTTATTGGACCAACTTCTCTTGGTGAGAGAGACAAGTTTTCAGGCTACACAGAATTTTTCTTCAGGTCTGGGTAGGGAAATATATATCAGAAGAAATGAGAATGTTTGGGAAAGAAGATTTTAAAAAAGCAAGGTTGTAAGGGAAAATGGACTGGGGGAAGAGAGCAAGGATGGACTAAAGACAATAGAAGTGAAAGTGAGGAAGGAAGTACCATGAACAGCCAAAAGCCTAATACTGTATTGGTCAGACAGTCACATAAACATTATTATAGCTGGGGCTGCTGGCATATTGTGTCATTTCCTAACTTTTGAGTGTTTGACAAACTTAATACTGCTTTAGAGTGTGTATGTGTGTAGTTAAATAAATGTTATCAAACAGGGTAAACATTCACAAAGCTCCAGCATATCTGCATGATATGGTTTTGTTGGGAAGTTAATCCACAATGCTCTAGTTATCTCATGATGCTCTCTTGTTCCTAGATATTACAGATTTCCATGTTTGGAGTCATTTTGAGCTAGCATCTTCACATTCTTTCAATGTACTTTTTGTAAGCTCTTTGTGTATTCTGTTTTATTCTAATTTTTTGGAAACTTTCTTCTTTTGTGTCAGGTTTGGAAATGAAATGTACTCCAAAAAAGTCCCAATTTCATATGCCCAGGAAGTAAGGAGGGTATCATTATGAGTTCACTTCTGTACATTTTGTTAGCTTAGAGCACACTGCCTATTTTCGATGCCATCAAAAAGAAAGTTTTACCATGCCTCTCATAAGTTATTTTTCTGCATATTTTCCACTTGAATAAGCACCTTGTTTTAGATTGTAATCAGCTAGAATCATCCTTTTCTTACTAGCAGGATTAAGGAAAGGACATTTGGACCTTTGCAGTTAGGATTTATTATAAGCCTCCCTGTTTGTAAGCTTTATTTTCATGAGAAATAAATGGCTTGTGATGGACATGCCCTCATTTTGTTTATAAATTTGAGCTTGGAATAAATATAAGAAAGATAAAACAATTGAATGGCTTGGCTTTTTGCCCTTAATGCTGCATTATATGCAAGTGCAATTGTTTACTGCCAAGAGCAAAGAGATGGGAACAGAAAATGTAGTTATCAGCTTCAACCAGAAATAGGCAAGAGATTTTCCACCAAAAATCATTCCCTTGTGAGTGAGAAAATATGTAAAATAAGTTCTGAAATGAAAAGCTTCACACACACTTTGTATTTGTAATGTCTGGTCTTTAACAAGAGCAGTAAAATGGCTATTGCATATTATTTTTACTCTTATGTTTATTGGTGTCACCAAACCTAGGGGCTTTTCAATGCATATAAGTATTGTTCGGGTTAACTAAAGCATAACTGTGAACGTGATCATTCCCTCAGCTTCTCTGGAGAGTCAGAGACTGCACAGATGAGCAATTGTCTATCACCACTCACTGTAAGGGTCCTGAAAAGAGTCACTTTCCCTTCAACCCCAAATATATTTCTGAGGTGAGACAATATCATGTCATGGCAGTCAACAGTATCACCTCCTGGATCTATCTACAGCAAGATGAGTATAGTTGATCTCCTCCTATCTATGAATGAGAAGCAGTCATCCATGAGATGTAGTAGTGTTTTCTCATTTCTGTGTGACCAACTGTCCGGGTACCAGCAACGCAGACACATGTAAGTAACCGTTTTCATGTTCTCTCCACAGGTACCATTGCGGAGAGTGGACCAGATGATACGTCTCGGGGGAGAAAGCAGAAGGAGACTCCGCTGGTTGGAAGGCATGAGATGCGCTGTCCCGAGGTTGGGGGTTCCACGACCACCACTCCCAAGAGAAGGAGGCGGGTGGTGGTGGTCGGGGACTCTCTCCTCAGGGGGACTGAGTCATCTATCTGCCGCCCTGACCAGGAAAACAGAGATGTCTGCTGCTTGCCAGGGGCTAAGATTCGCGATGTGACGGAGAGACTGCCGAGACTCATCAAGCCCTCAGATCGCTACCCCTTCCTGCTTCTCCATGTGGGCACCAATGATTCTGCCAAGAATGACCTTGAGCAGATCACTGCGGACTACATGGCTCTGGGAAGAAGGATAAAGGAGTTTGAGACACAAGTGGTGTTCTCGTCCATCCTCCCCATGGAAGGAAAAGGCCGGGGTAGGGACCGTCGAATCGTGGAAGTCAACGAATGGCTACGCAGGTGGTGTCAGAGAGAAGGCTTTGGATTCTTGGACCATGGGATGGTGTTCCATGAAGGAGGAGTGCTGGGCAGAGACGGGCTCCACCTAACGAAGAGAGGGAAGAGCATCTTTGCGAGCAGGCTGGCTAACCTAGTGAGGAGGGCTTTAAACTAGGTTCACCGGGGGAAGGAGACCAAAGCCCTGAGGTAAGTGGGCAAGCAGGATACCAGGAGGAAGCACAGGCAGGAACGTCTGTGAGGGGAGAGCTCCTACCTCATACTGAGAATGAGGGGTGATCAGCAAGTGCCTATATACAAATGCACAAAGCCTTGGAAACAAGCAGGGAGAACTGGAGGTCCTGGTGAAGGCAAGGAATTATGACGTGATTGGAATAACAGAGACTTGGTGGGATAACTCACATGACTGGAGTACTGTCATGGATGGTTATAAACTGTTCAGGAAGGACAGGAGGGCAGAAAAGGTGGGGGAGTAGCACTGTATGTAAGGGAGCAGTATGACTGCTCAGAGCTCCGGTATGAAACTGCAGAAAAACCTGAGTGTCTCTGGATTAAGTTTAGAAGTGTGAGAAACAAGAGTGATGTAGTGGTGGGAGTCTGCTATAGACCACCGGACCAGGGGGATGAGGTGGATGAGGCTTTCTTCCGGCAACTCGCAGAAGCTACTAGATCACATGCCCTGGTTCTCATGGGCGACTTTAATCATCCTGATATCTGCTGGGAGAGCACTACAGCGGTGCACAGACAATCCAGGAAGTTTTTGGAAATTGTAGGGGACAATGTCCTGGTGCAAGTGCTGGAGGAGCCAACTATGGGGAGAGCTTTTCTTGACCTGCTGCTCACAAACCGGGAAGAATTAGTAGGGGAAGCAAAAGTGGATGGGAATCTGGGACCATGAGTTGGTCGAGTTCAGGATCCTGACACAGGGAAGAAAGGTAAGCAGCAGAATACGGACCCTGGACTTCAGGAAAGCAGACTTCGACTCCCTCAGGGAACTGATGGGTAGGATCCCCTGGGGGAATAACATGAGGGGGAAAGGAGTCCAGGAGAGCTGGCTGTATTTCAAAGAATCCCTATTGAGCTTACAGGGACAAACCATCCCGATGTGTCGAAAGAATAGTAAATATGGCAGGCGACCAGCTTGGCTTAACAGTGAAATCCTTGCGGATCTTAAACATAAAAAAGAAGCTTACAAGAACTGGAAGATTGGACAAATGACCAGGGAAGAGTATAAAAATGCTGCTCGGGCATGTAGGAATGAAATCAGGAAGGCCAAATCGCACCTGGAGCTGCAGCTAGCAAGAGATGTCAAGAGTAACAAGAAGGGTTTCTTCAGGTATGTTGGCAACAAGAAGAAATCCAAGGAAAGTGTGGGCTCCTTACTGAATGAGGGAGGCAACCTAGTGAGAGAGGATGCGGAAAAAGCTAATGTACTCAATGCTTTTTTTGCCTCTGTCTTCACGAACAAGGTCAGCTCCCAGACTGCTGCGCTGGGCAACACAGCATGGGGAGTAGGTGGCCAGCCCTCTGTGGAGAAAGAAGTGGTTAGGGACTATTTAGAAAAGCTGGATGTGCACAAGTCCATGGGGCCGGATGCGTTGCATCCGAGAGTGCTAAAGGAGTTGGCGGCTGTGATTGCAGAGCCATTGGCCATTATCTTTGAAAACTCATGGCGATCGGAGGAAGTCCCGGACGACTGGAAAAAGGCTAATGTAGTGCCCATCTTTAAAAACGGGAAGAAGGAGGATCCAGGGAACTACAGGCCAGTCAGCCTCACCTCAGTCCCCAGAAAAATCATGGAGCAGGTCCTCAAGGAATCAATCCTGAAGCACTTACTCGAGAGGAAAGTGATCAGGAACAGTCAGCATGGATTCACCAAGGGAAGGTCATGCCTGACTAATCTAATCGCCTTCTATCATGAGATTACTGATTCTGTGGATGAAGGGAAAGCAGTGGATGTATTGTTTCTTGACTTTAGCAAAGCTTTTGACACGGTCTCCCACAGTATTCTTGTCAGCAAGTTAAAGAAGTATGGGCCGGATGAATGCACTATAAGGTGGGTAGAAAGTTGGCTAGATTGTCGGGCTCAACGGGTAGTGATCAATGGCTCCATGTCTAGATGGCAGCCGGTATCAAGTGGAGTGCCCGAAGGGTCGGTCCTGGGGCCGGTTTTGTTCAATATCTTCATAAATGATCTGGAGGATGGTGTGGATTGCACTCTCAGCAAATTTGCGGATGATACTAATCTAGGAGGAGTGGTAGATACGGTGGCAGGTAGGGATAGGATACAGAGGGACCTAGACAAATTGGAGGATTGGGCCAAAAGAAATCTGATGAGGTTCAACAAGGATAAGTGCAGGGTCCTGCACTTAGGACGGAAGAATCCAATGCACCGCTACAGACTAGGGACCGAATGGCTAGGCAGCAGTTCTGCGGAAAAGGACCTAAGGGTGACAGTGGATGAGAAGCTGGATATGAGTCAACAGTGTGCCCTTGTTGCCAAGAAGGCCAATGGCATTTTGGGATGTATAAGTAGGGGCATAGCCAGCAGATCGAGGGACGTGATCGTTCCCCTCTATTCGCATTGATGAGGCCTCATCTGGAGTACTGTGTCCAGTTTTGGGCCCCACACTACAAGAAGGATGTGGAAAAATTGGAGAGAGTCCAGCGAAATGCAACCAAAATGATTAGGGGTCTGGAACACATGACTTATGAGGAGAGGCTGAGGGAACTGGGATTGTTTAGTCTGCAGAAGAGAAGAATGAGGGGGGATTTGATAGCTGCTTTCAACTACCTGAGAGGTGGTTCCAAAGAGGATGGTTCTAGACTATTCTCAGTGGTAGAAGATGACAGGACAAGGAGTAATGGTCTCAAGTTGCAGTGGGGGAGGTTTAGGTTGGATATTAGGAAAAACTTTTTTTCTAGGAGGGTGGTGAAACACTGGAATGCGTTACCTAGGGAGGTGGTAGAATCTCCTTCCTTAGAAGTTTTTAAGGTCAGGCTTGACAAAGCCCTGGCTGGGATGATTTAATTGGGGATTGGTCCTTCTTTGAGCAGGGAGTTGGACTAGATGACCTCCTGAGGTCCCTTCCAACCCTGATATTCTATGATTCTATGAGGGGTCCAGGATATTGGCAATAGATATGTGTGAGGGCACTTCTTCACTACTTTCTTGATGTATTTTTCTCCATAAAGGGAGATTTGACACTGTTTACAATGTCTGGATCTGGAAATGGTTTCTTGAGACCATGGCATTATTTGAGGTGGCTGGTAAGTTTCTTTCTTCAAGACAGGTCTTGATAATCTCCAACCGGCATCTCAGGTGTTCCTGGGCATCTTTGATCAGTGACAATGGGCATGGGTCTGAATAAAACTTGGCAACTTTTATTTCTTTCAGTACTTTGAGGGTGCTTTGCTCCATGAATATACCAAATTTTGTGAGACGCGTTGAATTTGTCATTGGCTGTGTGTGTGGTAGCTTCTGTCCTCCTGCTGGTAAATAGCAGGTGACCAGTTCACCACATGATATGACCTGGAGGTTGACAAAGTGACTTATGACCCAGTCTGGTTTGTACTGACAAGATTTAGTTGTTGCAAAGAGAGAAGTAGAAAAATATCTTAACTTCTGCCCTGGCTACCTCTCTGGATTTTAATCTGCATTCAACTGTATTGTCCACCAACAGCTCTCTGGAGTCCTACCTTCCTGCTTTTCATGATGCACATTGTCAGATAGCCAAAGTGGCTAGTGGGAATATATTGAATGGTAATGTAGCCAAGACAGTGGCCAGCATGCGGTCAAAATGCCTTGCCAAAACTTCTAATCCTTAACTCATGCTCAGGACAAGATCTTTCACTGAGGATATTCTGGATTTTGGCTGGGTCCAAGAGCATTCTATGGCAAACCATGATGACTGTGCCTTACACCCATTTGTATATTTAGGTTCTGATCTTTTCTTGGAAGAGGTTCTATAGAGGTTTGCCCTAGGTGTGTGCTTCTAAGTGTCCTATATCCTCTTGTAGGCCAAGGATGCTGCCTAAAATGTGACTGGCTATGCATGCTTGTCTGCTGGATATCTATATGAGATCCTTCTGGGTCAGTGGCTTTATCTGCATGGATATTGTGGTCTCTCCAGAAAGCAAGCTTTGAGGAGCCCACTGCCCTGATGGCCATTATCATCTTTATATTTTTAAGTTGTGAAGAAATCTGCTTGGATGTGTTTTGTGGCTTTGCTCTTTTTTGTTTGTTTGTTTTCAACATCATCCTTGATTTTTGTCAGTAGAAATACACATAGTCCCAAGAATAGTGTTGTTAGCTAACAAGAGCTGCTCCAAAGTCTGCTTAGGGACCTCAAGTGCCACAGTATAATGAGAGACAGGCAAATGAGTGGGATGGGGGAATATAATGTCACTGGTTAGAACAGCAATGTTTTATTCAGGAAAAACGACTCTAGCTCCAAAGTTTAATGGCAATCGGCAGAGAGGAGCTACTGTTTGCAGGGTACCACACGGGACATCACATTGACTAATATGATCTATTTCCCTGTGAGTGTGCCATTTCTCTTTGCTGAAGGAAATAGAATATTTTTTCACAAAGTTAGGTTTGATCCAATCGAGTGACAGATGGAAATCAAGGAATTTAATAATGATGGATGTTTAAGAGAAACCTGATGAAATTTTCTAATACTACAGCGCTGCAAGAAATCAGACTAGCACAAATCCTTAAATATTTGAGACTGAAAATCTATTCAGGTACAGAGAAATTGTGTTTTCCTTTTTATTTTGTGTGGTAATACTTCTTCCAGGTGGATTTTATCATATAAAGCTTGCATATGTATTCTCAGCATTCTTAAGATTCTTGCTTTTAAAAAAAACACCCTTCTTCTCTTTATAGTATCCTGCATTAATGGCATCTCTTGGAAAAATTCTTAGTACTTTTGCAAACACTAGGTTCTTGACAATCAATCAAAGGGCAGTAGGTACTTAATAATCAATAGATAATAATGAACACATATACACTTTATATTTTAATTAAGGCTGATAACCGTAAGGCACAATAAAGCAATATAAAAATACATTTTTCTTCAAAAGTTTTCATGACTGCATAATCCTTTAAAATCCCCTCTTACAAGGGAAACTACATTTCACTGCAGTCAGTATAAAGCAAGCAACATAATAAAGATATCCTATTAAAATAAATTGTTTCTGAAATAAGCTCAGTTTGATTGTAATAAAAATCTTTGTAATCAGCAGCACATGTTGCTTTAATCTGATGAAGAAACAATGAAGCTTGAAATCAAGATATTTTAATATGCAATTGCAAATTTGATATCCTCTTATTAAAACCAGACAATAATACCAGATGTCTAATACTTTTTGTACCATCAAATGGATTGTTTCCTAGATAAACACAAATAATATGATCTGTATTAGTTTCTAAACTTACCCTCCTCTGGGATGTCTTCAGAAAAAAAATATCCTAGGCAACACAAACCCTGGAGGATTCCAGATCTTGGCTCTGTTGGAGACAGGATAATTCAGAGGAAAATTTGTCCTGTGGCAGAAGCCAATTTAGAGAACAAAACAAACATCCCAAAGGCCAAAAATTAGAAAGCCAGCCCTGAGGTGGAAGGAAAGTTCACACATAAAAAATTAGGGTGGTCCTTCTCTTGCATCCTGCAATGGTCTAAGCTTTCTAGGTTTCCTATATACCTGTCACTTCCCCTCTATGCATTCTTTTCTCCTCACCTTGGGTGCGGGTGAAAGGGAGACAATCTCTCCTTAAACTAGAAAAACTAATCTGTGAGATCACAAGGGGAGCAGGGATGGACTTGGCAGCCTATCTACTGATAAAAATAAAGCACAATAAGAGTTAAGTCTATCTATCTTATAATGTTACAGGGTGGAACACGGGATATCTCTTACTTTCTTTTCTTTCTCTGTTGTCCATCACCTGTTTGTTACTTTTCTTTAAGGTAACAGGTCTGTTCCTGAGCTCAGTCATTTAATCCAACAACACTCCTTTACCTCCCAGACAACTATAGAGGGAAATGATTGGGCTGATTTCATGAACATCTGTGTTAGAAAAGTGTCCTGCTGCAAAATGTGCGACATCTTCCTGTTTGATGTTTATTCTTCCATGGAAGGACTTGACCCTTCGTTAGGCACCAAAGGAACTCCTTGACCATAATTGTGCAATCAAACAATCTGCATTTTAATAAGGTTAAATGTAAATGTATAGATATAGGAAAAAAGAATGTAGGCCACTTAAAGGATAGGGGACTCTATACTAGGAAGGAGTGACTCTGAAAATGATTTCAGGATCATGGTGGATAATCAGCTGAACATGAGTTCCCAGTGTGCTGCTAATGAAAAGGGCTAATGAAATCCTTGGATGTATAAACAGGGGAATCTTGAGTAGGAGTAGAGAGGGTTTTTTATCTCTGTATTGGGCACTGGTGTGATCAATGCTGGAATACTGTGTCCAGTTCTGGTGTCTACAACTCAAAAAGCATGTTGATAGACTTAAGAGGGTTCAGATAAAAGCCATGAGAATGGTTAAAGGGTTAAAAAATCTGCTTTATAGTGATAGATTGGAGGAGTGCAATCTATTTATTTTATCAAAGAGAAGGTGAAGGGGTGATTTGATCAGTCTTTTAATTACCTGTACAGGTAAAATAAATTTGCTAATAGAGTGCTCTTCATCCTAGCAGGCAAATGTATGTTCAATGGCTGGAAGTTGAAGTTAAACCAATTCAGACTAGAAATAATGTATAGACTTTTAACTGTGAGGGTTATTAACCACTGGCACAACTTACCAAGGGTTGTGGTAGATTCTCCATCTCTTGAATTGATTGGATGTTTTGGTAAATCAGAAGCTCCTTTTCAGGGAAGTTCTATGGCCTGTGCTATGCAGGAAGTCAGACTAGGCTGATCATAATGGTTCCTTCTGGCCTTAAAATCTACTAATTAGATAGTCTTGACTCTGTTCCAGTCTTACTCTAGACACAAGTATCCTGACCAACAGAATATGCTATAACTTATAAAGGGGTATAGTAAATTTCTTTCTCCTTGCCTCAGTGAAATCAAAGGTGGAAAGAGACATTATGCCTCTCTCTTTTCCTCAGATGGGTTATGTCTGTCCTGCCACTTACTACACAAGACAGCTCATCATTTAAATAATTTTAAACTATTTTTACTTGCAGGCCTTTTCCTAAGACTTTCAATGAGGTGTTTAACCCAAGCGTTACCTGTCTTGTTAAAAAATAATATTTATCTCTTGCTTTTTGTTTAATCTAACTCTTGCAATTTACTGTTTTGTTGAAATAATGGATCCATGACCAGATTACTTTCCCTAGATAACCGTGAAACTTTCCTATAAGATTGCAGGAGAAGCTAGCACAATAAAGTTTCTCTTCACACTACTGTATCTGGGTCATGCTATCTTTTTTGGGAAGGTTCTTTAGTGAAGTCCACATCTGCCTAGACACTACAATGGATACATTAGAAACATCTAGCTAGATGAACAGAGAGTCCTGCTCCACTCCCTACCTTTCTAATTTCATATCAATTTCTAACTGACATGTTATTCTACATATCATTAGAACATATAATAAAAATATAAGAACATAAGAATGGCCATACTGGGTCAGACCAAAAGCCCATCTAGCCCAGTATCCTGTCTTCCGACAGTGGCCAATGACAGGTGCCCCAGAGGGGATGAACAGAACAGGTAATCATCAAGTGATCCATTCCCTGTCGCCCATTCCCAGCTTCTGGCAAATAGAGGCTAGGGATACCATCCCTGCCCATCCTGGCTAATAGCCATTGATGGACCTATCCTCCATGAATGTATCTAGTTCTTTTTTGAACGCTGTTATAGTCTTGGCCATCACAACATCCTCTGGCAAAGAGTTCCACAGGTTGACTGTGCATTGTGTAAAGAAATAGTTCCTTTTGTTTGTTTTAAACCTGCTGCCTATTCATTTCATTTGGTGACCCCTAGTTCTAGTGTTATCAGAAGGAGTAAACAACACTTATTTACTTTCTCCATACCAGTCATGATTTTATAGACCTCTATCATATCCCCCACCCCCATAGTCCTCTGTTTTCCAAGATGAAAAGTCCCAGGCTTATTAATCGCTCCTCATATGGAAGCTGTTCCATACCCCTGATCATTTTTGTTGCCCTTTTTGTTACCTCAATTTCACTAGAAACCAACCCAGGGTTACACTTATGTTGGTTTTATTAAATCCCGCTATTGGATCAAACAGAAAAGGGATGGAGCTTATTCATGCATGCACACATTCAACGCATTCATACCCTCATGCACCCACACTCTCATGCAGGTGGAGAGCCAGCAGAGGAAGCCGAGAAGCCGAAGCATTGTAGATCTGGTGCGTCTGCCTGTGGTCATGGATCCGGGTGGCCGAGCAGGTCAAGAAGAAGAAAGCTTGTGAGCATGCCTTCTTCCTTTTATTGGAACTGGGTGGCTTCCGTCACGTACACTGAGTTTTCCTTCTGTGTCCATCACCGACAAACATTCCCAGACCTTGTTCTTTTCATGCATACCAGGTTCTTCTTTTCTTTACAGCACCCCGTGATTGCCTTCTCAGGGCAGATTACATCAGACACACCTGTCTCTGGGCTCTATTCTCCTTGCAGTTCCTCTCCACCCAGTTCCACATACCTCCCTTGTTCACACTACCTTATCTCCCACACACACACTCCCTTGTTCACACTCTCTCTGATTGTTTGATGGAATATTGCAAAGCTCGGTGGTTATACAAGTGGTAACTGAAAAGTTTACAAAACTTGCAAAAGTTACAAAATTTAAAAGGCTATGCTAACAATGACTAAAAGTTACAAAGTTTGCAAAAGGTTAAAGAACTTAATGATCATACTATCAATGACTGAAAAGTTAAAAATCTTACAATCACATTCTACTGGATTGAGCGGAGGCTTTACACAACACTTTTCTGAATCTATTCCAATTCCAATATATCTTTTTTGAGATGGGGTGACCACATCTGCATGCAGTATTCAAGATGTGGGTGCCATGGATTTATATAGAGGCAATATGATAACAAGATGTCTTATTATCGATCCCTTTCTTAATAAGGCCCAGCATTCTGTTCGCTTTTTTGACTGCTGCTGCACATTCAGTGGATGTCTTCAGAGAACTATCCACAATGACTCCAAGATCTCTTTCTTGAGTGGTAACATCTAATTCAGACCCCATCATTTTATATATATAGTTGGGATTATGTTTTCCAATGTGCATTACTTTGCATTTATCAACATTGAATTTAATCTGCCATTTTGTTGCCCAGTCACCTAGTTTTGAGAGATCCTTTTGTAGTTCTTCACACTCTGCCTGGGACTTAACTATCTTGAGTAGTTTTGTATCATCTGCAAACGTTGACACCTCACTGTTTCCCCCTTTTTCCAGATCATTTATGAATACGTTGAATAGGACTGGGGGATACCACTATTTACCTGTCTCCATTCTGAAAACTGACCATTTATTCTTACCCTTTGTTTCCTAACTTTTAACCAGTTACCAATCCATGAGAGAACCTTCCCTCTTATCCCATTACAGCTTACTCTGCTTAAGAGCCTTTGGTGAGGGACCTCATCAAAGGCTTTTTGAAAATCTAAGTACACTATATTCACTGGATCCCCCTTGTCCACATGCTTGTTGACCCCCACAAAGAATTCTAGTAGATTGGTGAGGCATGATTTCCCTTTACAAAAAACATGTTGTATCTTCCCCAACAAATTATGTTCATCTATGTGCCTGACAATTTTGTCCTTAACTATAGTTTCACCCAGTTTGTCCAGTATTGAAGTCAGCCTTACTGGCCTGTAATTACTGGGATCGCCTCTCGAACCTTTTTTAAAAATTGGCATCACATTAGCTATCCTTCAGTGATTTGGTACAGAAGCTGATTTAAATGATAGGTTATGGACTACAGTTATAACAAATATGACAAATACCATCCAGAGCACATGGTGAAATGTACACACTGTTACACTCCTTTGTGGGGTGCACTGCTACTCCTATTGCAGCAGACTGGTGCAAAGTGAGAGGTGAAACCATAGCTCTGCCTCCCCTCCATCACCATTGTGGTGCTGTACACGAGAGAAGGGCGGGAGCAGTCCCTGTTCACCCTTAGGCACAGGGACTGGAATTCTTCCAGACCTTTTTATGCTCCCTATCTCTCCCCTCCCACTGGATATCTACATAAGGACCAGGAAGAATCTGGTGCAAAGGGAGCAGGATCAGTCCCATAGTCATCATGTAGCTGAAGAGTAAGGCCCTACTTAATTTGTGATATTGTGGCTTCCACCACAATTTTGATTGTAATTAGCTTACTTTGCACACTCCACAATTTTGCATACATTTTGAGGTTTGCAACACACATTTTTTTCCTATTAGTACATTTATCCAAGCTGATCGCATCTGGGGATTGGGCTGTCAGTCATGCACATTAATGACTATAAAATAGTTGAAGCAAAATGTCTGGTTATCAAAAAAATTAGTAGGCATAACATAATACTTGAGTGTTTATATTTTTCCGGCAATTTTTTCTTAAACAAATAGGCCTTCTCTGGCTTTTCCAAATTACCACAATTAATAAAGGTTCATTATTACTTTTCCATGACTTTTCCATGTCTCGTCCACAGTTATTTGACAATAATCCTTCAATTCAAGTAGAGCCGTACTGAAGAGTCCCTTAGAAACATTTGTAAAGGTCCCTTTATTGTCAACTCATAAGGCAAAACCTCCAAGGTAAACATCTGGTTATCAGAGACATGAAAGGAAAAGATGGAAGTACAAGTGATTTAATGACTATAGCATTCAAATCCTGTGCCGAGCACATGATAAATAGGTTCATGTCAGGCTAATTGCACCCCATCATTATATAAAACACTGATGGAAATTGGATCAGAAAGGAGTCAGATGTTGTAAATGAGCAGACACAGAGGTGATGAAATGATTAATGCTAGTTCTAAATAGTACAGGTGTCTGATATTTCAGAAATGCCCAGGAAATAAATAGAACATTGATTCTTCCTGATAGGAAGAGGAAAAGTGTGTGGTTGATTCCCTTGTCTACAAATGAAGTCTTGAGTGAACTGTTCCCTTGATTTATGACAGTGGTATCTGGTAGCACTCCTATCTCAAAACGTCTGTCAGTATTTTCAGTATGAACTGTTATTTTCAGGTAGTACTAGTCAGCCAGACCGTGAATAGTAGAATTCTAAAATACTAGTCACTTTGGCTAGGCAGGTGGACAACAGCAATTTTATTTATTTGTTTTATTTTTATTTTTATTGTTATTTATTTATTATTATTTTATTTATTTATTTATTTATGTTATTTATTTTATTATTATTTCTGATTTATTATTATTTTATTTATTTATTTATTTTATTATTATTTATTTTATTATTATTTATTATTATTTCTGTTGTTTATTAATACTATTATCTCATTTTTGTAGGCTAAATGAACAACTCAAAACCTGTGAACTTTGCACATAGTTTCTCTTTGTAATCATGTGTTTCCCTAATTGTTGCATTTCTGTTCCCTCCTCACTACCTCCACTTGTTTCTTACACCCACTGGTCTGGTCTTAATTCAGGCCCTGATCCCATGAAGACTTATGCATGTGTCTTTTTAGTCATTTGCAATGTTGGTGTAGCTGTGTTGGTTCCAGGTCTCTGTGCAGGACAATGTGGGTGAGGTAATATCTTTTATTGGACCATCTTCTGTTGGTGAAAGACACAAGCTTTCAAACTCCATTGAGCTCTTCAGGTCTCTGACAAATGTTCAAAAAATATTAAACAACATAGATTTGAGAACTATTAATAGGGATATTTGGGAAATAAAAAATGTAACACTTTTTAATGCCATTGAAATGTTTGAATGGGAGAGCTCTTTGGCAGGACAATAGAAAAGAGTTTTATTTTTATTTTTTTTTAAAAAGTGGGGGGGGGGACTAACCCTCCTAAATAAGGGTTTGTGTGTAACAAAGAATACATGATACACAGTGGCCTTACCATTACAAATGGATACTCTTTAATTGTAAACTGATTTTTCCCCTTTGCCAGTACCAGTATTCCATTTTCTATGTTTCCTCAGCAAAAGGCAATGAGATGACAAGCACCTACAACAAGCTGATGCCTTTCTCACCCTGTCCTCTATGTTTGTAATGTCATCAGCTCTTATAGAAGACACAAGGAAACCTGAACTGTAGCCCTGGCAAAAGAGAACTTATTTCCATATACTTTATTAGATGTATCTACCATTGTTAAATTTATGCATGTATTCTGTAAATGTAGGCTCTTCTGGACATCTTTAGTTGGAAAAAAATTCAGTTTGCTTTAATACAGAGTTCTTAGTCAAAGTACAATGTATAATTTCTATTTTTTTCTGACACCTTTCAAAGGTGGAAAATACAGAATTTTTTTTAGGCCTGTTGACACTCAACAGCCAATCTATAGTAAAACTGTATTGAGTGTTCAGGTTACAATATGGTTGTCACCTCAGCACAGTTCCATTTATAGTTTAGATCAGGAATAAAATTTCAAAAGTACGTAAGTGACTTAGGAGCCTAAATCTTATTGAAAGGCAATGGAATTTAGATGCCCAAGTCACTTTTGGAAAATGGAACTTGAGACTAAAGTCACTTAGGCTGGATGCACAAAAGAAGTTAGACGAGATGGTGAGCATCAAAGCACCTAATTTTTAGGCATCTAGAAAATTCACAGAGACTGAGTTTGGTGCCTTGGTATCCTACACAATAAATGGATAGGTGATAGGTGCCTTAAATGGGTAGGTGAGATAGCTGCCTTAAAATGTGATTCACAAAAGTCAGTATTCACAGTAGCAGCCGTGTTAGTCTGTATCCGCAAAAAGAAAAGGAGTACTTGTGGCACCTTAGAGATTAACTAATTTATTTGAGCATAAGCTTTCATGAGCTACAGCTCACTTCATCGGATGCATACAGTGGAAAATACAGTGGGGAGATTTATATACACAGAGAACATGAAACAATGGGTGTTACCATACAGACTGTAACAAGAGTGATCAGGAAAGGTGAGCTATTACCAGCAGGAGAGCAGGGGGGGAGGGCAGAATGGGGGGGAGGGGGGATGGACCTTTTGTAGTGATAATCAAGGTGGTCTATTTCCAGCAGTTGACAAGAACAGTGGGGGACAAATAACCAAGGGGAAATAGTTTTAGTTTGTGTAATGACACATCCACTCCCAGTCTTTATTCAAGCCTAAGTTAACTGTATCCAGTTTGCAAATTAATTCCAATTCAGCAGTCTCTCTTTGTAGTCTGTTTATTTCCCGAAACAATACAACCGCATTTGCTCCAATCCCTCAGACAGAGACAAACACCTACAGGATCTCTATCAAGCATTCTTCAGACTACAATACCCACCTGCTGAAGTTAAAAAGCAGATTGACGGAGCCAGAAGAGTACCCAGAAGTCACCTACTACAGGACAGGCCCAACAAAGACAGTAACAGAACACCACTAAACATCTCCTTCAGCCCCCAACTAAAACCTCTCCAGCGCATCATCAAAGATTTACAACCTATCCTCAAAAATGATCCCTCACTCTCACAGATCTTGGGAGACAGACCAGTCCTCGCTTACAGACAGCCCCCCAACCTGAAGCAAATACTCTCCAGCCACCACACAACAAAAACACTGACCCAGGAACGTATCCTTGCAACAAAGCCCGATGCCAACTCTGTCCACATATCTATTCAGGGGACACCATCATAGGACCTAATCACATTAGCCACACCATCAGGGGCTCGTTCACCTGCACATCTACCAATGTGATGTATGCCATCATGTGCCAGCAATACTCCTCTGCCACATACATTGGCCAAACCAGACAGTCTCTATGCAAAAGAATAGATGGACACAAATCTGACATCAGGAATCATAACATTAAAAAACCGGTAGGAGAGCACTTCAACCTCTTTGGCCACTCAGTAAAAGATTTAAGGGTGGCAATTTTGCAACAGAAAAGCATCAAAAACAGACTCTAACAAGAAATTGCTGAGCTTGAATTAATATGCAAACTAGATACCATTAACTTGGGTTTGAATAGAGACTGGGAGCGGCTGGGTCATTACACATATTGAATCTATTTCCTTAAGTTAAGTATCCTCACACCTTGTCAACTGTCTAAACGGGCCATCTTGATTATCACTACAAAAGTTTTTTTCTCCTGATGATAATAGCTCATCTTAACTAATTAGCCTCTCACAGTTTGTATGGTAACTTCCAACTTATCTGTATGTATGTGTGTTGTCAAGGTTCCTCCCCCACTCTGAACTCTAGGGTACAGATGTGGGGACCTGCATGAAAAACCTCCTAAGCTTATCTTTACCAGCTTAGGTCAAAACTTCCCCAAGGTACAAAATATTCCACCCTTTGTCCTTGGATTGGCCGCTACCACCACCAAACAAATACTGGTTACTGGGGAAGAGCTGTTTGGACACATCTTTCCCCCAAAAATACTTCCCAAAACCTTGCACCCCACTTCCTGGACAAGGTTTGGTAAAAAGCCTCACCAATTTGCCTAGGTGACTACAGACCCAGACCCTTGGATCTTAAGAACAATGAACAATCCTCCCAACACTTGCACCCCCCCTTTCCTGGGAAATGTTGGATAAAAAGCCTCACCAATTTGCATAGGTGACCACAGACCCAAACCCTGGGATCTGAGAACAATGAAAAAGCATTCAGTTTTCTTACAAGAAGACTTTTAATAAAAATAGAAGTAAATAGAGATAAAGAAATCCCCCCTGTAAAATCAGGATGGTAGATACCTTACAGGGTAATTAGATTCAAAACATAGAGAATCCCTCTAGGCAAAACCTTAAGTTACAAAAAAGATACACAGACAGAAATAGTTATTCTATTCAGCACAGTTCTTTTCTCAGCCATTTAAAGAAATCATAATCTAACACGTACCTAGCTAGATTACTTACTAAAAGTTCTAAGACTCCATTCCTGGTCTATCCCCGGCAAAGACAGAATATAGACAGACACACAGACCCTTTGTTTCTCTCCCTCCTCCCAGCTTTTGAAAGTATCTTGTCTCCTCATTGGTCATTTTGGTCAGGTGCCAGCGAGGTTACCTTTAGCTTCTTAACCCTTTACAGGTGAGAGGAGATTTCCTCTGGCCAGGAGGGATTTTAAAGGGGTTTACCCTTCCCTTTATATTTATGACATGTGTATATGTATCTATCTATCTATCTTACTATATGTTCCATTCTATGCATCCGATGAAGTGGGCTGTAGCTCACAGAAGCTTACACCCCCTAATACTGAAGGAGGGCACAGGGCCCCACCTATGGTCTGCCGAATTGACTACTCTGTACTTGGCTGAGGGAACCATATGAAGGACTCTGTTGTAGAGCAGATGGGAATTTGTTCTCTAACTCTAGCTTCAGTTGTGCACGGGCTTCAGTGGTTTTGTGTGAAATCAGCATCAGAGTGAATATCACCTTAATTATAGTAGGTCCTAGAACACCTAAACTCTATTACTTCAATCTTTTTCCAACATTGATCTTTGATCAAGCTACAACAACTGAGATGGATTACCTGTTATTCTGTGGCCAGTGTACCTTCAATAAGATGATTAGAGCTGGATGGAAAACTGAATTTCCATCCTGCAAGAAATTCTGAGACTTTGAAAGTGGGATGAAAAGCCAAGGCCTCAGAATTTTTCATAAGTCAAAATATTCTGAAATACTTCATTTAGGGTAATATGATAGTGTAAACAAAATGTTGGCTATTGAAATGGAACATTTTAGTAAATTCCCTTTTTTGACAAAATAGATACATTCCTATGAAACATTTAGATTTCGCCTATTTGGCATTTTCTGACAGAACTTTTCCACTGGAAACTTTTTAACCATCTCTAATTCTGATGTTCAAGGCAACATGTGAACTATTGAAGGTGTAATAGTTTCCATATTTGCCTACATGTTGTGACAAAGCTCTGTCCTTGCCTCGTGGGTCCCACATTTCCTGGCAGATTTCACTAGCCTCAGAGGCTCACTGTGACCCTCCACGTAACCCTTCTCTCTCTAGAGACAAGGGTCACAGTCTACTGAGCCATTTTCATCTTAAGGCAGCAAGGGAGGTGAGGAGAAGTTATCCTTCCTTGCACAGTCTCTGTTGTCTCCCAGTCTCAGTGATTAATCAGGGGGCAAAGGTGTGGGGGGGGAAAGCCCGGGTCCACCCTCTACTCCGGGCTCCAGCCCAGGGACCCTAATAGTATTAGCTATGGTAGCTGACCTTTTAGAAACATGACATGTACAATTCCCTGGGCTACTTCCCCCACAGCAGCCCTCTCTTCCTCAAGCTCCACTTCACCCTTACCTCAGGGCCTCCTTCCTTGTGCCTGATATGGTGTGTGCTACTCAGTCTCTCCAACAGCACAACTTCCTCCCACAGCTCCTGACATGCACACCAACCTGACTAACTGAGAGGCTTTGAACTAGTTTCAGCCAGCCCCTGACTGGCTTCAGGTGTCCCAATCAACCTAGCGTTCTCCCTGCCTTCTGGAAAGTTCTTAGTTGGCCCCAGGTGTCTTAATTGACCTGGAGCAGCTGCCATTTCACTTATCCTGGTACCAGGGATTTGTTTATCTATCTCCCACTACTTTTCTATAGCCATCTGGCCTTGCCCCGTCACAATAGCTACTGCACTATCAGAACCTAACACATGTCTGTAAGATGCATCAAAATACAGTATGAGTCATTAAGACAATATTTTATTTGTCCTCAAATGAGTTTATCAACACTAAATTTTTGCACCACCTAAACAAAACTGAGCAAAGCAGCAGTTAGCTGCACCTTCGGCAGTAAAGGAGAGAGTCTTAAATTTACTCATTCTTCTGTTTTCCAGTTCTGTGAGATACTAGGCACTGATCTGGGGAAGAAAGGAAAGATTTTGAAATTGACAGGATGTGGATTGGAAAGTTGTGACTTGTAAGGTGCTTTTTCACCCCATCTTGCCAGTTATCTTTATATGTGTTATGGGTTAGTCACCCTTTATTAATGACAGAAAGAAACTTAACTGGTCAAGATTACTCTGCCTCCCTGCTCCAATTCTCCTTCCCACCCACACAGTCATATCGTTTCTTTACTTTTGTCCAACACTTTCAGCTCAATAGCCAAACATTATTTCAGAAAATATCAAGGAGCTACAATCTATAGTTTGGGGCAGATTTGTCTAGCTTGTTCTGTCCCCTTTGCACTGATCAGTGACACAGAGGTAGCAGAAATAATACAGAGGTCTCCTGCTGGGGATTATGTTTGGGTATTTGGATGGCATGGAGAGAGAAGGACTGATGTACATTCCACTGTCACAGAAAAGACAAACTTTTAAAGGATTCAGAACCCTCAAGTGATCCACATTCCTAGTCTATCCAACTGTGCATTTTTATTACTACTACCTTTGTCCTCATCGATTCTCAGACACAGACTTTGTGTGACCTTGGGAAAGTCACTTACTATACCCTGTGCCTCAGATCCCCATCTATAATGGGGATAATACTTTCTTACCTTCCAGGGGTGTTGAGGATAACATCTGTAAATGAGTGTGAGGCTCAGATACTAAAGTGTGGAGGACTCTACAAGTACTTTGTATTCTATTTCTAATATTACGAATTTTTAGGTGCTGAGTAGATATTAATTATGAAGATAACTAGGTAAAATATATGCAGATATTTATAGTAATAAGTGTGGGAAATGGTAGAATTATCCTGATATGTATCATTGTCATTATTCAATTATTGTTCAAAGTCAATAGTGTTCAAATTGAATACTGGGGCCTACATCTGCTTGAGCAGTAGCCCCAAACCCAGGAGGATGCTGCCTGGACCATTTCGGAACCCTTCAACCCCGAAAGGCCCCATGAAGCAGCATATATCCACAGTTAAGGCTTTGTCTACAATAAGGAACTTTAAAGAAACTTTCCAGCTTTGGTTCTTAGTGGGTTTAACTAACTGTGGTAAAAACACTGGTAGTAGCACCAGAAGGAATATTTTTCTAGGACTCCCTAGCATAGACAAGGCTGAAGTGATGCCTACAAAATAAAGTTTATTTTGGTCTGATGGAGATCTGGACCTCAGCTGAAAAGTCTTGTCTTGATACCTGTGCAAACAAAATGGAAACAGCATGTCAATATTATTTTTACAGGCTATCTGATTAATATTGTCATCTGTGGAGTAAAAAATAGTCAGTTGGAGTTAGCAGGATCATCCTTGTTATAGCAGCATGTTCATGTCACTGTACTTAAGATGATGTCAGCATTTACATTATAAGTAATTTAAGGGTTTGTAACTCAGTAAGAGGAGAGCGCTAGGCCTGCCACAATTAAATGAACTTTTTCTTCAATGTAACTTACTTTCAAGGATCAAGGGAGTATATGACAAAACTTAATGTTATTCGAAGGACATTAGTAAAAAGTTTAGACATTTTGGCTTTTGTCAGGCAATTAAAAATGTTACTTTGAACAGAGTTCATCTAAATGTGGCATACTTGCAAGCAGGGATGGCACAAATATGCTTTGCTGGATTCATTCCAGGTCCAGATACCATAGTGGCGACCAGTATTTGTCAAATAGTGACTAACGATACTCACTAGTGATAGAGAAAGCTATGCAGCAGGACGTCTGTTTGTACCAAGTAATCTGGAAGTGCCGCAGATCCAAGTGGCAGGAGGCAGAAGAGGGGAATTTCATACCTTACTGATCCAGTAAAATAGATTCATAAGGTATCCAATCAGTTTTTCAGTTCTGATTTGCCCAAACAATAATGGCAGAAAAATGACAAAATCTGTGCATGGTCCATTCATTATGTTTCTACGGTTACCGGTTACCATACTGATCCATTTACTGGGTCAACTGAATGAATATTTTTGGAAATTAAATTCCTTTCCTGAATTTATACATATAGGTAGTTTAACTCCCAAATTTAAAGGACACTTGAAACAACCCCATAAAGTAATAAACTTATTTTTAACCCATCATTTTTCAGTGTTAGAAATATGCAGGGTGGAAAACAAATCCTGAAATGAAGGACATGAACTTCTCCCACAATACCCATTCTATACTCCTCCCCCCAAACACCTCCTTTTTTACCCTGTTCTCACCTATTAACCCTCCTCACCCCCCCCCCCACCCCAACACTTTCCCCCCCCTTCTCTTTCCTGACAGACTTTTCAGTGCTTTGTATGTCATCAGGCAGACCAAGCAGTCTTGCTCTGGCAGGTTCCTCTTATCCAGACTGGACATGTTTACCTGGCTCCAGTGGGGAATGGGGGGGAAAAGTGATGGTGCTGATTAGTAGGAACCAAAAAAGCTCTGAGAACTGAAATGTTTGACCCCATCCTCCAACTGTGCCTTCTGCTTAGAAACAGAAATTCAAATTAAGTAACATACTTTATACTGCTTTTCAAACAGTAAAGAGAAATGCAAGTTAATTTCAATGCTTATTAAAGACACAAGGATAAAAATCAATGTTGTTAAAAAGAGAAGTTATCAAAATCAGCAGGGAAATAAACAAATTTCTATGGAACAATAATAGAAAAAACTGAGGGCTGCAAAAATATTACAAAAGTAATTGACAATGTCTCTTGAATCAATCAAGCGTAATCAAGGGCCAGATTCTGTAACCTTTACAGAGTAGCTTTTGGCACTTAATTTGCACAGGTGTAAATGACTGCACAACGTGCAGGGCAATGGAGAACTTAGTCCACATTACTCTGTAGCTAGAATACATGGATAATGAATTTTAGTGAAGTAGTTTCAGCCTTAACTGTGAATTGTTTATGCTTTGGCTGGTTGCAATCTTAAAAACAGTTTAATGGAAAATACAGTGTTAAGGAAAGAGGGGGAGTTTCACCTTTGAGCTCCTGGCCAGTAGGCGATTGGGAAGGTTGGTTGCTTTATTACCCATCATACTACAAATATAATGAATACTATAAATTATAAAGCTAAATATACTATTGCATATTTAGTCTGAGTGTAAATGTTTTAAAAGTTGTATGAATATTATATATAACTGTAAAGAATGAAAGTTATTACTACTCAAATAGTTTGCTGATTATTGCCAAACTTAATACAATCACCAAAAGTCTCATTCAGGTTGTATAGAGGGACTAAACAAGCAAGGAAATTTGCAGGAAAGTCTATGGCTCATCCGTTGATTTAAGCACATGGTAGAAGCACAAGAACTTGAGGGATGGAGAGCACTTCAGCCTTAAACGTAGACACATCTGGGCTGAAAGCACATACGAGGGGCAGCAAGTTTGAAGGGACAGCAGAAAGATAATCAATCTTTGATGGTGAAAACCAAATCAACTATACTTTTCCCATCAAATGAGTATTTTCAATCAGTATCATTGATACGAATGTCAGCTGCTCTTTTGGAGTCCACTTCATTAATCTGAGTAAGAACTGCACCCTGCTTATAGTCCAAAGCATTTGTAGTCAGAGTTGTCAGACAACGAGTAGTGAGCAAGGTAAGTGTTTTACTAGTTAATTTCTTTCCTGCTTCAAATCAAAACTAGATTTTTCAGTATTTTTTCTAGAAGAAAATGCCCTGCTGTAGCCACAAAGGTGGGGAGGATTTGTCTGGGCCAGCAGGGGAAAGAAAACACGGGGGCCCTTAAAAGATTCCTTCACCACATGCTTCCTTTCCTTCTGGTGTGTGGGGGTTCCTCAGTGGCTGATTAGTTGTACAGAAGAATGCAACGTAACATTACTGGTGCCTGTGTACCCAAAAGAGGGCTAATAAGCCCCTCTCCCTACTGAGGTAATCATGCAAGTCATCATTTTGGGGTGAGGAAGGTATTTCCTCCTCACTGCCACATTGGCCTGGGCGGAGTGAGGTTTATATGCCTTCTTCTCAGCAGCCCAGGCGACCCAGTGGGTAGTAAAACTCATTTGGTCACAGCTCATTTGGTCACAGCTTGGCAGGTGGACAGTGCAGGTGCTCATTCAGGAGTGGGTGCGGTTCCCTGCTAAACCAGAATTGCAAGTGCAGTAAGAGAAGGCAGCCAAATAAGGTGGGGAACAAAGTTGGTTCTAGAGCTAGTTAGGAATTTTTCTGACAAAACAATTTTGTTAGAAAATGCTGATTTGTCAGACTTAATGTTTCACTTACATGTCTTGGGTTTGATGAACTTTCATCAGACTACAGGCAGGGTTCCAATGGAATCCTGCCTGATTTCCTGATGGGCGGCTGGGAGTCCAGGCTTCTAGGGTCCCCACCAGTCCCACCCTGCAGAGTGCTTTGGGGCCAGGAATCCCAGGGCTTCTAGGATCCATGGCTCTAAGGCAGCCTCATAAGCCAGCACCTCTAATGCTTCCTGGGAACCCCAGCTGTAGCTTGGGTATGGCTCCCAGCTCCACAGCAGGGAACCTGGAAGTCCTGAGAGCCTTGTCTCAAGATGGAATTCTCAGAGTTTCCAGGCTTCCTGCTCCATGGCAGACAACCTGGATGTCCTGGAAGGCACAGATTGACATGAGGCTCTCAGGATCCCTGCCATGTAGCCAGCTCCCAGCTGGAGTTATCAGGCAGGAAACCTGGCAGTCCTAGAAGTCCTGGAAGCTCTGAAAGCTTCTTGGCTCCCATCTCCATGTCAGGGACTCCCCTCTCTCCAGGGGACCACTCCAGGCTGTCTACAACACTTCTGGCAAGCAGGAGCAGCCCAGGGAATCCCTGGGACTCAGTGCAGCTAGTTTTCTATTTCATGTTTGGGAAATCAAGCCAAAACAATTTTTTTCTCTGAAACACATTTTTTTGAAATTTCCTTTTGGCAAGAAATTTTAATTCCATTTTAATTCTGAAATGGAACAAAACCTTTTTCAAGATTTCAGAATTTCCAGTGTAATGGGAATTGAGTTTTGACCAACTCTTATGGCGTCTCCTAATGTCTGGTACAGTAAGGGGGAAACCCCATCTTCCCTAGCCAGTCAGCCCTCGTCTGAGCAGAGAGCAACAGTTCTGTGACCAGGTTAATCGGGTAGAGGTACCACCTGGAACAAATTAAAGTAGGAAGGATGACCTGCACTGGATGAGTCATTGCTGAATAAACAGTAATAAATCTATAAGCTAGATAAACTACGTTCCCGGGGCCTTGTCTGCCTTCCTGTACTGTCCAGGATAAGAGTTACACTATAATTACATGCACCAGAGTTAAATTGGTAGCAAACATTTGCAATAATCATGGCATGAGGTAAATCCCAGAAAAGAACATACAGTGGTCATATTTGATCCTTGAAGAAGCCTGAGTGATTGCTATACTATTCCAGGCTTTTGGGGGGGATGTGATTGGAGAAAATTTTGTCTTCCTAAAACAACACTTACAAAAAAATCATTTTCAAACTAGCCTTATTTTCATATTGAAGCACAGCTATCAAGAACTCTTCTTGCTGTGCTGATGTCTTTCCAATCACTATAATATCATCCACATAACGGAACAAAGATTGGCTTTTAAGATTAGTTGATATTAACCTCTGGAAAGAACCAAGGGCAGACGTATGCCCATAAGGCACAGGCCATAATCAAAAGCCCCTCCTGTGTCCCCCAGAAAGGGCTGAACTATGTGGATGATCCCCGTGGATCTAAAATTTAAAAAGTGTTAGCCTATCGAGGGGGTAAAGTGTTTGGGGTACTGAAAAAGGTGACAATTCTTAGATTATGAAAGTTCCTTAATAGCTTCCTTTAATATCTCTTCAGGCCACTCTTGGGAAGTGGTTCTCAAACTGTGGTCCATGGAACATTTGCTGTTTGTTTGGGTAATGCCAACAGACCCCAGTTGTTGGGATTGAACTTGGGGTCTCTGGAGCTTAGTGCATAAGCCTCTACTGTGTGAGCTAAAAGCCAACTGGATGTTAGCTAAGGCTGTAGGGAAGACTCATTTAACTCTCTCACTCTCTAAGTGGTCTCGGAGCCACTAGATGGGACAGAACACCACACCCAGGAGGTGTGTGGGTTACATTTGCAGGGAGCTACCCACATAGTGTTAGCACCTCCTCCTTCAGTCCAACTGCTAAACTAAGTTACATTAAGTTAGCTCTTAGTTTTGTATAAGCAGCATCTTGACAAATTAAATTTTTTTATTATAGCATACAAATAAGGGTTTTTTAATGGAACAATAAAATATCCTGCTTAATACTAACATCTCTCCTTGATATTATAGGGACTAGTTTGAATTATATCCGTATAATAAATGTTAACCCTTTTTAGATAGCTGTATTCAGATGTACTACCTCCTCCTCCTGGGACAGCTAATGTAGAGTTAGCAATAGGGCATTGGAGGTGCCTTCATTTCTGGTTTTATTTATCGTTCATTGTGGAGTTTAGATTCATAATGAAAGAGGTGTCCTCCAAGTGACTTGAAAAGTTTCAAGCCTTACCTTCTGTACATGAGCTAGTAATATCAGTCAAGGTTTTAATTCAACACTCTGATCTGATGTATTAAGAAAATGGGCCTTTAATTGCAATGTATCAATTAATTGCCTCAGTTTGTAATCGTGTCAGAAGCAGCAATTTAAGTTAGCCATCCCCCATATCAGGAGAAGTAGCACAGTAATGTTAATTTTCCAAGTATACAGAGTACTCAAATAATAAAAGTGGTTTGAACATCACCCAGATTAAATAGAGTGATGTTAATCAAAGACTTGAGCTATTCTACACATGTTCCTGATGCAG
Source organism: Natator depressus (assembly GCF_965152275.1). Lineage (NCBI taxonomy): Eukaryota > Metazoa > Chordata > Testudines > Cheloniidae > Natator > Natator depressus. Next base: position 83,037,498 of record NC_134234.1, read on the forward strand.
TCTTTCCTGTTTCAAGAAGAACCTTCCTGTCTTTGTCTGACTTTGAGAGGGTAGCCACTGCTTTATAACAGAGATCTCTGCTTTAACCTGACCTTGCTTATTACTGTTGGGTCTTAAGCCTCTAGACAAAGATTAGGAGACCATCCTCCAGAGGCCTGACTATAGCTGTAAAACCAACACAATGAAGCTGACTTTACAAAGAACCTAGTTATGTTTAGTCACTAGATGGCAGTAACAGCTAGCAGTAAGCCTGCACTGGTCTTCTAGACCTTTTGCACATTAATCATACATACAGAAAATTCCACAAAGTACAAGCTGACAAAGACCTTGCTTTGCCACGATCAATCTTTATTCACCACTAGATTAAAGTGGTTAGATATACTTGATTGCCTCAGGTCCTGGATAAAGCTTATAAATAACTACATATATGTTATCTGCTTAAAGGCTTTTTTTGGTTGGTTGGTGTGCTATCTATTCATTCTTGATTACACTGTTTGACCACCCACTACATTTGTTAGCTTTCCTGTGAAGCTGTAATTTTAATCTTTGGCTGTGTAAATGTTTAAAACATCATTTTATTATTTACGAATAGAAGGATACAGCTAATAGAGTGCAGTTGAGTGAGCACCCTCTCTTCTCGGAGAGTTTCATTGCTGAATATCTTTGTGCTATGAACCAAAAGGGCAACAGAATTGTGGACTATATTCTGCATTGTATTAGAGAATTCAGCTCACGCAGTTCTATTCCCCAGTCTACTCTGTTAAAACAATACCTGCCTAGCTACCAAAGATATGCATCTTAGTGTAACTGGTACAAATATTTTCCGAGCATGCATTCAGTAATAGCATATACTGTTTAAATTTATTTCAAACAGAAAATGAAAATATTTTAGCCCAAGCTCTTTAAAAAATTAGCTGCCTGGCTACTGCTTGCTACTCAGCACTTTTGAAAGTCAAGCCACGTACGCAGGAGCCTACATTTAGGCACTTGCATCACTTTAAATTTTCTTTAGTGTTATATGCTGTCAGGGCCTTCGTTAGGGACAAGCCAAGGGTCCAGGAGCCAGATAGCAGGAATCAGGCCAGGTTGTAACACTAGGAGATCAGAATCAAGAGACAAACCAGAGATCAAGAGTCAGTTACTGAGAGCCAGGGTACCAGGAGGTCAGGATCAGGCAACAGAAGGAGAGAACAGAAACCAGGATGCAGTTCCCAAGGGTCAGGCCAAGTCAGGATACCTGGGAGTCAGAATCAGAAGGCAGAAACAGATAAACACCAGACCAGCAGTCGATGGCAGGTAGGGTTGTCAACCGTCAAGGATTTGCCTGGAGCACTGGTGGGCAACCTGCGGTCCATCAGGGTAATCCTCTGGTGGGCCTCCAGACAGTCTGTTTACATTTGCATGGCCTCCTGCAGCTCCCAGTGTCCGCAGTTCACCATGCCCAGCCAATGGGAGCTGCGTGAAGTGGCGTCAAGCACGTGCCTGCGGCCCACGTAGCTTCCCACAGTGAACCGTGGCCACTGGGAGTTGTGGGCAGCCATGCAAATGTAAACAAACTGTCTGGCAGCCCGTCAACCAATTACCCTGATGGGCTGCATGCGGCCTGCGGGCAGCGGGTTGCCCACCACTGGCCTAGCGTCTCCAAGAATTAAAGATTAATCTTTAATTAAAGTTTGTCATGTGATGAAATCTCCAGGAATACATCCAACCAAAACTGGCAACCCTAATGGCAGGGTAAAGAACAGTTTTATGGATAACTTTCTGTTTCCTTCTCTGGATCAAATGGTGCTGGGGCTCAATTAGGAGCCTTGTAACTCTCCCAATCAGGCCGTAGGGGTGGGGCTTGTGCCACAGCTGAGCTTCATGGATCCCAATCCCAGCTGCTGGCAGTGGCATTGGAACAATTTTTATAGTGGGGGTGATGAGAACCATTGAACAAAACTGTAAACCCTGTATATGATGGAAACCACTTCAAACTCGGGGGTGATGCCCCACCCACAGCAACTGTAATTCCAGCACCCCTGGCTGGTTGGTGAAGGCTGCTGTCTCTGTCTGTCCTGTCTAGGTGTTTATATAGTAAGCATCGCCATGATATTTGAGCACCTCATCTGTCTAATTTTACCTGTCAGTGAATGCTTTTGTAAATTATATTTACCCACCTCACATTCACCAAGGCACCAGGCAATAATTTTCATAATTATTCTAAAACATTATGATAAAAGAGCTCCCCTCAAAACTACACACACAAAATACAGGCAATCTTATATATAGAAAACAAAAGGAAGAAGAAAAGGTTACAGCTAAGGGGGGAAATTATTTTTAAATTTTTGTTTTAAAAATGCAAAGGTAGAGGATGAAATAGATGTCAGAGGGGAAGTTTTCCACAGCCTAGGCAGAGCCCTCCAGAGCAAAGTTACTGCCAACCTACATTAATGATGGAATCCTTAAAAAAAACAAATGGTGTTAGAACATTGACTCTGATTTATTACAGTAAACATGACAAAGTCTTCATCATCATAGAAGGCTGAACTTTTGAGTATGGTGCAGTGGAAGGAAAAAAAGGAATTTTTGTTTCTTATCTTATTCAAGAATATTGAATAAAGGATTAAAAGTTCATAGGTATTTAATATCACAGAATCTCCAGAGTCTGGTTTTATTGTTTTCTGCTTGTGTTAAGATGTACAGATATCACAGTTCAAATGTAGATTTCAGATTAAATTAACCAGCATAGACCTATAATGCTAACTGGTGAGTTGTTTGCTTAAAGGAAGTGAATTGAATTTAACATAGCTCCAAGTATACTCACTAGAATAAACTGATCTTCTAAATTGTGTTGAAACCAACTGAAGTGTGTTACACTGGCATCCAAAGAAAGCAACAGGTGGTGATTTAAGATTTCCCAGATGAGGACTACAATCAGTTGATCAAACTGCTCTTGCCATTTGCTCTGGGGAAAATACAAACACGCATGGATTGTTCTTTGTGGTCATGCTCCATTGGTGACCTGTTAGATTCAGAAGCTACTGACGTAAGCTACATAAACTTTACAGGCAGATAACTTTATCCTTTAGCCAAGGACATTCATATTAGTCAAGTATTCTGTTCCTTCTTTGGTGTAGGGCAATTTGCTGTTTAACTATTTAAAAAGGAGAGCTTTTCATATTAATATTTCTCCTTAATTTTAATGTCTCTGCAGTACATGTTTTTCTCTTTTTTTCTAAATGTCCCCTGCTGATCATAGCCCAGACACAGCACAATAAGCTTTAGTAAAAGCTGACATTTATTCATTGCAAGTATTAAACATTTGAGCAGCCTGTAATTTAATCTTCTCCCTTTTTTGTTTTCCTTATCAAGTGATTGGTAGGCTGTGGAAAGCTCTATCCATTTTCTTGATTAATGCACCACAATATTATCTTCGGTTCCCTATCAGTGTGAAGTTTATAAAAACATAGTAGTACTCATGAAATGGACAATATCTCACCTAGAAGACAAGAATGCTAAATACATATAGTATTTTAGTGCCAAATCAGTTGAAACAAATCTGAAAAGGGGAAACAAAATGCCATTAAGGTATTAGTGGATTGAGGAGAAGTTCTTATCTGTATGCGTTTTATAATGTTTTATTTGTCTTACACCAGCAGGAAAGCTGGTGGCCTGAATACGTAAAACATCATTTTTACCACTGCTTATACTTAACTGATGCTCCCAGCTTGAAACTGGTTGGCACGGTGAATAAGGTCAGCAGATCAGGATGATCTTTGTAAGGTCTTGTATTAATAAAGAAAACCCACTGAGATCAAAATCTGTGCCACCCGATTCATTTAAAATATAATCAGATAAATTCAGTCTTTACACCATTGCAATTTAAGCCAAGAATTTGGAAGACTGACAAGAGTTCTGTTTTTATTTTGTTAATCTCAGAGATAATGGAGATAAGAATGTGCTTCTATAATACAAGTTTTATGTAGTGTGACAGGGTCGGGCCAGATGGCTACAGGAGAGTAATTTTTTTTTTGAAGCAAAAGATGTTTTTTTATTTGCATAACACACTTACAAAGTAAAAACAGCAGCATATGCAATGTGTAACACAGCAACCGATCACAATTGTTTTCTCATTAGCTTCAGGGGAGGGAAGTGTTCAAGCTTGCCTGGGCCCAGAGCGGGGGGGCTTCCTCGACTCTCGTGGTCTTCCACCCTTCCAAGTTACCTGGTGTCCCAGAGCGGGGGAGCTTCCTCGACTCTCATGGTCTTCCACCCCCTCGAGTTACCTGGCGCCACGCCCGAGTGTCACCAACAATTCCCTCCTCTGAAAGCACCCAACAAGAGGGGCAGGCTGTGGGGTGGACAATCCGGGGGGGGGGCTCATGCACCCACGTGTGAAAGACCCCTCTAAGGTGGTGGTGTCCGCAGCAGCAGTGGCTGGGGCTGGGGTCCCTTACTCTCTCCCCCAATCAAAGGGTCAAACAAAGGGACCCGGACGGGGACACCAAGCAGAGAACCGCAGACAGTGCCCACCACTCCTCAAAAGCATCAAGGGAGTCGGTGGATGCCGCCCAGAGGAACTCTGGCCGGATACGTGAACAGACCGAGGATCAGAAAACGGCCCCACAGTCACAGGAAACTCCATCGGCCAACCTCCTCGCTCTGGTTTTATATTTTAGCCAGGGCCAGGAGGAGGTTAACTGGGAGATCTCGCGACTTTGTGAGGCCACGGATGGGGAGTGCATAAATAAAAAGGTGAGGGGAAAAATACAACCAAAAACGTAATAGGAGATTTGTGAGGAGCTGGAACAGGAGCTGCAGCCTGGCGCACTCCAAATATACGTGCGCCAGGGTTTCCCTCACTCCACAAAAGGGACAAGTATCTGAGACGGAGGTGAACCACGCCAAGTATGTGCCCGTGCTCACAGCTCCATGAAGGAGCCGCCAACCAATGTCCCCGACGGGCCTCGGAACCAAGGTGGAATATAGGCTGGCCCACTGGGGCTGCTCACCCTCCAAAGGTGGCAGAAGGTCTCGCCACTTTGTGTCGGGGCAGGATACTAGGGTGAGGGCATGAAGGGTGTGGAGCGCGAGCATGTATAGATGTTTCCTTGGTGCGGTTTGGAAGCGTACCGGCTGCAGTTCATGCAGCCGGCTCGCAGTGAAGGGGTGAGGGGGTCAATTGGGTCTGCGGGGCGGGGTCCAATTAAAAGGCCCAGTGGGCCTGGGGTAGAGGGTGGGTGGGGCATGCCCTCGAGCAGGACCCAGTCAAGGTAAGCTCGAGCAGCGGGCAGCAAAGCGGCCTTCGCCTCCTGAAGTACGCACTGGGGGGTGCGAGGTCTGGAGAGCCCCATGCGCCAGGTGAGCGTCAGGGGATCCAGCCAGTCTCCCCGGTCATAGTCCAGGTGGTCTCCGACTCTCGTGACTTCTGCCAGGATCAAGCTCTGGTGCACCGAATGGGACTCCACCACCTGCACACGGAGCTGGGGGTTGTGTAGCAGGGGCTCCGCGAGGAGATCTACCCCTTCGGTGGCCGCCACGGACCTGGTCGTTAAAAACAGTTTCCAAGTCTGGAGGAGGTCCTGGTAGAAGACCGGCAGCCCTGAGAGGTCTTGCAGAAGACCTCCCGGACAGAGATAAAAGAGCTGCTGGTCATATCGGAGCCCTCGGATGCAGCGCAGGATGACATGCGCCAGTGTGCTCCACGCCGAACTGCCTGCACCATAGAGGAGTCTCTGTAGGGCCTGGAGGCAGAAGACACGGACCTGAGTGTGTAGACACTTCAGGCCCTGTCCTCCTTCCTTCAGCGGTAGATGAAGAACCCCTACAGGGGCCCAGTGCGTTCCTGACCAAAAGAACCCCAGAATCGATGTCCAGAGGTTGGTCAGGAAACCCGGGGCCGGGACCAGGGTGTTGAGCCGGTACCAGAGCATGGACAGGACTAGTTGATTAAGCACCAGCGCTCTCCCTCGGAGGGAGAGACATCGGAGTAGTCCCGTCCATTTCTGGAGCCACTCTATCACCCTGCCCTCTAAATTTTCCCAGTTTTCCAGTGGAGAGGGATGCGTGGCAGAAAGGTAAACGTCGAGGTACAGCAGCGGACCCGCGCTCCACCGGATGGTCTGAAGTGCGGGTGGGAGGGAGCTTGCCTGCCGCCAGTCTCCTACCTCCAAGCCAGACCTCTTGACCCAGTTGACCTGGGCTGTGGAGGCTGCTGAATAGATGGCCTGGCAAGCCTCCACCCACGCCAAGTTGCTGGGGTCCTGGATCACGAGGAGCACATCATCGGCGTACGCTGACAGGACCAGCCGCAGCTCCGGCTCCCACAGCACCAACCCTGTCAACCTCCTGTGGAGGAGACAGAGGAAGGGCTCGATCACCAGAGCGTACAGCTGGCCCAAGAGGGGGCACCCCTGCCGTACTCCTCGCCCGAAGCTGACCGATTCAGTCAGCGTCCAGTTGAGCTTAACTAGACACTCTGAGGAAATGTACAGCACCCAGAGAAAACCCACAAACTGGGGTCCGAAGCCAAATGCCCGCAGAGTGCTCAGGAGGTACCCATGGTCCACCCTATCGAACGCCTTCCCCTGATCTAGGGACAGGAAGGCGAACGACAGACCGTCTCTACGCCCGAGTTCCAAAAGGTCCTGAACCAGAAATAGGTTATCAAAGACACTGCAGTCCGGGACGGTGTAGGTCTGGTCTGGGTGAATCACGTCTGCCAGCATGGACCCTAGCCGCAGCGAGATTGCTTTCGCTACGATTTTGTAGTCCATACTGAGGAGCGAGACGGGACACCAATTTCGTAAATCGCGGAGGTCCCCCTTCTTTGGCATTAAGGCGAGCACAGCTCGCCTGCACGAAAGAGGGAGGACCCCACTCTGCAGAGACTCAGCCCAGACGGTGACTAGGTCTGGGCCGAGGACGTCCCAAAACACGCGGTAGAACTCCACGGTCAGCCCATCCATGCCTGGAGACTTATTAGTGGGCAGATGATGGAGGGCTTCCGAGAACTTGGCCAGAGTGAGAGGCAACTCTAGCCGGTCTCAGTCGCTCGCGCTGACCGTAGGGAGCTCCTCCCAAAGCACTCTGCAAGTGCTAGGGTCGGTCGGATCTGGGGAGAAAAGACTTGCATAGAAGGCTCAGGCCCTCCCGCACATCTCTTCTGGTTCCGTGAGGGGGGTGCCGTCTTCTGCCAGGAGGCAGGTGACGTGTTTTTTGGCCCCCCTCCTTTTCTCCAGGGCATAGAAGAAGCGGGAGCCGTGATCCATCTCCCGAAGGAGGCGGATGCAAGATCGAACAAAGGCGCCGCAGGCCCGATGGTCCTCGAGGGCCCGGAGCTCCTCCTGCTTCTCCCGGCACGCTCCACAGAGGAGCGGGTCTTTGGGGCTGGCGGCCAGACACCAATCCAGCTCTAAGACCTCCCGTGCCAACTGCTCTATCGCCGCATTTCTCCATCGGCTGGTGCCTCGGGTGTAGTCACGGCAGAAGAGCCTGGCGCGCACCTTCCCCAGGTCCCACCATCGCCGCGCCGAGGGAAAGGCGCGCCGCTGCCCTCGCCAGGCCAGCCAGAATTCCCGGAAGGACGTCAAGAAGCCCTCATCCTCCAACAGGCTGTTGTTAAAATGCCATTAGGCCGGCCCCGGCCTCTTGGCACAGAGGGAGGCTGTCACGGTGGCTAGGTGATGGTCAGAAAATGGGGCCAGCCGAATGCTGGAGGAGTGAGCTCGTGAGAGATGGAAGCATGATAAATAAATGTGGTCCAACCAGGAGTGGCTCAACCAGTGGGCTTCCACCCGGACACAGGTGAACGTGGAAGTGTCATCCGGGTGGTGGTCACGCCAGATGTCCACTAGGGAGTGATATTCAACTATCTCCCAGAGGGTGTCCGTGGCCGCCAGGCTCTGCTCGGTCCCCGAGCGGTCTCGCTCCTCGAGGGTGGTATTAAAATCCCCTCCCAGGACCAGGCACTCGTGAGGATCTAAGGTGCTGAGGAAAGCGGATGCCTGCTGATAGAATTGCAGCCACTCCGGGCCCTATGTCGGGGCATAGACGTTAACAAGTTTAACCACGAGCCCCTCTATATGGACCCGGAGATGCAGCAGGCGACCCGGTACGGCCTCGGTGACCCCTAGCACCTCAGGCCGTAGGTCGGGGGAGAACAGGGTCACCACTCCAGCCTACCGAATCATGGAATGGCTAAAGTAGACCCTGTCCCCCCACTCCAGCCGCCAACTGTCTTCGGCGGTCAGATCCGTATGGGTCTCCTGCAGGAAAATCACAGAATACCCTCCCTCCCGAAGGAAGGAGAGCACCTGGGACCTGCGGAGAGCCATCCTACAACCCCGGGTGTTCAATGTTGCGATGGTGAGAGATGTCATGGGGGGGACCGGGGGGTATTCTCACTGGCAGGGACGCTCGCATCCCCCAGTGGGCCGCGCAACAGTCCTTGACCCATCCCGTAGGTGAGTAATTGGTCACAGAAGATGCGGACCCACCAGTAGGCCATGACATCCTGCTTCCCCATCCCTTTACCTTCCCCCATGAGGGCCCTTGTGGCCCAGAGGATTTGAAAAAAATCCCCCTATCGCTGGAGAGCAAGCTGTACCTTGTTGCGGGAGCCACGGACATCCTCTAAAAACTTCCGCAGCTCTCCTCGCAGCTCATGGGGGGGTGGGGTTATGGTTTCCCGTTTGTTCCCTGCAGGGGCCCTTGGTGCAGCCCTGTGGTCCACTAAAACGGACAAGCAGGGTGCGGACCCCCGACGGGGTGCCTGATGGGCTGGAGCTTCTAGGCCCGCCTCAAGCTCTGGGGCGATAGGGGGTGGTGGAGGGAAAATAGCAGCTCCTAATGGGTCGGAGCAGGAGAACACAAAGGCCGCTCCCTGGGGGTCATCAGTTGGGAAAGGGAAGGAGACAGCCCTGGGGGCAGCAATGATATTGCAGGAGGTAAATTGAATAGGGGCAGGGGCGGGGCAGAGGTGAGGTTCTGGGTTTCAGGAGGCAAGCAGCTGGATGGTGGCGCCTCCCAATCAGGCTCAAGGTTTAAGGGGGTGGGGAGGGAGCTCTCAGTGACACCGGGCACGCGCTCTGTGGTGGATTATCTTCTTTAGGGCCCCCGCCTGGGAAGGAAGTCGATTACTCCGCACCAACGGGGGGTGCCCCGGCGACTCGTGCCCCAGCTGCGTGGCGCCGGCTGTCACCTGAGCAGGCTTGGTGGTCATCAGCGGGGTGCCATCAGTGGCTGGGTTGGTGGAGGAGTCCATGGGCTCCTCGGATGTGGGAGCGGAAGCAACAGTTAAGGGGAGGGAGCATGGGGAAAAGAGGGGTGGAGTGAGGTCACCCAGATCAAGATTTGCTGGCAAAAGGTCGTCCTCCCCCTGGGCGACCGGGGTCAGATCTAAGGCCTTGATCTCCTCGAACATGGAGGAGAGGTCACTTTCCGCTGCCCCGGGGTTCTCCCCGCTGGCACCCGCCACGACGGTTGTCTCGGGGTTCACGGGGGCTTCAGGTAGCGTCAGGACAGAAGGGGCTTCCTCGAGGGTCTCGGAGGGGAGGGTTTCCCGTGGAGGGGAGACACTACCCTCCGGTGCTGCCACGTCTTTCCCAGCTGACACCAGTGGATGGGACGCACTCGTGGGCAAAGCAGAGGGTTCGGCATCGGTGCCCCCTTCCTGGTCTTCCGGGGGGCCTCCACCTCGGGTAGATGAGGCGGAGCTCGAGCCTTCTGCTTGCCTCGCTTCCCCTGGACTAGGGCCCAGCCCTCCATGGCATCATCTGGGGGCTGGTTAGCAGGGGTCATGTCAGGGGGTAAAGGCAATGGCACAGGGACTTGGGGGGGGGGAAGGGTGGGGCAGCATAAGGGAGGGAGGATTCTCCCTGGGGCAGGCTCTCTCCCATGCCTGGTGGTATCTCTGCCACACCCTCCTCCATAGAGGAGGCAGGGCGGGTTCGGGTACCGGGCGGCCAGGGGTATCGGCAGTGATGGGGCCGATGTCCTGCCAGGTCTCGGGGATCCCAGGTGCCCCTCCTTGCCGGGCTAATGGGCAGTCCCTCCGGACATGCCCCGATGCCCGGCAGAGGTAGCACCGGGCTTCCCCCGTGGAAAAGTACACCCGGTAACGGGTCCCCTGGTGGGGGACTAGGAAGGACCCTTCGAGCGCCACTCTGTCGCGCGCCGCCGATGGCAATAAAGGTTGCACTTGCCGGCAGAAGGAAAAAATATGACGGAGGGTGGGGTCTTTGCAGCCCAATGGGAGAGGGCTGATAACAGAAACAAGTTTCCCCAGGGTGGAAAGGGCGGGTAGCAGGGCAGCATTGGGGAGAAAAAGAGGGACAGAGGTCAGGACCAGGTGGACGCCCAGGTCTTCTAGCGGCTCTAGGGGGACAAACACCCCCCCCACTGCCAGGTCCCTCTCCACTGCCTCCTGGGTGGCAGCCTCCGATGCTAAGAAGAATACGACCTTCCCGTACATTTTGGAGGCTGCCACAATGGCCGAGGGCCCCACTACCCTCGCCAACGCCCACACGTAGGTCTCCACGTGGGGCGAGGCGGGCACCAGGAGGCATCAGACACTGTGCTTCCTTGTCATGGTGGGAAAGGGGCCCCGGCCACTATTGATGGTGGCAGAGGCGGTGGGCGGGAGAGATGACGAGGCGGCAGAAGGGGGGGCTGCCACTGCCCCGGCATACGTCCTGGGGGCTGAGGGAGGGACATCCACAGAACTGGTGGGGGGGGCAGCGGGGGAGGACGCCGTGGTCGGTGGCGGGGTCGCAGGACTGGGGGTGGCCCTTGCCATGGAGGGCCCTGTGGTTTTAGCGGGGTCCTTCCCCTTCTTCTTGCCCTGGCCTTTCCCGCCGGCTGGAAGGGCTTCCCTAGAGTCTGGGGAGGCGATGGGCATGGCAGCGGTGGAGGGAACCCCGGTGCCCTCCATTGCCGATGCCCCAGCAGGGGCGGTGGCAGGTGGTTAACAGGAGTTGGGGTCAGATAGAAAGGGACAAGCTGTGGGGTGGACAATTCGGGGGGGGGCACATAAACCACCGTACGCTTGTCCAGAGAGTCCTGTTTGGTTGGCTGGTGCTCCTGGTCCAAGCGGTAGAATCAAGGCGAGCAGCTGAGTCCAGAGACAGATGTTAGATAGCCAGCAAAGATGACAGAGGGGTGGGGGGGCAGTGAGGAAGGTCGTAGTGTGGGGGTTGGGAGGACACAGATGGATCGGGGGCAGCTCCGTGCCACACCCCCCGTGTCCCTACAAACACAATTAAGACACAGTCAAGGCCTCCCCCACACAAGAGCACAGTTCGAAAGTTACTCAGTCTTAGGCCCCCTCCACGGCGATTTGTAGATTCCCCGGGTGGTGTTTCTCTGGTGGACGGCTTTTTTTCTGTCTATTCCGGGTTTTCTTTTTTTCAGCAACAGCATTCCAGAAATGCCGGAGTAAGTGATAAGAATCCTCTCGACCAAAAACGGGTCCGCAGACAAACAGCAAGCGTCTGGGTCTGGGGGCTAGGTCCTTCCACTCCCCACCTCTGGGGAGCGGGCCAGCAGGCCCCCCCCTCGCGGGGGGGTTAGCTGAAGCAGCAGCAGCGTCTGAGGGTGGGCGGAGGGGGAGGAGGGTTAACAGCCGGCCGGCAGCTGGCCAGCACTCCACAACAGCAGGAAAAAAAAAGAAAGAAAGGGAGGAGGGGGGGGAGCGTCTGGCCCGGTCGGGGGGGGGGAAGCCGAAAGCAGGGGCAAAAAGCAAGGAAAGCCCAGGCCAGAGGCCAGCATCAGGAGAGCAGGCTAAGTAGGTCCCTTTTCCCTGGGTAAGGTAACAGGGAAGGGTTTTTTTTTTTTTTTGAAACAGAAAAGAATTTTATTGTGACAGTTACAAGAATTACCAAAGAAACAAACCAAACTATGCAACAAAACAACACAAACAGAAGGTATAACAGAGCAGCTTTCAGGAGGGAGAAGTGTTCAGGCTAGCCTGGGCCTAGAGCGGGGGGGCTTCCTCGACGCTCGTGGTCTTCCACCCCCCTCAAGTTACCTAGTGCCGCGCCCAGTGTCACCGATTATCCCCCTCCTGAGAGTGCCCGGCAAGATGGGCACGGCTGCGGGGTGGGCGGTTTGGGGGTCAGGGGGGTAGACACCCACGTATTATAGGACCCCTCCTAGATGACAGTAACGATGGTATCCACAGCGGCAATGGCTGGGGCTGGTGTCTCTCGCTCTTCCCTTCAATCAAAGGGTCAAACGGAGGGAACCGGACGGGGTCACCGAGCAGAGAACCCCGGACAGCGCGCACCGCTCTTCAAAGGTGTCAAGGGAGTCGGTGGTCGCCGCCCAAAGAAACTCCGCCTGGATACGTGAATGTACTGAGGATAGGAAAAAGGCCCTACAATCGCAGGACGTTTCATGGGCCAACCTCCTCTCTCTGGTTTTATAAATGGCTGTTTTTGCCAAAGCTAGGAGGAGGTTAACCAGGAGATCCCGCGACTTTGTGGGGCCGTGGATGGGGAGTGTATAGATAAAGAGGTGGGGAGAAAAATGAAGCCAAAAGCGCAACAGAATATTTGTGAGGAGCCGAAAAAGGGGCTGTAATCTGGTACACTCTAAATAGACGTGTGCCAGGGTTTCCCTCACATTACAAAAAGGGCAAGTATCCGGGATGGAAGTGAACCGTGTCAAAAACACGCCCGTGCTCACAGCTCCGTGAAGGAGCCGCCAACTGATGTCTCCGACGGGCCTCGGGACCAAGGTGGAATACAAGCTGGCCCATCGAGGTTGCTCACCCTCCAAAGGTGGCAGGAGGTCCCGCCACTTTGTGTCGGGGCGGGACACCAGGGTGTGGGCGTGAAGGGTGTGAAGCGTGAGTGTATACAAATATTTCCGTGATGCAAGTTGAAAACTGACCGGTTGCAGTTCATGCAGCCGGCTCTCAGTGAAAGGGTGAGGGGTTTGTCGGGATCGGCAGGGTAGGGGCCCAATGGAAAGGTCCGGCGGGCCCGGGGTAGAGGATGGGCGTGGTGCGCCCTCGCGCAAGGCTCGGTTAACATAAGCCCGAGCTGCAGGGGTCAAGGCGGCCTTCACCTCCTGAAGTACGCGCCGGGGAGTACGGGGGCTGGAGAGCCCCATGCGCCGAGCGAGCGTCAGGGGATCCAGCCAGTCTCTCCGGTCATAGTCCAGGAGGTCTCCGACCTTCGTGACTTCCGCCAAGACCAACCTCTGGCGCACCGAGCGGGACTCCGCCACCTGCACACGGAGTTGGGGGTTGTGTAGCAGGGGCTCCGTGAGGAGATCTGCTCCCGCGGTGGCCGCCACGGATCTGGTCGTTAGAAACAGTTTCCAGGTCCAGAGGAGGTCCTGGTAGAAGACCGGCAGCCCGGAGAGGTCTCGCGGAAAACCTCTCGAACAAAGGTAAAAGAGCTGCCGGTCATATCGGAGCCCCTGGAAGCGGCGCAGGAAGGCGTGCGCCAGTATGCTCCACGTCGAACTACCTGCACCATAAAGGAGCCTCTGCAGGGCCTGGAGGCGGAAAACGCGGACCTGAGTGTACAGACACTTCAGGCCCTGCCCTCCTTCCTTCAGGGGCAAATGAAGAACTCCAACAGGGGCCCAGTGCAATCCTGACCAAAAGAACTCCAGAATCAATCTCCGGAGGTGGGACAGGAAACCCGGGGCCGGGGCTAGGGTGTTGAGCCGGTACCAGAGCGTGGACAGGACTAGTTGGTTAAGCACCAGTGCTCTCCCCCGAAGGGAGAGACATCGGAGTAGCCTCGTCCATTTCCTGATCCGCTCAATCACGCCGCCTTCCAAATTTTGCCAGTTCTCCGGCGGAGAAGGGTGCGTGGCAGAAAGGTAAACGCCGAGATAGAGCAGAGGGCCGGCACTCCACCGGATGGTCTGAAGCGCGGGTGGGAGGGAGCTTACCTGCCGCCAGCCCCCCACCGCCAAGCCAGAGCTCTTGACCCAGTTGACTCGGGCGGAGGAGGCTGCTGAATAGATGGCTTGGCATGCCTCCACTCGCGCCAAGTCGCCCGGGTCCTGGACCACGAGAAGTACGTCATCGGCGTACGCCGACAGGACCAGCCGCAGCTCCGGCTCCCGCAGCACCAACCCTGTCAACCTCCTGCGGAGGAGACAGAGGAAAGGCTCGATCGCCAGAGCGTACAGCTGGCCCGAGAGGGGGCACCCTTGTCGCACTCCTCGCCCGAAGCTGACCGGTTCGGTCAGGGTCCAGTTGAGCCTAACCAAACACTCCGCGGAGGCATACAGCACCCGGAGAAAACTCACAAAATGAGGTCCGAATCCAAACGCCTGCAGAGTGCTCAGGAGGTACCCATGGTCTACTCTGTCGAACGCCTTCTCCTGATCAAGGGACAGGAGGGCGAACGACAGACCATCTCTCCGCCCGAGTTCCAAAAGGTCTCAGACTGGAAATAGGTTGTCAAAAATGCTGCAACCCGGGACAGTATAGGTCTGGTCTGGGTGGATCACATCCGCCATCACGGACCCTAGCCGCAGCGAAATTGCTTTCGCTACGATTTTGTAATCCGTGCTAAGGAGTGAGACGGGACGCCAGTTCCGTAAATCGCGGAGGTCCCCCTTCTTTGGCAACAAGGCGAGCACCGGTCGCCTGCAAGACAGAGGGAGGACCCCGCCCTGCAAAGACTCAGCCCAGACAGTGACTAGGTCTGGGCCGAGGATGTCCCAGAATGCGCAATAAAACTCCACGGTCAGCCCGTCCATGCCCGGAGATTTATTGGTGGGCATGCGGCGAAGGGCTTCCGAGAACTCGGCCAGGGTGAGAGGCAACTCTAGCCGGTCTCGGTCGCCCACGCTGACCGTGGGGAGTTCCTCCCAGAGCACCCGCAAGCGCCAGGATCGGTCGGATCTGGGGAGAAAAGGCTTGTGTAGAAGTCGCGGGCCCTCCCACACATCTCCTCCGGATCCGTGAGGGGGGTGCCGTCTTCCGCTAGAAGGCAGGTGACGTGTTTCTTGCCCCCCCTCATTTTCTCCAGGGCATAGAAGAAGCAGGAGCCGCAGTCCATCTCCCGAAGGAGGCGGATGCGGGACCGGACGAAGGCACCTCGGGCCCGGTGGTCCTCGAGGGCCCAAAGCTCCTCCCGCTTCTCCCGGCACGCTCCACAGAGGGACGGGTCCTCGGGGTTGGCGGCCAGGCGCCTCTCCATCTCTAAGACCTCCCGTTCCAACTGCTCTATCGCCGCATTTCTCCGTCGGCTGGTGCCCCGAGTGTAGTCGCAGCAGAAGAGCTTGGCGCGCACCTTCCCTAGATCCCACCATCGCCGCGCCGAGGGAAAGGCACGCCACTGCTCTTGCTAGGCCAGCCAAAACTCCCGGAAGGACGTCACAAAGCTCTCGCCCTCCAACAGGCTATTGTTAAAGTGCCAATACGCCGGCCCCGGTCTCTCTGCACGGAGGGAGACCGTTATAGTAACTAAATGATGGTTGGTGAAAGGGGCTGGCCGAATGGTGGAGGAGTGAGCCTGTGAAAGATGGAAACGGGATAAGTAAATATGGTCCAACTGAGAGTGGTGTGACCGATGGGCCTCCACCCGGACAAAAGTGAACGTGGAGGTGTCATCTGGGTGATGGTCATGCCAGATGTCCACTAGGGAGTAATATTCAACTATTCCCCAGAGGATGTTTGCGGCGGCTGGGCTCGGCTCGGCCCCTGAGCGGTCCTGTTCCTCGAGGGTGGTGTTAAAGTCCCCTCCCAGGACCAGGCACTCGTGCGAATCTAGGGTGCCGAGAAAGTCGGACACCCGCTGATAGAATTGTGGCCGCTTTGGGCTCATTTGCGGGGCATAGATATTAACAAGGTTGACCACGAGCCCCTCCATACGGACTCGAAGGTGCAGCAGGTGGCCCGGCATGACCTCAGTGACCCCTAGCACCTCGGGCCGTAGGGTGGGGGAGAACAGGGTCGCCACTCCAGCTTGCCAAGTCGTGAAGTGGCTAAAGTAGACCCCGTCCCCCCACTCCAGCCTCCACCTGTCCTCGACGGTCGGGTCCGTATGGGTCTCTTGCAGGAAAACTACAGAGTACCCCCCTTCCCGAAGGTAAGAGAGCACCTGGGACCTGCGGAGAGCCATCCTACAGCCCCTGGTATTCAAGGTTGCAATAATAAGAGGCATCATGCGGAGGGCTGGGGGGGTGGGGGTTTCTCATTGGCGGGGGTGTTCGTGACCCCCGGCGGGTTGCGCAGCAACCCGTGACCCATCCCGTAGGTGAGTAGATCATTTCGGAAGCTGTGGGCCCGCTCGTAGGCCGCAGCACCGCGCCTTCCTTGCCCTCTGCCTTCCTTTATAAGGGCCCTTGTGGCCTGAAAAATTTGATCAAAGTCCCCCCATAGCTGAAGATCTAGCTGTACCCTATTGCGGGCACCACGGGTGTGTTCTAAGAACTTCCGTAGTGCATGCCGCAGCTCATGGGGGGTGGGGTTACGATTTCCGAGGTATTCCCTGGTGGGGCTCTTAATACAGCCTCGTGGTCCGTTAAGGCGGGTAGGCAAGGTGCGGACCACCGACGGGGCGTCTGACAGGCTGGGGTTATTGAATCCATTTCGCGCCTTGGGTTGGAAGGGGGTGGCGGGGGAAAAATTGCAACTCCTAATGGGTAGCGACTAGAAAGTGCAAAGACTGCTCCCTGGGGGGAATCTGCAAAAGGCGGAAAAAAAAACAACCCCAGGGGCGGCAGGAGCATTGCAGGAGGAGGTAAACTGGGCGGGGACGGGGTGGGGGCAGGGGCAGAGGTAAGGCTCTGGGGTTCAGGAGGCAAGCAGCTAAAGGAAGGTGCCTCCTGAGCAGAATCAAGTGTTAAGGGGTAAGGGAGGGGGCTCCCAGTGGCGCTAGGCGCTGGCTCCGTGGTGGTCTTGGCGGCCATGGCATCAGGTGGTGGACCACCTTCTGCAGGGTGCTCGCCCGGGAAGGCAATTAGGGGGAGGGAGCATGGGGAAAGGGGGGCTGGGGTGAGATTGCCCAGCTCGAGGCCAGCCGGCAGTAAATCATCCTCTCCCTGGGTGACCGGGGTCAAATCTAGGGCCTCAATCTCTGCATACACGGAGGAGAGCAAGTAAGGGGCATAACAGCCGACCAAACGAGACTCTTTGGACAAAAGTAAGAAAAATCCAGGCCAGCGGGCTTTAGGAAAGAATAGAAAGCAGATAGCTGAGGAGCAAGCTAGGGACGGTCCCGTCTCCCAACATGGAAGGTTTTTTTGAAACAGAAAAGAAATTTATTTGTAACAGTTACAGAGATTACAAAAAGATAAAGAAAAACTTAGCAACAAAACAACGCAATCAGAAGGTATAACACAACAGCTTTCAGGAGGGAGAGGTGTTCAGGCTAGCCCAGGCCCAGAGCGGGGGGGCTTCCTCGACACTCGTGGTCTTCCACCCTCCTGAGTTACCTGGTGGCCTAGAGCGGGGGGGTTTCCTCGACACTCGTGGTCTTCCACCCCCTCGAGTTACCTAGTGCCGCGCCCAGGGTCACCGACCCTCCCTCTCCTGAGAGTGCCCGACAAGATGGGCACGGCTGCGGGGTGGGTGGCTGGGAGGGAGGGGGGCACATCCATGTATTATAAGACCCCTCCTAAATAACAATAATGATGGTATTCACAGCAGCTAACGGCTGTGGCTGGCGTCTCTCGCTCTGTCCCTCAATCAGAGGGTCAGACGGAGGGAACCGGACGGGGTCACCGAGCAGAGAACCCCGGACAGCGCCCACCGCTCCTCGAAGGTGTCAAGGGAGTCGGTGGACGCCGCCCAGAGGAACTCCGCCCGGATGCGTGAATGTACTGAGGATCGGAAAACGGCCCTACAATCGCAGGACGCCTCATGAGCCAACCTCCGCTCTCTGGTCTTATAAATGGCTGTCTTAGCCAAGGCTAGGAGGAGGCTAACCAGGAGATCCCGCGACTTGGTGGGGCCACGGATGGGGAGTGTATAGATAAAGAGGTGAGGGGAAAAATGAAGCCAAAAGCGCAAAAGAATGTTTGTGAGGAGCCGAAAAAGAGGCTGCAATCTGGCACACTCTAGATAGACGTGCGCCAGGGTTTCCCTCACATTACAGAAGGGGCAAGTCTCCGGAACGGAGGTAAAACGTGTCAAAAACACGCCCGTGCTCACGGCCCCGTGAAGGAGCCGCCAACTGATGTCCCCGACGGGCCTCGGGACCAAGGTGGAGTACAGGCTGGCCCACCGAGGTTGCTCCCCCTCCAAGGGTGGTAGGAGGTCTCGCCACTTTGTGTCGGGGCGGGACACCAGGGTGCGGGCATGAAGGGTATGGAGCGTGAGTGTATATAAATATTGCCGTGATGCAACTTGAAAACCGACCGGTTGCAATTCATGCAGCCGGCTTGCAGTGAAAGGATGAGGGGTGTGTTGGGATCGGCAGGGTAGGGGCCCGATGGAAAGGTCCGGTGGGCCTGGGGTAAAGGATGGGCGGGGTGCGCCCTCGCGCAAGGCTCGGCTGACATAAGCCCGAGCAGCGGGGGTCAAAGCGGCCTCCACCTCCTGAAGCACGCGCCGGGGGGTGCGAAGGCTGGAGAGCCCCATGCGTCGAGCGAGCGTCAGGGGATCCAGCCAGTCCCCCCGGTCGTAGTCCAGGAGGTCCCCGACCCTCGTAACTCCCGCCAGGACCAACCTCTGGCGCACCGTGCGGGACTCCGCCGCCTGCACACGAAGTTGGGGGTTGTGTAGCAGGGGCTCCGTGAGGAGATCTGCCCCCACGATGGCCGCCACAGACCTGGTGGTTGAAAACAGTTTCCAGGTCCGGAGGAGGTCCTGGTAGAAATCCGGCAGCCCGGAGAGGTCTCGCGGAAAACCTCTCGGACAAAGATAAAAGAGCTGCCGGTCATATCGGAGCCCATGGAAGCGGCGTAGGAAGGCGCGCGCCAATATGCTCCACGTCGAACTACCTGCACCATAAAGGAGCCTCTGCAGGGCCTGGAGGCGGAAAACGCGGACCTGAGTGTACAGACACTTCAGGCCCTGCCCTCCTTCCTTCAGGGGCAAATGAAGAACTCCAACAGGGGCCCAGTGCAATCCTGACCAAAAGAACTCCAGAATCAATCTCCGGAGGTGGGACAGGAAACCCGGGGCCGGGGCTAGGGTGTTGAGCCGGTACCAGAGCGTGGACAGGACTAGTTGGTTAAGCACCAGTGCTCTCCCCCGAAGGGAGAGACATCGGAGTAGCCTCGTCCATTTCCTGATCCGCTCAATCACGCCGCCTTCCAAATTTTGCCAGTTCTCCGGCGGAGAAGGGTGCGTGGCAGAAAGGTAAACGCCGAGATAGAGCAGAGGGCCGGCACTCCACCGGATGGTCTGAAGCGCGGGTGGGAGGGAGCTTACCTGCCGCCAGCCCCCCACCGCCAAGCCAGAGCTCTTGACCCAGTTGACTCGGGCGGAGGAGGCTGCTGAATAAATGGCTTGGCATGCCTCCACTCGCGCCAAGTCGCCCGGGTCCTGGACCACGAGGAGGACGTCATCGGCGTACGCCGACAGGACCAGCCGCAGCTCCGGCTCCCGCAGCACCAACCCCGTCAACCTCCTGCGGAGGAGACAGAGGAAAGGCTCGATCGCCAGAGCGTACAGCTGGCCTGAGAGGGGGCACCCCTGCCGCACCCCTCGCCCGAAGCTGACCGGTTCGGTCAGGGTCCAGTTGAGCCTAACCAAACACTCCGCGGAGGCGTACAGCACCCGGAGAAAACTCACAAACTGAGGTCCGAATCCAAACGCCCGCAGGGTGCTCAGGAGGTACCCATGATCCACTCTATCGAACGCCTTCTCCTGATCGAGAGACAGGAGGGCGAACGACAGACCGTCTCTCCGCCCGAGTTCCAAAAGGTCTCGGACTAGAAAGAGGTTGTCAAAAATGCTGCGACCCGGGACAGTATAGGTCTGGTCTGGGTGGATCACGTCCGCCATCACGGACCCTAGCCGCAGCGAAAGTGCTTTCGCTACGATTTTGTAATCCGTGCTAAGGAGTGAGAGGGGACGCCAGTTTCGTAAGTCGCGGAGGTCCCCCTTCTTCGGCAGCAAGGCAAGCACCGCTCGCCTGCACGACAGAGGGAGGACCCCGCCCTGCAAAGACTCAGCCCAGACAGTGACTAGGTCTGGGCCGAGGATGTCCCAGAACGCGCGGTAAAACTCCACGGTCAGCCCGTCCATGCCCGGAGATTTATTGGTGGGCATGCGGCGGAGGGCTTCCGAGAACTCGGCCAGGGTGAGAGGCAGCTCTAGCCGGTCTCGGTCGCCCACGCTGACCGTGGGGAGTTCCTCCCAGAGCACCCCGCGAGCGCCAGGGTCGGTCAGATCCGGGGAGAAAAGGCTTGCGTAGAAGTCACGGGCCCTCCCACACATCTCCTCCGGATCCGTGAGGGGGGTGCCGTCTTCCGCTAGAAGGCAGGTGACATGTTTTTTGGCCCCCCTCATTTTCTCCAGGGCATAGAAGAAGCAGGAGCCGCAGTCCATCTCCCGAAGGAGGCGGATGCGGGACCGGACGAAGGCACCTCGGGCCCGGTGGTCCTCGAGGGCCCAAAGCTCCTCCCGCTTCTCCCGGCACGCTCCACAGAGGGACGGGTCCTCGGGGTTGGCGGCCAGGCGCCTCTCCATCTCTAAGACCTCCCGTTCCAACTGCTCTATCGCCGCATTTCTCCGTCGGCTGGTGCCCCGAGTGTAGTCGCAGCAGAAGAGCTTGGCGCGCACCTTCCCTAGATCCCACCATCGCCGCGCCGAGGGAAAGGCACGCCACTGCTCTTGCTAGGCCAGCCAAAACTCCCGGAAGGACGTCACAAAGCTCTCGCCCTCCAACAGGCTATTGTTAAAGTGCCAATACGCCGGCCCCGGTCTCTCTGCACGGAGGGAGACCGTTATAGTAACTAAATGATGGTTGGTGAAAGGGGCTGGCCGAATGGTGGAGGAGTGAGCCTGTGAAAGATGGAAACGGGATAAGTAAATATGGTCCAACTGAGAGTGGTGTGACCGATGGGCCTCCACCCGGACAAAAGTGAACGTGGAGGTGTCATCTGGGTGATGGTCATGCCAGATGTCCACTAGGGAGTAATATTCAACTATTCCCCAGAGGATGTTTGCGGCGGCTGGGCTCGGCTCGGCCCCTGAGCGGTCCTGTTCCTCGAGGGTGGTGTTAAAGTCCCCTCCCAGGACCAGGCACTCGTGCGAATCTAGGGTGCCGAGAAAGTCGGACACCCGCTGATAGAATTGTGGCCGCTTTGGGCTCATTTGCGGGGCATAGATATTAACAAGGTTGACCACGAGCCCCTCCATACGGACTCGAAGGTGCAGCAGGTGGCCCGGCATGACCTCAGTGACCCCTAGCACCTCGGGCCGTAGGGTGGGGGAGAACAGGGTCGCCACTCCAGCTTGCCAAGTCGTGAAGTGGCTAAAGTAGACCCCGTCCCCCCACTCCAGCCTCCACCTGTCCTCGACGGTCGGGTCCGTATGGGTCTCTTGCAGGAAAACTACAGAGTACCCCCCTTCCCGAAGGTAAGAGAGCACCTGGGACCTGCGGAGAGCCATCCTACAGCCCCTGGTATTCAAGGTTGCAATAATAAGAGGCATCATGCGGAGGGCTGGGGGGGTGGGGGTTTCTCATTGGCGGGGGTGTTCGTGACCCCCGGCGGGTTGCGCAGCAACCCGTGACCCATCCCGTAGGTGAGTAGATCATTTCGGAAGCTGTGGGCCCGCTCGTAGGCCGCAGCACCGCACCTTCCTTGCCCTCTGCCTTCCTTTATAAGGGCCCTTGTGGCCTGAAAAATTTGATCAAAGTCCCCCCATAGCTGAAGATCTAGCTGTACCCTATTGCGGGCACCACGGGTGTGTTCTAAGAACTTCCGTAGTGCATGCCGCAGCTCATGGGGGGTGGGGTTACGATTTCCGAGGTATTCCCTGGTGGGGCTCTTAATACAGCCTCGTGGTCCGTTAAGGCGGGTAGGCAAGGTGCGGACCACCGACGGGGCGTCTGACAGGCTGGGGTTATTGAATCCATTTCGCGCCTTGGGTTGGAAGGGGGTGGCGGGGGAAAAATTGCAACTCCTAATGGGTAGCGACTAGAAAGTGCAAAGACTGCTCCCTGGGGGGAATCTGCAAAAGGCGGAAAAAAAAACAACCCCAGGGGCGGCAGGAGCATTGCAGGAGGAGGTAAACTGGGCGGGGACGGGGTGGGGGCAGGGGCAGAGGTAAGGCTCTGGGGTTCAGGAGGCAAGCAGCTAAAGGAAGGTGCCTCCTGAGCAGAATCAAGTGTTAAGGGGTAAGGGAGGGGGCTCCCAGTGGCGCTAGGCGCTGGCTCCGTGGTGGTCTTGGCGGCCATGGCATCAGGTGGTGGACCACCTTCTGCAGGGTGCTCGCCCGGGAAGGCAATTAGGGGGAGGGAGCATGGGGAAAGGGGGGCTGGGGTGAGATTGCCCAGCTCGAGGCCAGCCGGCAGTAAATCATCCTCTCCCTGGGTGACCGGGGTCAAATCTAGGGCCTCAATCTCTGCATACACGGAGGAGAGCAAGTAAGGGGCATAACAGCCGACCAAACGAGACTCTTTGGACAAAAGTAAGAAAAATCCAGGCCAGCGGGCTTTAGGAAAGAATAGAAAGCAGATAGCTGAGGAGCAAGCTAGGGACGGTCCCGTCTCCCAACATGGAAGGTTTTTTTGAAACAGAAAAGAAATTTATTTGTAACAGTTACAGAGATTACAAAAAGATAAAGAAAAACTTAGCAACAAAACAACGCAATCAGAAGGTATAACACAACAGCTTTCAGGAGGGAGAGGTGTTCAGGCTAGCCCAGGCCCAGAGCGGGGGGGCTTCCTCGACACTCGTGGTCTTCCACCCTCCTGAGTTACCTGGTGGCCTAGAGCGGGGGGGCTTCCTCGACACTCGTGGTCTTCCACCCCCTCGAGTTACCTAGTGCCGCGCCCAGGGTCACCGACCCTCCCTCTCCTGAGAGTGCCCGACAAGATGGGCACGGCTGCGGGGTGGGTGGCTGGGAGGGAGGGGGGCACATCCATGTATTATAAGACCCCTCCTAAATAACAATAATGATGGTATTCACAGCAGCTAACGGCTGTGGCTGGCGTCTCTCGCTCTGTCCCTCAATCAGAGGGTCAGACGGAGGGAACCGGACGGGGTCACCGAGCAGAGAACCCCGGACAGCGCCCACCGCTCCTCGAAGGTGTCAAGGGAGTCGGTGGACGCCGCCCAGAGGAACTCCGCCCGGATGCGTGAATGTACTGAAGATCGGAAAACGGCCCTACAATCGCAGGACGCCTCATGAGCCAACCTCCGCTCTCTGGTCTTATAAATGGCTGTCTTAGCCAAGGCTAGGAGGAGGCTAACCAGGAGATCCCGCGACTTGGTGGGGCCACGGATGGGGAGTGTATAGATAAAGAGGTGAGGGGAAAAATGAAGCCAAAAGCGCAAAAGAATGTTTGTGAGGAGCCGAAAAAGAGGCTGCAATCTGGCACACTCTAGATAGACGTGCGCCAGGGTTTCCCTCACATTACAGAAGGGGCAAGTCTCCGGAACGGAGGTAAAACGTGTCAAAAACACGCCCGTGCTCACGGCCCCGTGAAGGAGCCGCCAACTGATGTCCCCGACGGGCCTCGGGACCAAGGTGGAGTACAGGCTGGCCCACCGAGGTTGCTCCCCCTCCAAGGGTGGTAGGAGGTCTCGCCACTTTGTGTCGGGGCGGGACACCAGGGTGCGGGCGTGAAGGGTATGGAGCGTGAGTGTATATAAATATTGCCGTGATGCAACTTGAAAACCGACCGGTTGCAATTCATGCAGCCGGCTTGCAGTGAAAGGATGAGGGGTGTGTTGGGATCGGCAGGGTAGGGGCCCGATGGAAAGGTCCGGTGGGCCTGGGGTAAAGGATGGGCGGGGTGCGCCCTCGCGCAAGGCTCGGCTGACATAAGCCCGAGCAGCGGGGGTCAAAGCGGCCTCCACCTCCTGAAGCACGCGCCGGGGGGTGCGAAGGCTGGAGAGCCCCATGCGTCGAGCGAGCGTCAGGGGATCCAGCCAGTCCCCCCGGTCGTAGTCCAGGAGGTCCCCGACCCTCGTAACTCCCGCCAGGACCAACCTCTGGCGCACCGTGCGGGACTCCGCCGCCTGCACACGAAGTTGGGGGTTGTGTAGCAGGGGCTCCGTGAGGAGATCTGCCCCCACGATGGCCGCCACAGACCTGGTGGTTGAAAACAGTTTCCAGGTCCGGAGGAGGTCCTGGTAGAAATCCGGCAGCCCGGAGAGGTCTCGCGGAAAACCTCTCGGACAAAGATAAAAGAGCTGCCGGTCATATCGGAGCCCATGGAAGCGGCGTAGGAAGGCGTGCGCCAATATGCTCCACGTCGAACTACCTGCACTATAAAGGAGCCTCTGCAGGGCCTGGAGGCGGAAAACGCGGACCTGAGTGTACAGACACTTCAGGCCCTGCCCTCCTTCCTTCAGGGGCAAATGAAGAACTCCAACAGGGGCCCAGTGCAATCCTGACCAAAAGAACTCCAGAATCAATCTCCGGAGGTGGGACAGGAAACCCGGGGCCGGGGCTAGGGTGTTGAGCCAGTACCAGAGCGTGGACAGGACTAGTTGGTTAAGCACCAGTGCTCTCCCCCGAAGGGAGAGACATCGGAGGAGCCTCGTCCATTTCCTGATCCGCTCAATCACGCCGCCTTCCAAATTTTGCCAGTTCTCCGGCGGAGAAGGGTGCGTGGCAGAAAGGTAAACGCCGAGATAGAGCAGAGGGCCGGCACTCCACCGGATGGTCTGAAGCGCGGGTGGGAGGGAGCTTACCTGCCGCCAGCCCCCCACCGCCAAGCCAGAGCTCTTGACCCAGTTGACTCGGGCGGAGGAGGCTGCTGAATAGATGGCTTGGCATGCCTCCACTCGCGCCAAGTCGCCCGGGTCCTGGACCACGAGGAGGACGTCATCGGCGTACGCCGACAGGACCAGCCGCAGCTCCGGCTCCCGCAGCACCAACCCCGTCAACCTCCTGCGGAGGAGACAGAGGAAAGGCTCGATCGCCAGAGCGTACAGCTGGCCTGAGAGGGGGCACCCCTGCCGCACCCCTCGCCCGAAGCTGACCGGTTCGGTCAGGGTCCAGTTGAGCCTAACCAAACACTCCGCGGAGGCGTACAGCACCCGGAGAAAACTCACAAACTGAGGTCCGAATCCAAACGCCCGCAGGGTGCTCAGGAGGTACCCATGATCCACTCTATCGAACGCCTTCTCCTGATCGAGAGACAGGAGGGCGAACGACAGACCGTCTCTCCGCCCGAGTTCCAAAAGGTCTCGGACTAGAAAGAGGTTGTCAAAAATGCTGCGACCCGGGACAGTATAGGTCTGGTCTGGGTGGATCACGTCCGCCATCACGGACCCTAGCCGCAGCGAAAGTGCTTTCGCTACGATTTTGTAATCCGTGCTAAGGAGTGAGAGGGGACGCCAGTTTCGTAAGTCGCGGAGGTCCCCCTTCTTCGGCAGCAAGGCAAGCACCGCTCGCCTGCACGACAGAGGGAGGACCCCGCCCTGCAAAGACTCAGCCCAGACAGTGACTAGGTCTGGGCCGAGGATGTCCCAGAACGCGCGGTAAAACTCCACGGTCAGCCCGTCCATGCCCGGAGATTTATTGGTGGGCATGCGGCGGAGGGCTTCCGAGAACTCGGCCAGGGTGAGAGGCAGCTCTAGCCGGTCTCGGTCGCCCACGCTGACCGTGGGGAGTTCCTCCCAGAGCACCCCGCGAGCGCCAGGATCGGTCGGATCCGGGGAGAAAAGGCTTGCGTAGAAGTCACGGGCCCTCCCACACATCTCCTCCGGATCCGTGAGGGGGGTGCCGTCTTCCGCTAGAAGGCAGGTGACGTGTTTCTTGCCCCCCCTCATTTTCTCCAGGGCATAGAAGAAGCAGGAGCCGCAGTCCATCTCCCGAAGGAGGCGGATGCGGGACCGGACGAAGGCACCTCGGGCCCGGTGGTCCTCGAGGGCCCAAAGCTCCTCCCGCTTCTCCCGGCACGCTCCACAGAGGGACGGGTCCTCGGGGTTGGCGGCCAGGCGCCTCTCCATCTCTAAGACCTCCCGTTCCAACTGCTCTATCGCCGCATTTCTCCGTCGGCTGGTGCCCCGAGTGTAGTCGCAGCAGAAGAGCTTGGCGCGCACCTTCCCTAGATCCCACCATCGCCGCGCCGAGGGAAAGGCACGCCACTGCTCTTGCTAGGCCAGCCAAAACTCCCGGAAGGACGTCACAAAGCTCTCGCCCTCCAACAGGCTATTGTTAAAGTGCCAATACGCCGGCCCCGGTCTCTCTGCACGGAGGGAGACCGTTATAGTAACTAAATGATGGTTGGTGAAAGGGGCTGGCCGAATGGTGGAGGAGTGAGCCTGTGAAAGATGGAAACGGGATAAGTAAATATGGTCCAACTGAGAGTGGTGTGACCGATGGGCCTCCACCCGGACAAAAGTGAACGTGGAGGTGTCATCTGGGTGATGGTCATGCCAGATGTCCACTAGGGAGTAATATTCAACTATTCCCCAGAGGATGTTTGCGGCGGCTGGGCTCGGCTCGGCCCCTGAGCGGTCCTGTTCCTCGAGGGTGGTGTTAAAGTCCCCTCCCAGGACCAGGCACTCGTGCGAATCTAGGGTGCCGAGAAAGTCGGACACCCGCTGATAGAATTGTGGCCGCTTTGGGCTCATTTGCGGGGCATAGATATTAACAAGGTTGACCACGAGCCCCTCCATACGGACTCGAAGGTGCAGCAGGTGGCCCGGCATGACCTCAGTGACCCCTAGCACCTCGGGCCGTAGGGTGGGGGAGAACAGGGTCGCCACTCCAGCTTGCCAAGTCGTGAAGTGGCTAAAGTAGACCCCGTCCCCCCACTCCAGCCTCCACCTGTCCTCGACGGTCGGGTCCGTATGGGTCTCTTGCAGGAAAACTACAGAGTACCCCCCTTCCCGAAGGTAAGAGAGCACCTGGGACCTGCGGAGAGCCATCCTACAGCCCCTGGTATTCAAGGTTGCAATAATAAGAGGCATCATGCGGAGGGCTGGGGGGGTGGGGGTTTCTCATTGGCGGGGGTGTTCGTGACCCCCGGCGGGTTGCGCAGCAACCCGTGACCCATCCCGTAGGTGAGTAGATCATTTCGGAAGCTGTGGGCCCGCTCGTAGGCCGCAGCACCGCGCCTTCCTTGCCCTCTGCCTTCCTTTATAAGGGCCCTTGTGGCCTGAAAAATTTGATCAAAGTCCCCCCATAGCTGAAGATCTAGCTGTACCCTATTGCGGGCACCACGGGTGTGTTCTAAGAACTTCCGTAGTGCATGCCGCAGCTCATGGGGGGTGGGGTTACGATTTCCGAGGTATTCCCTGGTGGGGCTCTTAATACAGCCTCGTGGTCCGTTAAGGCGGGTAGGCAAGGTGCGGACCACCGACGGGGCGTCTGACAGGCTGGGGTTATTGAATCCATTTCGCGCCTTGGGTTGGAAGGGGGTGGCGGGGGAAAAATTGCAACTCCTAATGGGTAGCGACTAGAAAGTGCAAAGACTGCTCCCTGGGGGGAATCTGCAAAAGGCGGAAAAAAAAACAACCCCAGGGGCGGCAGGAGCATTGCAGGAGGAGGTAAACTGGGCGGGGACGGGGTGGGGGCAGGGGCAGAGGTAAGGCTCTGGGGTTCAGGAGGCAAGCAGCTAAAGGAAGGTGCCTCCTGAGCAGAATCAAGTGTTAAGGGGTAAGGGAGGGGGCTCCCAGTGGCGCTAGGCGCTGGCTCCGTGGTGGTCTTGGCGGCCATGGCATCAGGTGGTGGACCACCTTCTGCAGGGTGCTCGCCCGGGAAGGCAATTAGGGGGAGGGAGCATGGGGAAAGGGGGGCTGGGGTGAGATTGCCCAGCTCGAGGCCAGCCGGCAGTAAATCATCCTCTCCCTGGGTGACCGGGGTCAAATCTAGGGCCTCAATCTCTGCATACACGGAGGAGAGCAAGTAAGGGGCATAACAGCCGACCAAACGAGACTCTTTGGACAAAAGTAAGAAAAATCCAGGCCAGCGGGCTTTAGGAAAGAATAGAAAGCAGATAGCTGAGGAGCAAGCTAGGGACGGTCCCGTCTCCCAACATGGAAGGTTTTTTTTTTTTTTTTTTTTTTTTTTTTTTTTTTTTTTTGAAACAGAAAAGAAATTTATTTGTAACAGTTACAGAGATTACAAAAAGATAAAGAAAACTTAGCAACAAAACAATGCAATCAGAAGGTATAACACAACAGCTTTCAGGAGGGAGAGGTGTTCAGGCTAGCCCAGGCCCAGAGCGGGGGGGCTTCCTCGACACTCGTGGTCTTCCACCCTCCTGAGTTACCTGGTGGCCTAGAGCGGGGGGGCTTCCTCGACACTCGTGGTCTTCCACCCCCTCGAGTTACCTAGTGCCGCGCCCAGGGTCACCGACCCTCCCTCTCCTGAGAATGCCCGACAAGATGGGCACGGCTGCGGGGTGGGTGGCTGGGAGGGAGGGGGGCACATCCATGTATTATAGGACCCCTCCTAAATAACAATAATGATGGTATTCACAGCAGCTAACGGCTGTGGCTGGCGTCTCTCGCTCTGTCCCTCAATCAGAGGGTCAGACGGAGGGAACCGGACGGGGTCACCGAGCAGAGAACCCCGGACAGCGCCCACCGCTCCTCGAAGGTGTCAAGGGAGTCGGTGGACGCCGCCCAGAGGAACTCCGCCCGGATGCGTGAATGTACTGAGGATCGGAAAACGGCCCTACAATCGCAGGACGCCTCATGAGCCAACCTCCGCTCTCTGGTCTTATAAATGGCTGTCTTAGCCAAGGCTAGGAGGAGGCTAACCAGGAGATCCCGCGACTTGGTGGGGCCACGGATGGGGAGTGTATAGATAAAGAGGTGAGGGGAAAAATGAAGCCAAAAGCGCAAAAGAATGTTTGTGAGGAGCCGAAAAAGAGGCTGCAATCTGGCACACTCTAGATAGACGTGCGCCAGGGTTTCCCTCACATTACAGAAGGGGCAAGTCTCCGGAACGGAGGTAAAACGTGTCAAAAACACGCCCGTGCTCACGGCCCCGTGAAGGAGCCGCCAACTGATGTCCCCGACGGGCCTCGGGACCAAGGTGGAGTACAGGCTGGCCCACCGAGGTTGCTCCCCCTCCAAGGGTGGTAGGAGGTCTCGCCACTTTGTGTCGGGGCGGGACACCAGGGTGCGGGCGTGAAGGGTATGGAGCGTGAGTGTATATAAATATTGCCGTGATGCAACTTGAAAACCGACCGGTTGCAATTCATGCAGCCGGCTTGCAGTGAAAGGATGAGGGGTGTGTTGGGATCGGCAGGGTAGGGGCCCGATGGAAAGGTCCGGTGGGCCTGGGGTAAAGGATGGGCGGGGTGCGCCCTCGCGCAAGGCTCGGCTGACATAAGCCCGAGCAGCGGGGGTCAAAGCGGCCTCCACCTCCTGAAGCACGCGCCGGGGGGTGCGAAGGCTGGAGAGCCCCATGCGTCGAGCGAGCGTCAGGGGATCCAGCCAGTCCCCCCGGTCGTAGTCCAGGAGGTCCCCGACCCTCGTAACTCCCGCCAGGACCAACCTCTGGCGCACCGTGCGGGACTCCGCCGCCTGCACACGAAGTTGGGGGTTGTGTAGCAGGGGCTCCGTGAGGAGATCTGCCCCCACGATGGCCGCCACAGACCTGGTGGTTGAAAACAGTTTCCAGGTCCGGAGGAGGTCCTGGTAGAAATCCGGCAGCCCGGAGAGGTCTCGCGGAAAACCTCTCGGACAAAGATAAAAGAGCTGCCGGTCATATCGGAGCCCATGGAAGCGGCGTAGGAAGGCGCGCGCCAATATGCTCCACGTCGAACTACCTGCACCATAAAGGAGCCTCTGCAGGGCCTGGAGGCGGAAAACGCGGACCTGAGTGTACAGACACTTCAGGCCCTGCCCTCCTTCCTTCAGGGGCAAATGAAGAACTCCAACAGGGGCCCAGTGCAATCCTGACCAAAAGAACTCCAGAATCAATCTCCGGAGGTGGGACAGGAAACCCGGGGCCGGGGCTAGGGTGTTGAGCCGGTACCAGAGCGTGGACAGGACTAGTTGGTTAAGCACCAGTGCTCTCCCCCGAAGGGAGAGACATCGGAGTAGCCTCGTCCATTTCCTGATCCGCTCAATCACGCCGCCTTCCAAATTTTGCCAGTTCTCCGGCGGAGAAGGGTGCGTGGCAGAAAGGTAAACGCCGAGATAGAGCAGAGGGCCGGCACTCCACCGGATGGTCTGAAGCGCGGGTGGGAGGGAGCTTACCTGCCGCCAGCCCCCCACCGCCAAGCCAGAGCTCTTGACCCAGTTGACTCGGGCGGAGGAGGCTGCTGAATAAATGGCTTGGCATGCCTCCACTCGCGCCAAGTCGCCCGGGTCCTGGACCACGAGGAGGACGTCATCGGCGTACGCCGACAGGACCAGCCGCAGCTCCGGCTCCCGCAGCACCAACCCCGTCAACCTCCTGCGGAGGAGACAGAGGAAAGGCTCGATCGCCAGAGCGTACAGCTGGCCTGAGAGGGGGCACCCCTGCCGCACCCCTCGCCCGAAGCTGACCGGTTCGGTCAGGGTCCAGTTGAGCCTAACCAAACACTCCGCGGAGGCGTACAGCACCCGGAGAAAACTCACAAACTGAGGTCCGAATCCAAACGCCCGCAGGGTGCTCAGGAGGTACCCATGATCCACTCTATCGAACGCCTTCTCCTGATCGAGAGACAGGAGGGCGAACGACAGACCGTCTCTCCGCCCGAGTTCCAAAAGGTCTCGGACTAGAAAGAGGTTGTCACAAATGCTGCGACCCGGGACAGTATAGGTCTGGTCTGGGTGGATCACGTCCGCCATCACGGACCCTAGCCGCAGCGAAAGTGCTTTCGCTACGATTTTGTAATCCGTGCTAAGGAGTGAGAGGGGACGCCAGTTTCGTAAGTCGCGGAGGTCCCCCTTCTTCGGCAGCAAGGCAAGCACCGCTCGCCTGCACGACAGAGGGAGGACCCCGCCCTGCAAAGACTCAGCCCAGACAGTGACTAGGTCTGGGCCGAGGATGTCCCAGAACGCGCGGTAAAACTCCACGGTCAGCCCGTCCATGCCCGGAGATTTATTGGTGGGCATGCGGCGGAGGGCTTCCGAGAACTCGGCCAGGGTGAGAGGCAGCTCTAGCCGGTCTCGGTCGCCCACGCTGACCGTGGGGAGTTCCTCCCAGAGCACCCCGCGAGCGCCAGGGTCGGTCAGATCCGGGGAGAAAAGGCTTGCGTAGAAGTCACGGGCCCTCCCACACATCTCCTCCGGATCCGTGAGGGGGGTGCCGTCTTCCGCTAGAAGGCAGGTGACATGTTTTTTGGCCCCCCTCATTTTCTCCAGGGCATAGAAGAAGCAGGAGCCGCAGTCCATCTCCCGAAGGAGGCGGATGCGGGACCGGACGAAGGCACCTCGGGCCCGGTGGTCCTCGAGGGCCCAAAGCTCCTCCCGCTTCTCCCGGCACGCTCCACAGAGGGACGGGTCCTCGGGGTTGGCGGCCAGGCGCCTCTCCATCTCTAAGACCTCCCGTTCCAACTGCTCTATCGCCGCATTTCTCCGTCGGCTGGTGCCCCGAGTGTAGTCGCAGCAGAAGAGCTTGGCGCGCACCTTCCCTAGATCCCACCATCGCCGCGCCGAGGGAAAGGCACGCCACTGCTCTTGCTAGGCCAGCCAAAACTCCCGGAAGGACGTCACAAAGCTCTCGCCCTCCAACAGGCTATTGTTAAAGTGCCAATACGCCGGCCCCGGTCTCTCTGCACGGAGGGAGACCGTTATAGTAACTAAATGATGGTTGGTGAAAGGGGCTGGCCGAATGGTGGAGGAGTGAGCCTGTGAAAGATGGAAACGGGATAAGTAAATATGGTCCAACTGAGAGTGGTGTGACCGATGGGCCTCCACCCGGACAAAAGTGAACGTGGAGGTGTCATCTGGGTGATGGTCATGCCAGATGTCCACTAGGGAGTAATATTCAACTATTCCCCAGAGGATGTTTGCGGCGGCTGGGCTCGGCTCGGCCCCTGAGCGGTCCTGTTCCTCGAGGGTGGTGTTAAAGTCCCCTCCCAGGACCAGGCACTCGTGCGAATCTAGGGTGCCGAGAAAGTCGGACACCCGCTGATAGAATTGTGGCCGCTTTGGGCTCATTTGCGGGGCATAGATATTAACAAGGTTGACCACGAGCCCCTCCATACGGACTCGAAGGTGCAGCAGGTGGCCCGGCATGACCTCAGTGACCCCTAGCACCTCGGGCCGTAGGGTGGGGGAGAACAGGGTCGCCACTCCAGCTTGCCAAGTCGTGAAGTGGCTAAAGTAGACCCCGTCCCCCCACTCCAGCCTCCACCTGTCCTCGACGGTCGGGTCCGTATGGGTCTCTTGCAGGAAAACTACAGAGTACCCCCCTTCCCGAAGGTAAGAGAGCACCTGGGACCTGCGGAGAGCCATCCTACAGCCCCTGGTATTCAAGGTTGCAATAATAAGAGGCATCATGCGGAGGGCTGGGGGGGTGGGGGTTTCTCATTGGCGGGGGTGTTCGTGACCCCCGGCGGGTTGCGCAGCAACCCGTGACCCATCCCGTAGGTGAGTAGATCATTTCGGAAGCTGTGGGCCCGCTCGTAGGCCGCAGCACCGCGCCTTCCTTGCCCTCTGCCTTCCTTTATAAGGGCCCTTGTGGCCTGAAAAATTTGATCAAAGTCCCCCCATAGCTGAAGATCTAGCTGTACCCTATTGCGGGCACCACGGGTGTGTTCTAAGAACTTCCGTAGTGCATGCCGCAGCTCATGGGGGGTGGGGTTACGATTTCCGAGGTATTCCCTGGTGGGGCTCTTAATACAGCCTCGTGGTCCGTTAAGGCGGGTAGGCAAGGTGCGGACCACCGACGGGGCGTCTGACAGGCTGGGGTTATTGAATCCATTTCGCGCCTTGGGT
Organism: Natator depressus; assembly: GCF_965152275.1. NCBI lineage: Eukaryota > Metazoa > Chordata > Testudines > Cheloniidae > Natator > Natator depressus. The sequence continues at coordinate 83,070,423 of NC_134234.1, forward strand.
TGGAAGGGGGTGGCGGGGGAAAAATTGCAACTCCTAATGGGTAGCGACTAGAAAGTGCAAAGACTGCTCCCTGGGGGGAATCTGCAAAAGGCGGAAAAAAAAACAACCCCAGGGGCGGCAGGAGCATTGCAGGAGGAGGTAAACTGGGCGGGGACGGGGTGGGGGCAGGGGCAGAGGTAAGGCTCTGGGGTTCAGGAGGCAAGCAGCTAAAGGAAGGTGCCTCCTGAGCAGAATCAAGTGTTAAGGGGTAAGGGAGGGGGCTCCCAGTGGCGCTAGGCGCTGGCTCCGTGGTGGTCTTGGCGGCCATGGCATCAGGTGGTGGACCACCTTCTGCAGGGTGCTCGCCCGGGAAGGCAATTAGGGGGAGGGAGCATGGGGAAAGGGGGGCTGGGGTGAGATTGCCCAGCTCGAGGCCAGCCGGCAGTAAATCATCCTCTCCCTGGGTGACCGGGGTCAAATCTAGGGCCTCAATCTCTGCATACACGGAGGAGAGCAAGTAAGGGGCATAACAGCCGACCAAACGAGACTCTTTGGACAAAAGTAAGAAAAATCCAGGCCAGCGGGCTTTAGGAAAGAATAGAAAGCAGATAGCTGAGGAGCAAGCTAGGGACGGTCCCGTCTCCCAACATGGAAGGTTTTTTTTTTTTTTGAAACAGAAAAGAAATTTATTTGTAACAGTTACAGAGATTACAAGAAGAGAAAGAAAAACTTAGCAACAAAACAACGCAATCAGAAGGTATAACACAACAGCTTTCAGGAGGGAGAGGTGTTCAGGCTAGCCCAGGCCCAGAGCGGGGGGGCTTCCTCGACACTCGTGGTCTTCCACCCTCCTGAGTTACCTGGTGGCCTAGAGCGGGGGGGCTTCCTCGACACTCGTGGTCTTCCACCCCCTCGAGTTACCTAGTGCCGCGCCCAGGGTCACCGACCCTCCCTCTCCTGAGAGTGCCCGACAAGATGGGCACGGCTGCGGGGTGGGTGGCTGGGAGGGAGGGGGGCACATCCATGTATTATAAGACCCCTCCTAAATAACAATAATGATGGTATTCACAGCAGCTAACGGCTGTGGCTGGCGTCTCTCGCTCTGTCCCTCAATCAGAGGGTCAGACGGAGGGAACCGGACGGGGTCACCGAGCAGAGAACCCCGGACAGCGCCCACCGCTCCTCGAAGGTGTCAAGGGAGTCGGTGGACGCCGCCCAGAGGAACTCCGCCCGGATGCGTGAATGTACTGAGGATCGGAAAACGGCCCTACAATCGCAGGACGCCTCATGAGCCAACCTCCGCTCTCTGGTCTTATAAATGGCTGTCTTAGCCAAGGCTAGGAGGAGGCTAACCAGGAGATCCCGCGACTTGGTGGGGCCACGGATGGGGAGTGTATAGATAAAGAGGTGAGGGGAAAAATGAAGCCAAAAGCGCAAAAGAATGTTTGTGAGGAGCCGAAAAAGAGGCTGCAATCTGGCACACTCTAGATAGACGTGCGCCAGGGTTTCCCTCACATTACAGAAGGGGCAAGTCTCCGGAACGGAGGTAAAACGTGTCAAAAACACGCCCGTGCTCACGGCCCCGTGAAGGAGCCGCCAACTGATGTCCCCGACGGGCCTCGGGACCAAGGTGGAGTACAGGCTGGCCCACCGAGGTTGCTCCCCCTCCAAGGGTGGTAGGAGGTCTCGCCACTTTGTGTCGGGGCGGGACACCAGGGTGCGGGCGTGAAGGGTATGGAGCGTGAGTGTATATAAATATTGCCGTGATGCAACTTGAAAACCGACCGGTTGCAATTCATGCAGCCGGCTTGCAGTGAAAGGATGAGGGGTGTGTTGGGATCGGCAGGGTAGGGGCCCGATGGAAAGGTCCGGTGGGCCTGGGGTAAAGGATGGGCGGGGTGCGCCCTCGCGCAAGGCTCGGCTGACATAAGCCCGAGCAGCGGGGGTCAAAGCGGCCTCCACCTCCTGAAGCACGCGCCGGGGGGTGCGAAGGCTGGAGAGCCCCATGCGTCGAGCGAGCGTCAGGGGATCCAGCCAGTCCCCCCGGTCGTAGTCCAGGAGGTCCCCGACCCTCGTAACTCCCGCCAGGACCAACCTCTGGCGCACCGTGCGGGACTCCGCCGCCTGCACACGAAGTTGGGGGTTGTGTAGCAGGGGCTCCGTGAGGAGATCTGCCCCCACGATGGCCGCCACAGACCTGGTGGTTGAAAACAGTTTCCAGGTCCGGAGGAGGTCCTGGTAGAAATCCGGCAGCCCGGAGAGGTCTCGCGGAAAACCTCTCGGACAAAGATAAAAGAGCTGCCGGTCATATCGGAGCCCATGGAAGCGGCGTAGGAAGGCGCGCGCCAATATGCTCCACGTCGAACTACCTGCACCATAAAGGAGCCTCTGCAGGGCCTGGAGGCGGAAAACGCGGACCTGAGTGTACAGACACTTCAGGCCCTGCCCTCCTTCCTTCAGGGGCAAATGAAGAACTCCAACAGGGGCCCAGTGCAATCCTGACCAAAAGAACTCCAGAATCAATCTCCGGAGGTGGGACAGGAAACCCGGGGCCGGGGCTAGGGTGTTGAGCCGGTACCAGAGCGTGGACAGGACTAGTTGGTTAAGCACCAGTGCTCTCCCCCGAAGGGAGAGACATCGGAGTAGCCTCGTCCATTTCCTGATCCGCTCAATCACGCCGCCTTCCAAATTTTGCCAGTTCTCCGGCGGAGAAGGGTGCGTGGCAGAAAGGTAAACGCCGAGATAGAGCAGAGGGCCGGCACTCCACCGGATGGTCTGAAGCGCGGGTGGGAGGGAGCTTACCTGCCGCCAGCCCCCCACCGCCAAGCCAGAGCTCTTGACCCAGTTGACTCGGGCGGAGGAGGCTGCTGAATAAATGGCTTGGCATGCCTCCACTCGCGCCAAGTCGCCCGGGTCCTGGACCACGAGGAGGATGTCATCGGCGTACGCCGACAGGACCAGCCGCAGCTCCGGCTCCCGCAGCACCAACCCCGTCAACCTCCTGCGGAGGAGACAGAGGAAAGGCTCGATCGCCAGAGCGTACAGCTGGCCTGAGAGGGGGCACCCCTGCCGCACCCCTCGCCCGAAGCTGACCGGTTCGGTCAGGGTCCAGTTGAGCCTAACCAAACACTCCGCGGAGGCGTACAGCACCCGGAGAAAACTCACAAACTGAGGTCCGAATCCAAACGCCCGCAGGGTGCTCAGGAGGTACCCATGATCCACTCTATCGAACGCCTTCTCCTGATCGAGAGACAGGAGGGCGAACGACAGACCGTCTCTCCGCCCGAGTTCCAAAAGGTCTCGGACTAGAAAGAGGTTGTCAAAAATGCTGCGACCCGGGACAGTATAGGTCTGGTCTGGGTGGATCACGTCCGCCATCACGGACCCTAGCCGCAGCGAAAGTGCTTTCGCTACGATTTTGTAATCCGTGCTAAGGAGTGAGAGGGGACGCCAGTTTCGTAAGTCGCGGAGGTCCCCCTTCTTCGGCAGCAAGGCAAGCACCGCTCGCCTGCACGACAGAGGGAGGACCCCGCCCTGCAAAGACTCAGCCCAGACAGTGACTAGGTCTGGGCCGAGGATGTCCCAGAACGCGCGGTAAAACTCCACGGTCAGCCCGTCCATGCCCGGAGATTTATTGGTGGGCATGCGGCGGAGGGCTTCCGAGAACTCGGCCAGGGTGAGAGGCAGCTCTAGCCGGTCTCGGTCGCCCACGCTGACCGTGGGGAGTTCCTCCCAGAGCACCCCGCGAGCGCCAGGGTCGGTCAGATCCGGGGAGAAAAGGCTTGCGTAGAAGTCACGGGCCCTCCCACACATCTCCTCCGGATCCGTGAGGGGGGTGCCGTCTTCCGCTAGAAGGCAGGTGACATGTTTTTTGGCCCCCCTCATTTTCTCCAGGGCATAGAAGAAGCAGGAGCCGCAGTCCATCTCCCGAAGGAGGCGGATGCGGGACCGGACGAAGGCACCTCGGGCCCGGTGGTCCTCGAGGGCCCAAAGCTCCTCCCGCTTCTCCCGGCACGCTCCACAGAGGGACGGGTCCTCGGGGTTGGCGGCCAGGCGCCTCTCCATCTCTAAGACCTCCCGTTCCAACTGCTCTATCGCCGCATTTCTCCGTCGGCTGGTGCCCCGAGTGTAGTCGCAGCAGAAGAGCTTGGCGCGCACCTTCCCTAGATCCCACCATCGCCGCGCCGAGGGAAAGGCACGCCACTGCTCTTGCTAGGCCAGCCAAAACTCCCGGAAGGACGTCACAAAGCTCTCGCCCTCCAACAGGCTATTGTTAAAGTGCCAATACGCCGGCCCCGGTCTCTCTGCACGGAGGGAGACCGTTATAGTAACTAAATGATGGTTGGTGAAAGGGGCTGGCCGAATGGTGGAGGAGTGAGCCTGTGAAAGATGGAAACGGGATAAGTAAATATGGTCCAACTGAGAGTGGTGTGACCGATGGGCCTCCACCCGGACAAAAGTGAACGTGGAGGTGTCATCTGGGTGATGGTCATGCCAGATGTCCACTAGGGAGTAATATTCAACTATTCCCCAGAGGATGTTTGCGGCGGCTGGGCTCGGCTCGGCCCCTGAGCGGTCCTGTTCCTCGAGGGTGGTGTTAAAGTCCCCTCCCAGGACCAGGCACTCGTGCGAATCTAGGGTGCCGAGAAAGTCGGACACCCGCTGATAGAATTGTGGCCGCTTTGGGCTCATTTGCGGGGCATAGATATTAACAAGGTTGACCACGAGCCCCTCCATACGGACTCGAAGGTGCAGCAGGTGGCCCGGCATGACCTCAGTGACCCCTAGCACCTCGGGCCGTAGGGTGGGGGAGAACAGGGTCGCCACTCCAGCTTGCCAAGTCGTGAAGTGGCTAAAGTAGACCCCGTCCCCCCACTCCAGCCTCCACCTGTCCTCGACGGTCGGGTCCGTATGGGTCTCTTGCAGGAAAACTACAGAGTACCCCCCTTCCCGAAGGTAAGAGAGCACCTGGGACCTGCGGAGAGCCATCCTACAGCCCCTGGTATTCAAGGTTGCAATAATAAGAGGCATCATGCGGAGGGCTGGGGGGGTGGGGGTTTCTCATTGGCGGGGGTGTTCGTGACCCCCGGCGGGTTGCGCAGCAACCCGTGACCCATCCCGTAGGTGAGTAGATCATTTCGGAAGCTGTGGGCCCGCTCGTAGGCCGCAGCACCGCACCTTCCTTGCCCTCTGCCTTCCTTTATAAGGGCCCTTGTGGCCTGAAAAATTTGATCAAAGTCCCCCCATAGCTGAAGATCTAGCTGTACCCTATTGCGGGCACCACGGGTGTGTTCTAAGAACTTCCGTAGTGCATGCCGCAGCTCATGGGGGGTGGGGTTACGATTTCCGAGGTATTCCCTGGTGGGGCTCTTAATACAGCCTCGTGGTCCGTTAAGGCGGGTAGGCAAGGTGCGGACCACCGACGGGGCGTCTGACAGGCTGGGGTTATTGAATCCATTTCGCGCCTTGGGTTGGAAGGGGGTGGCGGGGGAAAAATTGCAACTCCTAATGGGTAGCGACTAGAAAGTGCAAAGACTGCTCCCTGGGGGGAATCTGCAAAAGGCGGAAAAAAAAACAACCCCAGGGGCGGCAGGAGCATTGCAGGAGGAGGTAAACTGGGCGGGGACGGGGTGGGGGCAGGGGCAGAGGTAAGGCTCTGGGGTTCAGGAGGCAAGCAGCTAAAGGAAGGTGCCTCCTGAGCAGAATCAAGTGTTAAGGGGTAAGGGAGGGGGCTCCCAGTGGCGCTAGGCGCTGGCTCCGTGGTGGTCTTGGCGGCCATGGCATCAGGTGGTGGACCACCTTCTGCAGGGTGCTCGCCCGGGAAGGCAATTAGGGGGAGGGAGCATGGGGAAAGGGGGGCTGGGGTGAGATTGCCCAGCTCGAGGCCAGCCGGCAGTAAATCATCCTCTCCCTGGGTGACCGGGGTCAAATCTAGGGCCTCAATCTCTGCATACACGGAGGAGAGCAAGTAAGGGGCATAACAGCCGACCAAACGAGACTCTTTGGACAAAAGTAAGAAAAATCCAGGCCAGCGGGCTTTAGGAAAGAATAGAAAGCAGATAGCTGAGGAGCAAGCTAGGGACGGTCCCGTCTCCCAACATGGAAGGTTTTTTTTTTTTTGAAACAGAAAAGAAATTTATTTGTAACAGTTACAGAGATTACAAGAAGAGAAAGAAAAACTTAGCAACAAAACAACGCAATCAGAAGGTATAACACAACAGCTTTCAGGAGGGAGAGGTGTTCAGGCTAGCCCAGGCCCAGAGCGGGGGGGCTTCCTCGACACTCGTGGTCTTCCACCCCCTCGAGTTACCTAGTGCCGCGCCCAGGGTCACCGACCCTCCCTCTCCTGAGAGTGCCCGACAAGATGGGCACGGCTGCGGGGTGGGTGGCTGGGAGGGAGGGGGGCACATCCATGTATTATAAGACCCCTCCTAAATAACAATAATGATGGTATTCACAGCAGCTAACGGCTGTGGCTGGCGTCTCTCGCTCTGTCCCTCAATCAGAGGGTCAGACGGAGGGAACCGGACGGGGTCACCGAGCAGAGAACCCCGGACAGCGCCCACCGCTCCTCGAAGGTGTCAAGGGAGTCGGTGGACGCCGCCCAGAGGAACTCCGCCCGGATGCGTGAATGTACTGAGGATCGGAAAACGGCCCTACAATCGCAGGACGCCTCATGAGCCAACCTCCGCTCTCTGGTCTTATAAATGGCTGTCTTAGCCAAGGCTAGGAGGAGGCTAACCAGGAGATCCCGCGACTTGGTGGGGCCACGGATGGGGAGTGTATAGATAAAGAGGTGAGGGGAAAAATGAAGCCAAAAGCGCAAAAGAATGTTTGTGAGGAGCCGAAAAAGAGGCTGCAATCTGGCACACTCTAGATAGACGTGCGCCAGGGTTTCCCTCACATTACAGAAGGGGCAAGTCTCCGGAACGGAGGTAAAACGTGTCAAAAACACGCCCGTGCTCACGGCCCCGTGAAGGAGCCGCCAACTGATGTCCCCGACGGGCCTCGGGACCAAGGTGGAGTACAGGCTGGCCCACCGAGGTTGCTCCCCCTCCAAGGGTGGTAGGAGGTCTCGCCACTTTGTGTCGGGGCGGGACACCAGGGTGCGGGCGTGAAGGGTATGGAGCGTGAGTGTATATAAATATTGCCGTGATGCAACTTGAAAACCGACCGGTTGCAATTCATGCAGCCGGCTTGCAGTGAAAGGATGAGGGGTGTGTTGGGATCGGCAGGGTAGGGGCCCGATGGAAAGGTCCGGTGGGCCTGGGGTAAAGGATGGGCGGGGTGCGCCCTCGCGCAAGGCTCGGCTGACATAAGCCCGAGCAGCGGGGGTCAAAGCGGCCTCCACCTCCTGAAGCACGCGCCGGGGGGTGCGAAGGCTGGAGAGCCCCATGCGTCGAGCGAGCGTCAGGGGATCCAGCCAGTCCCCCCGGTCGTAGTCCAGGAGGTCCCCGACCCTCGTAACTCCCGCCAGGACCAACCTCTGGCGCACCGTGCGGGACTCCGCCGCCTGCACACGAAGTTGGGGGTTGTGTAGCAGGGGCTCCGTGAGGAGATCTGCCCCCACGATGGCCGCCACAGACCTGGTGGTTGAAAACAGTTTCCAGGTCCGGAGGAGGTCCTGGTAGAAATCCGGCAGCCCGGAGAGGTCTCGCGGAAAACCTCTCGGACAAAGATAAAAGAGCTGCCGGTCATATCGGAGCCCATGGAAGCGGCGTAGGAAGGCGCGCGCCAATATGCTCCACGTCGAACTACCTGCACCATAAAGGAGCCTCTGCAGGGCCTGGAGGCGGAAAACGCGGACCTGAGTGTACAGACACTTCAGGCCCTGCCCTCCTTCCTTCAGGGGCAAATGAAGAACTCCAACAGGGGCCCAGTGCAATCCTGACCAAAAGAACTCCAGAATCAATCTCCGGAGGTGGGACAGGAAACCCGGGGCCGGGGCTAGGGTGTTGAGCCGGTACCAGAGCGTGGACAGGACTAGTTGGTTAAGCACCAGTGCTCTCCCCCGAAGGGAGAGACATCGGAGTAGCCTCGTCCATTTCCTGATCCGCTCAATCACGCCGCCTTCCAAATTTTGCCAGTTCTCCGGCGGAGAAGGGTGCGTGGCAGAAAGGTAAACGCCGAGATAGAGCAGAGGGCCGGCACTCCACCGGATGGTCTGAAGCGCGGGTGGGAGGGAGCTTACCTGCCGCCAGCCCCCCACCGCCAAGCCAGAGCTCTTGACCCAGTTGACTCGGGCGGAGGAGGCTGCTGAATAAATGGCTTGGCATGCCTCCACTCGCGCCAAGTCGCCCGGGTCCTGGACCACGAGGAGGACGTCATCGGCGTACGCCGACAGGACCAGCCGCAGCTCCGGCTCCCGCAGCACCAACCCCGTCAACCTCCTGCGGAGGAGACAGAGGAAAGGCTCGATCGCCAGAGCGTACAGCTGGCCTGAGAGGGGGCACCCCTGCCGCACCCCTCGCCCGAAGCTGACCGGTTCGGTCAGGGTCCAGTTGAGCCTAACCAAACACTCCGCGGAGGCGTACAGCACCCGGAGAAAACTCACAAACTGAGGTCCGAATCCAAACGCCCGCAGGGTGCTCAGGAGGTACCCATGATCCACTCTATCGAACGCCTTCTCCTGATCGAGAGACAGGAGGGCGAACGACAGACCGTCTCTCCGCCCGAGTTCCAAAAGGTCTCGGACTAGAAAGAGGTTGTCACAAATGCTGCGACCCGGGACAGTATAGGTCTGGTCTGGGTGGATCACGTCCGCCATCACGGACCCTAGCCGCAGCGAAAGTGCTTTCGCTACGATTTTGTAATCCGTGCTAAGGAGTGAGAGGGGACGCCAGTTTCGTAAGTCGCGGAGGTCCCCCTTCTTCGGCAGCAAGGCAAGCACCGCTCGCCTGCACGACAGAGGGAGGACCCCGCCCTGCAAAGACTCAGCCCAGACAGTGACTAGGTCTGGGCCGAGGATGTCCCAGAACGCGCGGTAAAACTCCACGGTCAGCCCGTCCATGCCCGGAGATTTATTGGTGGGCATGCGGCGGAGGGCTTCCGAGAACTCGGCCAGGGTGAGAGGCAGCTCTAGCCGGTCTCGGTCGCCCACGCTGACCGTGGGGAGTTCCTCCCAGAGCACCCCGCGAGCGCCAGGGTCGGTCAGATCCGGGGAGAAAAGGCTTGCGTAGAAGTCACGGGCCCTCCCACACATCTCCTCCGGATCCGTGAGGGGGGTGCCGTCTTCCGCTAGAAGGCAGGTGACATGTTTTTTGGCCCCCCTCATTTTCTCCAGGGCATAGAAGAAGCAGGAGCCGCAGTCCATCTCCCGAAGGAGGCGGATGCGGGACCGGACGAAGGCACCTCGGGCCCGGTGGTCCTCGAGGGCCCAAAGCTCCTCCCGCTTCTCCCGGCACGCTCCACAGAGGGACGGGTCCTCGGGGTTGGCGGCCAGGCGCCTCTCCATCTCTAAGACCTCCCGTTCCAACTGCTCTATCGCCGCATTTCTCCGTCGGCTGGTGCCCCGAGTGTAGTCGCAGCAGAAGAGCTTGGCGCGCACCTTCCCTAGATCCCACCATCGCCGCGCCGAGGGAAAGGCACGCCACTGCTCTTGCTAGGCCAGCCAAAACTCCCGGAAGGACGTCACAAAGCTCTCGCCCTCCAACAGGCTATTGTTAAAGTGCCAATACGCCGGCCCCGGTCTCTCTGCACGGAGGGAGACCGTTATAGTAACTAAATGATGGTTGGTGAAAGGGGCTGGCCGAATGGTGGAGGAGTGAGCCTGTGAAAGATGGAAACGGGATAAGTAAATATGGTCCAACTGAGAGTGGTGTGACCGATGGGCCTCCACCCGGACAAAAGTGAACGTGGAGGTGTCATCTGGGTGATGGTCATGCCAGATGTCCACTAGGGAGTAATATTCAACTATTCCCCAGAGGATGTTTGCGGCGGCTGGGCTCGGCTCGGCCCCTGAGCGGTCCTGTTCCTCGAGGGTGGTGTTAAAGTCCCCTCCCAGGACCAGGCACTCGTGCGAATCTAGGGTGCCGAGAAAGTCGGACACCCGCTGATAGAATTGTGGCCGCTTTGGGCTCATTTGCGGGGCATAGATATTAACAAGGTTGACCACGAGCCCCTCCATACGGACTCGAAGGTGCAGCAGGTGGCCCGGCATGACCTCAGTGACCCCTAGCACCTCGGGCCGTAGGGTGGGGGAGAACAGGGTCGCCACTCCAGCTTGCCAAGTCGTGAAGTGGCTAAAGTAGACCCCGTCCCCCCACTCCAGCCTCCACCTGTCCTCGACGGTCGGGTCCGTATGGGTCTCTTGCAGGAAAACTACAGAGTACCCCCCTTCCCGAAGGTAAGAGAGCACCTGGGACCTGCGGAGAGCCATCCTACAGCCCCTGGTATTCAAGGTTGCAATAATAAGAGGCATCATGCGGAGGGCTGGGGGGGTGGGGGTTTCTCATTGGCGGGGGTGTTCGTGACCCCCGGCGGGTTGCGCAGCAACCCGTGACCCATCCCGTAGGTGAGTAGATCATTTCGGAAGCTGTGGGCCCGCTCGTAGGCCGCAGCACCGCGCCTTCCTTGCCCTCTGCCTTCCTTTATAAGGGCCCTTGTGGCCTGAAAAATTTGATCAAAGTCCCCCCATAGCTGAAGATCTAGCTGTACCCTATTGCGGGCACCACGGGTGTGTTCTAAGAACTTCCGTAGTGCATGCCGCAGCTCATGGGGGGTGGGGTTACGATTTCCGAGGTATTCCCTGGTGGGGCTCTTAATACAGCCTCGTGGTCCGTTAAGGCGGGTAGGCAAGGTGCGGACCACCGACGGGGCGTCTGACAGGCTGGGGTTATTGAATCCATTTCGCGCCTTGGGTTGGAAGGGGGTGGCGGGGGAAAAATTGCAACTCCTAATGGGTAGCGACTAGAAAGTGCAAAGACTGCTCCCTGGGGGGAATCTGCAAAAGGCGGAAAAAAAAACAACCCCAGGGGCGGCAGGAGCATTGCAGGAGGAGGTAAACTGGGCGGGGACGGGGTGGGGGCAGGGGCAGAGGTAAGGCTCTGGGGTTCAGGAGGCAAGCAGCTAAAGGAAGGTGCCTCCTGAGCAGAATCAAGTGTTAAGGGGTAAGGGAGGGGGCTCCCAGTGGCGCTAGGCGCTGGCTCCGTGGTGGTCTTGGCGGCCATGGCATCAGGTGGTGGACCACCTTCTGCAGGGTGCTCGCCCGGGAAGGCAATTAGGGGGAGGGAGCATGGGGAAAGGGGGGCTGGGGTGAGATTGCCCAGCTCGAGGCCAGCCGGCAGTAAATCATCCTCTCCCTGGGTGACCGGGGTCAAATCTAGGGCCTCAATCTCTGCATACACGGAGGAGAGCAAGTAAGGGGCATAACAGCCGACCAAACGAGACTCTTTGGACAAAAGTAAGAAAAATCCAGGCCAGCGGGCTTTAGGAAAGAATAGAAAGCAGATAGCTGAGGAGCAAGCTAGGGACGGTCCCGTCTCCCAACATGGAAGGTTTTTCTTTTTTTTGAAACAGAAAAGAAATTTATTTGTAACAGTTACAGAGATTACAAGAAGAGAAAGAAAAACTTAGCAACAAAACAACGCAATCAGAAGGTATAACACAACAGCTTTCAGGAGGGAGAGGTGTTCAGGCTAGCCCAGGCCCAGAGCGGGGGGGCTTCCTCGACACTCGTGGTCTTCCACCCTCCTGAGTTACCTGGTGGCCTAGAGCGGGGGGGCTTCCTCGACACTCGTGGTCTTCCACCCCCTCGAGTTACCTAGTGCCGCGCCCAGGGTCACCGACCCTCCCTCTCCTGAGAGTGCCCGACAAGATGGGCACGGCTGCGGGGTGGGTGGCTGGGAGGGAGGGGGGCACATCCATGTATTATAAGACCCCTCCTAAATAACAATAATGATGGTATTCACAGCAGCTAACGGCTGTGGCTGGCGTCTCTCGCTCTGTCCCTCAATCAGAGGGTCAGACGGAGGGAACCGGACGGGGTCACCGAGCAGAGAACCCCGGACAGCGCCCACCGCTCCTCGAAGGTGTCAAGGGAGTCGGTGGACGCCGCCCAGAGGAACTCCGCCCGGATGCGTGAATGTACTGAGGATCGGAAAACGGCCCTACAATCGCAGGACGCCTCATGAGCCAACCTCCGCTCTCTGGTCTTATAAATGGCTGTCTTAGCCAAGGCTAGGAGGAGGCTAACCAGGAGATCCCGCGACTTGGTGGGGCCACGGATGGGGAGTGTATAGATAAAGAGGTGAGGGGAAAAATGAAGCCAAAAGCGCAAAAGAATGTTTGTGAGGAGCCGAAAAAGAGGCTGCAATCTGGCACACTCTAGATAGACGTGCGCCAGGGTTTCCCTCACATTACAGAAGGGGCAAGTCTCCGGAACGGAGGTAAAACGTGTCAAAAACACGCCCGTGCTCACGGCCCCGTGAAGGAGCCGCCAACTGATGTCCCCGACGGGCCTCGGGACCAAGGTGGAGTACAGGCTGGCCCACCGAGGTTGCTCCCCCTCCAAGGGTGGTAGGAGGTCTCGCCACTTTGTGTCGGGGCGGGACACCAGGGTGCGGGCGTGAAGGGTATGGAGCGTGAGTGTATATAAATATTGCCGTGATGCAACTTGAAAACCGACCGGTTGCAATTCATGCAGCCGGCT